>NC_137839.1:71149216-72349216 GCF_948465745.1 Chenopodium album | reverse complement strand
TGTTTTAAAATTATTATAAAATAATCAAAAGTTGAGATTATTTTTGAAAAATGCTTAAAAAGTTAGGATTAGTCTTTTCAATCTATAGTATTATAGTAATATAATGGGACAACATGCTAACGCCATGTGTTACAATTCCTTAATATGATTGGCGCCACATCATCACTATATATGTCACCTTATGTATCATCACTTTAAAACTCTTCATATGTGTAACCTTCATGCTTAATTTTCCCCTACAATAATGTAACCTCTAAATAATTGCACAATAAATTACAATTTAATTTGTAAGATTTTAATCACATACTAATGGTTGTTGGTTCAATTTAATTGTACAATTGAATGCTAATTTTCTAGATTCAATACCAGCTTAGTAATTAGATAGAGTAACATTAACAAGTATACTATTGCATCTCTGTTTCCATTTCCATATATTTTCTTTTTCCTTTCAAAATTTTTTAATCAATAACTATATCTATTAACTATTACTAAAACAGAAATTTGTTGACATCATACACCCCCTTTCTATCCTACGTGTTGCTTCCTCATTAAAAAATTTCCCGCCAATTTAATATGTGATGTCATCAATGTTTTTTTTTAATTTTTTTTTTTTACCTATCCTTTATACATTTACCTTGGATGCTGCTAATATAATTTATTTTGTTAAATACGTTCAAAAAATAAATTCTCCTCTTAATATGGCTTCACCTCATCTCTTCCATCTTCTTGATTTATATTTTATTTTGCGTTATAATTTTTTTTAGTTTTAAAATTTTGTGATGCTTTTATATAAACTGGAATCATAGCTTTAGTTTATTTATTTATTTATACTATTGTATATATTTTGCAGGTTGTTTGGTTCATTTGTGAATTCAAGAATATAGGCATCATCAATTGCTAGATTGAGTTGTTGAGGTATGTTTTATAATTTTTCTTCAAAATTTTATTTTCCTTTGTTTGGTCGTAAGAAGTTGTAAATATTCTGCTACATGTAAATATTGTCATGATTATCGAAGCTCAAAGATACAAGGAATTAAAATCCCATTTATTAGAAGAGTAGTAACAAAGAAGTCGTATAAAAATTTAGCTTTGATGGCCTGGTGTAGTTATTTCAGAAATTTAAATTTATCATAATTTATTTGTAAATATTGATACCTATTTTGATTAAATTTATACCATGGATTGAATATGATGTTAAATTTATGTAATTTTATTAATGTTTTCCCATGTGCAATACCTTTTTTTTTTTTTTTTTTTTTTTGACATATCAAATTTAATTACTTGAATGAGTAGTTGTGTACTACATAGTATATCTTTCCCCCATTATTATTATTATTATTTTGACAGGCACTAAACAAAACCCTAGGTCAGCCAATATCCCAATCCCTAGCCTTGATGGCCAGCTCATGAGCGTCCTGGACTGCCTGTCTAGATACATATTTAACATTACAAAAAGAAAATCTACTTCCCTGAGAGCGAATCTCCTGTAGCAGGTGTTGCATCTGGATCGGACCCGAGGATGGAGATCGGAGGAACCGTAATGCCATTTAATAGATACACTTAGGGGCCGTTTGGTTGGGGTTAATCATCAAAGAGAATGGGAATCAACTGCCCTCATTCCCTTTGTTGTTGTTTTTTAGCCCATTTTTTCCCATTCCCTTTACCCCCTTCATTCCCCCAAATCCCTCTAACTTCATTCCCCACCCCTAAGTATTTTTATTCCATTCCCTACCCCACCTTCACATCACCACCTTCACAGTACACCACCACCGGAAAACCAGCCCAGACAACCGCCGCCCCTACCCTTACCACCGCCGACCCTCCTCCGAGCCTCGTCGCCCTCCCCTCCCCCGAAAAAACCACCCATAGCCCCGAAAAACCCTAACCCCAATCTCCCTTGGGTTTCGAGGGTGGTGGGAGGGCTGGGCGCCGGATTTCGGGGTCAAGGGAGATCGGGGTTAGGGTTTTTCGGGGCTATGGGTGGTTTTTTGGGGGAGGAGAGGTCGAGGTTGCGTGGCGAGGGGTGGTGGTGGCGCGTCGAGGGGGGGTTGTGGAGGAGGTGCGGCGAGTGGGTGGAGTGGCTGGGTGGTGGCTATAAATGGTTGAAAGTGAAGGCGAATGGTGGTGGTGTGGTGGTTGGACTGGTGGCCTTCCATTCATTCCATTCCTTTGTTATTCAAAACAAACAACACCCAAAAATTGGGGGATTTTCATTCCATTCCTTGTCTTTCCCTTTGTTCATTCCATTCCAATTCCCTCGTGCGAACCAAACTGCCCCTTACTTGGCTGGGTCTTGGTGTCTAACTCTAACATGCTGGTTTTCAAGGTTCCCTCTCACTCTCTTTTTTTTTTTTTTTTTTTTTTTTAAATTTTAATATATATATATATATATATATATATATATATATATATATATATATATATATATATATATATATATATATATATATATATATATATATATATATATATATATCTCGGTTGTCGTTGAAAATATGATGTGGGTTTGTTTGGATAATTTTATGTGAATTTTTTTGGGGGGATTTTGAATTTTATTTTGCAATTTTTGACCTGATAATTCAAATCCCAGATAAGTTACAAAATTTGAAGGAAACCCTAATATTATAAGTAATACTCATAGATGCAATTTTCTTTCATATGTTAGTTGTTGTTTTCATTACTTGGTTTTATAATAATTATCTATATTATTGCATATAATTCTGGGATGGTACATGGGTACAAACAAGAGTATCATCAAGCCTTTCTCCTAGGTGATTTGAGGAGGTAATTGAATTAAAAAAATTGGATAATGTTGTGTAGATATAAAAAAAAAAATGATTATATACGGATGGTATAATTGGATATCATAGAGATTGTAAATGAAAATTGAGGTTGCATATGTTTTCATTTTGGCAGTTTGAGTTTTGATCGACCAAATTCAATTGGTTTTATTTAATTTTTTAATAAATATTTTCTTATGCCAGTCTTTTATTATTTCTTATGTTGATTAACCACTTCATATTACTAGAGCTGTATTACAGGTAAATAATGCTGTGATTATTGAAGCACAAAGATACAAGGAACCATTCTGAAAAAATACAAGGAACCAAAAGTCCATTTGATAGAAGAGTTGTCATGAAGTAATATGATAAGAATACATAAAATTTATTTATATCAAAGTAATTTTTTATATATACCGTGCATCGCACGGAGCTAATATAGTATATACTAAAAGACACAGCAGCAATGACACGTGTCATTTTATGGTGTCCTTAGTATTTTTTTTTTTTTATTTTTTTTTAAAAAAACTTTTGAAAAAATATGATAGAGAATATACACAAAATATTTTCTTTCAAAATTTAGGAAAAAAACATAAAATAATTTTTTATATTAAAACATAGTTTTAAATTGATTCTCCGTAACAAAAAGTGAAAAATTGTGTATGGCACAGGATCTAATCTAATTTAAACTAAAAATAAGGTAATTTTTTTTATTTTGTATTTAAATAAAAACCCGGAGCATTGCCCAAGTCACAAACTAGTTTTTACTATTAAAAAAATAAAAAAAATTCACATGTAGTATTTGATTATGATTAGTTAATGGCTACCATTCACCTTCTAGAATTGAAGTCCAACATTGATTTCTGCATCAGATAAGATCCACTTCTAACTTGTGGGTCAATAAAGACCCAATTTCACAGAAATAGAGTAATTTACACAACTACATTCTCTTTCTCGAGTCTTAACCTCACAATGTACAAACGTGATTGTCCTCAATAAAATTAGGTGACTTAATAAATATCAAAATTCAGACCTTCTAGGAAACATAAATTAAATGAGGCCAATTAGTCCTTTTTTAGATGCCCTTATCCTCTCAAAGTCTTCGCAGGATACACGTATCCATGTCGTCTATTATTCCAATTTTCAAATACAAATACCCTAATAAGACTATTATTTAACTAATTAAGATCTCCTTTCCTTTACCTTATTTTTGCTACACTAAAATTATGTTTACTGAACTAAAATTGTTTTTATTGAATTGAAATTATCAGATTTTTAACTGATTATTTTTAATGAACTGAACTTGTTTTTACTAAATTAAAATTATTTTTGCTAAATCCAAATTATTTTTACTATTTTTTTTTTAACACGGTGATGTAAACATGGCCTAACTCCCCCTATTTTTTAAAAAGAAATTTTATGAACTTCACTATGACTGTCATTGATTATTATGTTGTGATTGTTGAAATATGTTGTATTTTAGGTTTTTAGTCCGATGTAAACCCGCAAAACACCATGGTCATATCAGATTGAGATAATGGCCTGAACCATAAGAAACCAGTCTGTTTGCGGTGTTGAAAAGCGTTATTTTTAAGGCTATATTCCAATCCAAACCCACCAAACACCTTGATCAAACCAGATTTCAGATAATTTACGCCCCCAGCGGCCAGCCCCCTTCCCGGCTTCCCCTCCAAGTGTTTATTAGATGGTGAAACCCATATATAAGCAGACAGAATCACAGAAGTTTGTTACTTATTAGGACCGCCAGTCCAAAGGTCTTAGTCCAAGTTCTGGACTATTTTTTGGTTCAGTTGCCAAGTACGCGTTTCTAGGTTCTGAACTCATGAACACTTTTCAGTCTTCACTAGTTCACTAGTACCCTCTCAGTTAACACAGTTTAAGCCAATGGCATAATTTACATAACAATGGACTAGTTTAAGCCAACGGCATAAATTTTACTCTAGAGTCTAGACATATGCAATTTTCTAGTCCTGGTCAAAGATCATTTTAGAGCACATTCACACATGATCAAAGTTAGCCTGCATTTTCATTTCTCGAATCCTGGCAGCCTGAAAAATTAATACTGTCTAATGTCCTACGGAGTAGTGTACAATAAGATGTGGAACATAATAGGCCTCAGACCCCAGTCTGAAACACTCATTAACATAATTGAATCAAATCAGAAGCAATGAATTATATTGTACAAAATTTTTATTCGATTGGACACAAAACGTTCTTAGATAAGTAACAAAGCAGACGGAGTTAACCTGCTCAGAAGTTAAATAGCTTCAGCAACCTTTATATTTCATGAAAGGGAATGCCTCTAGTAGCTGGTATACAAAGTCCAAATCACAATCCAAAGAAATTACAGCCAATTCACCGCCATGCCAACACAAAAATCATCCATCTACAATGAAAGAAAAAATATACTCACTTACATGGTCCAAAAAGTAAAAGGACTACGATATGGAAGTCATTTAACAATTATATTGTTACACCAGCATTCAGATTGACAAGATTAACATCCAGAACAAGCCAAGGGAGGTGTGATCAGGGCCCTAAACAGAGGAAAGCCCAAGTCAAATTTCAAGGGAATAGGATATACTCTAATAATTTCAGACAAATAAAGACAAAGAATGACAATGAACATTTTAGTTCTTACAGTAGAGTTTTAGATTCTAATCCTAGAATGACCTTAAGATTTACGATAAAATCCAGCAAAAGCTATTTAGCAGCCATGCATGAAATACATAGTCCATGTGAGGCTTGCATGCCTTCAAAACCTCAAAACAAAGAAGCTAGCTAAGAGGAATTATACCTCTCGCGGTCTCTATTTCCTTAAGATTTACAATAAAATCCAGCAAAAGCTATTTAGCAGCCATGCATGAAATACATAGTCCATTTGAGGTTTGCATGCCTTCAAAACCTCAAAACACAAGTTAGCTAAGAGGAATTATACCTCTCACGGTCTCCATTTTCTTTTGCACCAAACTTTTCCATATACTATGTCCAAGTATTTTCTTATTCAGAATCAATACTACCCTCCACTATACTGCAGTAGATTTACAAAGCAAACTCTTTCCTTAATGCAAGAGATAGCAGCAATCTGTGGGAAGGGAAGCATTATTCTACCTCCCATGTTTGAGCCTTTGAGGTCATCTTACATCTGTTAGATCATGTCATTTTCCTAATGCTTCATCTAAAACTGAAGAATCCTACATTAACCTTGATGACTGTATCAAATGACATGCCGTCTTTCTATTCTCTTGACCTAGCTAGAACCCATTATTACACAGCCATAAATCTAAGCTACAAACCAGGAAATTTTACCATTTATGAAACTATGCAAACTTCCCCTGATTAATTATATTCACAAAGATAAGCATTTGTACATAGGATACAGAGTTCCTAAGTTTTGCCCATGCATTCCCATTCCAACCTAATTTAAATAACAAGCTTAATTGCACTGCCCTATCCAAGTACCAGGAAACAGATAGTTTTTCTTTGGATGAGCCAGAAGAAAAAAAAAAAAAAAGAAAAAAAAAAAGCAATATGTACAGACGACAAATCAGATAATTCAGCTCAACACACATCTACATCTACTAGCTCAGTCAAAACAAAATCAAAACTATAATTCAGCTCAACACACATCTTATTTAATAGCTCAGACTCATTACTAGGTTGATCCGTTGATGTAAATACCAGAAGAAAATAATATGGGTAGAATAACTTGTAATAAACAAATTCCGTGTGTTGATCATCATCCCAATCACCAAGGCCTTAACAAGATATATAACCTCAAAGCAATAGCAGTTACTTCTCAGTTGTCACCACTCTCACCTCAAACTCCAAATCAGTGACAGTATCTATCAACCACATCTATGGGTGAAACAAAAGAAGTCACATATGTGTTCACAGAGGGAAATAAGGATACATTGATGTGCAAGATCCTAATCAAATGAAATATTCTGCATGACAAAAACTTTTTCACCACATTGTGTTCAAGTATATCATCTCTGCCTTTTACGATAATTCTGCTAATTTTTATTTCCAAGGGAACTAGCTGGGGAAAAAAAACAGAGTTGTTGCAACACAGAAATCACAACAGCAACAGTGAATATTGATGAAACAGTAAGAAATAGCACAATAACCAAAGGACAATGAACCAAACAAGGGGGTATAATAGAGATTCTAAAGAGTCAGAGATACAAATTCCAAAATTTATGATTGAATCAAGAATAATCTAGTTTGTAATTTAGCAAGAAAACAAAGATGAAATAGCTCTGGCTTCTCCGAATGTCCTTGAAAACCTTTAGCATATCACCAATGCACAAAGCCCATGTACATTATAATTTGCACGACCATCTGATATTCATCATACATCATCATTGCAATCTGAATGCATATGACGTATTAGTATGACTCTTATATCATATTGCAATAAAGATTAACAATCAACAAGCTCGAGTTTTCATATGTTTGGGATCAGCAGGGTGATGCTGATCTGCTAAAAACTACCTAAAGACACAAGATCTATAATGTTGGAAACACAAATTTTGGTTACGTTCTAGTAAAAAATAATATATGATGATTTTGCCAAGCTCAAAACGTCACTTATTCTTGAATTTTAATGTGTTATACAAAGAAATGTAGTCAGCAAGCAAAGAGATTATTCTTCATGCAAGTAATGTTAATGACCTATTTTCTAGATTTAAGGTACAAAACTCCGAATTGAAGGAATCAGGTATATCCATGGTCAAGCTAAAGGTGATTGAAACACTTATAAAACCTGACCTACACCTTTACATAACACAATTCAAACAAAAAAATATGATAATTGCCATTTGAGATGAAATTGTATACATTAGTCATTCATTTTCTCGATCTGTAACAATGTTTTACACTCCACTACTTAAGCAGCACAAAACTCACAAAATTCAACCCCACGAGTCTTCCCATCTGTGCTAGCTTGCTCTTCATCTAGTCTGGTCTTTCCCTACAAGAGCAAAGAGGGTATGGTTCCTTTAGAGAAAGATGGTAGAGTTAAGGTGGCCTACATAAGTATAACTTTTAATAATAAAAAACATACACTAAAGTATGAACACATGAATCGAATCAAACAAGACCTTAGTTTTAAAAGGTGCAAGGCGCAAATGGTCCTTGCAGCCTAGGCGCGAGGCGCAAGGCGAAGGCGCGCACCTTTTGTATGCAAGACGCATGTATTTATATATTTATTTCAAATTATTTTTTACTTTGATAGTACTTAATACCAATTAAAACGATTCATAATAAATTAAATAATGATATATTTAAAGCTAAGGTAGTCTGAATTTGAAAAAATGTCCATCATTCTTTAACTTATAACTTAAATCTTAGTCATTTTCCTTGAGGCGCAAAGGCACGCCTTACCAAAGGCACTTTGAGGCGCACGAGGCGCGCGCCTTCCGTAGGTGCCGAGCCTCGCCTAGCTAAGAACAAGACCTAGTTGATATGGCAAACTAACTCCTATCATTATAAGTGAAACATTGGTGATCAAAATTAAGTGTCAGTCATATGAAAGATTTGGATCTCAGCATCACATCAAAAAGCTCAGTCCAACGCTCCATCATTGTGACTAGAACCCAGTAATCCAATAGCTAATCCAATCTAGCCAACTACTTGATCATCGTATCTCCAAACCCTTATCCATCATCAGCCTATTAGCAATACCAGCATTAAATCGAATACTGCGATTTTATTCTACCTTTTGGTTTCACTTACAATTCAGAAACATTTCCACACATCTTGATAATTGAGATCACTAATGAATTACTCTAGTACAAGGATTCAGGAACCCAAAATTAAGGCTTGGTTACTAGTTCCTCAGCATGTCTATCTCACCATTTGGGCATTTCCCCGATACTTCAGATAAGATTTGACCCCCCACTAACACATATACAAGTATTATGCACATACATTCAGAAACCAAACACAGCAATATCAACTAATCAAAGGGGAGCCCCAAATTCAATAAAACTCATCCAAAAATGTTGTCATACAAATTACCTAGAAATTCAAATAAAGAATGAAATAAGAAGAGAGAGAAACAATACCCTCAGGAGTCCAACCAGCGCTTCGGGGCGCAGCAGAAAGCATGGAGTTGAGCAGCGCAGAGGCAGTAGCCGTGTGATACGGCATCAACGATTCAACACAGCAGCTCAATTCAACAGGAGACCTTAAAAATCAACAACCCCAGATTACAAAAACAATTAATCAATCAAATTAATGCAGTAAATCTTTCGGGTATGCTAAAAAATTCAAATTTAACAAGATTAAATGAGTGAATTGTTACCTGAAAATGCGAGGGGCAGAGAGAGTCTTTTGCTTTGGGAGGTTGAATGAGGAGGGAGAAAATGGGTTGGATTTTGGTTTTGCAGCGGCGGAGAAACGTGGGGCGGCGGATCGTGCGGCGGTAGATGAGCGGAGGATTGACCTTGCCGCTGCGAAAGAAGCCATTGTTGAAGGAAGATTGAGGGTTCTACTGAGGTTTTTGGTTGGTTTTCAACATCCGCTTGGTGTTTTGGGTGAAAAGCTCGTTTTGTGTGGGCTTTTGGGGTGATTGTGTTATGGTAAGAGTGTAGTTGCACTTCTTCCAAATTCCAACCCGACCCAACATATTAGGGTCATCACTCGTGTTTTATCGACTGATTTAAATTAAATTGAAATGATTTTAAAATGGTATATTTGACAAATAAATCATTGAATAAACAAGACCTCTATGCTTAATTTGAAATACCATTATGAGTTCATGATATAGTATCATCATGAGTTTATGATATAGTAGTAACGTTGAACGAGTCCGTATTGGTTCTTTCCCACAAAATATCACTATTTTAGTGGAGATTGATTTATTATAATAATAAAGCCTATGCTAGAATGCTACTTTTTTTCAAAAAAAAAATAATAAATAAAAAAAAATAATAATAAAAAAACCACTAAATGCAGACCATTTTTGTTGTCAATCCGGATAAACAGATGTTTATTTTATTTGCATAAATTTTTAACTTCTATAATTATGCTAATGAATTTATTAGACTTTTATGTGTGCAAACTCAATTCAACATTTAAACTAACGCGCATTTTAGGTTACAATATGGTGACTATTTGTCCCAATTCAAATTGAATTTGATCCCTCACTTTTAGCCCAAAGTCCAAACCATAATATTGGCATGATCAAGCGCAAATTCTCCCCCATTTTGCCATTTGATCCAAAAGGCTCTAATTAGTAAATATTCATTTTCATAATACTACGTAGTTTGATTGTAGTATTATTTGATATAGCCAGTTAGTTCATTTTTCAAAAGGTGTATCATTACTCATTAGGTTTTTCATTGTCTTTAATAAACTAATTTGACAATATATATATCGTTAATTACACATTGGTAAAAAAAAAAAATGGTTGAAAGTTTATTTGAATATACGTAATACAGTTTTAAATTGTGAAATCAAAGCTCAACTTAAAAAAAGTACATATGTATTCCTCAAAAAAAAAAAAAAAAAAAAAAAAAAAAAAACATATGTAAATATGCCTTTTGTTAATCTCTGCATACAAAAGTATAAAAATAAATCGATCTCAAATCACTGCTACATGTTAAAATTTTAGTTACATTAATTTGTATAATATGAAGGAAAAGAATCATGTATTTCTTTTGTTTGCATATACATTGTACACTTAATCCAAGCATGTAAACAATGGTAGTATGTTTATCAAATTTCATCTATAAAAACGAAAGAAAATGTATGTGTTTATGTGTTCTCCTACTAAAAAGTTAGTTCATCGCTTTGAACCGTCTTTATTCTTGTTCACCTTAGCATATAAACATAGAGGGATGCAAATCCCATCGCACATTTCTATATCTAATTCATCTCCATGCTCTGAACAACTTCTGTTAGACAATCTATGTGTTGTTTCGGATCGATCCACGGCTGTATTCCTTGACGAGTATAACTCTGATCTACTGTTGCGTGGTCTAATTCCGATTATACGGCCTAAGGACTTGCTGTTGTCTTGGAAGAATGATGCTGTTGACTGCTTTGCATTGGTTGAATTGATTGCATATATATTAGTGAAAATGATCCAAGATTAAAGAAGTATGTAGAAGATTGAACATGAAAGTCTAATAATAATAAGTTTAAATACTTTGACATTGAAATTTGGTTTCTAAGCTACCACAATTGGCACAATATATAACATAGTTGTCCACTACTTCATGCATTATAATAACCCCCTTAATTAAATAATTAGAGATTAATAACTTTGGTGTTGTACTTTCTCATTGAGTATTCGTCTAAACAAAGAATTAATCCATATATTTTCACTTTATTAGTCATAAGATTCATAACCATTATTGAAACTTCTTGGTGTTTCTAAAGGATATACACAAGTCAGTGGTAACAGTACGTAATTGTGCCACACTGCCACTACGTGATACGGAATACTAGCTAATTTAGTTGAATTTTTGAGAATCAAATATCATTGATGTTACTAATTGATGTCCTTCATGACTCTTTATGTTTATGTAGTACTTTTTTCTTTACAAAAATGTGCTACTTTATTTTACATATCCTTAAGCATGAAGAAATTTAACTTGATCCAAACGTATATGAAAAATATGCAAATTAAAGCATAAAAATTGAAAATATTGTGTAACGTTTTTAAATTTCATACAAAATATTTTGCAAACCCCCCTTTTTTTTTTTTTTTTTTTTTTTTTTTTGGGTATGGTAGCTAGTGACAAAACTAGAACTTTAAAATCTGAAGTTGATTTATTCACTAGTATCACTACTCATATCATTGAAACACTACAAACTTAGATCTACATTATGTATAAAATAATACTCGTATTAGATATTCAGATTTTAGTAAAAGATATATAAAAATTAACATTTTTTGGTATATAATTTTTTTTTTTTTTTTTTTTACTTTTTTCATAGTCCACCCTCTTCCTAATCCATGAAACCAATAAGTAAAAGAAAGAAATACCTCAGTATCAAGATTGGAAGAAGAGAAGGAAGAAAAACTGCTTGAAGGAAAACAAAAGGATGATCTTGCACGATCTGATGTTGAAGAAACTGGCAAACCCTCCACAAGTCTTAGTCTCATGTACATGCTCCCTAGCCCTAATGGCCACCCTATTCCCCTTTCCCTATTCTGCACCCAAAAATACAAATAATTAAAGTTAATAATACTATACCCATTTAAAAAAATACGAGTAAAAAGTTTATGACCACAAAATTAGCAGACGGAAATAACAAATTTTATGAAATCATTTTAGTACGTACACCAGTATGTGTACGTACTATATTGCACAATAAGATTTATGAAAAGAAATGCTTAGAAGATCGATAAAATAAATGAATAGTTTTTGTTTTTGTTATTAAAAAAAAATAATAATAATAATAATAATAATAATAATAATAATAATAATAATAATAATAATAATAATAATAATAATAATAATAATAATAATAATAATAATAATAATAATAATAATAATAATAATAATAATAATAATAATAATAATAATAATAATAATAATAATAATAATAATAATAATACAATAAGAAAGCTTGGGATAGAAGAGGTACCTCCATAGAAGAGAAGAAATAAAAAGACCTTAAAAAGAGGGAAGATGGAGCATATTTATATAAAAGTATTATGGTAGTTGGTCAATTAAAATAATAAACTTGCCCTTCAAACATGGTATATTAATTTGGAATAATAGGGTGGTGGAAATAATTAAATTGGGTATGTAAAATAAAGCATCTTCCTTAAGTAGAAGTTGAGAGGAGTTATCAAAAATGTCCCCACATCAAGGAAACAGAGTGGTTCACCCTTACTAATCATCTACTAACTTAACTAATGACATGTTAGTTCAACGGTTTAATGTTGTAGTGACTAACCTTTCAAAGCTAGCTCAACCTCATGATTTGATGTCCAAAAAGTTGGTTTATGAAAAGTAAATAATATATTAAAGAACTATAATAATGCTTGTTATGTGTTTTGAAAATGACTAATTTGGTACATAATCAATTTTTTTTAATGATACTATCTCTATTTTAGTGGTTGATTTTTGTTTATAAAAAGAGTTGATAGAATATGGCGGTAAGACCGCAAGATAGTGTGAAATCATTTTAGTTGGCTCAACAAGTGAGGAAGGGGGGGGGGGGGGGGGGGGTAAATTCTCCATCTCATCTGTCCCACGCACTAGATTGTCCTATTTAACCATTTTTTGTGAGTTTAATGGGTTGATAAGACAATTTTAGTGAGATGGGAGTTGATCAACAGAAAGCATTAAAGTATAAGTAGAATTTTAAGCATGATGTGAAGGGAAAGCAGAAAAACCATAAAGACTTGGGTCATTGTATTTGATATTATTAAGATAAGAGTGTGTTTTCTAGATCTACTTAATGATGAGCCATATGTATAAGTATTTTTTGTGTCTTTTCATCATGATGAATCGTATTTGGGATTGATGTGATTTAATTTCGTAAAATTGATCAGTATGTACGACATCCAAAAACTTTTCCCAACTAAACTTGATGACATTCAAATAAGTTAAGTAAGCGAAGGACCTCCTTGCCTAGCTTATCATATTGCCCTCTTCCAACAAGTAGTAGATAGTGAGGCCATGAATATCTAGCAATAGGCAAGATCACCTTATCAAACTTGCTAGCATTGCATCATATACACAATTGGCAAGATCACCCTACCTGTTATGTTTTTATCTCTTCTTTTTCAATTTAGCAAATTATCTCACTTTTCTTAATCAAAGTTCAATATATAGTAATGAAAGATTGATTTAGTTACGGATTCAGATCACCACTTTAATGCTCATTAGTACTGTTTAAACCATTCGATTACATTTTTTTTTTATTCTCATTCCTTAAGACTTTAGATTTGTGCACAAAACCTATTTTATGAGCTAGGTAAAACCCCATTATCTTGTGTTATTTTTGCAAGGATAATTGAAGAATCATTCTCCCAAAAAAAAAAAAAAAAAACTGTGATACCTCGAGATTGTAAGAGAGAAAATTGGAAACAAGAATAAGAGTACAGTACGGGCAATCCACGAAGCTTGCACTTATCTTGGTAGTTGCACGTGTGGCATGCAAATGAGGAAGAATCTATATCACTTTAAGTTAATTAACCAATAAATTCTTTACATTACATCAACCTAATTTAAAAATACAACATTAAAAATGGAAATTATTATATCTGTTCAAACTAACAAAAAAATGGAGATTATAAATGAGTAGATCACAGTAACACACGTTCACACCCATGCCATGCATTCAGATTTAAGATCTATTGTTATGTGCCGACATTATTGTACGTGGTTCGTTTGTGTAGTGTACCACTCTGAAATCCATAAGTTTTATTGGTTGGTCTTATTATATTTTTAGATTTGAATAGGAGTTAGGGGATGAGGAATTGAATATATATGATTATATAAGGTTAAATCTTGCAATCGAGTATGAAGATCGATCGATAGAGAACGTTTTACTCACTTAGATATTCTGCCCGTATCATAATAGTGTGCAAGATTTTTATAACTTTTAAGTGCGATAAAAATATACGTACTACACGTACATTTTTTCGGGGAAAAAAAATTGAATTGAAGGAGGACACTTTCACAACTTAATATTATGTATATATATTATTTCAAAGGTGATTATGGATAATTAACGATCATTCTGTTACAACAAAAAAGAGGCTTAATAAAAATTCATCAGCAAACATAAATGTAGCCACTCACACGCCTTCATCATTTTCTCTCTAAAGTTTTCTATGTCAAAAGTTGTCTAGCTTCTTCAAAATTTGGGAATCTTGCAAATATATTTTTCTAAAAACACTAGTGAAAAAAATCTCATTCGTAACAGCCTATTTGTAACGAGCAAAGCTTTGCCCGTTACGATTAAAATATTCGTAACGGGCAAAATAGTGTCCGTTACGAATAATAATGTATTCGTAACAAGCACTATTTTGCCCGTTACGAATAAATAAGTATTCGTAACGGACAATATTTTGCCCGTTACAAATACTATATTACACGTAGATGCCCAAACTTGGCCCAAATAATGAGAGGAGCCCAATACTTGCTTTTTAGGGTTTCACCTCTCTTTCTCATCAGTCCCTCACTCCCTCTCTCTCTCTCTCTCATCAATCGCCCACTCCCTCTCTCTCTCCTCTCCTCCCCGTCATTCACCTCTCCTCTCCTTCCCTCCCATCTCCAATACTTGAGTAGCGATTGTGTTCATCTTGAGACGAGCAACTTGACCGGCGGCTTCATACAAGAGCTCCCAAGCGGCGTCGTTTTGGGCGGAGGTGTAACCGGCGGTGACGGAACTCTTGCTCGAAAACCCACTCCGGTTCGACCGGGGTCCGAACCCGGTTAGCGTCGATTGTGGCGACGTTGAGAACAACCAAGCCCGTAGGCTTCTTCATCTTTAGATCTAAGTCGTTAGTTGAACGAACTGATGCTAGGTAAGATTTTTCTCTTTGTAATCATCGAATATTAAGTTGGAAGATTTATCAGTTTGAATGTGGTAAACGATGATTGTCTGAGTTGATTCAACTTTATTTTTTGAAATTTATGTTGTTTTTAATTGATTTAAGTTTCTGGGTACTGGATTTTTGGGATATTTTGTGCTGAATTTTTGCAATTTAGGGTTTAATTTTAATTTAATGGTGAAGAAGTTAACAATTTTCCCCAATTTGATTTTGAACAGAAGGAAAGAAAGCGAAATTGACATGGAAGAATCTCGAGAAAGGTATTGATTTGATTTAATTGAATTTGATTTGGCTTTTGAACATCTATCGGGGATCATCCCTAATTTCTAGTATGTTTGATTGAATTTGGCTTTTGAACCTTGGAATTTGTTAATTTTAGGGTTTTTTGAATAATAATATGAGTCAAATGTTTAAATTATACTGCGTTATATTTGTTTATTATAGTGTATTAGTAGTGCATAATCGACCAATAAATTGCTGTATCGCCTTATGAAATTGGTTAAATTTCCTTGTGAAATTGGTTAAATTATATTGCGTTATATTTGTCTCCTACTTGTTGTTGTCCAAGCCTGCTAAGGGTGACTTAACTTGTATCTCAAACAATTAAATTTATGTCGCCTAATAAAGACGTTTGGCTGACTTAATTAGTTGTTCTTTGCTTGCAGACAAGCTTGTGGTCTCCACTTCCTGCTCACTTCTTCACACTACTGTTGATCTTGTTAACGAGACTTAAAGCTTGATGATGAAATCAAGTCATGGCTTGCATTTGCTGCACAGAAAGTTGTTGAAGTTAACGCTTTGGCCAAGGCATTGTCTGGTCAGAAGGATGAGGTAAACCCCAATGCTACTACATTTTGCTTGCCATAAGTTTTTCTTATTTCTTTTTTATTTTTTTATTAACACTTACTTTTTATATAGTTTTGTGACAATTCCTTTGGTTGTGAATATCATATTTGATCCTCAGAAACTGGGATTATAATAAAACTCTGTTCAAATAGATTGTTTTGATTGTGGCTCAATTTCTCATATATTTATTTGTGTTATTCTGTATTCAGGCACGAGACTTGCTACCAAATTGCTTTGGCCATCAAGGATGAGGTTGAGGATCTTGAGAAGGCTGGTATCAATGTCATCCAAATTGACGAGGTTGCTTTGAGAGAAGGTTTGCCACTCAGGAAGTCTGAGCACGGTAGCTACTTGAAGTGGGTCGTCCACTCCTTCCGTATCACCAATGTTGGAGTCCAAGACCCAGGTAACTTTTGCTACATTGTGACTCGTGTTGCTGAATTTTGTACCAGGAAGTTCTTGTGCTATAAAAATGAATTTCAATGCTCATCTCTGTATTTTTGCTTTAATGATTGAATTTATTTCTTGTACAGTTAATTTCCCACTTATATTTCAACTAATTGAGCTCAAAATGTAAGATATTGTAGCAATTTGAGTAACCCCATTATGTATGGTTGTGAATATATGAATGAGAGTGGATGAAAAAAGAAGCATTTTGCTGTTTTCTGGCTTTGTGGATTTTGAAATTGAAATGTACAGGCTTAATCTCGTTCCATCTTATAAAATAGATGGGCCATGACGCTGAGACGGGGAGGTGGGGATTAGTAGCTAGGCATACTCCACCCCTTTCTTAGTTCTTGTGCTATAAAAATGAATTTCAATGCTACTTGAGAAATTATCAGTTAACAAACCCGGGCTGGAAAAACCAAATTAGTTTTCGGATTCCCATCCTATGTTTTTTACAGTTAGCTAGTAAAATTCTTCTGATTTTAGCTCACTATATGTGTTCATATTATGGTCTTCCTGTCAAAAATATTACTGTCGTGTGTCTAACAAAAACAGAATTATGCTGCAGATTTCCCCATTGCCCAGGAATTTACACTAATGAGCAAGTCGAAGCAAGGAAGAAAGTGGTTAATGTTGTTCATGCAAAGGGTGCATTCATCTTCTGTCAGTTGGTCGAGCCTCGCATACAAATTAACTATTCACTCTATATAGTTATAAATTTTCATGTTGTATTAAGGACTATTATTTATATAGTAGCTTTTGACTCATGTTAGGGAGTTGTTGTAAAGTTGTATCTTTGATTTTATAATTAATTAAATTTTACATTTATTATTATTGAATATTGATAATAGTAATTAAAATTTGGCATCATAAAAGGTTATCAGGTTAGCAGTGTAGCAGGTATCACCTGCTGCATTTTTTTTTAATTTGGGTTCAATTGTATTTGTAACGGGCAGTCAAACTGTCCGTTACAAATAATGGGTTATTAGTAACGGGCAGTCAAACTGTCCGTTACAAAAAATGGGTTATTCGTAACGGGCAGTTTGACTGCCCGTTATTTGTAACGGGCACTGCCCGTTACGAATAACATAGCCTATCCGTAACGGCAGCATACGTAAAGCCCGCTGCCCGTTACGGATAGGCTATTTTTGCCCGTTACGGATAACTATTTTTCCACTAGTGAAAACTATTCATGTTATTATCATACGTTTCAATAAATTACAATGTGTAAATGCAGTTAACTAGTACCCCTTTTTAGAGATCGGATTAGTTTAGTATAGTGTGTTTAGTTTAGTGTAGGATTGGTGAAATATCTTCAATTAGGTCAATTGATTATTCAAATTCAATTTCTTGAATCAGATGACAATATGCTTGTGAAGATCATATTCTACAACACAATGCAGAGTGCATCTTGACGCATAGCTCCTATGTGTTTTGGAAACACAGAAGAGAGTGAAATAGTCAATTGATATTTATAAATATATTTTTTTATTGTTATAGTGGTATTTTTTGTATACTATTATACATTTATATTATACTACTAGATTATAGATTGTCTTAGTAGTACTATTATATCTCACAGTGGTACGTATAATATTTAATTTAAAAGGAAAATTTGTCACAAAGGACCTTTTATGTCCACTATTTTGTGAGAAAGGACCTTTTAAAAAAAAGGTGGCAAGAAGGGACCAAAAATGAGTTTTTATTTGTGAAGAGGGACCATTGCCCGGAAAGCAGGATTTGACCCGCCAACTCCGGTGTTGACCACCTTAGCCCCACCCCTTTCATGGCAGCAATCCCTTCCTCTACCCCGAAAACCCTTCTCTTTCAAGGTAGCCTAGCGTCCTAGCCTTTCCCACAGTCCTCCACCCCCTCTCCCCTGCCGCTGTCGGTGCCGACCCAGGCGCCCAAGCCTCCCCATGTCGGTGACCCTCCGATCCCCACCGTCTTTCCCTCTCTTTAATTTTCTCCTCTCATTTCTCTGCTTTTGCGCGAAGATCGATCTTCGTTTCTACAAAATTTGCACAATTTTACATCCAATTTGCTTTCAAAACTTTTGAACCCATTCAATTGAACCCAATTTCTTCAAAAACTCATCCAATTTTATACCCTTCATTAACTCATTCAGAAATTTGATTCCATCCCTCTCGTTTCTCAATTCTCTAAATCCCTAAATTCTAGGATTAGGGTGGAGGAAATCGCATGAATTTTTATAGTAATCATGGTGGAGGAAAGGGAGTGGGGGTAGGGAAAGGGGAGGAGCAGGCTGTCGTGAAAGGGGTGGTGGGTGTGAGGTCAGTGCTAGCAGTGGAGAGGTAGAGGGAGTGGTTAGGGCTGGTGAGTTTGTTGTGAAAGGGGAGCGGGAAGATGGAGGCGGTGCGGGTGGGGGTGGTCAAGTGGAGGAAAGAGGAGGCTGCCGTGAAAGGGGTGGGGCTAAGGTGAATTTCAGGCATAGGTCCCTCCTCACAAAAAAAAATCCATATTTGGTCCCTCCTTGCCACCTTTTTTTTAAAAGGTCCTTTCTCACAAAATAGTGGACTTAAAAGGTCTTTTGTAACAAATTTTCCAACTTAAAATTTACATACTTATTTGTACCATTAAAAAATATTTATACCACTAGAGCGTTTAATGGTCTATTTACTTATTTGATAGTACTTTATATTCATGTTAATATTTACAACTTAGTCATCCTATTTATTTCAAAATAAATAAGTGTTACGTGCCAATACTTCTCCCACAATGCAGGATATTCATATAAATCCTTGTTTGACGAAGGATCAGAATACTCGACCTTCATTGGATTCAGATCAATATGTTATGTATTTGTTGAATACGGAGTATGATTTATTTTGTATATAGTGTATGTATATGACTTTGTATCAAATTGACTTTACTCCCTGTTAATAAAAGTACGTTTATCAATTGTTAACAATTTAGTTTTGTAACTTAAAAGAGTTAAAACCATACCAACAAAAAATTTCTTAACCAATCAGGGCAATCCGCACTATCTTAAGCAAATCAAATAATCAATTAGATCTCCTTTCATTCCATTTCACAAAATAATAAAAAATCGAATAGATTCAGTTGCATGTGGTACGTGTCGGACCAAAATGAACAAAGAGAGTTCATATTTAATGCACTCATTAAGGATTATTAATGAGACTGTTTAATGCATCACCTTATTTCTTGCGGCACGTAAAGGTGACCTACCTGTACAAATTACCTCTTCAATCAGTTCATAGGAAAAAAATAAAATAAAATAAAATAGTAGGGTTTAATTGATAAATTATGACCTTATTAGCTATCATGATCAATAATTCACTTGATAGTATTAGCTTTATTTAAGGAAATCCAATAAAATTACCAATGTTATTATCAAGTCAATTGATCATAATAATTACTGATGTTAGGTGATATTTAAATATGAGATCAAGTCTTGTTCATTCTCTCTTTATACCTTAAACAAATTTCATTATAGTTAATAAGCTCTGCCCATCGTATTTTATAAAAATCAACTAAAACTTAACTCACTAAGTAATGATTTTAACTCAAATCCTAGAGGTTTGAATTTTGCCAAATTAGAGATCGAGACTGGAGCTCGAATTTTGCCAAGTAAAGGTGTTGAGAATTCCTTTTCATTTCAATTTTGTTTTTGCAGATACTAGACCAAAGAGACCTCTATGTGTAGTTAAGATCCCCTCCTTACCATTACAGAAATACATTATCAATGTTTCTTTTTTTATTATAATTATTATTGTTTTTTATATTCACATCATCAGGAAAAAAAAGGTAGTTTTTAACTTTTTATACACTTAAATTCACTGTTATAAATATAATAAATAAAATAAAATAAACGAAAGAAAGAAAGAAAGAAAGAAAGAAAGAGCCTCAAGTAAGTCATCCGTACGAAATTGAACTTTTTAAGTTGATATCTGCAAAAGTAGCTTGCACCAGCTTACCTTGTGGACTAGTGGTAAGAGAATGAAACCTCTGAAGTCTAGGTCCAGGGTTCAAGCATTGGTACCACCTCTCTTTCTCTCTTCTCTCTAAAAAGCAGTGGTTTAAAACCATAGAAGAGGTATTCTAAAATACCTCCCTTTTTCCAATTATATTTTTCTACAAATTTAAATTTACTGATGGTACACGAAAATGATAAATTGCTAATAAATTTATAAAAGGATGAAATGAAAGGCATGAGAACATGTTCATCACTCCCAGAATAAAGGTATAAATTGCTAATATTAGCAGCTGTTATTCGCTCATAAGAGCTTACAGTACACCAGAGATTATCGCTAACTGCACCAATGATTTACAATATTCCCAGCAAGCTCAGAAAAACTGGAAACAAAAAGCTGTGGCTTAAGATAAATAAAATGAGGTATATTACCTAAGTTGTTTCCTCCTCTAAAAAGTTTGTACCATACAGGCATACATATATGTCATACAACTATATCTGCCTCGGGATATATCCCCATTCCTACAATTTCAACTAAGAACATAGGGCAAGGGGATAAATTTCTGGGCTTGGACTTGCAACATGAGATCAATCAAAGAGGGGGAAGTCGAGCAAAAACACCATCAACACAAGAATAACTTTCCTAGTTTTTATCATTTCAGCTATCTTCTACTGTTGGCTGTGCTGGGAGCCTTACCTTTATTTAGATTAGCAAGTTCCTCAACAAGCTTCCTTTCATCATCGCTAAGACGCTTTGGAATTTCAACTTGCACTCTGACCAACTGATCTCCTCTAATGTTGGGTTTGTTCAACATTGGCACACCTTTCTTAGACATCAGCAAAGTTGTCCCAGGTTGTGTGCCAGGCGGTATTTTTAAATCTACTGTCCCGTCCACAGTTGGGACCTTCAGCGTTGTCCCAAGGATGGCATCGATGTATGAAACCTTGCAGGAGTAGAGAATATTTGTATCGTCCCGTTTCAACACAGGATCAGGGATGACATCAATAGAAACAAAGAGGTCTCCAGGAGGCCCACCTCTCTTTCCAGCATTACCCTCTCCGCGAACTCTCAATCGGCTGCCTGCATCAACACCAGCAGGAACCTTCAGGCTGATGCGCTTAGATTTTCTTACCCGTCCATCACCGTTGCAGGTATTACAAGGAGTTGAAATTTCCCCGGTCCCACTACAGGCCGAGCAAGTGGACACTTGTTGAAACACCCCAAGGGGAGTACGTGCTGCAGATATGACCTGCCCTTGGCCGCCACATGTGCTACATTTGGTTGGTGTGGTACCAGGTTTGGCACCTGATCCATCGCAAGTACCACAGGTCTCCAGACGACTTACGTCAATATCCTTCTCAATGCCAAAGATGGCTTCTTTGAAATTCAGCACCAGATTGTAAACCTGGTCTTCGCCTTCAGTGGCCCGGTTTCTATTGCCTCTTCCTCCCATTCCCCCCATTCCTCCCATTCCACCAAGGTCAAATAAAGACTCGAATAGGTCGAAGGGGTTGGTGAAATCCTGTTGGAAATTGTAAATTCTTCAGAACAACTCCAGCCACAAAACATCAATGAAATGTCAAGAAATATCACTTACCCCCGGACCACCACTTGCAGCTCCTTTAAGGCCAGCCTCCCCATATCTGTCATATATAGACCGCTTCTCATCATCTGACAAGACCTACACATTTGGTTAATTGTCAGCTTATTATCTGAAGTGGGAGATTGTATCAATCAAAGTGGCTCAAAGACGAGCATCATAATTGAGCTCCCATCTTCCAGCCGCGAGGTTGATTGTATAACTCTCAGCCTCACGGGTGGGTATTATATGGCAGTTTCCTTCTAGGTAAATGATGGGATACCCTTCATAGGGACTGTGCCTTTTGAGATCAGTAAATCTCTTAATATAAAAGTTGCTATAAGAAAATTTGCAACTAGATAACATGTCAAATGAAGAGTAATGCAACAGTTGTCATACATACCTCATAAGCATTGCTGATATCTTTGAATTTCTGCTCTGCTCCAGGGTCCCTACATAAAGCAAAAAAAGAAAATCAAACTTGTTCACAACTCAAAGGCACACAACTACACAAGAAAAACTTACAAGAAAGGAAAACCTGAAATAACTGTTCAAGTAAACTATTTTTTTGAGACCAATCAGTTTATTAAGATCAACAAACAGTTGAACATGCCAATGGCATGAACCACAATTCAGGGTATGATTAACATCCTTGGTAAGAGAAGGAAATATTTATGAAAATCAGTATTCAACTTCTGGAAGAGTCTATAACTTCCATACATAGAGAGAGGATAAAAAATCAGTAGCAAGTAACATCAGCATTATCAGAGCTTAAAAAAAGGAACAGAAAATCAGTGAGGTATGTCAGCAATCAGCACCAACATGATTAAGTTGAGATTTAGTCATGTAAATTGGGACATGCAATCAGCAGAAGGTATAGCAAAGGGTGCCACTCCTGAGTCTCAGCAGGGCAGAGGTCACAAAGTCATTAGGTGTTGGATAACCACACAACATTATTTATGCTTCTCGCAGATGATCCCAAATCGTTTAGAAAGACAATAAAGGATGCTTGAAAGTTCAAACTAGTTTCAATCCCAGTACCATTCCTCAGTTGTGTTGAGTTGGCCTTATTGAGACATCAGTGTCCCATCACAGGTCTTGCATAGCACCTTCAAACCCACAAGGTACTGCACTACTTGATTAAAGCCCAAATGCCAAAAGCATTCAGTCAATCTGACTTTTATTCTTAAATTAGCAGTCAATCAGCTTCAATGTGCTAACTACCTGATAAGTGGGCTTTAAGACGACTTTTACATCACTTTATACCCTTAATTTGGCCTCTTTTTCATGAGTTTGTGCCCCATATAATGTGTTTTTATGTGAATTCCTCAGTTAGGTTATTTTGTAAGCCCTTGCCCTATTTGTATGAGTTGGGACAATTTATACCCCTGATTCTCTACCTATCTTGCATGCCTCCTTATGCATATTTAGTAAATCGTTATTATACGATGTCCCATAAAAACATCGCATCGTAGAACTAGAATGAAGACCCAAGCTCGGAGCCATTGAAGAAAAAGTGAAGTGGAATCAATCAGGGTGAGATGCCTGCTCCAGACTGCATAATAAGGGGGCCATGGAAACACCTTGTAGCAGACGCCTTAGCCTAACCTTGATCTTTATCAAGAAAACCCATTGCCATATGATATTGGGATTAAATGCACCTTTTTAATTTGTTTCTCCTTGATCAATTCAGTGGATGCATACTGCTTCGTAACCTAATTTATACCTTCATCTTTTTTTTTTTTTTTTCTAGTGTTTGTATCATATTGTTAAGCATTCTTCAATTCTTTAGAATTGTTTTCTTATACTACGTAATTACGTATTAGTTTGGTAGTTATAACTCACCCTCAAAATATATATATATATATATATATATATATATATATATATATATATATATATATAATAATAATAATAATAATAATAATAATAATAATAATAATAATAACCTTGCAGTCAAAAGTCTCAAAACCATATGTGCATGGCCCTATATCATGTTAAATATGGGCTTAGGCCACACCCATCAATCCATCATCAAAAGAGAGAGAAACAAACTTCACAAGACCATAAGAGGTTTTACTACAAAATCATATGGCAATAGGGGGAGTACCGCTTTAGCCTTATAAAGTGTCAACTCTCTCTTCATTTATCAATGTGGGGCAACCACATGTGATGTTTAAGTAGGTTGTGCTTCATCAAGTTAGGTTTAGATTTGGTAGCAAGTAGATGACAATTTAGTGATCACTAATTCTTAAGGCACTTAAGGATGCTTCAAGTCCTTATTCGTTCTATCTCGCGATTTCAGCGAGTACAAACTTCATTTGCACTAAATTGGCTGTCTGCTAGACATCACTATCCTATCACATATCTAGTGTAAAGCCTTCAAGCTTACCTGGTCCCTACTAACCTTGATGAATAGCCAAATGGTGGGAAAATAATTCAGAAAAAAACAAGGTGGCAATTACTTCAACATACTTCATCCACTTTGTTTGTCTAATAGAGTAATAGGCAGTAATCCTCGCTGGCGTTATATCTAAGCCTATTCCCTGCCTTGTATTGACATTCTATTGTAGCTGCCAGTTTCGATTTTTTACTTTCTTTTAAAAAGGTTCTCTAATCAAAAGTTACAGACTGGTTAAAATCCAGAAGGAACAACATGGACCAATTTAAAGATCAGTTTGTCTATGCCTACAACAAAGGTGTGGGCTGCTATCAAATCACATTTCCTCAACAAAACTTTGGAAGACTGGCCAAAGTAAATTAATGAAAGCCTTTGGGATTCAAATAGAACAGGCAGGAAGTTACAACAAATTTCACCTATTCTTAAAGGCACTAAACAACTAAGTGCTCATGAGGGAACTCTGAAGTTGCAAGGCATGAATTACTATCAGCAAGGATACCTCTTGTGAAATAGTAAAGACAAACCCAATTTACTTCCACCAAAATCATTCAAACAACTTTGACGGGCACAGGCTAATATCTATCTCTCAATTACCCTTAATGATGCAATGTGAAATGTGATGATTCTAAAATTTAAGCTGAGAATCACAGATTAACATTCAAAGCACAAAAGTAAAAAAATAAAAAATAAAAAAATAACAGGACACACAGAACTGTAAATAGCAATAGAGTTACAGAGAAATCTAAATACTAAATAACTACTCAAACATAAGAATATTATATCACTTGCAATCATAGTGAGATGGAGAGCATGTGTAGGAAAAAAATATGGGAAGAATAAACTCACTTGTTAACATCAGGATGGCAACTCCTTGCAAGCTTGCGATAAGCTGAACACAAAACAAAATTAGTTCCTTATAGGGAAATAATTGTAACCCTTGAAGGAAAATTTAAATAAATAAGCATGGGGTATGAACATTATAACAGATCAGGATCACAAAACAAAACTTGGATAATAAAGCCTTTCAGTACAGTTTTATCTCCCAGAAATAACCCATCAAAAAATATTAAATTATTGAAATGAAAAACACAAAAGGATACATGACTTGTTCAGATAAGGATCAATAGCAACGACTTTATTCATGAGAACTGAAAAGCTGATACTCCATTTTGACTACTTGCAACAGCCAAAAAAAAAACATATAACATAGCTCTTTGGCATTCTACCCTTCATTTAATCTTTCATCTACTCACAATAATGTTTTGCTTTTAAATTTTGAGGGCTTCCTCAAAATTTCACACCAATGCCATCTATGATAGACAATTACTTCCAATGAAAAGACAGCCTCAATGCCTCCAACTCATTTTATCCAACAAAGCTCACTAACAGACCAACAAAGCTCACTAAAAAGATTTTATAAGAATGTATTTGACAACAAGTCAACAACCTAAAAATCCAGGGGTTACATAAACTCTTTGTTTCACCTTATCTACATAATTAGAAGGCTTGTCCCTTTCGTATTGCAGAATTTCCACAAAAGGCGAACTAACGGAGATCCGGAGCTAAACTTGGGTTACTTAAACTATTTGTTTCACCTCACCTATATAGTTAGAAGGCTTGTCCCTTTGGTATGGCAGAATTTCCACACAATCGAAGTAACGGAGATCCAGTGCTAAACTGGGTATCATAAACTATTTGTTTCACCTCACCGACATAGTTAGAAGGCTTGTCCCTTTGTTATGGCAGAAATTCCAAAAAAGGCGAATTAACAAAGCTCATCAAGAAAATTGGTCTTAAGCCCACAACCGTCATTTTTCCAAAGTATTAAATCCGATACCAAAGAAATATCCAAAAGACTCTGCATCCAAGACCTACAACTTTCCTAACAAGATCAACCTGTTTACAACCTATCATATTTTGCACAGATTGTATGCATTCATCTACTTCTATAACTCTTAAAATGTGGAAAATCTGTTAACTGGTTTGCAGGATAGTTGGTTAACATTGTAGAGGTCCCATCCCCTACCATATTCAGTCTTCCAAGCTAGGGGTAATAAAGATGTTGCTCCTACTATCTTCTCACAAAATATGTCCCTTGTACTTCTCAGTCGTGAAGTAGGTCATCCCAATTTAAGGGTGTGCAAAACCGGGTTCAATCAACCTAGTGAAATTTATTGTCAAATTCGTTTTTGGTTTTCCAAATCTTTTGTACAAACCTAGTCCACATATCCTAATGCACGCCCAAATATGAAGATATAACCTTTTGTGAAACTAGACCTAGGCTAAATCCTATCAACTTTTCCTTTACTCTCATAAAAAAGAATCCCATTAGCTAGCTTCAACAACCGAAGAACATGTTGAATATCGACGGAAAACATACACTCCTTCACATTGCATTTTGCAAAGAAGAATTTAAAGGAATTCCTTCAATCCTCAATAATAATGGTCATTAGAATCCCATCAGTCAACATAGATCCTATAGACAAATGAGAAATAAGATGAAAAAGGAAGAGGCAACATTGTTTGTTTGTACATTTGTGTAATACTCATACAAAAACTCAACAGCTTCACTCTGTGACGTCATTGTCAAAAATCGCATACTTATACATAAACCAATATCCAATTGTAGATTATGAAGCTATAAAGACCATTGCAAGAAGTAGAACTAAGTCACTCAAAAAGGAATTAATCAAAAAATTTCCTAAAAAATGTCTTCTTTTTTCACAAAAGATGAACCAAATAGAGAAATATGGGAAGAAGTTTGTGTCTTGAGGTGTAGGAGTTTTTAGAGGGAAATGTCAAGATGATTTGGTGACAAAGCAAGAGTGGATCCTTTTCTGTGATCTCCTTAACAATGTTCTGTGTGGTCTTTTTTACAATTGATATTTGAAGAAGAAAGCTTTTCTTAAAGCTTGTTTTGCCTGACCATCATCGTTGTGTGTTATAGACTGATTTTCTGGTTTGTATATTATATGAATAATAAGATGAAAGCTTGGAACTTTGATTGATAATGGCAGAATTTGATACAAAAGTGATAGATTAATAGGTTGAGGCTATTATTCTCCAGATAACTTTTAATTATCACTCTCCTAGTAACTTGAGGTTACTACTCTCAACATATTTTCTCACAATTCACATAATATCCTACTGCATATACTATCCCCTATTTATACTAAGGCCAAGCAATACTAACCTAAAAGTACTAGACTTCCCAAATTGTCCTTCCTAATGTTAGTCTATTACATTGTGAAGATCCTTACTGTAGATGTTTATAAGAGATGGAATGTGTACCTTGCAAGCTGCTGTAGCATGTATCAGCCTCTTGCTTTGGCACCAATTATTAGTCTCATATGAGAACCGCTGAGTATTTTGAGAACAATTGATTTGCTGAAGTGTGGAAGATGGTTGTGTTGGCAATATGATGGTGTACTAAAAAAGAAAGAACCATTGAATTTTTGAGAGTATAATGTTTGAAGTTCTGTTGGCATTATGGTGTTGCGTTTAAAAAGAAAGAAACAATGAATTTAAAAGGTAATACAGAGTTGAAGTCAAGTTTCTGCCTCTTAGCAACCCTTTATGTTATTTGATATTGTAGATTATTTGCTTCAAAATAGCTCAACGGCATAAGGTATTCAAAATTCCTTTTGTAATGAAATGACATATATGACACCCCGTTGGTGTAGAACTGTAGATACTTTGTGTCTCAATTCCTTCAATTGCCTTGATATCAGGTTTCAAAAAAAATGCCTTATATCAATTATAATCTCAATATTTCTCATGAAATTTAAAAAACAGTCCCTATCCATTCATATAAAATTCTAGTGCACATTCTAAATTAGCATAAATTCATAAAACCAAAATTAGTCTCTCCTATTAGGCTTATCATACTCGTAAGAATGAATCTACAATCTAAATGAACAAGAATTTCTGATATGATACCCCTTTGGTGTAGGTACTCTGTATGTCAATCCTTCAATTGCCTTATTATCAATTTAAATCTCAATAGTCATGAAATTTGCAAAACAGCCGCCATCCATTCATATAAAATTATATTGCATATTCTAAATTAAAGTTTAACCAAATTAGTCTCTCCTATGTAAGCTTATTTTTAAAAATGAATCTGCATTTACTAGAATTTCACATCCCAATAATTGTTAATTGCAAAGGTATAATATGACTGCAGCACAGCTCATGGTCAAGAGAATACATTTTGATGAATAAAAAATCTTCTTACGTTGTTATGAGCATCATAGTAAATTAAGAATCTTTTTAATTAAAAACATCATTGATGATATAGTCATGAAGCAAAACAGTAACTCACCACTTTTTATTTCTGATTTGCTGGCATTTCGTGAGACTCCTAGGATTGAGTAGTAGTCCTGTATATACAGGTGTATGAGTACACACATATTCGTAAAAATAAAATGAACAGAAACATAATAGCAAAGAAGACATGAAATACAGAATTTGGAATGAGATACTCACAGACTCGGCCCTAACAATGAAGCGGAAACCCCTTTTATGGCATGGACTTCGAGCTGAATTCACATTAAATAATAAATGCACCGGTTCAGGGGAAAAAATGCTGGAATTCAGGGATTGAATCGCTCTTGACTTGCTAGGTCCACTGCAAAGAAAACAATAAGGCAGCCAATATATCACTTTCAAGTACAAAATTATAGGATCAGGTCACATAATTTATAATCAGAAATTGAGAATAACACAAACATGTAAAGGTACATTGTGCATCCCTAATGCGAAGTAACTTTGGTATCATACATAACCAACCAAATAGATCTAATTATGGCTCCCAAGTCCCAACTATCCCACTGGTCGCCAACGAAGACACTCTCCCTCCATTCACCACTTACTACATTACTACACTCGCCTGCTCTCATAAATTGAGTTTCTTCATATAAATCTTAACTCCCTCCAATCAACTTTGTTTCAAACCACCACCACCACCACCAAAGTACTTACCCGGTTACCTCTCCCCCTAAAAAAAGAAATGAACTTCTTACTTCTACCAATAGTTTTTTTTCTCCAGCGTAGGCCTCCTTATCCTCTTCCTTTTATTCTATCAAACACACACGTCGACCTCCACATCCTTCTCCTTTTGTCTATCAACACATTGGAGCACTCATTCTAAAGATTTTTTTAAAAGATTTTTTTTTTTTAATGATGATGAAAAAAAAAAGGTTCCAGGCCCATCAAAATTAATTTGGCAATATTTTCATACATGGAAATCCTTCAAATCATTAAAGATAATCTATGTTACTTAGACTCGGGTATCTAATACGTGTCCAAATGTCCGACTTAAAATTTTCCACGATTTTGGCTCAAAATGAAGTGTTGAAATATCCTGTCACCTAGACTACCAATTCAACCAAAATCTTAAGCAGCTAATTGAGGCCAGGGAATATGTTTTATACTCTATCACTATCCATGTCCAAGCATGGAATATCCGACACCGGTACTTGAAATGTGTAACTAATTCATCTACAAAGTATGTATTCAATTTAGCTGCATAATATGAAACTTTAATTGCCTAGCTTCGTAAGCAAACAGATAAATTAGAAAACATATTCAAATAATACAAACTCACATTAAAACAGTAGCATATCAACATCATAACTCATAAGATTGTAATGAAGCGAAATAGAATCATAACAATTGCCTCTTTTAATTAGAAAACAATTACAACATCCTATTAAAACAGTATCATATCAACATACAACAAGATTATAATGAAGCGAAATAAGAAATTGATAATATTAAAGTGGTTACCAAGTTGAAAACGTTGCGAATTTAGTTTCGACTGAATTTCCAGACATAAGTACGGGACGAACGCCCCATTGAGCGGCCCATGAAGGTGAAATGGCCATGAAAGTTGCCGGAAAATGGAGGTCCGATGACGGAACCACGCCGGGCGACGACGTCGTTTGGCGGGTGCCGGAGGAGAGAGAAAGAGAGTGAGTGGTTTTCCGATGAGGAGAGAGAAAGTGTAAAGCGTGAGGTTTATATTTGGTTGAAGAATGAGTCCACTAGAGGTTTTCTTTTTTATTTTTTTGTGTTTTTTTTGGGTTTCAAGGAAAAAACAATGAAAATGAGAGTGTGTTTGTGTATGAAACACTGGAAGAAGTAGTAGCACTTAGTACAAATTTGGGTTAAGATTCTACATGCTTCTAAAATGGGTGATTCGAGAAGTTTCATGGTGCTTTTATTTGGGTAATATGGTACTAGTGTCATCACTTGTCATTTGCTTCAATTTGGTTTTGTTAAGGCCTATTATTATTGTGTATATTGTATAGTTATCGGGCCTATCTCATGAGCCCTAATCTTAGGTTGTATATATACGCTTCTCTACACTCTAATGAAACTACGGATTTGTGCAATCGTACTCTGACTATTCTCTTTTACTCTGCAATCTGGGTCTATTCAGCTTAGTGTCCTGGTGTATGTTGATGATTTGATAATTTCTGGTAATGATTCTTCTGCGATTTCACTGTTCAAGAGATACTTGAGTGATTGTTTTCATATGAAAGATTTGGGTGTTTTGAAGTATTTTCTTGGTGTTGAGGTTGCTCGTAGTCCGGAAGGCATATTTTTATGTCAACGGAAATATACACTTGACATTATTGCAGAGTCTGGTTTGCTAGGTGCTCGTTCGGCAGGTACTCCTATTGAGCAGAATCATTCTCTGGCGAAATCAGGGTCCCCTTTCTTTTCTGATCCAGAGCAGTATCGACGGCTTGTGGGTCGTCTGATTTATTTGTCTTTTACTAGACCGGATTTGGCATACGCGGTGCATATTTTGTCTCAATTTATGCAACACCTGCGACAGGATCATTGGGAAGCGGCTCTTCGCACAGTGCGGTACTTGAAGGGGTGTCCGGGTCAGGGAATTCTTCTGAGTTCGGATTGTGATTTTCATATTACAGGTTGGTGCGATTCAGATTGGGCAGGTTGTCCCTTGTCGCGTCGTTCTATCACTGGCTGGTTGGTGTTTCTTGGTGCTTCTCCTATATCTTGGAAGACTAAGAAACAGGAAACTGTGGCCAAGTCTTCTTCTGAGGCCGAATTCCGCTCAATGTCTAAAACTACTGATGAGTTGAAATGGTTAAAGGCCCTTCTTCTGAGTTTGGGTGTCTCGCATCCCCGCGCTATGAGTTTGTTTTGTGATAATCAATCTGCTTTGTATATTGCGAAGAATCCAGTTTTTCATGAGCGTACCAAGCACATTGAGGTGGATTGTTATTATCTTCGTGATGCGATTCAGGATGGTATAATTAGTCCGTCTTATGTCAAGACGACGGATCAATTAGCAGATATATTCACCAAGGCTTTGAGTAAAAGTCAATTCCTGTATTTACTTGGCAAGTTGGGCATTTGTGATTTGCATGCTCCAACTTGAGGGGGGGTGTTAAGGCCTATTATTATTGTGTATATTGTATAGTTATCGGGCCTATCTCATGAGCCCTAATCTTAGGTTGTATATATACGCTTCTCTACACTCTAATGAAACTACGAAAAAATCTTTTCGTGACAGATTTTGTTAAACCCATAAATGGATGACTTAGCTTGTATGTTCAACTCTCATTGTTTTGTAATTTGAATTTGTAATTCTCGATCTTGTGCTTTACTACAGAGTAGTGTTTTCGTATGAATTTTTTTTTTTACTTATATTACCTTGGGCTTGTTTGGTAAAGAACTTTTAACTTATTTTACCCAATTAGATGTTTGATCAATTAAAAAAGCTAATTTGGATGTTTGGTAAATAGCTTATTAAAAGATCTTTTTGAACTAAAAAAAAAAAAAAAAAAACTCATTATAAGAGTTTTTTAAAATTAACTTATTGAACAATTAGCTTTTTGCTCTTGAATACACTAAAACAGCTAATACTTAACAGTTATTTACCAAATACTTTTACACAATCAATTAAGTATATCCAACTAGTCAAAGCAGCTAATATAACTAGCTAGCCAAATCAGATAATGCAATCAACTATATCAATCAGTTACCAGCTAATTACCAAACAGGGCCCTTATATAATATACCTTAACTTTCTAATTACAACTTATATAAATTTTATCAACCCTTATTTTCACTAAAATTGCAACACTATCATATACTTCCTCCGTTCTTTTTTACTTGACCCGCTTTGACTTTTACACTATTCACCACCCCTCCTTTGACCGTGTTTTGTGAATAATATGTAAGGAAAAATATATTATGTTGGATCCTTTTGAATTCGTCTCAAAAAGTACTATCATAATATATAACTTTTATATTTATTTAATTACGGAGAATTAAAGTTATTGACCGTTAAAGTTTTGTATTGACAAACGTGATAAAAGAAACAAGTCAAGTAAAAAAGAACAGAGGAAGACTAACTTTTATGATCACGGTTAAGGAAAAATATTTGGGTTGACTATTTACATATACTTTGCGTGATATCAAATTAATATATTTTTACCTATGGCTACTTAAAGATATATTAGTGATTGAAATAATGCATGAATGTAAAATGAGAAGAGTTGCAATATTAGTGAAATGGAGGAAGTATAATCTTATTGGACCTTACTTTTACTATACCTTATTGAAACTACTAAACCCTAATATTATCTTAGCCGAATTATCAAGTATTTTTTTATTTGAACTTTGGGAGTGTGAAATAATTAGTTTTAAATAAGTAAGAATAAGGTGAGAAACTCGACCAAAAAAAAAATATATATAGACAACAATAAATGAATTTGACACACCTAATATCGATTAAATGGTTGAACAGGCCCAAATGCATTGCATGATACTGATGATAGTAACAAGAAATTTTACAATTTCAATTTCAATTTCAATTTCAATATTAACAACAATAAGCCCAAAAACAAAGTCCAAAGGTTAACAGACCTAACACACAACACATGGGCTTGTTTTAAAGTCTTAAATTAGATCAGCTGAAGAATACATTGTACAGGCAGAACTCTTAGTTTTGATTCTGTTAACCAAGCAAATGAAAAAAAAAAAAAACTTGAACATCTAAATAATCTCAATGCTTATCTACTTGTCTAAACTTGCATTTAGTAATGTTTATACATTATATACTACTATCTTGTACTTCGTATTATGTAGCAATGTAATTGAATGTTTCCTAATTCCTATAACAGCTTTGATCATGTCACAGCTAAAACTTTCGCGTGGAAGAAACAAGTGAAGTTGTTGTTAGATCAAGCAGATGGCTTTTGATTTAAACCCGAGTAGAAAGCTAATCGCCATTGGATGTTATTGTTCTCACTCACTATAACTCAAATAATTATGCATCAATTCTGCACAAACTGGCATTGGATAATATTTATTTACTAAAAGTTGCTTGACCTAGGACTTGAAATGTGGATGCAACATAGGCCCTTTCATATCCGGCGCAAATTAATTCCACTTTGAAGGAGGGGTGGATGAGATTCGAACCTGTGATCTCTATGTCACGTTGGCTCTGATACCATGTTAAAGAACCAACTCAACCAAAAACTTAAGCTGACGGTTGATATCCAGGAATATGTTTTATACTCTATCATCCTTAAAGCTTATTAATGGTTGTTTTAATCTAAAAACTTTGAGTTTTGTTGCTGCCTGGCCTGTGTCCCTGGCAACTCTACTTTAAGAGCATTCACCACTCGAGGCTGAATGACAATTCTGTTAGTTTGAGTTTTAAGCCCATGTTTAGAGGAGGTGTAGTCAGTTCGCCATACATTATTTCATTGCTCATATATTTGATTTATTATTATAATTAAATTGAAAATGATTTTTTTTTTCAGTGTTTGAAATAAATTCTGTTGATTAAAATTACAATTTTTAATAATTGAAATATTGATTTTTACTAATTGTTTTAGCTTTTGTTTGTTTGATATAAATGTTGTTTGTATTACATATAAGCATCTAACAATCACCATTAATCATGTCAAATATCAAACCAAATAATTAAATTACTTGTATGACAATAAACTGTACAAATTATCAATATTATCAATTGATCAAACAAGTCACGTGAATCAATCAACAAATACAACCAATAATACGAAGTAGATAAATTGTAAGAGAAGAAAGAAAAGAAGAGAATCATAATTATGCATCAAATTGCTTAGACAACAAAATTAATAATAGTGGCAAGGGTCAAGGGACATTAACTAATTATGTAAAGCACAACTCATCTAGTACACGTACTTACTACTCACAAGGGATATGGCACCTTTTATTTTAAAATCATTAACAAACCCTCCCTTTCTTAGGATCCCCCTCTCCCTAATAAAATAATAATTTTAAATAAATTAATTAAATAGAAAAGAAAAAAAGAAAAAAAAAGAAAAGAAAAGTGTAAACTAGGTGACCAATATTAGGATCCTTGTTAGTTAAATTCCTCCAACTCGTCTTACTCATATGCAATGCAACTAAACAAAAGAATAATTTTGATTGTAAGTCAAAAGGACAGTTTAAAAGTTGGTCCGCCAATCACGGGGATTAAAGATAATCCCCACATTGACCATTGTTGTAGGGAATTTGCTATGTTCCTTAAATCACAATGAACTTAATTAGAGATGATAATTTAATCGGATTTTTTAAACTTTGGAGCATGAGGTGGACCGTAGTGACGTTTTGTTGTTTTCTGTTGTAAATAGACTTATAGAGAAATAGTAAATTTAGGCGAAATTTGTTTTCTACTCCGATATATTTATACGAGTAATGCTATATATAACCCATAGAGTTATAAATAGGCATTAAATATATTTATACGAGTAATGCTATATAAAATCCTTAGAGTTATGTATTTTGTTCATTTTGATAATTATTGTTTATTTTATTTAGCAAAAACTAACCTTAAATACACCATATCATTCGGATATATATAAAAAAAATCAAAGCCCCACAACAATATGTCAATACTCAATACCCAATACTTTAAAACAGTCCAATTTGGCCTACAAACATGTTACGGAGGTAACGGAGTACATCTGTACATGATTTTGCCCATTGCATAAATAGTGGGGGACAACTAGTGCAAGGTTCATTAGTGAGTAATTTTGACATTGCTGAAAACACAATATTATCTTTAGTCAAGTCTTGCATGTTATACGTTTTTTATGCCCTAATTTGTACAATATTTTTAGGCTTAACAAAATATATACGTGTTGATTTTTTTTTTTTTTTTTGAAATAAGGGATGCATTAATTAGTTAATAAGTCTATTACAAGCAATGATCGCTGGGACATCACCAGTCAAAGGAGACAAGTAGTTTTCAGTGCTAGAGTTTAAGTTACAAAGAGATACATCTCTCTCAAAAGCTTCGATACAAACAGCTGGTGGATAATGCAAAATACATATTTCATTCAAGCGATTCAAATTGCTGCGTGCATCCCTTGCAAGAACATCAGCTACCGCATTGCTCTCCCTCTTCTCAAAGAGCATATCCAGATGGAGTTCCATTTTTAGGTCCCTGCATTTTAATAGTAGTGAAGGAGCATTAGCCAAATAAATAAACATTGGAATTGATATCATCAATTGCCCTCTTTGCATCAGAAGTAAGGATGGAGTTCTGCTAATTCTTGTTTTTAATCAAGGATAGACCCAATTCAATGGCTTTTAACTCCGCTTCATGGCTAGATGGGAGATACCCCTTCCAACTTAGCCCAACAATCCAAGAGCCCTGGCTGTCTCTACACACCACTGCACAACCCGATTCTTTGGTGGAAGATAAAAAGGAAGCATCACAGTTGACTTTTAAATAATTTGAAGGGGGAGGAGACCAATGTATTGGGATGAGCTTTAGACTTTCTTTGTTATACTTCGTAGAGAAGTAGAACTCCGAAGCAGCCCAGATACACTGGGAGATTGCAGAGGAAAGGGGGATGTTAGACTTGGAAAAAAGCCAGGCGTTTCGCCTTAGCCATAAATGCCACAGAGAAAAACAAAACATGACATTCCAAGGGATTGAATAGGAGGTGACTGCGTCAAGCTTTAGGTTATAAGACAACCAATCAATCCAAGAGTCAACACTAGAGATAGGGGAAGGGCAAGCGATAGAGTTCCAGAATTTTGTTGCTCAAGTGCAATGAATAAAGATATGAGTACAAGTCTCATCTTCATCTGGGCAGAAAGGACAATTTGGAGAGAAATTTTGCATTTTTTTTTGAGAGATTTGCTCTATGAGGTATTCGCTCCCATGCTAAGAGCCAAAGGAAGGACTTGATTTTTGGGAAAGTGTGGGATCTCCAAATCAGCTTCCAGTTGAAAGGAGGGGCATGATGGTTATCAAGAGTTTGGATGGCAAGTTTGGCTTTTTTTGAGTCAAATTTTCCCTTTAGGGTCCAGCTAGAATAGTGAAAGTCGTTGTTTGCACTGAAAAAAACTGATTTGATGAGATCAAATAAGTTATCCGAGACTGGGAAGGTGATCTTTTCCTCCATCTGATTTTTTGAGCAAGATTGAATAGCAGAAAGAGGGAGGGCTAGAGAGCAATAATTTATTGGACCACACAGAAACTCACGAAGATAAGAATGCATCAACCATTTATCCTCCCAAAGGCTTATGTTCGAACCATCACCAACATCCCAAACAATACTCTCCTTGAAGAAGGGCCAAGCCTTACCCAAACCTTTCCAGATGAATGATCCTTTAGAAAATGGTGTTGGGTTGGTTTTTTATCAATGTAAATTTCTTTTAGAAGCTGGGCGGCCCATCCTTTATTGTTGTAAATGGACCAGCACAGTTTAGCAAGGGAAATGGAATTTAGATGGTGACGCTTGGAAAAGCCCAACCCACCATTTTCTTTGGGCTTGCAAACCTTATCCCAAGACACCCAAGTTATCTTTTTATGGTGGACCGAGCTACCCCAAAGAAAATTCGAGCAAATGGAGTCCATTTTTTAGTTCAAATACTTGGGGATCCAAATTGATTGCATGAAGTATCTAGGAATGGCTTGAAGAGAGGATTGGATAAGAATTTGCCTTCCGGCTTTGGTTAAAGAATTGCTCTTCCAAGTAGCTAACTTGCTCCCTAATTTGTCCACCAAAACTTGAAGGTTTCTTTTGGATGGCTTTTTGGATGAGAGGGGAAAGCCTAGGTATTTACCTAGATCCGAGGTTGCGGTGATGTTTAGTTCTTGTTCAAACTCATCAATCATGGATTGAGGGTTGTTGGGGGAAAAAAAGGATTGAGCTTTTTTTATCATTCATTTTTTGACCGGATAGGGTGAAGAAAGAAGAAAGGGTTGCGGCCAAAGCTTTAAGAGTTTTTTTGTCGGTTTGACCGAAAAGGAGGACATCATCCGCAAACAAAAGGTGAGAGATGTTTGTTTTCCCCCCTCTAAATCGGAAAGGACTCCAATTCTTACTATCACACTCCTTGTGGATCATTCTTGAAAAATATTCCATACAAATAATAAAAAGATAAGGAGAGAGAGGGTCTCCTTGGCGCAACCCTCTAGAAGGAGTGAAGGACCGAGAGAGGTGGCCATTTATTAGAATGGAAGAGGAGACGGAGGTGACACAACTCATAATAAGGTCAATTGTGTCAAGGGAGAAATTGAAGTAGTGGAGGCAATATTTGATAAATGGCCATTCTAGCCTATCATAAGCTTTTTCAAGATCAATTTTCAAAGCAAAAGTGCCTTTCCTCCCTTTCTTTTTCTTGCCCATGGAGTGCACAATTTCCGAAGCTATTATAAAATTTATTTCCGTGCCCCGATCGGGGAGGAAACTATTTTGATTTGGAGAAATAATAGAATTTAGGTGAGGCCTAATTCTATTAACCAAAATTTTTGAGACAAATTTGTAACAGCAATTCACTAGGCTTATGGGCCTATAGCTCGAGATTTTGGATGGATTTTGGACTTTTGGGATAAGACAAATGATCGTTTTATTGAGAACAGGAGGCATATATTTTGAGTGGAAAATGGAGGAAATGAGATTGAAACAATCCATATGGATTGTGTCCCAAAATTTTTGAAAGAAAAGGGCATGGAATCCGTCTTCACCCGGGGCTTTTAAAGGCCCTATTGAGAACACGGCTTCCCTAAGTTCTGGGATGGTTGGAGGTTGAGCACAGGAGAAAATTTCTTGAGAGGTGGGGATAGGAGAGGTGAAGAGGTTATCAGATTTAAACAAAGAGGAAAAGTGATCAATAATATGATCATGGATTTGGGTAGGATCAACAATCCACTCACCAACATCATTTTTTAAACTAGAGATTTTATTTCTTTTTTTCCAGATTGTCGAAGAGAGATGAAATTTTTTTGTATTTTTATCTCCCTCAATTAGCCAATCCGTTCTTGCTCTAGTCGCCCAATACACCTCTTCTTGGTCGAGAAGCTTATTGAGCTCCTCGGACAAAGATATTTCCAGGTCAAAAAGTCCAGGATTGAGGGGGTTGTTTTGAAAAGCAATTTGGGCCCCTTCAATTCTGGCCCGAGTTCTTTTAATTTGCTTTTGGATCGACGAATAATTCATCGAGGCCCAATCAGATAAGGACTTGGAGAGATCTCTAAGTTTGGAAGGTAGAAGAGATTGGATCATAGCCCATTGCGAAATGACGAAAGGTTCGAATGCCAGGTCAGACAGCCACATCGGTTCGAACCTAAAAGGTTTATGACCCAGCATTTGAATCTTTTTATCAAGGGAAAGAAGTAATGGGTTATGATCCGACGACAATCTTGGCAAATTTTGGACTACCGCTTCTTGATACGATTGGATCCAAGACGGAGTAGCCCAAAATCTGTCAAGTCTTTCGAGAATCGGAGAATTCCTCCTCTTATTGAACCATGTATATTTATGACCGGTATAGCCCAAGTCCAACAAATTACACAAGTCCATTGTATCTTTATATGCTCGCATTTGAGCAATGGGATGAGGATTCCCACCCCATTTCTCATGAGCAAAACAAATGTCATTAAAGTCACCACATACCAGCCACGGAAGATTGATAGTAGGCGCCAAATTAATTAATTCCCCCCACAATTCTAGTCTACCTTTAAAACAAGTACTAGCGTAAATGACGGAAATAAAAAAGGGGGCTTTATTAGCTACCTGAACTACTGCATGAATGAATCTGCGATCCTTCGAGACCGTGGTAATGGAATTGACTCCACTATTCCACAAGATGAGGATACCTCCAGATAGCCCCACGGGATCAAAAACTTCAAACGAGTTGAAAGGCAAGTTCCCAATCAATTCTTCAACTCCCGACTTCTTTACCTTGGTTTCGGTAAGGATTACGATCTCGGGATCATGGTCCTTCAAGAGCTGCCGGAAGTTCTTTTTGAAGGTCCGGCGAGCAATCCCTCTAGCATTCCATAGAAGAATCGACATTCCCGCTTTCATTATAGGGAATTTGGACATCTCTTTCTTGGTCTCGTATGCCGCGTTGTTGTCGAGAGTGACATAGAGACCCGAGTAGTGGCTGAATTTTTCCAACTTATTCTTCTTGATTTTTATCCCGGACATCTCCAAGTCCGAGCCCCTCTTCGTTCCCCAACCGCAGTGTAGTTGGAGCTGAGTTGCTTCCCAAGTGAGGTGGAGCCATTTGACGTTGTTTGTTCCGGCGAGCGATTGAACCACTAGCCATTCGTCGGTAATCGACAAAGCTTTTCTTTCTTTGGGAAGAACGGGCTCCGGATCGACTAGCATTTGGAGATCCCAAGGCATAGTGAGACCCGAGTACGTCCGTTGGAGCTCTCTTATCCACCATTTCAAGAGGATGCCCAGAGGTGCACACATAAGAGTCACATCTGCTAGGGATGGGACATGCGCCGGGACTAGTACACGAGGATCTGTTAGATCCCCTGTCTTGAGATTGGTGAACATTGGGGCTGTCTCCGCCGGAGCAAGAAGGATCTGGCGCACCACCCCCGGAGTGAGGGCGTGCCACGATCCCAGAATGTCCTGCACATAGAAGGATTGCAAGTTGAACAGAGTCTCCGGCCATTCCTCCTTGTTGAATTGAGGTTTCGTGTAGGTGATGATGTTTCTGGCGGGTGATAGAATCACCTTCACTGGGCTGGGCTGAGGGCGGCGATTTTGGATCGCCGTGATTAACGCTTGGGTTTTTTCTTTCTTTTTTTGTCTGTTTTCCATTTATTTTGATGAGAGGAGAGGAAGGAGAGAGTAAAACAATTTTTTTCTGGGGAAGCAACATAATAGAAGGGGGGTGGTTTAAAGTTCGAATATCGCCGGATATTGGGAAGGGCGATGGTGGTAAGGTGATAGGACAGGGGAGGTGACAAGGCATGGTCAGGCGGCGATAGTCAGAAAGAAAATTGGGAAGGATGAAAAAAAGATTTTGAGAGGATTTTTGGGTCAGAGGTATAGGAATTTATGAGGGTTTATTCAGTTATGGGGCCCCACAGGAATTTGCTTCCAAATTTAACACTTGGAACTGATTTGTCGTATTGACCTTACTAAAAAATGAACCTTTTCCCTGGTGGTCCCGAGAATAAAACTTTGATTGTCCAGTGGATAAAGAGGACAAGGGAGCACTTTTTGCTGGAACTAATTGCCACCCAGCATCTGAGCTTTCGATTATGGCTTTTTGAGCAGGAATTTTTTGTTCCTTTGAATTGGTGGCGGGGGTGATAGCTGAATTGGGCTGTGGTTTTTTCTGGGAGGTACCTTGAGAGCTGTGATTAGTTGGGTTTTTCTGGATCGATTGTTTTGAGCTTGTCTCTTTGTAGCAGATTTCTTGCTTAATATTCCCTAGCCAAATGTGATTATTCTTTGGTAGATCCTCATTGATCAGGACTAGAATTCTCGTCATTCTCAGATAGTTAATACCTCTGGAGTTGTCTCTTTTAACAAACGATCCGATTGCATTACCAATTTTTGACAACATGGTAATGTTGTTTAGCTCAGCCGAGAGCTCAGGAAGTTCAACCCATAAGGCGACTCTGTTTAGGGGAGCATTAGATGGCTTGAACCCGGGTTTCCACCGCTCTACTGCTATGAATGCACCATTCAATAACCAAGGACCCTTCTCAAGCACACGGTCCAGATCCTCTTGATGGCCGAACTTAGAAATGAAATATCCTTTCCCAATTGGGAAGGTTGAGATGGGGGTTTTTGGTTTCCAAAGTTTGTCAAGGTTCTCAACATAGAACTCAGTGGAGAATGACTTCCCACAAGGTTTAGAAATGATTGAATCAATCCAGTTGGTACAAAAGGACTCATATTCACCCTTTTCAATGGGGATAAACAACTCGGAGTCCGCATTGAACTCTGCAGGGGGGAGGAGGCTGCTTGGTTACAAACAGGGGATTGAGACTGCTTATTCTTGAGCACCTCAAGGAAGGATTGGTTTGTTGGAAAGGGTGGAGAAGAGACAAAAGTTGGGGTAGGAGATGGCTGAGGGCGGTTAAGCAGGGGTGGAGGAGGGGGAGAAACAAGGATGGATGATGGTTGAGCTTGGTGATTGATTGGTGTTGGGGGCTGTTGTTTGGAAGGGGTTGGGGACTCTCTCTCACTAGCTTTCTCTCTCATCTTACTCATTATTTGGTCTTTTTACATATACGTGTTGATTATTGACATATTTTCTTTAGAAAATTATATTTTTCTTAAGCAATTTAAAATAACCTAGAACTAATTTTAAAGATCACAATCCTTAATATACAAGATGGAATCTCTAATTATCACACTTTTCTAAACATAAAAGATTTCATATAAATTTCTAAACACTTATACTGTGCATGCACAAAATAGAAACATCCATTTATAATTTTCCTAATGTTTATAAGATATTTTGTATTAACTTTAAAGATTATTTTCATGATTCATGAACACGTAAAGAAGATTCATAATAATTTGTAACCAAAATAAGATGATTTATTATTTTAAGCTTCCAACAATTATAGGATGAAATAATACAGTATTGCCATTTTTAATTTGGCAATTGAGGATGTAATTTGATTGTTGAAATATCAAAGCAATCAATCTCTACTATTGCTTTCGCTTTAATCACACAACTACCATTAAAATTACTTTCTTAGAGTTTAACATAATAATATTACCAAATGGGTTCATAATTCCTACTACTCAATGCCCTCATAAATTCAATAAGTGCTTCACCTAATTGTCATATATGGATGAGTAACTCAACATCATACTATACATTCGTGATAATTATAAAAGGTAAAGATATACATGTACGTCTAATACTTATTAGATATAGAGTCGAAAAATCAACATTAAACAAATTCATTATGGTACATACTAGCTTATTTAGTACATACTAGTCAAGTAGTCATTACTTTTTTATATGCCACAAACTTTCATGACTTTTTCCCCCTATTTTTTTTCTAAAGTAAGATTATCTTGACTATGGTTAAGTACATAAAAAGAAGAGCAACAACATATTTTGAACAAAAATATACATTTATTAAAATATTTAAACCATACAACTTAACTTTCACTTTCACACTCAACTTTGTTTCAGCATGAAATAAACTATCATCCACAACCCACAAAACATGGAAAAACTTAAACAATAAACACCAACATAACTTTCATAATCTTACAATAAACACCATAATTATATTTTTTAAAAAAAAGTATCATATCACCTATGCTTAATTAACCCCAAATAACATACATAACCTTAACTTAATCATCCATGTAAAGAAGATTAAATCATAGTTAACATCATAATATAATCTAATCTAATTAAGGTTGATCAAAATCAAACTCCTCTTGCATGCCATTTCCATTGAAGAACCTGTTGTTGTTGTTGTACTTCTTGTTGTTGTTGTAAACATCTTCGTAATAGTTACTCTCTTTGTTTCCATTATTATACTTATTCTCAACATTATCAACATCATAGTAATATTTTCCAACATTATTATTATTATTATTATTATTATTATTATTATTTTCAGCATTAAGATCATAGAAATACTTCCCATTTTCAACGAACCTTGTATCACTCATTCCTTGTTTCTCCACCGCACCATTATTGTACCTAAATGATGCACCATAGTCCTTACCGTTGTTGTAACTCAATCCTTTCGACTCCGGCTCGTAATTCTTCTCATGTTGATACTCATTGTTGTTGTTCATGAATTCATTGTTGTTGTTGTTTTCATAGAACTTACCTTCATCGTTAAAATTGTTATATGATATTGGAGTCTTTTCGGCGTAGGTAGTACCGGATAAACCCTTCAACTCGGGTGTGTAATTCTTCTCATAATTATTTTCATTATTGTTGTTGTTCTTGTAGTAGTTGTTGAAATTCTCGTACTTTTGGTTGTTGTTTTCATCCATGTTGTACAAGGTATTTGGGGTGGTGGTGGTGGTGGTAGAAGGGGCATCTAGGCCGGTTTCGTGCCCGTATAGGCCGTAACCGGTTTCGGTAGTTTGAGGGAGGAAAACGGGTTGTTCATCCTTCTTTTCTAGCTTGTTTAATGGTACAAAATCATCTACTTTGTTGTTGGTGAAGTAGTTGTTGTTAGTGTTTGGGTTGATGGTTGTGGTGGGTGTGGCATCGTCGCGGTTTCGAGTAACCTTGCTAAAGAATTGGCTATCTCTAGCATAGGTTTGGATTGAGCAAACTAAGATTGTAAGAAGAAAAAAGAGGCACACAAATTTTGGTGAGGAAGCCATGAGTGAAAGAGGCTCAAAATTGAGAAGAATGAAGTAGGGTTTAGTGGCTTAATAAGACTTTGATGCTCTAAAAGCCCTTTATATAGAGCCTTAGCTAACACTTTTTCTTTTCCTTTTTTTTTTGGGGTTGTCTTTTTCTTTTTGTAAATTTTCTTTAATTAATTAATTAATTTGTTTTTTTTTTCTTTTTCCTTAAAATTTGGGTGGGTAAGATCTGTCTTCAATATAATTTGTCCATTTGGGAAGACAAAAATGGGTCATGATTGCGAGCATGCTTAATGGCCGGGGAATTTTTCTCCATTTCATACAAGATTAATGGATTTTTTTTTTCCATTTTTTATTAAAGTAGATAATTTTATTAGTGTTTTTATATATTTATATATTAAGTGTTATATATAATATATAATTAAGTGGATTATAATTTAACTATGACTGACTGACTGATGATGAGAAATAATTTTGTTTTAATGGCTTACATTGAGACAAAGATGGTGATAAAGTTCTAACTTTTATTTGAATGAAAGAATTATGGCTTTGGTTAGTACATGGCTATTGTTGGTAGATTTTCTTAATGCTTTTTTGTGGTTATTTTACTCAAATTTCGATCAAATAAGTCAAGTGAATAAGCCAATATTAGACAATCAACAATTACACGTCAGATAAGGTATAATTCATGAACATAACACAATTAAAAGATTTCTTTCGATTGATTTCCTATAAATATTAATTTTCTAAGGATATTACATTGGTGGATATCTTTGGAATTTGTCAAATATATAGGAATTCAATAAAAAAAATATATCATCTGTAACAGTGCTAAGTTATTCATGAATTATCTCTGCTTAATTTGACAATCAACCGTTGATTGTGAGATTTTGTTTTGTCAGTTCCGATAATTAATTTGATATAGTATTTTACATGATGATTAGAGTTACTCTTTAATGACTTAACTATTGAGATAAAATATTTAATAATTTTGGGTATGAAATAGTCATGTGACTCATGCGCTTACCCCTGCAAAGCCCATCACTTGGTTTGGTTTTCATAATTACTTTGAGTAGTTAAACTACTTTTGTACTAATAAAATTACTAATCTTTTTTAAGTTTTACCCTGGCCTGACAAGGCTAGCTAATTAGCTACAGGAAAAGTTAAACCAAACTCATCCCTCCCACCTCCTATTGTATCTACATGCCCTAAGTAAAATTAAAATATAAGCAATTTTCTTTGTATATTTGGCTAAATGATTTTCCATAAATGATACACAGAATAAATGCATATACTACCTCCGTTTTGTATTAGTTGTAACTTTGGAATATTTTATATCTCTCAAATAATACCCCAAAATTACAACTAATACGAAACGGAGGTAGTATTCTACGTATCTTTTAATACAATCTAAAATATTCATTATTCAATATTGGTGCAATGGTGCATAAACAAAGTAATTTACTCCGCTTGTAAAAAAAAAAGTAATTTACTCCGCTTGTAAAAAAAAAAAAGTAATTTACTCCGCTTGTAAAAAAAAGTAATTTACTCCGTACTAATTTTCCTCGTTGGTAGAATCTTTCAAGAATTTTTGACAAACAATTTTATAAAAAAATAAAATTTAAAAAAAAAAAAGCAAGAAAGTTTTTAAAATTAGAATAGATTATAATTTTCCCTATTTCATTATTTAAAAAAAAAAAAAGTTATTGTGACTCTATTTCACTTCTATTCAGTAGTTCATTTTATTTCAATTTAGTTTAGCTCCAATCAGTTCATTTCAGCTCCAATCAGTACAGTTCAGTTCAGTTTAGTAAATGAGAATTTATTATACGTTATGAACATTGAGCATTGTGTAAATCAAGTTTAGTGTATGTCCTTTCTTGGTTAGTATAAAATAGTAAGATAAGCTATACACATAAGTTAAACCAACATAAGAAATGGTTTTGTCCTTTTTTGGGGAGAAGAGAATATAAGTAGTATGTATATACTAATATACTATATAGGTCAATGTATAAAGGAATTGTTCTATATGCCAATATGGAAATCATTGATTGTGCTTCGTATTTAATTTTTACTTCTAGGGTTAAAAATTACTTGCAAGCTAAGGATTAATACATACTTTCACATTCATTGCTACATTTGCAAATCATATTCGTTGCGAAAATTTATGGTCCATAACATGGATAATCGAGTAAATAGTGGTGACTTTTTACATTTCATGTGTCTTAATTTGATTCGATCAAAAACCTTACAATTAAGTACGTGTATTAGGGTTTTTCTCAAGTTGAAATCACATATACTTTATCTGTGTCGTTATTTCTACGTAATAATTCGACTTTTTTTAAAAAAAAAAATATAAAAAAATCATTTGAACAAGATTTTGTAGACACATAGAGAATATATAATTCTAGTACCAAAATTCTTTGTAAAATAAGTTCCTTAAGGCGTAAAGTGTGGATTGATTAACACATCATGACAAAATTGATACGAGTATACTGATAATTATAATAGTATGAAATTACATCATTAATTTCAACATTTTCTGACCTCCTTTTGTTTTGTTATTGAGGAAAAATCAGAGAAGTGAGCAGGTACAAATCGGACTACCAATTACCAAATAAATAAGGCGTTGAAAATTGAGTACACATAAAGCATGGTGTTATGGAATTAGGCATACTCCACGTACCAACATTTTTCCAATGAGTGCTAAGAATAGTGGATAAGTGCCCCAATTCGTCAATAGGTCTCGATCATATGTTATCTCCATAAAAGTCACTACTTATAATGGTCCATTAATTACCGGACTGTGAGGTCATTAACAATCCATTAACTACACAGTAATATTATACTTTTGTATGTGGATCGATCGGGGGTACTTAGTATTTTTTATTTCACGGATTAATTAATTTTTTGATATACAAAGTGTTGTAAACGATAAAAAATATAGTCAAAATATAATTATAATTAGGGATTTAATTGACACGTACTACTCTAATACTGAGTAATATTGCTAATCAACTAAGGTAGTTGACATACGAAGTACAAACAATGGAGTTGTTTATAGAAAAATGATTATTATTTCCTACTCTAGAAGAGTCAACTTAAAAAATTTCAACATGACCAAAATATTAATTGGCCTTTGAATAATGTATGTAGTAGGATTGTAGACTGTAGAAGTGGTCCATTATAATGTTCATAAGCTAGTTTAATGAACTGTAATTGCGTTTATATAGATGAGGTCGGTATTTAAGAAAGAATTTAAAGCCATTTTATATTGATTCTAGCTAGGCCCTTCTAGCACCAATTTCTTAAAGATTCATAATTTAGCAAGGAGCCTAATTGCATGCATGATAATGTCTAAGTAACACGACCACAACAATTCTATCTCTCAATGAATTAATGCACTAACCGTTTTCTTCAAAAAAAAATAAAAAAAAAGTACCACGACCACAACAATTCTATCTCAAATAATCACATATAATTAGAGGTGATCGATAATAAAAGATTAAGTAGAGTATGGTAATAAGTAAATGTACAAATTATCAACACTAATAAATTATTTCAGAGTAATTAGCTTAGAACGTACCGTAACATGGGATTTAGACATATTGGAGTGTCACAATATAGTGTCATGACTTTTTACCAAGTTTTAGTTCATCAACCCTCACCCATGCAATATTTCAAAACCTAATATTTCAACAGCTTTTAACTAACCAACAAATAATGAATGCATGGAATTGAAGTAAATTAAACAATACGATTGACTTTAGTCATTGTCAAAACAATACTAAAACATTACAAGTACTATGTTTAGTAATTAGTAGTATAGAAAATTAAATTATGATTACTAATTAATTTAATTTGTACTCAATGTAAAAAAGTCTTTCAATTCCTTTTTGAAATATTTCTCTGCTTGAATGTAGGAGTGATTTATATTTAATTCGGTGGACAAAATATGTGTGATTGATGACCCAAATTATAGAGGGTTACTAACTTTTACTAACTCTATGCACAACCACCTCTTATTTTTCATGTCTTGGATTGCGTGCGAAGTTCTTGCGTGATGAACGGAGGGTATGATTGCCTTAATTTGTTGCTTAACATTCAAAGAAGAGTAATACAAAGTGAAATTACAGTACTTTTTCGTACTTTTCCTTAAGGGAGCCCCTGATAAAAAGTGATGTTGATTCAACCTATCTTATACAACAATCGCTAAAGTTAGGGATTAAGGGCATGTTCTCTTGGACTTAGGACATGTTCTAATAAACTGAAATCAGCTGAACTGAACTGAATATTTTATAAGAGAAGGAAATTAGGAGTTGAACTGAACTGAACTGAAAATAAACGTATGAGAACAGACTCTTAATTTCAACTCAGTTCAGTTTAGTTCAGTTCAATAACTCAGAACAGACCCTAATTTCATGTAGAATTTGAAAGGCTTTTGTTCTAGTTGCTTGTGTTTTACTTTTTTTTGAAAGAAGATTGAATTGAGGTTGGGTGTGTTCATGAATATCTATTCCGAATCTCCGATATCTAAGTCAATGCTTGAGAGAGAATAAAAGTTTTTTTTTTTTTTTTTTATTAGTTGACACTTATTCCTCTTTAGGAAGTTTATTTTTAGTTGACAATTTTTTTTTTGATAAGTTTTATATTTTGTATTTATTAGTCTACCTCATTTGTTTTATCATTCCCTCTCCTCTCCCCTAAATTAAACGTGTCAATTAAATAAAAAAGGAAGAAGTAAATAAGATTATATAATATTATTAAGATACAAAGTACACATTTACGATTATAAAGAGTAATATCAAAGAGTGAGGAGTAGCTCAAGTGGTTAGAGCTCTCCTCCCGATTCTAGGTGATTTTAGGATCAATTCTCATCACCTATACTTGCGTCTCTCTAAACACCAAAAAAAAAAAAAAAGAGTAATATCATAGGTATTCTCACAATATTAACATATACTACCTCCATTTCTTTTTAGTTGACATGTATTCTTTTTTAGGAAGTTTTTTTTTAATTGACACGTTTTCCTTTGGGGTAAATTTTTTACCTTGTATTTACAGGCTACCCCATTTGCTTTTTCATTCTCTCTCACTCTCTCTCCTCTTCTTAATATATGTGCCTAAATTTAACGTGTCAACTAAATAGAAACGGATGAAGTATGTCACAATGGCCAAGATACCAAGAGATGCATGATATCTCTATCTCTTAATATCTTTACTAAATCAGACATAATTGTAATGTACAAGATATCTCTTAATATTAAAAAAATCGTTCCTAATCCTAGTACTCTAGTAGTTTGGTTAAGTTGGCTGCATATTCGGTTCAATTGTTTAGGGATTTTGTACATCCTTATAAATAACTAATGAGGTATAATGGGCTAAGAGGAAAATGAGTTGGGTTGTTTAGTGAAGAAAAAAGAGTGGAGACTATTGGGCTTGGGTCGTTTGGTGTGTGTTTATAACTTATAATAAGAAAACTATACAAATATACAATGGCCCAACATTCATGTAATTATAAAGAGGTGACCTATAACAAGAAGGAAAGAAATAAAAGCTAGGATTTTCACTTCTTCATTGATCGTATAGGGCTGAGCAAAACTACCCGAAAATCCGTTCCGAAAATTAGGGTACCCGATCCGATAACTATAACGGTTCGGGTATCCGTTCCGATAAATTGTTATCGGGTATGGTTATGGGTATCATTTTAAAATTAACGGTTACCCGATCCGATCCGATAAGCATTCTTTTTGCTTTTTTTCCCTACTTAAATCTATTAACATTAATCTAAAATTTTACTTTACTTCATAATCACTTTATAATATCAATGATTAGTAACATTATTAATAATATGGTCAAGATCATATGGTATTTTTTTAATTAGTTGTAAATTCTATCATAATAACTACATAATTAAGTTTAATTATCATTATTGGATATCTTATTGGGGACCCGATAACCGATCCGAAAATTCGGGTACCCAAAATCCAGGTACCCGAACTTATTGGTTCCGATTATGGGTATCACTTTTAGTGATTTTGGTTACCGGGTACCCAAACTGTTAGTACTAACGGTACGGGTACCCGTCCCATGCTCACCCCTAGATCGTAATAGTCTTGTAGACAGCAAAAATCACTCCAACGGAGTAGTAAATTTTAGGAAATTTTAGATTTTAGCACCTCACAAAAACGCAACAATTGATTTTAACACCCCCATAAAAAAATGGATTTTAACACCAAATAAATTTCCAAAAATTTGGTATTACCACCACTTAACTGATTCCGTTTAGGAATCCGTTAAGTGGGCCCATAAGCCACGTGTTGTGTTATTATTGGCCAAAAAAAAAAAAATAAATAAATAAATAAATAAATAAAAGAACAACCTAAAACTACCCATTTCAAAATTAAGTACTCCCTCCGTCCTTTAATACAATGCCTCTTTCTCTTTATTATGTGAGGAATAATTGCTTAAAAGAGGCATTGTATTAAGGGACGGAAGGAGTACTTCACAATAATATCTTTGAAATCATTAACTATAATAATTTGTTTGGCATCTTATAAAAAAAAATTAAATAAATAAATAAATAAATAAATATATATATATATATATCTTTGAAATCATTATATGACTTGTTATTCTTAGTTGATTTATATATTTAATAAATCGTTGATTACTATTTCGATAAGTTATGATATGACATTCAGCGTAGCAATTCTGGGCACTATCCAGGCCATATACTAGTAATAATATATTTTTAAATAAATGATCTAAATCAAGTATATATGTGTGTCATGTGTATCCTTCTCTTCTAGAAATTATAAATTATACTAATGCTTATATCAAGATTCCAATTTTAAGACAATCACAAAATTCACCATATGAATCAAAAAAGTCATACCATTTTTTGTTATGTAATAGTTGTATTTATTTATTATTTTAATGTTATTAAGTTAGTTTTTTTTTTTTTTTTTTTTAATAATTTTTTTTAGAAAGAGCTATAAGCTATTTTAGCATTTGATAAGATAGATGATTTAAGGAGTTAGTCAAATCATTTAATGTAATCGGTCATATAGCTAATCAAACAGTTAAAATAACTTATACCAACTAAGGGCCTGTTCTCATTGACTGAACTCAGCTGAACTGAACTGAATTGAGCTGAGCTGAGCCGAACTGAACTGATAATAAACGTATGAGAACATGCCCTAAGTACTTGCCAAGTACCAAATAGGAGCCTGAACACCCGCATATTTTAATTTGTAGTTTGGATCTTAACATCGTTAACCTACTTTTAAAAAAATTGAGTTCAATGCAATGTGATTGTACAATATTAATTAGGAATTTGTTCAAATAAATCAAACAAATTTTTTTACTATTAATTTTTTTAATAATCCTATTTGGAGCTATTAAGAGATTTGATTTGACATAGTCATTGCAAATAATATGAAACGAAGGTAGTATATATGGTACGAAGTAGTATAAAAGTACATAAAGCTCCTTCCCATTTGAAATGTTTGTCTCATTTATAAACATTAGATATATCCTTCTCATTTTAAGGTAGTATAATCTAGCATTCAACAATTTTTTTTTTTTTTTTCTAATATATATATATATATATATATATATATATATATATATAGTTGAGATCCAATGAGAAGGATGAGAAGGAACAAATGTACATATATTTTACACTAAATGTGCATTTTTTTGGGTTTTTTTGTCAAAAACTACCTAATAAAACCAATATTTTGCGAGAAACTACCTATTAAAAAAAAATGTTGTAATAAACTACCTAATAAAGGTAAAATGATGTAAAAAACTACCTAAGAAAAGGTAAAATGTTGTAAAATACTATCTATACCGAATTTTCACCGTTGATTGACCTCAAAACACTCTAAAACCACCGTTTTCATTCCCAAAACTAACACAACTTGCTTGAAATCGTCTCCACCACATCTAAAGCACCTTCCAACCCCAAAGCCACCACCTCTAACCCTAAAAACCACCATCCCGAAGCACTAATCTACCCTCACCAACTCAAAATATCCTCCAACCACCCCGAAAATAACATTACCACCTTGAAAACCAACCCTAACGGTGGTTTTGGGGGTGTTCTAAGTGGATCAACATCCTAAAATTAAGTTAACGGTGGAATTTTGGTCAAAGGTAGTATATATATTACAACATTTTATCTTTTATTAGGTAGTTTATTACAACATTTTTTTTATTAGGTAGTTTCTCACAAAATTTAGGCTTTATTAGGTAGTTTCTCACAAAATGTCCTTTTTTATATTGAATGTGCATAATTGTGTTTCAACCTAATAAAAAATTTTAATTTTCTGAAAAAACGAAAAATATGCACATTTGTTCAAAAAAATATGCACATCAAATTTGAGCCAAATATTTTTTTGCACATTTAGTACAAAATTATGCACAAAAAATCCTTCTCATTCTTCTCGTTTGACCCTAAATCTATATATTTTTAATATAGTTAAAACTATATACTTCGTATATTTTAATTATATTGATTGAAATTATGTAAAAAGTAAATGAAATAAACAGAAAATAAATACTTCAAAAGACGTTGAAGTGACATTTTATTATATCTCTATTTTTATTTCTTAAATACGGAGTATTACAAATATGTTTTTAATATCATGTACCTAGAACTATTATTATTATTATTATTATTATTATTATTATTATTATTATTATTATTAGGAGTATAACAAATATGTTTTTTTTTTTTTTTTTTTTTTTTTGATAAAAGAGTATAACAATATGTTACGGAGTACATTATATAATTGTGCAAATTTCTAAATAAGACAATATTAATAAAAGAAGACAATATTAATAAAACTTGCAATGTGCAAGTTGTCAACAACTCAACATTATCAACGCAACCAAGAGAGTTTCTCCACCACATACACAAAAACAAAGAAGGAAAAAAAAAAGTTTCATCAACCAACATTATCAAACACCTTCAAGGATCATCGAGAGGAATTGGACCCCAAAAGAGGACCCAAACCAACAAGACATTAGGAACCAAAATTGGAATCAAAGGATTAACTTCACTCACGAGCTTCTTTCTAAACAATCTTTTCCTGAAAAACAATCTTTTACTTTCATCATCCCATTTAGCTTCTTCAACTCCTTTGCCCAAAATCAGAGGTGGGGGTTGACTGTAAGGGCACTTTGACCTCCAAGAAATTGGGGGTGCCCTTAATCTTTTAAGGAAGAGAGAGAAACTCCATTTTAAGTTGAATGTTGGGTTGTTTTGGTATTTGGGGCAGAGTAAAGGTGGGAAATCCCAGTTTAGATAACAGGGGATTTGGTTAGCAATGAAATATTGAGAGTGGAGTGATGGGTTTGTAGTTGGGTTTGTTAAGATGTGTGTTAGGGCTGTGAATTTTTGCTCCCATGTTGTATCCTCCATTTTTGTTGCTTTGGGAGAAAGCTAGAAATGAAAGTATTGAGTGAGAGGATTGGTTTGAATTTTTTGTTCCAGTGTAAGATGGTTTTGGGTTATGCCTCGTGCCCACCATGTATGTCTTATGGTTGGATAAGCTGAGCCCGGCCCGTCCTACTTGATATGTATGCCGTGCTACACATTGTGTCATGTCAAAGTACGCTATTTCGACTCTATTTTGTATCCGGGTTGGACACTCGACACTCAGACGAGGACATGAATTCCTTACTTTACACTTCAATGCTTATTTAGATGCTTCAATCATCTTTAACCACAAAACCATAGAAAATATAGAAATAAAAGGAACGAAAAGAAGTATGTGCTATAAATAGGCTTTAAATAACATTTTAACAAGATTAACAATCAAGTTAGCTTAAAATGTGTGTAAAGTATTTTTACGACATAATACTTGCAATTCGAGTAGAGTTATCTAAAATTAGGAATATGTTCCATTTATGTCGTTCCCTCTCACTAGTGTCCACATTTAAATTAGGACAGTGTCCTTGTGTCTGAAATTTCTTACCCTTACTTATCAGATACTTATTTTTACTTGATTGAATTGAATAAGCTTATTTTTACTTATTTTTACATGTGTCTTCTATTCTTCTAATAAGCTTGATATTGAGCTAGTGTTTACTAAACTTGCACGCTTATTAATACTTCATATTTTGAACTAAAAACATGGATAGATCACCGAAGGACCAAGTAAAATTTCATTAATTAGATTTCTTCAATAGCTCAGGAGGGTTGAAGAAACTGTAAGAAGAATGATACCTGAAACAAGAAGAAAAGTGAAAAGGCAAGCCTAACAGACTGACATAATCCATATTTTTCTTTTTTTGCAGCTTTCTTATATAATAAGCTTGCAAAAGGCTTCCTCCTAGTAATGTTACTTGTGTTCCATGCGCTGAGACAGACTGAATTCAACCGCCGCAATATGATAATCACGAGAACATGTTTTGCAAAACACTGTACAATCTGTAATAGTCTGCACATTAACATTGTTACACTGAAATTTCGCGTATAGCAGTAATGATATATTTAGCCTACAACCTATAATCCTGAATTACGTATTATCAACGCCAAAATTGTCGTTTCTTCTAGGGTTCTTCTGTATGTGCATTGTTCTTAGTTATCTTCAGTGTGGCAACAATCATCTCAAAGCAAACAAGAGGTAGAAAACAGCTAGAGCAGAAACCTGAATTAAATCCAACTTAAGATCAGCTTCCAGCTTAATTATGACTACGAGAGAGTATTCAACAAACAAGAAGATCCACATTAGACTTACCAGAAAAGGCACCAACGACAACACGCTCATGGCAAGTGTAAGCAGGAAAACAGCCACAGAAGATGCCTACGATAAGCAAACTCGAAATTTGCTTCAGCTCAATCACGACAAAGAATTGTAAAAATCCAGGCTCATCATAAACTTACCAGAGAAAAAAAAACTGATAACAACCATCTCAGAAAAAGAATGGTAGGAAATACAACTACAACAGACACCTGGAATAAGCCAACTCAAAAATATCAGTTCAATTATGAGACAACTTGTTTATTAAGGGTCCATAGTTAAGTAAGTTAACTTACCAGATAGAACACCAACTCTTCACTGGCAAAAACAGCAGTAAAATCATTTATCTCCATCTTTTGTCTGAGAAAACCTTGCAACTATAAGCATATCTATTAGCAACAAGCACACAACGAAATATAGTATACAAAAGCTCAATGTCAAGAAAGCAGTAGGAAAGCATGCTCAGTTCAGGTGCACATCAAACTAAGGCTATAAGCGCACCTGGCTACTGTCTACCAACTGCCAAATAAACAAGTAAGAGAAAAAGCATAGTGATTTTTTCTCCATTAAAGAACAATAAGCTGAATCTGATTTTTTGGTCAAATCTCATCAACATCGATTTTACTAATTTATTACCATTATACATAATATGTGACAGAAGCACAGAACTAGCCTCAAATCAGAAACCAGAATTCATTAGTATCCTAAACCCAACAAGAAAGCCTGAAATCTATCAGAGTTCAGTTATTCAATCTAATGTCAAACACAGCATGCTTTTCATGCATAATTTTAATTTTGGACATAAATCACATTAGCTCCAGCTCATATTGCCTTATTATGAGATGTAAGCTTCAACCAGATCAAGTTACATACTTTGATGTATAGCTCAATAAAAACCAATCTAGTAATTCTTTGATCATGCCTTGCCAAATGATAGGCTATAAAGCTTTAGTGATTTAGCAGACTATAACATACTTCGTAAGTGATAAGCCTCTAATCCGACATTGATATTTAAGAGACTATTGAACTTAAAAGTCCTAGTAAGTCCATGTGGTGAGTTCACCTACCACTGAAACTGAATAGATGAGATTAGTCTCACTTGTAATGAAAAACTGTTAAAATAGCTTCTGCCAGACTAGGGTAAATAAAATAGCAGAGCAGAGGGTTCAAATTACTGTAGTCAGAGAAAATCAAGGGAGCTATGTTGATAAGTACTAGAAAAGTGATTGGAGCTATGTCACACCTTTTTCTAGTTTACTTGTTTTGCATTTCATTCTCTGTACTTCGAAAATCGAAATAGATGACCAAAAATTAAGAAATAAAGTAGGAACTAGGACGACATCTGAGGTCATGAGGTGGGAACTGGGGAGTAAAAGATTGGGAAAATACTCCCACATCCAATAAGAATCAAATCCTCATTTCAAGATGAAAGTTGGATGCTAGATTGTAAGATACTACTTCCAACACCAAGCCACATGGTTTAGGTCCTAAAGAAAAAATAAATCTAGTAATTTTCACATAAATAAATTGTGCTTAATAGGGGTACTATGTTTTAGGTAATCCATGTCCCTTTGGCTTGATATGAATAAATTTTCTGAAAATGCTAAATATGAATCATTATCAGCAGGCAGGTACCTACGGTGAAGAAATTGCTAGCCAAAAATCCTAATCACCACTTGAGTTTTGTAACTAAGGGCTTGCCTTGCATTATCTTTCTAGGGAAAATATACAAGAGATGTTTGTTAATGGTAGCAAGGAAAAGCTATGTAAGTTGAGTCATAACAAGTTCACAAACAAGTAGTCTATCTCTACGGTTTGATTGATAACAAAGTAGAAGAGAAAGGGAGGGGGAGGGAAAAAGAAGGAAGGGGAAGGAATGGAAGGGGAGGGAGAAGGTAAGGTCACATTTTCCCTCCAAATCTTTCCAGCATTGGAAGGATTTGTTTTATGAAAGATGAAGGGAAATGGATCCTTCCTTTCCCTCCTACCAAAAGGTATCCAAAGAAGGGGGGGATGAATCCCTTCTATTCCCTTCTCTTCCTTTCCCTCCAATTCTCTCAATCCAAACAATGTGTTAAGGATTGCTGTTGTAACAGATAGTAATGAAGTGACTTAAGGGAGGGTATTATGGGTAGTTTAGTATGTTAGTAGTTATCAAATGTAGTATGGGCAATTTGGTAAATCTAGTATTATTAGGTTAGTAGTTTGTAACCTTAGCATAAATAGAGGGAGGGTAGAAAGAAGAAGGTAGGCAGAAATTGGATTGAAACTTGTTGAGAGTTGTGACCTCAAGTCACTCATTGGAGAGTTATGAGCAAAATCACTATTGAGAGTAATATCCTTAAGCTATTAACTTATCCTTTGTAACCCTTCCAGCATTATCAACCAATAGTAAAGCTTCCATCTTTCTTATTTCTTCTTTACAAATTAATTTACCAAACAATCTTTCTCTTTATTTTACTGTTATTAGCATGAGGAATATCAGTCTATTACACAGATGCAAGGAACATAAACAAGAACAACTCAAACATGCTTCACTAAAAATGTGTGAGCTAGGTCCACCGGCAAGCAAGAAGATGTTTTATTGATCTTGAGTGAAATAAAATCATGGAATAGGCTAGGTTAAAACCTCAGGAAATAAGCCTGGAGATCACACGATGTAACTAGTTCCCATGTAAGATCTGCTATTCTCATGAATTTTGTTTGATTGAACTAAGTAATTTTTGATTGATCGAATTGATTTCCATCAACTATATTGATGATTAAATTTATTTATAGGAGCAAACAAATCAAGGCATATTTTAACAAATAAAATCACTCGAGCCAAAGCATCAACAAGCAATTCTGAAAAATCTCCTCCCCACCCTTCCCAACCCCCACCCCCAAAAGAAAAAGGAAAAAAAAAAAAGGGCCACAGAGTGAATGATAAAGAGAAGGGGACTCAATTCAGAGATGACAAACCTGATGGTGATACTTTTTGATAGCAGTATATGATCTTCTTAGTAGGTTTATTGCTTCTGAAGAGTAGGCAACTAGCATATCATGATATCTTCTACCAGGCAATTTGTTAATAAACTGCAAGAGACACAGAAAGGTTAACTAAGGAAATGTAAAACATACAGAAGTAGTCAAAGGGAAGCTGCCATTTAAATCACTAAGCACTACACATTTAACATATACAAATTTCACAGAAAAGAGGGAGAGAGGGGGGGGGGGGGGGGGGGGAGAAAGAATCAAACAAAAAGTTTAAACACGTGCATAGCTACAACCTTAAAGAATAAACATCTTTCATTGCGTAAGTGCCATCGTAGCTCCCCTGTTCTTCTCTGCCAAAAAGTTATAAACTCAGTAGGCAGCATAAAAGATATAGTGAACAGAAAGCATAGACTTCAGCTAGGTGAGACATACTTCTATGACTTCGCGAGCCTGCTCAAGCTTCTGAACATGAAACCAGAGTTCTGGGATGATTTTTGCCATCTGTGAAACAGTAGCCCATTAGATGAGGCTAGGAATGAAATAGCTGATACGGCATACTGTTTATAAAAAAAAAAAAAAAAAAAAAAAAAAAAACCTGTTGTCACCCAGGAAATGTACGATGATAGCTTAATAATTTCAACGGTTAATCAGTAACAACAAAGGCATATTACAGCCTGAATGTCTCTTATAAGAAAGTAGTAATACCTAGTTTATATACTCCATACATAATTTACAAGAGGAGGACATCTCAGTTGCATTGTAACTTTAGGATACTGACAAGTATTTTGGAATATACCATCAATCAGGACCTTAAAGGTCACAAACAAACTGTATAGTATCTTGCATGGGCAGCATGCTAGAAAAACAATTAAAATTAAATCAGATCCTGTTGGCACACATGGAATGTACGGCAATTTGCAGGCAGAAAATTCTAGTGTTTTAAGCATTTCGTATTATTTGAAAATCAAAAAGACTTGCTTGCTAGTTTGGGCAGTAATGTTCGTTAAATTCTCTTCTTAACTTTGCTTTCATTCTATAAAGCCTGCATATGCCTTACTCAGGATGAACTTTTCATGTCAATGTGACAAGCGGAATTTTTACTTTTCCAAAAGTGACTATACAGTCTCAGAGAACATTTCAGTTGCATGTATTGATGAATTTACTCTGTTCTAGCTTATGCCTTACCAATTCAACTTTTGAAGCAAGCGATTCCACTGATCTCTTGTCATCCTTAACCCTGACTTTCAATTGACTGATGTTCAAGTCATTTCTTCTAACGACAGCCTCCAATTCTCGTACCTAAGGATGCCCAAGTGAATAAATATAGTGGTATTTATTCCCTTTCAATGGTTTCAATTGATCATTAAAAAGGAAAACCCAATTTAAAAGGCACCAAAGTGGACCAAACCAATAAACTTTAGCATACCTGTTCTTCAAGCAAATTTATCATTTCCTCATAGTCTGGTGCATCCTGCAAATTATTTTACAAGATGAGTAAAGATGATAAACTTTATACCGATCCCGCGATCCGAACACCAATGCTTCCAGCTTATTTAATCATTAATACAGTAAGAGATAGTAAACATTCAATCACATTAGACAAGATCAAACAAAAAAAGGCTTCCATAGGTCAAAATTATTCAGCAAAGTTTTATGCCAAAAAGATAGTCAACACTCATAAGCGATCATTTATATCAACCAAACGATGAAGGATGACATGCAGAAAACAACCAAGAATACACATTTGGATATGCATAAAAATGAACCCACTTTATGTACTGTAGATTTTATTATCATGACTAAAATACATTCTCTATTAGGTTTCATGCGCTCGGCAATTTGTCTTTCTCTCGCTACCAAGGCTCTATAGTCTATACATCCAAACAACTTTCACATTCAAATTTTGGAGGGTACAGAAATCCTGGCTCGCATGAAGATTTTGCTGCCTCTATCAATCATACAAGATAACTGAGACCCTTGAACCACTGTCCAGCCTCATTAATAGATAACCGACATCCAAAAACACTTGCATAATGAGTTAGTGGTAAAAATACATCAATTTGTTACAAGAGAAAATCACTTTATCTACAGAGCAACAGGATCTTGATTTTTGTTGGAACATTTTTGTTGTTCTTGTTTGGTCTTTGGATGACGTATGCAGAAAACAACCAAGAATACACACTGGGATGTGCATAAAAATGAATCCATTTATGTACTGCAGATTTTATTAGCATAACTAATATACATTCTCTAGTAAATAGTTGACATGGCTAAATTGACAATCCATTGCTGAAATAAAGAAGGCTGGTTGAGATAGTATTTGATAATTTGATTGCATTAAAGACAGTGTAAATGAAAAAAACACAATAGAATTTTTGTTTTCCTTGTTGTCTCCTTGAAGATGTAGGTAGGTTTACTCTTTTGAACTATTTAAAAATTTCCATATCTATTTACGATATACTAAAATATAATGCTCAATCCTAAAGTGCTAATGTCAATATTACCTTTCAAAATATGCACACAATTACGTTCACAGTGATGAGATTTGATTTATATGAATTAACTTGAGGGAAATAAATATCAAATGTATTCATCCTCTCTAGAAGGAAAACTCTAGAAGTAGAAGAATGACACCGGTCACTCCAAAAATGTAGGGGAGCATCTTCCATACAAAAGTCACTTTTTTGCCATCCACAGCCAAGGTTTAACACAGATGGAAGCAATCCATTTTGTGGAAATATTTCTTTCACAGCTAAGGTGTCAACCATGAGAACCAACAAGCAATGAAAACATAGAAAGCTAAGACTATAGCTGAAAAGCTCAGTAAAAAAGAGCAATCTAGAAGACATGGCTAGCTAATCAATGTAAATGACCAAGCCAAGGCAGAGAAAACAAGTTACAAATACAAGTACTAATCCAACAAGACACTGCTAAGCTGCATATTGATCCTTCCATTTTAATTTGTTGAAGCTGTAGCTAGAACAGTTATGAAAATATGCTTAGTTTTCAATCCCCTGATTGTTTTAATTTTAAATGCGCCTGAACTTGATTATTAGATGCCATCCAATCACTGAAATATCAAGAAGCTTTTTGCAGTGTTGATGAGCTCCTCAGCATAGTTGGAAAGTCTCTAGAACAACTATCACTTCAGGCACTTTAATTTGGTTAGGCATGGGTAAGGTCATAAATCATGCAGTCTTGATGCAGTGGCGATTCCAGTATGGGTTCAGCTGAACCCATACTGGATTTGGGGAAAATTCGTAATTTAGAGGGGAAAAAAAATTCTAAGTTAAATAAAAAATGCAACTTCTTATATCATTTATACCTTCTGTGGTTCAGCGGTCAAAGAATTCACGTGCAAAGTATTCTCTTAGATGGGGACGCGGGATCAAACCCCTTGCCAAACCCTAACACAATAGCCTATTTTAGTATTTTACTGTTTATACCATCATACTTTTAGTTAATACAAGTATTATTTTATATTTTTTTCCTTTTAAAAAAAGTATTATATTATATTTATTTTTATTTTACTATTGTATACTTAGGATTACTTTTTTCCTTTTCATTAAAATCAAAGAATTTATACATGTATTATTTTACACCATCATACTTTTATTTTGTACAAGTATTATATTATCTCTGTTTCATATATTTTTTGCAATTTTGAAATATTTTATATCTTAAAAATAATACTCCAAACTTGCAAAAATTATGAAACGGAAGTACTCCCTCCGTCCCTAAATTACATTCCTCTTTGGAAATTTACACGGGAATTAAGGAGGAAAGAATAAGACAAATAACAATAATTAGATAATGCAATGGGAAGTACAAAGATAGATTAGTTATTACTCATGACATGTCATCAATCCTTTGCAAAAAAAAGGACCAATCACATGCTCCTAATTGAAAATTTTTAACCAATCATATTCATTGTAATTTGGCACAAGGATTATGAGTGAGATTAGGTAAGGATGAGTGAGAAAGCATAAATATAAAACAGAAAAAGAGAGTTGATTTACTAAAAAAAACTTACCAAAAATAGAAAGGAGGAATGTAATTTAGGGACGGGGGGAGTAGTATATAATATTTTTGGATAAACATCAGTTAACTAAACTATATTTCTAGTCCAAAAAAAAAAAAAAAACCTGGTATATTCGAGAACTTCGAGAGTCCGAACCCATAATGACAAATTCCTGGAATCGCCACTGCCTTGATGTAGCATATTACAAAATCATAAAAACTTATACAAGCGTTATCACATTATAAACATTTGCATTGGCATATCATGGCTTTCTCACCTCTTTTCAACTTTCCTCCTAATTTCGCAAAGACAACATAGGTATATTTGTATAGTCAAGCAAACTCAACAATGCAGATGTGTAAATGATATACACCTCTAATCCCATACACTTGTAAGGAATTCAGTTCAATTTAGTTAAAATTGCATTAGCATGATAAAGTGGTGTCTAATATTACATCGATATCATGAAATGACCTACAATCTTCTATTGATGTTAAAAAAATAAAAAAGTAAAAAAACATGTAACGATGCATTAATGTTGTAGAGTAACAAACATTTAGGATCAAAAGATTTTGGCTAAGTGGCTAACAATCTATTTTGGAATGAAGGGAATAACAACTGACAACTTCCAGATCATGGAAAAAGGTACGAAGCTGCTGACCTTTAAGTTGGACAAATCAGAATCCAGGTGTTGTATAGTACGGCTAAGCTCCTCAATTTTCATCTCACAATTTCCAATAAGAAGGCTTTTACTGTCGAGTTCTTGGCCAGTCATCTCAGTCAAATGTTCTGTAGCAATATTGATCCACAACATATATGAGTAGATATCATTCAGAACAAATATCTATAGGAATTAAAACATCTGCAAGGAATGATAAGCAAATCAGAACTTAAAACAACGTCAAATGATAACATTTCCAAATTTTGCAATAATTCACATACCAATGAACAAAGTGACCTAATTCATATACCAATGAACAAAGTGACCACAAACATAAGAAAAACAAAATTAGTCAGTACACAGAAAGGTATAACAGAATTTAATCTTTTCAAACTTTAAGCTGAGGAAAAGTGATAAGCCAAAATCAGCAGAATTTGCAGAAGATTGCAGCCTTATTATTCGTTTCACACCATTTTTGGTTAAAGCCTCGAATCAAGACAATCAGCAGGGTTATCTATTTTTCAATCTAGCAAAATATTATCAATCGTTTCTAAAATTGCAGGAAATGAAAAACACAGAGAACTTTGAATCATAATATAAAACTACTATATACTTTTATAATTTTTACGGAGTATCATTGCTCAGTTGGACTGAAATCAGCTTTGAAACCGACAAAATTGCAGATAAATGTCAATATTCAAGCAAACTAATCAGAAATTAGCATAAACTTCAATTTACAAGAGAATTTAGCTATTCTTATTCTCCTTTCTACTCAAAATCTTAGTCGTTTCACAACTTTCTTCTGTTGCAAGAAATTAAATCATTCTACAATATGAATGCAACTTCAAATATCACTATTTTGAATCAATTTTCAATTATAAGCCAATTTACGAAGTACTTGTACATTACAATGCGATGAACTGTGCCAATTTACAAAATCAATGAAATTAATAATGAAAATACTTTCAATAATATGATATTATGCTCCATCAATCATCGAACTTAATTACTCACAAATCAAATCAAATGTACGGAAAATTTCCAGATTAATCCCAATCAAAAACACTCAAATACAGTCGAAATTACAAAGGTAATAATCAGCAATCATGAATATTGTTAAATTAGGAAGAAATCGAGAAGAGATACCTAATCGAGCAATTTTGAGCTTCATATCCTGGATTTCGCATTCCAAATTAGTGTCAGAATTTGAGCAAATTTGGTGATTTTGAAATTGAGGATGGTTGATCTCAGTGGAATCAACAGTGACAGCATTGGAAGTGGAGAAGAGAGAGAGGAAGAATGCGATGGCGAGGTACGCCGTTGGTAAGGTCATCGCCATTGCCACTTTGCTGCTACTCTTCACGTCTTGACTTCCCAATTTCCCTCTCAATTTTGTTCTTCTCGTAATGAAAAAAAAAAAAAACAGAAAGCCTCTTAGCTACAGTGGCCGCTTGTGAAAAAAACAAATTAATCCTTATAACACCGACAAAATAACTTGTATATTACCGATTGAGTAACTCTTTACTGACCGGTAATTCCTATAATGCTAAATCAAGTAACCCCTATAACATTAACGAAGTAGCTCTCATGATAGTTGGCCACATGGTGTGGCTAGCCACATATAAGAATTTGATAATCTCGCAAAATTAATCTACTCGCAAACTTCATTATTCACGTGCAAACCCCTAACATTATAAGCGATTTTACCCTAATTTGCTATAGAATCCGGTAGGAATGTAAATTAAGTCTAGTTAAAATGTGGTCAAATCTTGCGGTTGCGGTAAGTCGCTTTGTGACCACTAACCAGTGACCTTAGAGCATCATTAGTGTTGAGGATACTTATATCCTTTTCTGGTTTCTCTCTCCTTTCCTACACTTGACACATCACTTTCTCTTTCCTCCACATCACTTCCCACTATTTCCATCCTTTTACTCATCCTTTCCCTTCAAAATTTCCAACATCAATGAGTATCCTTTCCCACTTTCTCTCTCCTACTTACATATACCTCACCATTTATTCCTTTTTCAAATTACATATATTTATTAATATACTTAATTATTATTATTGTTGAAAATGTTGTTAATAATAATTAATAATAGATCGTTCTATTAACCGACACATTAATTAAACGAGACGAATTCAAAAACATAAAATTCATTGATTAAAAACATGAAATACATTGATTAAACGACACGAATAAAAAAAAACATGAATTTGAGGATTACTCAACAGATTAGGGTCAACAGGAGGATTAGATTAGTTAAATTGAAAGTTTGAATTGTTAGGAAAATTCGGGTTACAACCGTAATTAGAATTATTACGATCCATATTGAAGACTCTAAGAAATTGGAAGTGAAATGGAGAAAAATAAACTTGAAAATATGGAGATTAGAATAATTTTGTGTTTAAGAGTATTGTACAAGTGAAACTGAAATTTTGTGAAAATATAGCAAATTTATACTCATTTTATAGACAAAAAAATTTTATGACCGTTGGTGTTTTCGGATTTCAAAAATAAGTTACCGTTTGCAAATTATAGTCGTTATAATATTTTGGAGCAAAAAAAAATAAAGAAACAAGATGTTGACAAGTATCAACAAGTTGAGCGTTGGATGATTTCCAATATAGCCGTTGTATGCTTTTGTTTGTGATTGTTGAATTAACATGACACTTGGGCCGAGGCGAGATTTCCTTTCCAAAGAAAGGATACTACAATATCCTTTCCCTAACAGTTATCTTTCCCAAGTAATAGCATCCATCAGGATTGGGAAAGGACACCAAAAAGCCACGGAAAGGATTGTAAAAGGCCTTGATGCTGGTGCTCTTATATGGATTTTTGAATAACTATATATTGACTCATTTGGGCTTGCTAATAGTTCGTTTGTGAATTCATTCTTGTTTTTTAGTAATTTTCATGAGAATACCTAAATATATAAGTAAACATATGATATACTCCATACTAAAGTTATTGAAAAGTTGCAATAATTGCATAAATTATCTAGTAAATAGTTACTGTTTTCTTGGTAAAATTTATATTTTTTTGGTTACTAGCTATAGTTCAGATCAGAATACGCTTCTTAGGTTTGTAGCTATAAAATCTTTTCAATAACGAGTTTTGGATTAATAATTACTTTTTATATGTTAATGATCATCAAATAGAAGTGCAATCAAGGCCATCAACTTCCAATTCTTAAGCAAACATCATCCTATTCAAAAAATTCATATTGTTTGGGCAAAATAAAAGGAAGTCGAGCTCAACTCTTTTATTTAACCCTTTTAAACTTACTTTTAACATACTAGAGAATGTTAAACTATATAATTATTCAAGTATTCAACCATCAGAAAACACCATGATTCAGGGTAACCTGTAATGTGATTAACCTTTCAAAATCTCCTAAGACAACCATAACAATTTGCTTCTTCTCTAATGCCCATTCAAACACTTGCCTCGAGTTGAGGGACCAAAGACAGTACGATATATGCTTATTATTGAATACAAGAAGATTACAGATTGGCAATGGTTCATTCTCCAAATCGAATAAATTGACACGAAAAAAATTTAATTTTACAACATTTTTTTTTGTTGTTCTCCTTTTCAGGAAGGAAAATTATCACATCTACAGCACCTTCCAAGAAAATGCAGTTTCGGGCCAAGTCATTCTACTCAAGTGGTCTTCATTTGCTGCAAACAACAATTTCAAATCATGTTAACTGAATGTCTGAATGCTATTACAGGACAACAATTTTGACATTAGACTGGTGTTAAGTGTGTCTTACTCGTTTCTCTTCTTCCATTTTGGCCTTAATGAAAGAGTACATGGCTACACCGGCAATAGCAATGCTGGTTCCAATGGCGGTTTGTGTTGAAATCTTGTTGCCTGCAAGGGGAAACATGTTAGTTATAAACCCACCAAGAAACATTTTTTCCCCAAAGAAAGATTTTGTACAGAGCGAATGGTTGAAAATGATAATTACCAAAGGCGATGATGGAAAATCCAATGACAAACACTCGTTTCAAAACGTTGCCAACTGCATGGGTAAGTGGTGCTACCCTCTCCAAGGTGTTGGTAGCTAGCTGCAAATAGAAGATAGGTCATATATCTTTGTTAGCATGACAATAATGTAAGTCACTGAAAATACAAAGAGAAGAGGACGAAAATGGACCTGGTTGTAGAGGTGGTAAAACATTCCCACCCAGAAGAGGTCTGATATAAACTTGGTCATCCCCACTTTCGCAATGGCATCACTGAAACCATGCTTGATAAGTTGAGGACCCTCGACCTGGATACATCATACATAGCGAACATGAACAACAAAAACAACAATTAGAATGATAGAACAACTCGCAATTTTATCAAAAGAAAACACAATAGTAGATTTGCTGAACAAACAAATTTCTGTGTACTTACAATTATTGCAGGGGGAAGGCACACAAATAGAGCAATTATGGAAATGTAGGCATAGAGATTAGTACTGTCCATGTCAGTCTGAAAAAAGGGGAGAAAAATTGTTATGAAGCGAAAACCAAACACACTAATAAGTTGTTAGGAAGCGAAATCCAAATGCAGATGTAATTGAAGAAGTTGCAAGAGAAGCATAACCATGGCTTTCTTTGAGTAGATACTCCTGTAGGTGAAGGAAATATTTGAAATCATAGCGCTGATGAAGCCGAGCCAGTTGAATGATAACTCAGTCAAGGAAGCCATGGAAACACCTGCACTCAACAAGTTACCATTCGTAAGAGTTTGTATACAAAATTTCATTGGACAAAGTCGCAAGGTGTATTTCTCAACTATGTAGTAGTGTAGTATCCTTGTAGTTCTTACTCGCAATCTTTTATATAGTATTTTTGCTTAAGTTTTATGCATTTGTGCAATTTATCTTTTACTTTATATTTATCCATTACTTAATAGAAATCAGCAACCAGAATGAAGATGATAGCCAAGAAGAGATACATACCAATCACAACTGGAGCCAAGGAGAGCCAGAGAGTAATGGGGATAGACTGTCCGAGAACGAATTGAGAAGCAGCAGCATTGAAAAAGGGCTCCAGGGCTGCATGATAGCAAAGAGAAACACATATTAAGAATCAAAGATTTAAAATACAAATCTAGTTACACTTTACACAACCAGTGTCCATTCTATAGACCGGCTTATCACAACAGATAATATACTACCTCCGTTACAAGTTATGCGCAACGATTTGACATAAAGTAGAGAGAAAAAATGTCTAATCGTTGCACATAACCTGTAACGGAGGTAGTAGATCCAAACTAGTTGCACAGAGGTTTTAAAGACAATCATACAGAAGGGTGGTAGCATACTGCTTGCATAATGGAAATTAAAGTGTCACCTTTAATAGTGTGGGTGAAAGAAACCGCAACAGCAGCAAAAGAGACATTGCTGGTAACATGGCCTAGCGCATGACATACTGCAACTGGAATGAGCAACTTCAGAAGGTTTGAGTCGATAGGCTACAAACATATCAAAAAATTCTCACATTGTTAGAATGCTGAATATCTTTCTGAAAAATTCAGGGTCAATATTAAGCAGAAATTCACATGATTACTATATGCACCTTTATGATAATCTAATTCTTATGCAAAATACTTAATTTGCTAGTCACCTTAAACCATTTGAGCCTAAAACACTACGGGTTGTAGCTCTTACTGAAGAACAGGAAACTAAGCCGTCTCTTATACTGCATAAATCCCATAGTAGAGATGCTAGCTTATCATTAAGAATTCATGGATAATTGAGCTGATGAGTTCTATACTTCTGTGAGTTAAGGTGCGGTTTTTTTTTAACACAAACTTATACTTAAACCTTTGTTCATGAAAGACTACTCAACTTCTATTTTAAGCTGTGTTATAACTTATAAAGTACCACCCATTCCTATTTCAGCAACTTTCTTTTTGACCCCCAAAACCAGACACAAACTATCCCCTTCCTCACTTAATTTTCATTTCTTGATAAACTTGTAACAAAATCCACCCAAGTAACTATCCCTTTGTTTCATAATACTCGTCACACATTATTTGGAACATGTGTCAACACATAACTTTGATCATTAGTATATGCAATTGTATATTATTAAGACTTAAGAGGTATAAAAGATTAATATAATGAAACATACTGTTATATATATAAAGATTTTACATAACAACATAAGTTTTTTATGTAATGGTAAAACGTGTTGTCAAAATATGTATATGAACATAGCAAAAATCAAACTATTGTAATTTTACGAAATGGAGGTAGTAATTTCCAGCTAAACATGATTAAGCAAAAGGTATGGAGCCTAGAAGAAAGAAAAGTAGTGAGAGAAATTTCACACTGAAAAAAAGGAACAATAAGCACCACAAAAGTTTATTGGACATTTGGGCTAGTTGGACTAAATAAAAAGTAAACGGGCTTTTGTGGAGAAATATACTTACAGCACGTTTAGGAAGGCCCACACTCCAGCTAACCAAACAGTACACCACACCAACAAATAAATGAATCACCGACACGAAGCTGCAACACCACACAAATATCTTAGTCACAAGACTCATAACTCAGTTATGTTTGGCCAAGAAAATGTTACAAAATAAAATAAAATAAAATAAAAACTATTTTTAGTAATAAGAAGTATTTAACCAGAAAAAGGGCAGGAATACTTACTAAGGATATGGGAAGTAATTGTAGATCTTCTTGTTAAGAATGTTGAATATAACGTTCAAGAAGTACCTACACAAGGAATAAAGAGATATCATATGAGTACATGTTAGCCCAAAAAAATAAAAATAAGAAATAATGAAATTTAGCCTAACAACAACAACAACAACAACAAAAAAAAAAAAAAAAAAAAAAAAAAAAAAAAAAAAAAAAAAAAAAAAAAAATCTTAAAAAATTCACTATTGTTTCACAATAAAAAAAATTTTAAATCCGCAATGTTGACACATGTTACAAAATAACCGTAACTAACAATTATAAAAGTAAAGCCATTTTGCTTCTTTTTAAACATTCTAACTTTTGCAAATTAAGCTAAATTATTGAAGAATCAAAATATGCACTAGAATAATGAGTTGTGCTACCCGAAAAGTTTAAATGGATTCGAATAAGCTACGGAGTGATTGATATTAAAACACTAGTACTTATGCAACTTATTATAAATTCTAAGAAAATTCCTATCATTTCTTCTTTAGATCTTTTTTTTAAAAAAAATTTCATTTGAAAATCGATAATTTACATGAAAATAATTTTTTGATGAACATATTATTTAAAGAATCTAAACGAAATGCTAGGTTTTTCGTAAAAAAAACAAAAACAAAAAAAAAACCCTAATCCTATGTTCAATCTATGATTTATAGATTTTATTTCATTCATTGGTAAAACATAACTAAATATATGAAATTTTAATAAATTTACAACTATTTGCACTTGTGTATGGAATAATATAATTACCAATTTTTTAACATTTGTAACTCCAAATTGCAAATGTTTGAGGATCAACCCTACTAAAAACTAAGTGGATGATTAATGCGTAGAAAAAGTTTGGGTGTAATTGTTTTTTTTTTAATTGAAATTATTTTTACAGAATTGAAATTAATTTTTCTAAATTGAAATTATTTATAATATATATTTATTTGAGAATCGATTGGGAAGTGGAGGTAAAGCACGTTGAAAAGCAAATCAATCAATTGGTACCTCGGTTATCTAATCATGTATTTTAACATAACAACAAATTTAACTTGATTAAAATCCTCATATGTTTAGGGCGTATTTTTTCTAAAAAACAAATATTTAGGGCGTATTTTACAAAACGATGTAGTTGGCGTGACCGTACCACGTTTTATTCCCTATTTTGTGTATGTGTTAAAAATTAAAAAAAAAATTAAATTTTTTTTTTTAAAAAAGATAAAGTAAAAAGTCGAAAATTACCACTAATGAAATAATGATTTACTCTATGTTAATCGATGTTATAAATTTCTTGATTATAATCTCATTACTTATAAATTTTTATTGTACTATTTACTTGGAATATTCTCTTTTATTTAAATTAATTTGTTTGCTAAAAATTTATAGATCATTTATAATTATAATCTTCAAATATTTGTTTGAGTTATAAAAATTACAAGAGAGGAAAATATCTCATCTAAATGATTAAATGAGATGCAAATATAGCTTTGTTTTTCTGTCGTATCACCAAGAATCGAGAGAGGAGCTCTAACAACTTGAGTTATCCCTCACTCTCAGTTAAAAAAAATTAACTAATGAGCTAAGCTGAGCTGAATTGAAATGAATATTTTATAAGAGAAGGAAATTAGGAGCTAAACTCAACTGAGCTGAACTGAATTGAATTGAATTTCAACGAATGAGAACAGGAAATTAGGAGCTAAGTTCAAAGTATGTCTTGGTCTACCAAAATGGTGTATTTTCTACAAATGTGCACGATTCTTGCGGAAAACTAGTTGTCGATTAAATAAAAGTAAAACCTTTGAGTTGAAACCTTGGATACTACCGGCCAGACCAGCAGGTTTCTGGTCTATCTGCCACTTAAATTATTGTATAAATTGTACTAGTATTTTAAGTACATCAAATTGTTTCTCTTTCTTAATTTAAGTTCAGCACATAAATTTAATTAATGTTTCAAATTTGATTGGTTAGAAATTAGAATAATGAAATTGCACACGTTAGAAAATCCTTACTCCTTAATTTTCATTAGCTAGATATACACAAGTACTTTGTATTTCTTTTGAGTTTTGACCAAAATATAAATATTCTTTAATTCTAGTCATAAATAGATAAAATACTGTATAAAATGCAGATGCTTTTGATATTGTAATGAGATAGAATTGACTAATTATGAGGTTGTATTTTGTTCAAGATTATTTAAGGATAGCTTATACACTTTTTAACAAAAGAGAATCAGTTTCAAGCTCCAAAGCACCAATGTTTGGTCATAAGTTCCATTCTATGTCCCTATTAAATATTACTATTATTTTAATAAACCTAATCTTTGAATCAAAGCAAAACACAATAGATCAATCTCACATACATAAATATTAACAAAGAGTTGTTACACGTAACATACTAATATGTGACTGTGTGAGGTTGATTAATTTCGGACATTAACATCGACTTTCTAACACCTAACAACAATAGCAACATTAATTAAATTGAACCGCTAACACAGTAACACTAATGAACAACACAAAAATAACGCAATGCATACCACATAAAGAAGAAAAAACCGGTGACAAGAGCCGGATACTTCTCCAAAAACCCAACCTTAGCTTCCCTGATCATAAAAAAAAAAAAACCACAAATTAGTCCAACACGACAACCCGACACGAACCGGATCAGAACGAAGTTAAACGAACCTCACCCGGAAGAACCACTAGCAGCACGACACGGCTGAACCGCTGTCTTCTCCCTCCTAGTGGCACCACAAACCGAACCGGATTGAAGCGGTTCAAACAACAAAACCGGCCTAAGCTGCCTTCCCCATGTCAAACTCCCACCATCCTTAATCAATCCAACCGGCGTCTTCACCCCGGTGGCGACACCTAAACTCGCCGCCTCTCTCGATGGCCGGAATAGCTTCGGGAGGGCGGCGATCGCCGTAGTCCGCGACAATACTCGCGACTCCATAGTAGACAGTGAACAATTCAGCAAAAAAACAAACACTAGAAATTATTAAGGAATATGAATATATGGCTAAGTTTGTGGAGGTAGAGTTTTTTAAAGAATTGGAATCCAAACAATGCTTAAAACTAGCGGTTGATATTTTGTTTTGATTCTATGAAATCTATTATCATGTACACCCAGTCTCAGGTTAACTAAAATGGACCGTGATTAAGGGGCCCAGTGATGGGGTTTGATTGAGAAATGGACGGTTGAGATTGAGGGAGCAGGGAAATGGAAGGTGGGATTGAATGTAGAGGATCTTGTGGAGAATAAGGGTGTGTTTGGATGAAGAAAATGAAAAGGATGAGGGAGTGTTGAAAGATGGCGGGATGTTCGTGATAACCTTATCCAAGCTCACTCCATAGTAAGTGAGTGGTGTGCATTGTTTTGTCTTCTGATTATATATGATTCTTGTCCAATCATAATTTTTCAAATTTTTTTTTTTTTTTCAATTTTGTTATCTATATTATTCCTTTTTTTATTTGTGATTTGATTGTAACATTAGAATATAAGATGAATTTTTTTTAGTAGAAAACAAAAAAAAATAATTTAAGAGAAGTAAATGGCAAAAGAAAAATTAAAATATACGTATGTGTTTTGGATACTCAGCATTAATTAATCCACTCAAATCATGTGAATATCAACTTCGTAGCAGGATAATTTGTTTTGAGCTCGTTGTTAGTTTATGAATACGGGAGGCCTAAGTAAATGTGATGTGAATGACATATTTTGTTACAGGATCACATTAACTTTTATTGAAATCCTTATAGAAATTTCAATATATTAATATATTGCAAATTAAATTAATATTGTTTCCATAGACATATAGGAAACAACATACTACCTATGAAAGATTTTTGTTTGATTCTCAAATCAATTATAGTTAAATATGTACAATACGTATTTAAATATGATTATGTTAAATGTGTGCATTAAACTATATATACAATAAAGATTATGATGAAAGGAAATAAAGTGAGTATAATTTAAATACTCAGCTATCGTTATCAAAAAAAAAAAAAAAAGTTTATTTGTAATAATAATAATATTATGTGATGGAATTGATAGAGTATAAAACATATTCCTGGGCCTCAACCATCAGCTTAAGCTTTTGGTTGAGATGGTCCTCTAACATGGTATCAGAGCCAGCGTGTCATAAAGGTCACGGATTCGAATCTCATCCACCCCTCCTTCAAAATGGAATTAATTCGCGCCAGGTATGGGTGGGACTGTGTTGCATCCACATTTCAAGCCCAAAGGACCTTTCATGTGAATATGTTTTATACTCTATCAAGAATTACAATCATATTCATTATAATTCTTACATGGCTGAAGGGAAACAAAAAAAAAAAAATAGGGAACAAAATGTGGTGGAGCGTGGAGGACATGGCAAATTTGCTACATGCTTACTTTCTTTGTTTTACATCAGTTTACAGTTTTACACATTTTAACTTCAACACAATTCACATAAATTACTTTAATTTATTTTGGGTTTTATATGAGTACTTAAGAAAAAACATATTTATTTGAAATCTTATTAGATTCGTTGTAGCTCGTATTTTTCAAATAAATATATCATATATTCTCTCTATTTTTAAACATTTGTTTTATTTCTCCATGCGCGGAGTTTTAGAGAAATTGGATAAAGTAATAAAATATGGATATAATGGGATAATAGAAGAATGAAAAATTGTAAAAAGCAAAATTAGTTGAGAGAATTGAAAGAGTGTGAATATAAAATTAATAAAATAAAATATAATTTATATTAGGTCCACTAGATGAGAGAAGTAAATTAAACCGCGTTGGTTTTCCCCTCCCCTCGCCAACCCTTCCTCACCCCGTTGGCCAATTGCCCCCAGCTACGAAACCCCTTTTCATTTTCTTTGTCATCTCAAATGCCCCTAGCCACGAAATCCTGCCACATGTACGCCGACAGCTCGCGAAACTCCCTTGAATCCCCTCCACTACTCCCGAAGACACCAAACCCACCCCTGAAACTTCCATTTTTGTTGGTGGGTTTTTGGCTGGAATTTGTGATTTTAGGGTTTCAATGGCTGGGATTTTGGGGTTTCAGTGGTTGCGTGGGGGAATGGAAGGGGGTTTCGGAGAGGGGGGAAATGACAACGCAAGAAGTGGGAGAGACGCGACTATTCGACAATAAGGGAGGGGCGGCGGGCTGGGCTGTAGTAATGGAGGCAGGGTCGTCTTAAACATTTAGGGGGGCCTGTGCTATTTACACAACTCAGTAGTGTAAATTTCGTTAGCTAATTTTTTACACAATAGCCAAATACCATAAACCGTTAGCTATTTTTTTTAAGTCACAAATAATATTTGAATTACTCTACTTCATACGAATATTCGGTAAGACACTTTAACATTCATTATACAATTACAAGAATAGGTAGTTCACTTTTAAAATGACATAAATATAGACAATATGATATATACATTAAATATACTATGTAGAGGTAATTATTAAGATTTTGGGGGGGAAAAAAGCCTAAAAAAAATTAAGCATAATAAAAAGGACTACAGATTCACAGAGTAATACTCTTTAGAAAGGAAAGAAAAAGAAAAAATAAAGTGAATGTATGCACAGGCAGCGGGAATCGATCCTGCCCCTCAAGGATCTTATAAAGTGATCTTATACCAACTATGCCATGCTCAATTACATAACTTTATTAGCGTTGGTTTCTTATTATACTAGTGAAGTTTGTCAGACATTTGGGGCCCCAAAAATTGTGAGGCCCTGTGCTGTTGGGCTGTTTGCACAGCCTAATAGCCGGCCCTGAATGGAGGTTAGGGTGGATTGGTGGGGGGGGGGGGAGGTAAGATGGCTGGTTTTCTGGTTTTTTGTTTTTAAATTAATTTTTTGGACCAATTAGGATTTGATACGTGTCAAGTGACCTAATATAATAGGTAGGGGTGTCCATTCGGTTTTCGGTTTGGATTTAGCCCAAATTCAATCTGATCCGAAATAAATTTGATTTTTAATTTTCAAATCCAATCCAATCCGGATTATAATTCAGTTATTTGGATCCAATTCGAAATCCAAATTAAAATACGTTGCTAGTTTTTTGGGCCTAATGCGATTATAAAAATTAAATAAAAATGTAATAATAAAATTTTGAAAATATAATTGTACACGATTAATATAAGTATGAAATCATAGGTTGACATGATTAATATTAGTATAATCATAAACATAGTTTAACATGATAAATATTAACAATATTTATTTATAAAATAATGCCTTCATATTTCGGTTATTTCGGTTTTTTGGATCCAAATTAGTAAAGTCTTTATAATTGTATCACAATTTACATTTATTTTTTTAGAGAAAACACAATCTACATATTTATAAGCTATTTACAATTCACAACATTTCTACATTATTCCTATGGCTACTAACACCATTTCTAATGATGTAGAAGCTAATTGTGCTATGTTGTCAACCTCGCTAATTTAAACAATTAGTATATTTGAGTGGGATTTAATAAATAATCAAATATATCTTTTACTAATCCGTAATATAAACTTGACTTAAATATAAAAGATATGGATGGAGGAGGCCAAGGTGAGATACATGAAGAAACTTGAAAAGGTCATATCCCACAAGTATAGTCTCAAGTTGAATTTTTCAGATAAATAATTGGTTGAATTGAGTTTGATAATATTAGTGAGGTTGACAACAGAGCACAATTAGGTTCAACATCATTAGGAATGGTGTTAGTAGCCATAGAAATTATGTGGGGAGGAAAAATTAGGTTGAAGGAATAACCTGTTCTAATATAGTTGTACGGTATGTGTGCTAATAAAGAAACCTAAAATATAATGTACGGAGTACAAAATAACAAAATATACTCTCCTTGAATTAAGCAATCTAAAGTTAAATGATATAGGCTAAATATATGCTGAAAATCCATGAATAATATTAATTGATAAACAATGTCAAGAAAGTCAAGATATTATCTTGGAATATCTTTAATAATAAATCTCGGAATATCTTTAATAATTAGATTTTTGACAATTATACATTTTACATTTAAAAAAAATTATAAAAAATAAAAAAAAAGGTGAAAATTGTCTACTCGAATCCAAAGAGGCTTGGTTTTTTGAAATGATAGGGATAGGAATTAGGACATTAGGTTAGAAATTAAATATTCAGTTGGGCCTAGCCCAATATAAATGGGTGAAAATTGTCTACTCGAATCCAATTCGTCACCCGCATGGTTGCATTCGTTAATCCGTCACCCATCTATTAGATTTTCACCTGTCCGATAAGGCGGGTGGAGTGGGTGAGCGGTTGGTCCACTTGATATTACGTTGACTCTATTTGCGACGGTAAGTTAGAATCAGTCGTGAGTCAATTGGGCATAACTAGGGCTGAGCAAAACTACCCGAAAAATCAAAAACCCGAAAAACCGATCCGTAACCGTTTCAAAAATTAGGGTACCCAATCTGATAACCATAACGATTCGGGTACCCGTTTCGATAATTTGTTATCGGGTATGGTTATGGGTATCATTTTAAAATTAACGGTTAGCTGATCCGATCCGATAAACATTTTTTTTTTTTGTTTTTTTTCCCTACTTAAATCTATTAATATAAATCTAAACTTTTTCTTTACATCATAATCACTTTATAATATCAATGATTAGTAATATTATTAATAATTTGGTCTGGTATTGTTTTTAATTAGTTGTAAATTATATCATAATAACTACATAATTAAGTTTAATTATCATAATCGGATATCTTATTGGGTACCCGATAACCGATCCGAAAATTCAAGTACCCGAACTTATCGGTTTCGATTTCGGTTAAGGGTATCACTTTTAGTGATTTTGGTTATCGGGTACCCGTACCGTTAGTACCAACGGTACGGGTACCCGTCCCATGCTCACCCCTGGGCATAACTGCATACCCTTAGATCTGACGGTGGACATTACTCCATATAAGCGTGTCATTAATCTTCGTCCTCCGTTTTCAATTTTTTTTTTCTCCTTTGAAACTTTTTCTCATTTTACACTCACCTCCTTCTGTCTTCTCCATTGAAGCTCGAACTCATTCTCCATTGAAGCGGCTTCTGAGCTTGCTCTCCTCCATTGAAGCAGCTTCAAAGGTAAGTGTTTGTGTTTCATTTACCGTTTTTCTTCAGCAAATCATCAAATATCAATTTCACAATATAGAATTTATCGTTAATTTAATAGCAATATTGTCAATTTAGGGTTCTTCCAATGTCGATTATTGAACTCTTGGTTATAATTCCTCAAGTTATGAATGATTATAACTATCGATTTTGTTGCTAGAATGTTCCTATGTGCAATTCACGTTAATTTGTAAGCAATAAGATTGTCATGCGATGTTCCGAGCTAATTTGTTAATTTGTTATTGCTAATTTGTTGCAATCTGTTGTTTATAATACTTTTTGTAAGACATAACTATGAAAATTAACCCTTTTTTATTGTGCTATGGCAGCCGATTTTTCGGCTTGTTGCTATGTATGCATAATATGCTTGGAATTTGACTGTAAATTTATGTACACTGGTAAAACAAATTAACTGTTGTAATTGGTTTATCGAATACCTAATGAATGTATGTATCGAATTATTGTCAAAGATATCGGAAAGGATTTCAAACAGTGTGTCATTCTCTGTTACTGCAGGTTATTTTACATGTTGTTGGACTTATTTTTGTGTAGAACTTCTTGAGCCATGATATGAGTTTGGTTGATCTTGAATAGTCGCGATCATGGGAACCAAGGCGGCATTGAAGTGGTCTAAGAAGATTACAACATCACAGGTGGAACAGCTAATTCGAGCTGAAAAAGACTTGTCTAAGGCTATTGCGATATTTGATTCGGCAACTGCTGAGTACAAAAATGGGTTTAAACATGACCACACTACTTTTGGGCGTATGATCTCTAAATTAGTCTCTGCTAATCAGTTTAGACCTGCAGAGGAGCTTCTTGACAAAATGAAGGAAGAGAAGTGTCAGGTTAATGAGGATATAATCCTCTCCATTTGTAGAGGATATGGTCGAGTTCATAAGCCATTGGAGGCTGTTAGGATTTTTAAGAACGCGAAAGGATATGAATGTGAACTCACTGATAAGACTTACATCTCTATCTTTTCAATTCTTGTTGATGAAAACCAGTTAAAGATGGCCATGAGTTTTTACCGTTACATGAAGAAAAAAGGTATTCCACCATCAGTTGTTTCTCTTAATATCTTGATTAAAGCCCTTTGTAAGAGCAGTGAGACAATTGGTGCTGGAATCAATATATTTCGGGAAATGCCACATCGTCAGTGCCCTCCAGATTCATATACTTATGGCACATTGATTAGTGGGTTGTGTAAATGTGGAAGAATTGAGGAAGCAAATGAACTTTTCAGAGAAATGGAGACAAAAGGTTGCCTACCCACTGTTGTTACATACACTACTTTGATGCATGGTCTGTGCAAATCTGAAAAGTTGGGTGATGCTCTGACATTGTTTGAGGAGATGAGAAGCAAAGACATTAAGCCAAATGTATTTACCTACAGTGCGTTGATGGATGGTCTTTGCAAGCATGGACGATCTTTACATGCCTTAGATCTACTGGATATGATGCTTCACCATAATCTTTCTCCCAACATGGTAACTTATAGCACTCTAATTCCTGGACTTTGTAAAGATGGGAATCTTTGTGAAGCTGTAAAACTTTTTGACAGAATGAAACTTCAAGGTCTTAAACCTGATGCTGCATTGTATGCTAAGATCATTACTGGTTTCTCTGACTTGAACAAGTTCCGGGAGGCTGCCAATTTCCTTGATGAAATGGTCCTTGCTGGAATCTCACCAAATAGGTTAACTTGGAGTACTCATGTAAGGACTCATGCTGTTGTAATACAAGGACTTTGTGTGGTTGATCTCAATCGAGCATTTCATGTGTACCTAAGTATGAGAACCAGGGGTCTGTCTGTTGAATCTGAAGTGTTTAGTTCCCTTATCAATGGCTTCTGCAAGAAAGGAGACTTGCACAATGTTTGCCGCATTCTTGATGAGATGGTTTGTGATGGTTGTCTACCAGATCAGGAGATATGGAAGACTATCTTAAGAGGTTTTCTTGATCAAAAAAAGATGTTGAAGACCATAGAAAGCTTTCACATGCTGTTGGTACAGGATATTGATGACCTTGAGAAATTATCGATGGATCAAAATACCTATGAAATATAAATCTCAAGGCTAAGTATATAGTAGTTCAGTGGGTTTAAGTTTTTATGGCTCTCCTTGCTAGTAGCTTTCGGCCATCAACAATGATCTAGGTTGAAGGAATATCTCCTGCAAGGTGGGTTGCTGTTTATAGGTTTGTTTTCCTTTATTTTTTTCTTTCAGTTCCTGTCCAGGGTACTACTGTATCTTGACTGTTTTTTCTATACATCTGTTTATGGCACTCGAAACATTTGTAAGGATTATTTAATTTGACAAAGTCGGTTTTGAACCACAGCATTTGATCTGGTGCAAAATATACCTTAGTATGGTAGTTTTGTTTGTTTCAATGCTCAGAATATTAAGGTATGTTATCAGCAATAAATGTATAATCATATACTAAAAAAAAATGAGACCATATCAAAGAAGATTTGCTAGATTCTGGAATAGTCTGAGATCTGAATGCAAATGAATGTGACTAGAGGTGTAAGTCATTTCTGTCTTATGACTGGTGGTATCCTTTGTTTTAGCGAAATGATATTATTTAGTGCCTTTTACTCTAAAAGGAATATATTGCTGTGTTATTTGTCATTGGTTGTTCCTAATGTAGATGATAACCTTTAATCTCCCTTTTTATTTTCCACTTTTTGTTCATAGCACAAGAAATCTTGTGTTGCCTTTCTATCTTGAACAACTACCTATAATCTCCCCTTTATTTCCCAATTTTTGTTCATAGCACTAGGAATCTTGTGATACTTTTCTATTGTGAACAACTTGTTGACAGTAGCTTAAGTTTAGCTGCTTGTTTCTTATTGCAGACTTGTATTTGGTAATTCTGTCTTCATCCTTCTATCTCTTTCCATTTTTTGTATCAGTTATTTATTTATTTATTTCAAACACAGGCTGTAATAGGATGAATTGATCTTATTAGAGCATTTTGTAGAGTCAGTGGAGATGTAGAAGCAGCTGGAGCTATATACAATATAATGCACATCGAAGATATACAATTTTGAAATTAGTCACATAAGAACATGTGTAAGGCGTCTGTGTTACATCAAATGATCAATTAGCAGTTACAGGGAAACCTATCCCATGGCGTTGTGTAGGGAATGCTACAAACAGCATACTGCAAAGTACTCCTATTCCTACAGGTAGTGCTGTAAGAATCTCCTGGGTCTCTTTTGATGGCGTTGGATAGAAGCATTGAACCGTATTCTTGTCAAATAAGGCAATTGCTGCAAAAACCAATACTGACATGAAAGCATGCAGAAAATCTATGAACCGAAGTCGGTACTTAGCAGCAAGCTGGGATGGAATAGTCGCTGGCCCATCTATCACCCAGAGTCCGTTGAAAGTGGCAAACCCATAATAGATTTTCCCATCGTTATCCTTGAAGCAGTCGGTGAAGCTGAGTAGGAATGATGACAACCCACAAAGTGCAATTAGGATGGAAGTCATCGTTCGGCTCACTGGGTCGCATTCACCCTGATTTGTGAAAACTGGTGCGAGAAGCTGAAAGGCCATAACTGTTCCAGTTGGTAGTAAATTGGCCAAGTGAGCCGTGCTCTGAAATGTCTGGCTGATGGCTGCTTGTATTGGATTTCTGTCCACTGTAGGTATATCTCGGAGAAGGGGAACCTTTTGCTCTTCATCAGTCTGATGATCTTGCTCACTGATTGTATTGACATCCATGTCTCGCTTTCTTGATCTTTCTTCTGATTGCTCTCTGTTCTGCTTTTTACAGGTCTTTGAGAGGCTGACTGCTTTATAAGAGGGGGGAGAATGGCTAATAATTGCATTGAGTAGAGCAAAAGGAATGGAAGGGCTGATTAGTAATGCCTTGCAAGAAAGAAGAAACTAAGTTATATTTGAGGTAAAGCTTACTTTATTAGAATCATGGGAAAGTCGCTCCTGTAATTTAGTTAATAAAGATATTATAAATTGTTTGCAGTTATGAAACTATAAGAGCTACGATGCATTTCTTAATTTGACATTGGTCTAAAAGATGAGAGGGCACACATTTTGGGAGATTGCTTTGACTTCAACTTATTTCAATGTTTTGTGTATAACCATTGCATCTTTTTTGCAACTGCTGGAGAATTCTACTATATTGATTATAGAGCATCTGAAACGGATATTTTTTTGCCAAAGTTTATAGTAAATCACAATTAAGGGTTGCTTTTAGATATATCTCATCCTATTTTTGTCTGGTGTTTGGAGTTCAACCTAATTTTCTACTTAATTTGTTGCTGATTGCAACTTCTGGATAAAGTTACTTGCATGGTTGTGTATCAGTTAGCTTAAACTTTGTGATGATAATTTATCTTCTCTTGGACTTAATAAACCCTTTAATTTTGGCCTGAAAGAGTGGTTTATTAATAATGATAACTTATGGTGGTTCCTTATTGCATGTGATCACCAGATGTATATATTTTAGATATACGGAGTACTAAGTATGATTTTACCTGTTTGCGAATTTCTTTTTTCTTTTTTGAAAATTCTGTTTTGGGTGAAATATTGATGAATTAGTAATATTGACAAGGCTCATTAAGAAGATTTTTTGGAATTCTTATTACTTTAAGACATGAAAATTATGTAATACACATGGTAGATTGGTAGGTACTGAATTTTTAGTTTCGGGATGGTAGGAGGATCCTGCTTCAATTCTCTACTAGTCCATACACTCAACTCAGTCCATTTTTGTACGCCGGAAGGAGGGGTGGGGGGGAAGAGAAATTCTCACCACCAAAATCCAGCAAGGTCTGGAATCGCACCATCAGACCGAGCTCTCTTGGCTATTTTAGAACCTGATATGATATAATGTTTTTGTCCATTACTTTCATCCCTTGTACGGTATGTTTTCCAGGAAATCAGTTGTGCTGCTTTGTTTGCATTTACTAATATTTTTTTTTTGTTTGTGTGGGTGTTGCTTTTATTCTAAAACATCTGGAGTAACTTGTTTAATACAGTAGACATTTTAGAGTATGATTTTTTTTAAAGATTTTATCACTTTTGTGTTGTTGCTTTTGTTTATAACGTAACGGCTCCTTTTTTGTGTGCCTACTTTGTAGGACGTCATTTATATTGGCGTATATTTGTAATTTTGTATTTATTTGGATGCTTGTATTATTTTAGCCATCCCATCCCAAATTAGAGAGAAATGTGTTAAATCATCCTTTCTTTTATGAATTCAATTATTTTGTTTTACACTTTTACTATTCGAGTCTGCCGATGACTTTTGAAAATAGTGAGACAATTTTATTGATTTGTATTTTACTTTCTTTGAAACATATGTCCAACGCCTTAGAGATTATACCATTAGAGAGACTTACATAATAATGCTGGAAAACAAATGATATAGTGGATAAAAATAAACGAAGTAATTTTATTTTGTAAAATGCTTCCTACTTTCCTAGTTATGAATTGATGCAATTAATGAAGAGTGGAGGAAGTTAATGATTATCCTCTGATCATCATCATCTTTGCCCAACAGTAGTCGAGATTTCTTTAGTCAAACTGTCTTACATGAGTTTTGCACTAAATTTTCAAATTAATAACAATATTTGGAAGCTCTGAGCATAGCAGCAGAAAGATCATTCAAGAAACAAAAACCAGATTAATGTTGAGCAAGCGAGATCATTTGGCATGGAAGGAGTAACCAATTCCATGGCGCTGTGTAGGAAACAAAACAAACAAGAAACTCGAGGCGAATCCAATTCCAACAGGAAGTGCGGTGAGTATCTGCTGCAGATCTCTGGATGGTGAAGGGAAAAAACATTTTACTGTATTGTTTTCAGATAGTGCAATTGCTGAGAAGACCAATACTGATGTGAAACCGTGCACAAAATCCAGGACTCTAAGACGGTACCTGGAAGCCAGCCGTGGTGATAGAGGTACCTCAGAATCTATCAGCCACAGACCATTAAAGGTTGCAAAGCCATAAGAGATGTTTCCACGTTTGTCTCTAAAGCTGTCGGTGAAGCAGAGAATGAACACCGATAATGCACAGAGCATGAGAAAGGTGGAAGCCATCACAATATTTACATTGTCGCAATCACCTCGATTGGTGAAAACAGGAAAAAGAAGGTGGAAGGTTAAGATGGTTCCGGTTGGTAGTAGATTGGCTAAGTTTGTTGTGCTTTGTAATGTCTGACTAAGAATTTCATGTCTTCCATTCCTCCTTATCATTGTATCGGATAAAACTTCATTATCATCAAGGAAAGGCTCCGAGTTTGACATCTTCACTCTTTTCTTAATCTTGGTTTGCTTGCTCTTAATTTTCATGATTTTGTTAACAGAATTATGGCACATTTGGGTTACTTTAATAAGTGGTTAATGGCAATATATTTAAGTGATGGTAAGAAATATGAAAATTGAGTTTTTATTTGAGGTAATGCTGACCTTTTCATTTCAAAGTTACATAACGGATGACATGCTCCTAGCTTGTGTTCTTGACCACCAATAGTAATTTTTGAAACTTTGACAATTATTATGGTAGCATTAGAAGAATTTTTGCAAATTATATCTTTTCAATTGTAGATTTGTTTCGGTGCATATTTGGAATTCAAAGTTTACTCGCTAACATACGGATCAAGTGGCGTTTATATATCTTTTTTTTTTTTCTTTTGAAATTTATTATTTCATAATTCATACTTCATATTACATTTGAAGAAAAAGAAAAAATCTAGTTCATGCTTTGCTTGTAACTGCAAGAACTTGACTTCAAACATAATTTAGACATCAGTTGACTTTAAACATTGAACCAGTGGCGGATCTTGAAATCTTTTCTTTCAAGGGCCAATAATTTCTAGTGATTAACTTTAAGCAATTAAGCATACATTTGTTAGTGACTAATTTATTTATTATCAAAGCATTACAATTCACAAATCGTAAGTATAAATTAGAAGTTAAAATCAACTTGTCAATTGATAGATTAAGGGCATGTTCACTTCAGTTTAATTTCAGCTCCAATCAGTTTAGTTCAATTCAACTCCTAATTTTCTTCTCTCATAAAATATTCATTTCAACTCTATTTAGTTCAGTTCACCTCCAATTAGTTTAGCAAATATGAACAGGCCCTAAGTAGAAAAATAAAGAACGACATACCAGAAGACATAACGTGCTCTATATTTTTAACCGAATAATTTATTGACCTTGCCTAAAAATCAATTTGTTTTTTTAATGCTTGCTCAAACTAATCAATACTCCGTATAATGTAGAAATTTAATTGGGAAAAAAAAGTTTAATGAAAAACAAAAGTTTTTTTTTTTTATTTATTTAAATAATGCAAAATAGTCATGTACAATCGTACAAATTAATGAATACCTGGTATTTTCACTAGCTTGTCAATCGTGGAGTGGTTCAATCCAAAAATCTTGTTATTCTAGGATTTTTAGGTAGTGCTCTCATGGAGCTTCGTAGGATTATTTGCGAGGATGTGAAGGTGTGGCTTTCCCATGCTTTGTGTAGTAGATTATCTGATTATTTGGTTGTACGTCATTTCCATGTCTTGGCAAGAGTGTTAGACCATAAGAAATGGACTGAAAAAGAAACGCTTGCTTAAAAGTATTATGGGCTATATAACTATGTTACCCAATAAGATTTTTTGGGCTGCAACTGCTGTAGTGCTGTACTATAAATTGTAATGCAAAGTAGAATGGGCTTTTGGATTTTTTTAAACTCCCATTATAAAGAGATAGCAAAAAATCTGATTATAAAGAGACCTAATGGGGTTGCAAATCAAGCAAAGCTTGCAAAGTTGCAAGTGCATAAATTTTAATTTGCCAATGATGGTATGGACTATGGAGTAACATTTTTAAGGATATTATTGACGGGATATTTATTTTTTGCATATAAGACAATCGTATAAAAAACGGATATAATAACATTAATTGTGACTTGTGAGTGACAACATGATCTGTACATGTTCAAGTCTTGGTAAAAACATCCATGTTCATAGCAAAAGAATAGATTGAAATTTGATTACAGGTAATTTTATCATAGTTTTACAAATGACTTGATTGATTAAACCCAAATTGATGTGATGTTCTTCCGACAATAGGTTTAAACAAATTCCTGATTGAAGAATTTATGAATGCTGGTTATAAATTCCCTTTAATTCATACAGTAATTCCTATTCTCTTTTTGAAATTTGAAAATGAAGAAGCTTCCATCAACTTCAAAATCTGCCTAATTCTCCCTAGTAGCAGCCCTCATCAGGACATACTTCTACAGGTGAGATAAGCTATGAGTAAGATATTTAGACGGGATACTTGTAAGTTGTAACACATTAACACGGAGTAATTATAATTATTCTTATTTACGCCATATGCCCATACATTATAATGTGTAGTTGTTTAACTTCAAATTAAATACTACCCCTTTTTTGTACTTTGAAACATTTTATATCTCACAAATAATGCCCAAAGTTGCAAAAAAATATAAAACGGAGGTAGTAAAAACCTAGATTCCCTTTCGGTATATTAAGGAGAAGTATTGGCGCATAGGCCATATGCATTTCGCATGCAAATAGCATGACATTTTTGTAAATAATAGGAATTTGATAAAAAGAATTGGTGGAAAATATGATGGTAAAAAATACCACTACATGAGTATTAGTACACAAAAGTACTATTCAAACAACTTATACTTTTTTTTTTTTGGTGTTCTATCCGGTTCACCCTTTGGGCTAATCCGGATTCGGGGATTAGTTCTGGGTGGTTAGGTTCCAGTCCCCTCCCAATTGTTGTTGCGGGGGATCGAACACAGGTTCTCCCTACCAAGTGTAGTCCCAATCACCACTACACCAACACCCAATACAACTTATACTTTAATGGTAGATTATACATTCATATTATGATAATAGTACACAAAAATGTACCACTATACCAAATTAAGAGAGAGAAAATGTACCATCGAATCTCATACTGCCCTTCTATATGCATGTGAAATACATAAAACCTATGCGCCTAAATACACCAGTATATTCACATCCTAGATAAATTTGACCATTTCCTCTCAATGTTTCTCCCTCATTGTTTAAGTCCGACCTAGCAAGGAATAGGTGAATACCAACAACCATTTTAAATTATAGATGGCCAAATTTATTAGCCATTCCTAATTATGATACTCCATATCAATATTTCGACATAATCATTCTTTATAAAAATGTGTCAAGTTAAAGCCCTTTTAATATATTCCAAACTTGACAATTCAACCAACTAATTTAATTTATAGGAAACTATAATCAAAGAAACTTTGAATATGTCTGGCCAATTATCTTAAATTTCAAATCAAGACTAGCCATTTTATCCCACTTGGATCGTCAATAGGAGAATTAATCAGTTCAAAAAGTTTTATTAGATGTTAGGAAATGAATCTTGACTTTATTATAAACTATGTAGAAATTTTGTACAATATGTACGCTACTCATGTTTCATCTTTAAATAATAAATATACATGGAACTTGGTAGTCCTTTAAGTCATATAATTTCAAATATAATTAAATGATATACTAAATCGCTAAACAACTCCTAACGCACATTTGATTGTAATCTCACAAGTTAGGTTTTTTGCTGCCTACTCCTCGCTGCTTCTATCTATGTTTGTTAGCATGTACGAAGTATTAGATTTTGTATACATTGTAATATGTGTATATGTTCTTAAATTCAATCACAAAGATTGTATTGCGTTAAGGAATTCCCCTTGTGGGGTTACTTGAGTTTCTCGATTAGGAGTTACTTGAGTTTCTCGATCAGGGGTTACTCGAGTTATTCGGTCAGGGGTTAAATTAGTCGAATTGCCGGGACTACTCGAGTTTCTCGGTTAGGGGTTATTCGAGTCACAATTTTTTGTATGCGGCCTGACCGAGAAACTCGAGTATCCTCTAACTGAGAAACTCGAGTAACCCCTAACTGAGTAAATTTTAATCGAGTGAACCCCTCGAGTAACTCCTGTCCAAACCCCTCAAGTAACACCTGATCGAGTAACTAACTCAATAAACCCTTGATTAAAAAACTCGAGCAGTAATCCCTAGTAAGAAAATCCGTTACTCCTGCTGCACCAAAAAGTTACTGCCTAACGTTTTCCTTATTTTTCTTATCTTTATTAAAAAAAAAAAATATTGTATGTTCTTAAATTTAATCATAATAAGTATTATTTTACACGAGTAAGGGTCTATTCTAATTGACTGAATTGAACTAAACTGACTGAATATTTTATGTGAGAAGAAAACTACTCTATAAAAATTAAAGTGGAGTGAACTAAAAATAATCTGAAGAGAACAGGCTCTGAAACGTATATACCATCAATCTCTTAAAATTTTGTTAAAAAACTCTTCAAGTTTTAATCAGACTAAGTTGTAATTGTATTTTCACCTAAAACAAAAGTTTTAAGGTAGTTGTCGGTCGGTAAATATCCTCTTATTTATGAAGGAAATCGATAAATATCTTCTTGACTTCTTATCAAACTTAAAATTGGATGGGTTGCCCATAACATGTTATTTTTCCCAAAGATAAACAGTCAACCACTCAACCTGATATATTTGGACTTAGCTAATATTTTTAATTTACTCTATTAACAACATACTCAATAACCAAAACAACCAACTTTAATTGTCAATTGATAAAACAATCCAAATAAACTAATTTTAGGCAATTAACATTAGTGGCCTAATTAATCAACAATTAACTAACTTATTAAAATCTTATTGCTACATCAGTAATTAGCCAAAAAAAAAATGTCTTATCTAATGTTATTGTCATCTTATTCGTATCACAATGTTGTTTTCATACGAAACAACATTAGTTGACATTTGTTTAGACTGCTAATCAGTTAAGCCGCCCAATCAATTTCGCAGACAAGAAAGTAATTACCCTTTAATTCTTTATGAATTGTTATTTGATCAATGATAGAGTATAAAATATATTTTCGTGTTTTAAACATTAGCTTAAGATTTTGATTGGTATGGTCTTGTAGTATCAGTCTTAGGTTGAAATGGTCCAACATTATATGCCTCGCACAAAATTAATCTCATATTAATTTCTACTTGTATAAAATAGAAAGTTGCATGCACCCCATGATTAATATATTGAAGTTATTACTATGATATTAATCCTAAATCGACAGTACAAATTGAGAATGCTTGAACACAAAGCAAGAATATTACACGCTCAACTCACCGAAAGTAAAAATTTGCAACATTTTTCACTTATTGAGGTAAAAGGTTCTTGATTTCTTGAACTTTATAATCCACAACATATATTATGCTACTTAGCTTAGGTTTTACTCTTTATAATTAGAAGGTTATGAATAGATGGCAATCAAATAATTGATGTAACTGTTTTGCTCCTTTGGTATCTCTTGAAATTTTAAAATACCGAGTTAGGTTGTTAGGCGAACATATGTTATTTAACTAACAACATGTGTAATTAAAGGCTATAATAACCTTATTAGATACTCCCTCTGTCCCTAATTGTTTGCTCCATTTTTCTTTTTAAGGTGTCCCTAAAAGATTGCTCCATACTATTTTTGGCATGTTTTCTCACTTGCACTCTCTCTATCTCTCTCCTCATTGATATTTGTGTCAACCCATGTGCACCATTTTTTGCCCAAAGTCTTAATAAAGTGGATTTATGGTGTGGGACAAACAATTGGGGACAGAGGGAGTAGTTTGATAAGCAGTTTTTTCTTACACAAAGCATGGACAACTTTTGTAATTTTAAAATTTATGAAGTATTATATACTCTCTCCGTTCTTAAATACTTGCTCCATTTCTCCATGTTAGGATCGGAGTAATAAAAGAAATTGGAGAAAGTAATAAAATATGGATGTGGGTAGAGAAAGAATAAAAAATTGTAAAAAGTAAAATTAGTTGAGAGAATTAGAGGATAGAGAATATTAAATTAATAAAATATGATTTATGTTGGTTCCACTAAGTGAGAGAATTGAATTGAATATTACGGAGTATAAAAGATTTCTAAATAAGGAAATAGAAAAGTATTTAAAAAAAAGGCCGAAAAAAGAAAAATGGAGCAAATATTTAAAAACAGAAGAAATACCTAGCAAACTTACAATTCAGTGTCTATATAGATTTTTACTATTAAAAAAAAAAAAAAAAAATATTCCTCTATATCATGTTACCTAAAATTCAGAAATGTAAAAATCATTTTGTCTTGACAATATATTCACCATCAATAATTTGAGCTAAACAAAAAAAAGGTACAATAAGTATGTAGGTCCTAAACCATAAAGAGTAGTGCTTTTTCTCCAAAATTAAAATCATTAATTTTCATCATTTCATATAATTCCATAAAAGTGTTACAGTATGATAAATGGGCCAATTGCTATCCATTTTTGGTAGTACTCTAGTAAATAGGAAGGCCCTTTTTGCACAAATTCGTATGCTTATAGGTTTTGTTCCTTATAGAATTTTAGGATTGAATTTTTATGCTTGTTCTCTTTTTTTCTTTATCTTTTTCTTTGTCATCATAATTATGAATTGTCCCAAACATTGTATGTGATGGTTGTTCCCTTTCGTTTTCATGCTTCATGCTTCTTACCAGTATCTATTATATGATTGATTGCCTAACTTTCCGCTAATTAGGACTCTTTGCTTAGGGAAGACCATAGAAGATGATTAACATGATACTTAGTAATCTCGTCGTGTCAAAATAGTTGCTACACTTTTACATAACATGCATATATAGAATTTATGCGATCCGACAATTTATTGCCATAATATACCATCCATTTCCCTTAGTATCTTGGTGATACATTTCTGTCTCTCGGTCCCTTCAGTACTCTTTATATCCTAAGGAATAAAGAAACACACGCAATGCGTGCACGTACAATGTAAGAACAAATCTTTAGGCTTTATTCTTCTCATTCTAATAAAAAACAATAAATATTAGTGAATGCAAATTTAAAAATTGTTGATACAATACAATGAATATTAGAAATTTTTTATAATTGTTATTAAAAAAAACCAATTGATGAATTCATGGAGTATTTTTTTTAGGAAAATTTGTCAAAAATAACACCACCTTTGGCCGATCTTCCCATAATAGCACCACCTTTTGATTATTCCAGAATAACACCACCTTTCACATGCATTTGCCGAAAAACACCAGCCTCCCCCAACCTAGCCCCCATCTGCGGCCTCCCATGACCTTCCCCTTCCTTTCCTTTCCCCATTTCCTCCATTTTCCGACCAGTACCAACCACCCTTGCTCCGTCGCAACTAAACCACCACATTCATCTAATAATTCAAGGTATGGGAATAGGAGGTCGACGAAATCGACGGGTTGTGGGAAGGGGATTGGGGCTAAAACCAGGGCGTGGGGAAGGGGAGGGGATAGGGCCAAAAAAGGTATTGTGGTGGTCGTGGAGGGACTGAGGGAGGTTGAGATTAGGATGAGGAAGGGGTTTTTCGAGATGGTTGGTGGTTTAGGGGGAGGGGATTCGATGGTTCGGGGGGGAGACGACGGTTCAGGGGAGGGACAATGGTCGGCGCGGCGCTCTGGCATTGGTTGGCAGGCAGGGGGTCGGGCTGGTAGGTGGTGGACTGGTGGGCGGCAATAAAGGGTGGTTGACTGGTTGGGCTGGTGGGGTGGTATGAAGGGGGTGTCGGGAAGGGGAGGGGTGCCAAAAAGGGGTCGGGAAAGGGAGGGGGTACCGGAAAGGGGTTCAGGAAGGGGAGGGGTGCTGGAAATTTGGAAGAGGGTCGGGGAGAAGGTGGTTTTAAGGTGGGTGGTCTTAGTGGGGGTGGTGGTCTGGTGGATGCCGGTGAAAGGGGTGGGTAGGGAGGATGGGAATGTGGAAGAGGGGGTTTATTTATTTATTTTTTTTAAGTTTTTTTTTTTTTTTTTTTTTTTTTTTGTAAATGTTTAGGTTTTTTATGTTTTTTTAAATCAAAAATATAAAAATATAAACTGACCAGTCATATTAGGACACGTGTTCCAGGATTACCTGAAAAACAAGTTACCGGTTTTTTGTTTTATTTTTGGCAAATGCATGTGAAAGGTGGTGTTATTCTGGAATAATCAAAAGGTGGTGCTATTATGGAAAGACCGGCCAAAGATTGTGTTATTTTTGACAAATTTTCCTTTTTTTATTGAATGTTTAGAAAACGGTTGATAAATACTACAATACTTGTACAGTTGTACTATTAAAAAAAGTTGAGAGGGATAATTTAAGGTAAGTAAAATTTATCACCTAAATCCCCACTTTAGTTTATATAAGAAGTATTACTATAGATTCTCTTAGCTTCAACGTGTTTTGTGTGTGACTGATCATACCATATGTGACCTCTTGTAAAATAACAAAGTAACCCCTTGATCAAGTAACCCCTATAAGGCTGACCAAATAACCCTCATAATATTGATAATGTAATCTCTATATGACTTTTTGTGAAAAACTACCTTATACAAGTCAGATTTTGTGAAAAACTACCTTATAAAAAAATGTTGTAAGAAACTACCTTATAAAACAATTAATATTGTAAAAAGCTATCTTTTATCGAATATTGTATTGAATAAGAGACGCTTAATAACCCATTTTCAATCATTTTTTTCTCCCTTTTCCACCCAATTTCTCTATAACCCCCCTATAACCCCCAATTCCCTCTCTTTCATTGTTAAATTAAACACATGGTACCAACTTACAAGTTACAACATTTAATTTTTATAAGGTAGTTTCTTAAAACAATTTTTTTACAAGGTAGTTTTTCACAATATTTGATGTATATATAAGGTAGTTTTTCACAAAAAGTCCATCGATCTCTATAACATTGACGAAGTAACTTCCGTAATGGTGTGGTAGTGGTGGTGGTTGTACGTAGTTGACATCTCCTTATACAGTAATAATAACAAACTAACCCCTATATATGATGGTGTGGCTAGCCACATATAAAAGTTTGTGATTGGGCTTTTATGTTGAAGGGTCACTATAGGACTTTTTATTGACATTCCGATAATCTTTTATGGTCACGGTGGTGGTTGTACTTAGTTGACGTATCCTAACCTCCACTTAATAAGTACTTTCTTAGTTTATTTTTTTTGATACTTGTAACGCTTCTTATTTTACGCTTACCAATACAATATTATTTCAATCACTTTTAATTCATATTTCCAAAACATTGCAAAAATTTGATATTATAAAAGTATAAATCGAGTTGTATACTTGTATTCAACAAGATCTCATGTGATTATATCTTTTTCTTAAGATTAAATCAAGTATATACGTACTAAAGCCAAAGTGTTGGAAGTCTTACAAAATTGAGCAAGTATTAAGCAAAAAATTTCCAAGTTCATAAGGCTTGTTTAAGTCAATTTTCATAATTATAGAGTACACTAGATTAAACCCCATGCAATGCACGGTTGTTAAATAATTCTAATGACAATAAATTTTACCAAAAATAATGGATATAAATATTATAAATAGACTTAGTAATATATATATATATATATATATATATATATATATATATATATATATATATATATATATATATATATATATATATATATATATATATATATATATATATATATATATATATATATATATATATATATATATATATATATATATATATATATATATATATTTTGAAGGAATAGACTTAGTAATAAAAAGTATGAAATATTGTGAAAGAAATTAATTAAACATGTAATAGTTATAATGGTCAATTTGATATTTAAGGACATTTATTTTAGATTTTATTTATACAAACTAAAAGTCATAATTTAATTAAAATAAGTTTTTTTTTTTGGTAAGTGGTTTTGGAGGGAAAACTTTTTATAATTAATATTTTGCCAAGTGTTCTCTAAGTTTCGTCTTTAGTATAATGTAATTGATGCAAGCTAAGTGAATAAATGATGAGGACTTATATTCAAAATAGAAATAGAGAAATCTTAATGGGAAATACCTAAAATGACAAATTGACAAAGACATCCTTAAGGAAATGAGAAATTAATTTGAGTTCGTAGTTGTTATGATTCTTTAGTAAATTATCCCATTGTTTTGAATTACGATGTTACTCAACTTTTACGATTCCTTACTAAATTGCATCTGTTATTTACAATTGCGCTCTAACTCGACCTTTACAATTCTTTACTAAATCACATCTATTATTATAATTGCACTCTAACTCAAACCTCTACATTCTTTACTAAATCTCATCCATTATCTATAATTGCCTATAACTAATCCCTACTTGGTATATGCATAGTAAAAGAAAGGAGACAATTAGAAAGCTAAAAATACGTACTAGTATAAAATTTAGTGAATTGAAGGCATAGACCATAATAATCCACAGTCCATAGGAAAAAGGAGTGAAGTAGAAAAAAGCCAAAGCAATGAAAATGACACAAGGGCACACTCAATAAGTAGCAATTTCGTTTAGACTTTGTCACCCTAAAGCCTATTGTCTCTTTCAAATTTCCACATCAAAATTAGCTTTTTTTTTTTCAGCAAGAAAATTCCAAAAGCTTAGGCAAAACCATATATAGGGAGCCTCATCTAGTCTCTAGTTCTAGAACACGTACGTTCTAATTATTCACACCTTACTTTATTTTTATCTTTTTGCTCCCAAAATCACATATAATGGTTTATTTTATTTGGATTTCAAATTCTATTTTACCATAAAGATTCTTATTCTTTTGGACAACAACATGTACATATTTCATATGATATGGCAGAAAGCAACCACTAATTACTTTAGATCCGTAACCCAATTTTGACGCTTCTCTTGTCTCTCTTTGAGTAGTATATGGATAATTATTAGGAAATTTTACAAAAAATCACCTTTTAAATCTTTTTTTTTTTTGTAAATAACCACTTTTAAAAAAAATGTTGCAAAAGACCACCAATTTTAAAAATTTTGTTTTAAATCACTAGTTTTTTGTTTTGTTGTTCTTTTTGTTTTTTTTTTTTTATTTTTTTTAAAAATTATGTATCAATATTTAATAGTTTTAACAATTTAAACATTTTACTTATTAAAAATTAAAGACGCTAATCATCAAATTTTACATTGACAAGCCTAAATCAAACCTTGTTTTACATTGTCCACTCAAATATAATTAAACACCTCCTTTGCATATTGGCTATTGCTATCATAAAGTAGATTAAATCACTCTTTTTATTTGAAGTAAAATGTGGTGATTTAAATTTCTAAATATCTGTTATGGTTTGTTTTTTTTTTTTTTTTTCTTATCATTTGATTTAACTATAGTCGTCTTTCGGATTGTATTATTTGTATGTTAATATATATGAAGCATAATATCATCAAGCAAGGGGTCTTATTAGATTCCTCTTAATGAGTAGTTTTTCAAATATTTACGTAGTATATACTTTTGAATAATTTTATTAATATAAAATTTCATATAATGAAAAATTAAATGAAAAAAAATTTCCAATTAAATGAAGTGTTTTAGTTTGGTCAAACATTTCAAGTCTGATCTAATTTAATTGGATTCTTATATAAATTAAGAACCTATTTAAATAAGGCGATGAAGCTAAGAGAATAGATCTTAAAACAGGAAGAATTCCATATAAAGCCTTAGTAAAACTTTCACACAGTCACACTTGTAACAATATATGTGTTTTACTATGTCAATCTTAACCAATTGACTTAAACAAGGACTTGATTGAAGATAAACATGGTAAATTTTAAAAACTTTTGTATACATCCGGTTTACACTAATATTAGTGTACATCGAGCAGTATAAGGGTAACTTTTAGCTAATTTTAGGGTAACTTTTTGCCTGTTTTTGGGTAACTTTAAACATAATACAATTTTTATATAAATAGACAACAAGAAAAGTTTTATAAAGGTAATTTAATTACATTCAATCACTAATAATTGATTTTTAGTCATTTAAATGTGATTCTTTATTAATAAAGTGTAGATAATTTTTATTTGAATTGGGTTACTTTTATGCATATTGGGGTAACTTTTATTCATTTCAGAGGTAACTTTTAATCACTTTTAGCTATCTTTGTAATGGATGTACAATAATTATTGTACACCAGATTTTTTTAAAAAGTTTGTGCATAAATTTTAGCTAATTAAAAAGCTTCTAGAACATTTTAGTAGGAAAACATGTGTTTTTTTAATTAATTATTCCACGATTTAGAAACTGATATAAAAGTATATACTATTATGACTTATTGAGTCATATATAATATAAAATTGTTTTCTCATGTCGGATCAAAGTGTGTGTATTTTCTCAATTTGTTACTCCTATTATTCATGTATAGTACAATTTACTAATTTCGGAATTTGAATATAATTAAACACCTATTATGTGTAGAAGGTCAATCTATGTATAGGGCATTAGGCTGGTTCAATCTATGTATAGGGTTTTAGGTTGAGAATATATTTGTATATATTTGTATGTATCACATGATGAGTTAAGTGTCACCAATTCAATATGATAGTTATCCATATAGTTTATGATTTTATGGGATAATTGGTGAGAATTATTCTTGAAGGAAGGTTTGGTTACAGTCAAACAATGAGCTGAGATTAATGGATATATGTTTTACGCAATACAAAGAATTCTTTGTGTGAGGTTATTTGCTCTATTTAATAAGGTTTGGTAATTCGACTTGGTTTGATCGGGTCAATTTTATATTAAGTTTAAAATATATCCACAACAATGTACAATCTTATTATTATCGCTTACAAAAATTAAATAATTTAATATATAAAAGAACAATTTATATTGACAAGAGCTCATCGATTGGAGCCCATTCAAGTTTCTCTTAAATTAGTAATACCAACTTGGATTAGGGATTTAGGGATGATGTATATATGTATATGTTAGGTTAGGTTAAAGATACGTCAAGCCTAATTGTATTGTTGCATGATATGGTTTACTACATGATATATATAAAGGTTCAATTATCTATTACTTGTATTTATCTTGTATTAAATTATTTCTACTTGTATATATTTTTTACATGATCATTTTAAGTAAAATTATTACCTCACAATAACATATCATAATCATGACTTCATATAACTATCAACTTGATAATTTTGAACTAAAATTTGGTCCTTTTCTTTACTTTTCCATTCTTATTAATTAACTCAAAACTAACGTATAATTTATGTGACAGCCGAGTAATTTACAGGAAAAAATTATATACCTTCTAGAAGACATGTGGCATCTAATATATTAAATTATATATCTTTCCCAATATGATTATTATAATATATAAATAGCTTAGCTTGAATGAGAAAAATCCACAAAGAAACAGTGTGTTGTGTATACTACAGAGTAATTACAATCTTTATAATTAAAGGGTGGGCCTTGGTTAGCTAAAGCTTAAGGTTTCTGCATCTCAGCTTCCTCTTGTTTCTTTAATTAATTATTGTAATAGTAGTATTTAATATGAAGACAAAGTTTAGCTTTGAACACTATTTTGGATTTAATCACACGTTATTTTCATACCGTTTAACTAAGCCTATCAAATCAAGCCACTAAACTATGTCTAGTCTAGTGACTTCAAAGAAGAAGAAAACAACGAACCCTTTAAATTTAATTTAATTTTAATCACTAACTAAAAAGCACACATATTAATTATAGAACCTTCCTTAGCATTAGGTGTAACAAGGGTCCAACTTAAGCATATGGTCCAAAAGTTTGGTCTAAAAGGAGCATCTTCAATTTAAAATTATAATTTATTGGTTTTGTATACTATATAATCATCATTTGGTAAGCTGCTTCTGAATAATATACATCCATAGTAGTAATATACTAATATGTACTGTATATTAATTTATTAAATAAAAAATGTTAAAAATTAAAATAAAAAATTTAGGTTGCTGGCTACATCTTCTTGTTTGATGGTGTTACGTTGTTACCTGCCATAATTATTTATGGTAAAATCTAAAAAAAAATTAAGAGTAGGTTTCCTTTAATTACTAGATTATGAGTTAGTTATCAAAGTTAGTTCTTAATTAGTTCAGCAAAATGTAAAAAAGTCAAGACCAATTTAGAATAATTTACTACCTTTCATTGTAAATTATCTGTAAAGTTTGGGTTTACAAATGAAGATTAATTCCACAAATTACAAAAACCTCACTCTCATGTGAGTTGTAACCTTGTATGAAGACAATGAAGTGTTACGATAATTAGCAAACCAAGCTTAATTTATTCCTCCACCATCATAAGATATTTATACAAGAATTGCCTTGAGCCACAAGGACTAAAGTCTATCTAACTTAGGAAGTTTATCATACTTACCTAAGATAATACTAACAATATAGCAATTATTTATCTTTGCCAATTAATAAGATATTACTAAGATATTATATTATCTTTTCCTAATACCCCCCCTCAAGTTGGAGCACTTGGGTCAAAGATGCCCAACTTGCTAAGTAGGTAATCAAATTGTTGTTTTCCTAGTGCCTTAGTAAATAAATCGGCCAATTGCTCGTTTGTACGCACATGATGAGGAACAATCAAACCTTCTTGAATTGCATCCCGAACAAAATGACAATCCACTTCGATATGTTTTGTGCGTTCATGAAATACGGGGTTTTGAGCAATATGTATAGCCGCTTGACTATCACAATATATTGGTATAGCACGAGGATGTTGCACACCCAAACTCAAAAGTAGACCCCGTAGCCACTTCAGTTCCATAGTGATGGCGCACATAGACCGATACTCCGATTCACCTGATGAGGTTGCCACCGTAGGCTGCTTCTTACACTTCCACGCAATAGGTGAATGACCCAAAAAAACAAGCCAACCCGAGACTGAACGACGCGTTAAAGGACACGCTGCCCAGTCCGCATCACACCACCCTTCGAGCGTGAGGTTGCTGTCCGCACTCAGCAATATCCCTTGTCCCGGTGTACTCTTCAAGTAACGCACAACCCGGATCGCAGCATCCCAATGAGCTTGTTGAGGAGCTTGCATAAATTGAGAAAGGACATGAACGGAATATGTTAAATCAGGCCTCGTCACTGCCAAATACACTAGACGACCAACCAAGCGTCTATAAGGCTCCGGATCTTCGAGGATAGGGCCATTTGCTCGGCCTAATTGATGATTTTGCTCCATAGGGGTTGCTGCCGGTTTTGACCCTAAGAGTCCTGTCTCCGAGACGATGTCAAGTGCATATTTGCGTTGACATAAGAACAAGCCGAAACTACTTCTTGCTACCTCAATGCCAAGAAAATATTTTAGCACACCCAAGTCCTTCATATGGAAGCAAGAACTTAAGTAATTTTTGAACAATTTCAAAGCTGTAGAATTGTTCCCTGCAACAATAAGATCATCCACATAAACAAGAACATTGAGGTGAACAGATCCATTTGTGTAAGTGAAGAGAGAATAATCCGAGTAAGACTGCATAAAACCATATTTTTTTAATGCCGCAGTCAATTTGGCAAACCAACATCTAGGAGCTTGCTTGAGGCCATATAGAGACTTTCGAAGACGACAAACAAGGCCCGGTTCATCGGTAGAAAAACCCGGAGGAAGCTTCATGTAAACTTCTTCATCTAAATCACCATGTAGGAACGCATTGTGAACATCCATTTGATGGAGCTCCCAATTTTTGGAGGCGGCAATGGCGAGAAATGCACGAACTGTGGTCATCTTAACAACCGGGGCAAAAGTTTCATCATAGTCAATGCCTTCGGTTTGGTGGTTACCAAAAACAACCAATCTTGCTTTCAATCTTTCAATGCTTCCATCAGAGTTATATTTAATTTTGTACAACCATTGACTCCCAAGAGCCTTCTTTCCGGGAGGAAGCTTCTCTAGTGTCCATGTGCCATTGGCTTCTAGAGCACTCATTTCCTCTTTCATGGCCATCTTCCAACCATGATCTTGCATTGCCTCTTTGAATGATCGAGGCTCCTTCCCTCCTGTAATAGCTGCAACAAAATTTCGGTGTTTTGCAGAAAACTTATCACAACTAACATAATGTGCTATAGGATACGGCATACCTGAGGGAGGAGTAGCAATTGGATTAAGTGAAGCTTCGGATGGACTATTTCGCGCCACATGAGTATGAGTTACAAAATCACGGTATTTGGTGTTGGCATATTTAGGACGATGACCACGCCCCATTAACTCGGGGGCCGTGGTGTCCTCACGCTGATCAGCCCCTGCTGCTGCCGAGGTGGGGGAGGCAGCCGTGGCAGGGCTGTGGTGTTGCGCAGCCACCTGCTGCGGTGAGGGAGGGGTGGCTGGGTCCGTAGGCTGCTGCCTAGGCTGCCCCTCCTCACTGTCGAATATGGGTGGGATATTGTCACAATTTTCCCCCATATTTATTGTAGCTTGTATGCCATCCGTAGTAGTATCAATGTTGGTGCTTTCGGCATCCAAATAAGGGTAAACGTCCTCAAAAAAACGCACATCACGTGACACAAAAAATTCCTTTTTATCTAAATCAAATAAATACCATCCCTTCTTCCCAAAGGGATACCCAACAAAAACACACTTCCTACTACGGCTTGCAAATTTATTCCCTTTCGCCTTTTGATTATGAGCAAAACACAAGGAGCCAAACACACGCAATTCACTAAATAGAGGTGGGGTTCCAAACAACAATTCATAAGGTGTTTTATTGTCTAAAAGCACAGAAGGTGTACGATTAATAATATGAGCTGCCGCAAGAGCACACTCTCCCCAAAAATATATTGGTAACCCCCCCTGAAATCTAAGAGCACGAGCAACATTGAGAATGTGTTGGTGTTTTCTCTCTACCCTCCCGTTTTGTTGAGGAGTGCCTACACATGAGGTTTGGAATATAATACCCTGGGCAAGGAAATAATTTTTCATGCAAAAAAATTCGGTACCATTATCACTCCGGACAATTTTTATTTTCTGAGAAAATTGTCTATCAACCATGGCAATAAATGACATAAACATCTTAAACACCTCAGTTTTATCAAGTAGCAAATATATCCAAACGGCACGAGAAAAATCATCTACCAAGGTTAAAAAATAATGTGCACCACACGAGGAGGGTTCATCATAGGGTCCCCATAAATCACAATGTACTACTTCAAAAATACGAGAAGCTTTATTATCACTTAAAGGAAATTTGTCTCTAGTGTGCTTAGAACGATGACACACTTCACAATCTTTATTTAAATGACCACTAGAATTGCTTAAAAAAGGAAGTAGCTTTACAACTTTTTCGGAAGGGTGGCCCAACCGCTTATGCCAAAGTTTTAGGGTATCTTCAACTGAAATAGCCGCAATCGATTCCTCCTCCCGAAGATAGTATAGTCCATCCTTAAGATCACCCGTTCCAATCACCTCCCTCGTGCGTTGGTCCTGTATAGTACATGTTAGAGAGTTAGTTGTGACTTCACAATTATTAGTAGAGCATAATTGTGAAACCGAAATTAAGTTACAATTTAATTTAGGAACATAAAGCACATTGAAAAGAGTAATTTTTTCCGTTATTTTCACAATTCCTTCTTTCATGGCTACTACGTTTTGACCATCTGGTAAGCCAACATTGCATGAAGGAACATCGTGCACATCCAACAAACAAGATAGATCACCGGTGACATGATGAGAACACCCAGTGTCGATAATCCACTTACCGTTCACTCGATGAGATGGTGTTGAATTATTACCCATGACTGCCATGACAGCCTGCCACTGCTCGGCAGTGAGGTTCGGGAAAGGAGCAGCAGCACGATATGGTGGAGGTGGTGGGGTGTCCCCCATTGTTTAAGGTATGATTGAAAAAAAAAAAAAAAATTTTAGTTAACCCGCTCCGATACCATGTTACGATAATTAGCAAACCAAGCTTAATTTATTCCTCCACCATCATAAGATATTTATACAAGAATTGCCTTGAGCCACAAGGACTAAAGTCTATCTAACTTAGGAAGTTTATCATACTTACCTAAGATAATACTAACAATATAGCAATTATTTATCTTTGCCAATTAATAAGATATTACTAAGATATTATATTATCTTTTCCTAATATGAAGTCACATGCCTCTCTTTGTGATAAAAGTTAAACAAAGAAGCTTAGAAAAATACGTATCTTTGAAAGGTAACAAAGGTTATTTTTTTAACAAATTAAAGTAAAATGTTATTATTTGTTACCTTATAATCCAATTGCTAGCTAGTTTTAGAGCAAATATAAGTTTATCTGCCAGATAAACAAATTTTTGTTAATCTGGTGGCATTTATGTAAATATATTGAAAAAAGTGGTCATTTATTCAGTATTTTTGATGAGCTGTCAAATTACTGTTTGTAACTTGCATTTACTATTTGGTGAGGAAATTACACATGTACACCTTAACTAGTATGTGAAAAGACGCATGTACCCCTCCACTGGTAATTAAAAGGACAATTATACTCTCATAAAACAACTTTTGTTTATCTAAAAAATTAACTGGATATAGCTCCTAGTTTTAACGAATAATAATATTTCTAGGTGTAAATAAATAATATATAGCGATAAAATTACTTTGACAACTAGCAAGAAGAGGTATACTCAACAAGGCCTAATTTTTTGCTATTGTCAAAAAAAAAAAAAAAAAAAAAAAAAAAAAAAAAAGGCCTAATTTAATCATTTCCATTGTTACTAATTCAAAGTGTAGACCAAATGACTAAAAAAGTATTCATTTAGAGGAAAAATCCTTTTTTGCGGTCTTTCCAAGTCTACTCATCAATCATATACAGAGAGCTTGTCATGAATTAAGAGAAAGTAGTGTGAAAGTTGGAAAATTCCTCCTTGAAAGATTTGTAAGAATATATTTTAGGGATATATATAAATGTTTGGTTGACACTTCAGGTTATCAAACTTATCACTCCGATAATTCCTTTACAATAGAGGGTAAGATAAAATAATTGCCAGTTTAGAATACATAAGTAGGAAAAATCCGAGCTCAAATAATGATTTGAGTGTAAGAAAATCTTTGTCAAATCTCGATTTATATGTCATTTTATTTCTATAATAAAGGAAAAGAGGGCAAACTGTCCGATCTAAACTTTTTACTTTATACTTTATGCAGTGTATTATGTACAATAATCAATACCATCGATCATTGATTTGACAACGGTAAATCATAATATGAGAATTGCAATTCACTACACTTAATGTTAGTATATTGATGCCTGATCCACAATATATCACTAGTAGTTGAAGAACCATGGAATCCAAGCCATAAGATAGGAATAATGATGATTGAGGTATGGAGACAAGTTCAAATGGGTTGGCATCACCCAAACAAATTTACACCTTTTTTTTTTGTTGACCAAATTTACACCTTTTTTTGTTTTTGTTTTAGAGGACTTAAATTATTATCTAGATCTTCATCTTATTGTCTCAAAGCTTGCAATAAAGCATTGTTATGGACCCCAAATATCTTGGTTGTAGGTCCAATTAATTAACTCCTAATCTTGTAAAGTATACGGTCAACCGCAGCCTCATATATAAAATTATATACTATAGTTTTTATATTAATTTCTTTGCTAAATTTTAATTATAATGCTGGAGTAGATGATCACTCTAATGGGTTGGTGCTTAGCGCTTTGCTATGCTTTATCATTTGATGCTTACATCTTTATATTATCAAATGTCACCAAGAAGTGCGTAGGAAATCATTAGGGAATATTCTATGTGTAATTGTGTTCCTTTTTTTGGTTTAATTAGTGTTAAGAATCAAATAATTTAAATAGCACTTGATATTAAGATCACATTGTTAAATTAAAGCTGAAAATAAAGAGGAGCACCCATTAAGCTAAGATTTATGTGATCATGTGAGTGAGTGAGATATTGAAAGATAAAAATAAGAAGAGGCATCATGCCGATATAATTGATAAATATTCATTGGGCCAATTAAGCCAACTCTAAAACCAAGCATAACTTGGTCTAGTAATAAGATTTTTAATTTTGTATCTTCCAAACTTGAGGTTGCGGGATCAAATCCCATTAGAGGAACTTTGGAATGGAGATTTTCTTACCCTTCCTTGCTACTTTTAAAGTGCCTAACTTGTAAACCCGAACCGGGAGGATATATTAGAGGTTCTAGCCCAATAGGGTCCTTCTCTACAGGGAACTTGAAAAGAAACTGTAACCATGTATGAAGCTAATAGAGTTTAATATCAACACCAATTTGTGAAATGAGTAGCAACATATTAACTTATATGTTAGTAGTCATCTACCCTCTTAGTATTAGTTTATAAGAATACAATATATAACACATTCATTTTATTTTATTTTATTTTATTTTATTTTGAGAGACCAGCTATATAAAATTATATATGACCACTAGCAAATTTGTGGCACGATATATGCATGAATTATCTACTACAAATCTACAATGTTCATCATATTGGTATTTATTCAAGTAACTTGGTAGATATGACGCCTTTTTGAAGTGAATCTCTATATTGGGTGCATAGTGGATAAAATGTTGGATCATGTTATCAAAACTATCTATAATTAGCTAGATTTAGTGGTATAGATTAGCCTTTCAAGAGATAAAATTATAATCTTAAAAGCAAAGCTAACATAAGAATAGCTGTACGTATAGGCACTAATATATATTGGTACTTGAATCACTAATTGTCACGTTTTGCATACTCCTGTAAGGTAAAACAAGTCTTCGTTAATTTTAGATGCTTTACTTCAAAGGTTGATGGCCTATTGTGCCATTGAAGGTAGATTTAGTGTTTTGATTATCCAGAGCTTGGATTGATATAGTATAACAAATTAACAATATGCATGTTATCCCAATTAATAAATACAACATATTTTACATGAATGTCAAGGTCATTGGGGCGGGTTCGGGTTATATTTTGGGTTGTACTAAAAAAAACTATTTCAAATATATAGCTAGTGTTAAAAGATAATATCATTACGAAATATCCCAAATGGGGTCAAATCGGTAAAAAAATGATAAATGGGTTGAACAAACTGCAATTATTGTGCAGTTTAAACCCAGAAAAACTGGAAGTAGATTCGAGAAGAGAGAGATTTTGAGAGGAGAATCTTAGAGAGAGAAAGTTAGGTGTATTTCATTAATGAGAAATTATGATGATACCACAATATTACAGCTCATAGAATCTTTAAATAGCAAATACAAACACACACAAAAAAGTGTGACTAACAACATTCTGTTAGGCTAATAACAGAAATGTAACTAACTAAATATCTACAAGATATTTACAATCATCTGTACTAACACCCTCCCCCCCCCCCCCCCCTCAAGAATGACATGGTTGTGAAACACCAGACCATTCTTGAACAGGAGCATTATTGACCAAACCAATCTTGGAACACAAAAACCTGTGCTGATGTGAACCAAGAGGTTTTGTCATAATATCTGCCAATTGAAGAGCAGATTTAACATACTTGAGCTGAATAAAACCATACTGTACTTGTTCTCTGATGTAATGAACATCAATCTTCTGACTCTTGCCTCTCATGTGCTTTGTTTTCTCATGAAAACAAGGGTTCTCAGCAATATGAATAGCTGAAACATTGTCACAATACAAAGTAATTGGTGTAGGAATACTGATATCCAGTTCTGCAAGCAAGCTTTCTAACCAAATCAACTCATCTGCAGTGTGGCTCATACTCCTGTACTCTGCCTCTGTTGAACTCTTAGAGACAACTTTCTGTTTCTTTGTTTTCCAGGAAATCAAAGAATTCCCAAGAAAAACACAGTAACCAGTGAGAGACCTCCCTGAATCAGAACAATTACCCCAGTCTGCATCATTATAACCTGTCAACACAAAATCTGAATTTGCTGGATAAAACAAACCATAATTCAGAATTCCCTTGAGATATCTCAAAACATGTAAAGTTGCATCAAAATGAGGTGCTCTAGGTGCACCCAAAAATTGGCTCAATTGCTGCACCACATATGAAATATCAGGTCTACTCATATTAAGATATAAAAGCTTTCCTATCAGTCTTCTGTAAACTTCAGGATCAGCCAACAATTCCCCTTCATCTTTACTCAATCTTAGTCCCTTGGACATAGGAAAAGGAGCAGCATTACAATTTTCCATATTATGATCTCTCAATAAATCCAGAATATACTTCCTCTGATTGAGAAGAATGCCAGAACCAGACCTAGACACTTCAATTCCCAGAAAATATTTCAAAGATCCTAAGTCTTTGATGGTGAAAGCAGAATGCAAAGCAACCTTCAAATCAGTAATCAAAGAACTACTATCACCAGTGATCAATAGATCATCAACATAAGCAACAACTATCAAAAAAGAACCATTCTTCTTCAAAACAAACATGGAATAATCCTGTTTTGACTTAACAAAACCCCAATCCACAAGAAATTTTGTCAATTCTTTGTTCCAACACCTAGAAGCTTGCTTTAAACCATACAAAGACCTTTTCAGCTTGCAAACCTGCCCTGGCTGTGCCTTTGTATAACCAGGAGGAAGAGTCATATAAACTTCTTCATCCAGAAACCCATGCAAAAAAGCATTGTTGATATCAAGTTGTTGAATATCCCACTGCTTCACTGCTGCAATAGCCATAACAACCCTCACAGTAGTTAATTTGGCAACAGGACTGAAAGTGTGCTTATAATCCTTACCAGATATCTGTCTATCACCTCTAGCAACAACCCTTCCCTTACATCTTTCTACCTCACCATTAGGCTTGAACTTAGTCTTATAAACCCACTTGCAACCTATTGCTGTTTTACCAGGAGGCAAAGTGGTAAGATCCCAAGTCTCATTATCTTCCAAAGCTTTAATTTCCTTATCCATAGCCTCCACCCACTCAGGGTGATCCTTAGCTTGTTTATAGGATGAGGGTTCAAAAGCAGTCAATACAGTGGCAAGACTATGCATAGAATCAAAAGACAAGTGTGCAAGGGTAGGCTCAGAATACACATTAAAAGAGAGAGAAGAATCTGATGAAGTTTGCTCAATTGTCTTGTGTTTAGGCAAAGATAATACAAAATCTTTGTACTTATTTGGAATATTAGAAGGTCTACTAGAAACTCTAATAGGAACCTGAGGCTGAACTTCAACCAAATCCTCAGAAACATATTCCTTAGACATCTGAGGTGATACTTCAATTGAATCACCAGAAACAGAATCATAAATAATATGAGTATGGGAAGAAACAGGAGAATGAATATTAGAGGAAGAAATAGGAGAAGAATGAAGAGAAGAAGAATTAAGAGGAGAAGAATTTTGACAATCAGAAAAATCCAATGCTGGATTCACCATAGGAAAAGAGTGATCTGGCAAAGGAAGAACCTCATATGACCCTTTGAAAGGAAAAACTGTTTCCACAAAATAAACATCCCTGCTTAACACTATTTTGTGAGAATCAAGATCATACAGTTTATAACCTTTCTGAGCATAAGGGTACCCAATGAAAATACATCTCCTAGACCTTGCAGCAAATTTATCTGATAATTTCTGAGAAGAATAACACAAACACCCTATAACCCTCAAAGACTCATAATCAGGCTGCTTCTTCAATAACATTTCATATGGAGTTTTCCAATTCAAAACAGAACTTGGAAGCAAATTTACGAGATAAGTAGCAGCTAACAAACAGTCTCCCCAGAACTTATAAGGTAACCCAGCATGAAACCTCAATGTTCTTGCAGTCTCCAGAAGAGGCTTATGCTTCCTTTCCACTCTACCATTTTGCTGTGGATTACCAGGAATACTCCTTTGATGCACTATACCCTTTTTACCAAAAAATGTTCTACACTGCTCTTGTATTATCTCAGTTCCATTATCACTCCTAATCACCTTAATTCTCTTTTGAAACTGAGTATAGACATATTCAACAAAAGCAGCAATAGTAGGATACACCTGTGTCTTTGTTTGTAACAAATATGTCCAAGTAGACCTAGTGTGATCATCTAGGATAGTAAAAAAAATAGGTTGCTCCAGACATTGAAGGTCTAGAATATTTACCCCACAAATTAATGTGAACAAGATCAAAAGCAGCACTAGCATGAGAAATAGACTGAGAATAAGGAAACTTATGATGTTTTCCTAACACACAAGCTTCACAGCTAAAATCAGAAGTATTATTACCATTGAATGGAACTGTTATATGTTTCAAGGTATTAAAAGAGGCATGTCCTAGCCTAGCATGAATCACTTCAGGACTAGGTTTTACAAAAGAAGTAATTGTATTATTGACTGAAACAGAACACAAATTTGAACTGCCAGTATTAGGAAAAATAGAAGAGAAACTATATAATCCTGAGTACCTTGTACCACCAGCTACCACTTGACTAGTTGCAAGGTCCTGAAAATAACAGGAATCTGACTAAAAAACAGCAACTAGTTTATTCTGATCAAGTAATTTTCCAACTGATAAAAGATTGTGTTTAAACTGAGGAATATAAAAGACATTCTTCAGTATGACAAGGAGATTTAAACTAACATTTCCTATATGCTTGACCAAATTAACAGTTCCATTAGGTAAAGATACTTTAATAGGATTTTTAAGCTGTTTTAAAAAATCAAACAAGGCCAAATTCAAAGCCATGTGATCTGTCGCACCAGTGTCTATAATCCAAGAAGAATGATCAAACACATGATTCAAACAATCAACATTAGAAGCAGAAATTATACCAGCAAAATTGGCTGCAGCAGAAAGAGGATTGTCCTGTAATGAGGAAGCTCCTGACCTTTGCATCATCTTCAAAACCTCTTGATATAGAGCAGAAGCCATGACAGGATCCACACTATCAGTAGGATTAGAGCCACTTAACTCAGCAGGAGCCTTACCCAAGATACCATCACCCTCAGAAGAAGCAATTGCAGCAAATCTTGAACCAGATCTATTTTCACTTGTCCCATTATTTCTATCCTTCTTCCACCAATCAGGAAATCCATTTGTAGACACCTAAAAATGTCTCCCCAAAACCAAACCCGATGATGAACAACCTTTCACTACCACTATTGGCCGGGTTTAATATTTAATCCCGAGAGTGCTTAAAAAATCGTATTTTATTAAATTCATATTTTTGAACAGTCCATGGATTAGTCTTGATGTTTGGTAAAAGCATAGTTTTAATTTCAGCCCAAACTTATTAATTAATTTTAAGCCCAAACCTTTTTTATTTTATTGTTTTATTATTTATTTTTGGCCCAAACCTTTTATTTAATTATTTTCTTATTTTAGCCCGAATAATAAAAAAGTTCAGAAAAGGCCCGAAATTATCAATCGACACTTAAAAAGCCGAAGGAAATTAGGGTTAAAAATGTATTTAGACGGAAAATGGACTGGAAATTCCCGCGCCACGGTAGACTGCCACCGTGTCACAGGAATCCTTCCCGTCTGACGGTGGGACTTCCTGTGACACGGGAGGTCTGCCGTGACACGGGACATTCTGTGTCTTTTCCGCGTAAACCCTTAACGCGTTTTTTATCCCGTTTTCTGAAAATTTCCCGCGTCACATCAAAAATGTACCGTGTCACGGGAAAGTGTACCGTCTGACGGTGGAGCTTCCCGTGTCACGGTACAGTTTGACCGTGTCACGGGATACTTTTTTAGGGTTTTTATCATTTTAGGGTTCTGTGTGCTCCCTCAGCACATTTTCCCTATAAATACCCCCTCATTTCTGATGTACGGGGCACCGAGTAATTTTATTATTTTATTTTCTCTCTTCTATACTATTAGCCTAAACACTAGCCTACTCTTTTCACTTCAAAATTCCTTCTTCAAGCTCTCAAAGGAGTCCATATTTTACTCGAGGTTCTGTCCTTAAACCAAGGCGTGAAAGGTAGAATTGTTTGAGGGTTTGGTCCCAAAATCAACTTTATTTTATTTAAATTAATTTAGTTATTGTTTTATTTATTTCCTTGAAGTTACTAACTCGTTTATTATTTTGTAGTTGCAAACAAACAGAATCAAAGTAAGGATCGTGCTCCTTTTATTTTTATTATTTTTCTAACGATTTTATGTTGTTGGAATTGTGATTAAATTGGTTTTAATATTAATGTTGTTTTATTATATTTATGATCACCATATTGCATGTTTAAAGGGAATATGTAATTGAAAATCACGACTAATAAGATAATTTGGACAACCGGTTTAGGATCCTTTTTAATCTTATTATTAATTGAAGTGATCACCAATATTTTAAAATTATGTGTGCATTAATCTTAAACCAATCTAGTTAAATAATAGTTTGGAGCGAATTGAATTATTGTTTGTATGCCTTTGAGATCGCAGGAATCATTTTTCACTATAAGAATCGAGTAGAGGCCAATACGGGCGAATGTGACTCCATGACTCACTTCGTACCATCATCCCCGATCCTCCTTTCGTGGTTCCGAACCATATGGAGTTAGTAATCTCATGGATTATGAATGGGGTGTAACCTTCACGGGTCAATCGTTGTTGCCTATCGTTGTCCCTTATTGTGGTTGCCTTTTATGATCCGTGGACGGTTTACAAGTTCCTTAAAAACTTGTTGGCGGCTCCCTACTTTATTTGTCCCTAATCGTTGTCCCTAATCGTAATGTCAATTCCCACTTCCTATGAGTGCCAAGCATATTCACAACATGCTTTAACGTAGGCGCACTTCGAGCGACGCTTACACCATTCAACTGAAAACATTGATCAATTGAATGCCCTTTCTTCTTGCAGTAATTACAAACTGCATCACTCTTCTGTTTCTTGAATTCTTTCTTGAAACTCTGAAAAACAGGCTTAGGAAAAGTCTTAGCCACATGCAAAGCACTCACTTCAGGCATATCAGCCTTAATATCATTCAACTTATTTTGCTGTTCCACTTGCTGCAAAGTGTGATAAGCCTTATGCACATGAGGCAAAGGATCAACACTCAACATATTAGTAATCACTTGATCATATGATCTGTTCAAACCAGATAACAACTGCATCAGCTTATTGCGCTGATCAGTTTCAAGGATCTTCTTAAGCATACCACAAGTACAATTCCTCATTGCACCACAAGTACAATCAGGAAAACCTTCAAGAATCTGCAATTGATCCCAAATTGCCTTCATTCTACCAAAATATTCAGCAATCGAAGAATTATCTTGTTGAGTTGAAGTAAGAGATCTATGTAACTCAAACAATCTAGGAGCAGTAGTATGTCCAAAACGTTCAACAAGCTCACTCCACAATTGAAAAGATGAATTAACAAACATAAAACTCTCAGCAAGATTCTTATCCATTGAATTCAATAACCAGGACATCACCATGTAATCATTCCTAATCCATTTTTGCCTATCAATAGAACCTTCAGCAGGAATAGGAAGTGAACCATCAACAAATTGCAGCTTATTTCTAGCGATTAACGCCATTTTTACAGTTCGACTCCAATTTAAGAAGTTAGAGCCAGTGAGAATGTGGTTACCTAATTGCATCCCAGGATGATCTCCATTGCTTAGGTAATAAGGATCATTGAAATTGATTCCAGAAGACATTTGTGAATTCTGACCTCCAGATTCAAACGCACTTGCCATCGCAAACAAACAATTCTCGATTTCAACAGAGAAAACAGAGATTCAAGATAAGAAGAATTCAATTCGAAAGAATTCCGATAAAAAATAAAAAAAAAACAATCGAAATTTAGGCAAAAACACAAGAAGATCACAAGAAATCGAGCAAAATCAAAAGAAAATCGAGCTCCTAAGCTCTGATACCATGAACAAACTGCAATTATTGTGCAGTTTAAACCCAGAAAATCTGGAAGTAGATTCGAGAAGAGAGTGATTTTGAGAGGAGAATCTTAGAGAGAGAAAGTTAGGTGTATTTCATTAATGAGAAATTATGATGATACCACAATATTACAGCTCATAGAATCTTTAAATAGCAAATACAAACACACACAAAAAGTGTGACTAACAACATTCTGTTAGGCTAATAACAGAAATGTAACTAACTAAATATCTACAAGATATTTACAATCATCTGTACTAACATGGGTCAAATATGATAAATAAAGTGAACTGATTGGAGTTAAATTGAATTGAATTGAACTAAAATTCAGCTGATGAAAAGAACAGGCCCTAAAAGTGTAGCAACTACAAAAAATGGAGAAAGTATATGGCTTCAGACACAATTGTATTTTTTTAAAAATTGTTTTCTCACTTCCCACTCCTCACTGTATTCCAGTTCTCCTGTTTTTCTTTCTTCTACTACCTCCGTTACATATTATTTGCAACGATTAGACATTTTCCCTCTCTACTTTATGTCAAATCGTTGCAAATAATATGTAACGTAGGTAGTACCTTCCATGAGGATGATTGGTACAACATACAAACAAATTCATGCAAGAAAACCCCCAAATTGATATTTTTGGTTTTTACGTGCAATTTTCGGCAAAATTCTCTAGCAATTCCGCAACAAAAGCATAAAAACTTACGTTGATTGAGCAAAATCCGAGAGTATGTAGCAAATTTGAGCAAAATCCACATAAAGTTGTGAAAGTTTGAGCGAGAAAGAGTAGCGGAAATTGAAGAAACACGGAGGAAAATGAAAGAGAATAGCAAAAAATGTTCGTGATTTATCATCGCAATTCTTTGTCATTTTGTTGGGTTTCTGTGTCGGTTTGTTGGAGTAGGGGTTCGTCTTTTTGCGCAGTAGATTCGAAGGAGATCCATTGAAGAAGAAGAAGAAGAAGAAAACGGGTTATTCGGTCGATCAGGGGTTACTTAGTTAGGGGTTAGCAACACACAAAAGTGGATGAATATGTACAATGTGCTATATTTGATTGTGTTATTTATTATGGGACAGAGAAAGTATAAAGTTTCTAACTTATTAAACATGATTAAAGATATTGCAATACTAGTAATTGCCGATATAAACTTTCACTTATTTCGTTACTTGTACAATTAAAAAAAAAAAAAAAAGTGCAACTTCCGTAATTTGTCGCGGGGAATCCCTTTTGGCGGTGCAACAATTGATCTGTTGGTAACACTTGAAATATTGAATGCAATAAGGATTTCCGAAGCAAGCAATGAGACATCCATCGATTCATCACTGAAAAATCTTCATCGAATATCCGACTATGAATTGTCTTCCATCATAAATTTAAAAAAAATAAAAATTAAAAAATAAAAAGAGAAGGGTTGTCAGGTAGCTTAGAAAGCACGTGCATCTCATATTTTGTCATCTTTCGCCTAATTTGTTTTTTTTTTTTTTTTTTTTTTTTACTCTGGCTTTGGGTAATTGGCTGTGTGTGGCAGTGTCACTCCACTCACTCACTCACTCACTTGCCAATTGCCAGTGTCAAATCTAACCCATGCTATTTAAGAGACCAAATCCCATTCCTTCGTGTTTCGGGTCGCTTTGGCTTTCTACAATTAGCTACGGGAATTATACGGACTACTCCTTAATGTCTACAGATTTGTTTGGTTAATCTTGTACGGAGTAATATGTATAGTTTATATTACTTCCGTTTCATATTATTTGCAATAATTTGACATAAAGTATAGAATGTATACTACATCCGTTTCATATTATTTGCAACGATTTGACATAAAGATAGCACTAGATAATATAGGATCGGATTGAGTAGCGACATTTTGTAGGCACAACATCATATGTTATTGTGTGTGTCGGACCTTTAGTGTGGAGCCTATGTTGCATTTCTCTGGAGCATGACTAGGCAGAGAATGAGTTGGATTAGTATAGGCATGCAAGTTCTGAGCGATCTAACATGTTGGCACGTGAGCTTAGGTTGTAAATGAGTTAGGCCTAGCTAATCCCAAAACACGTGTGCTAGCTACTCTTAGCTAATTCAACATGGCTTGTAGCTCATGGGTCAAGTCGTGAGTTAGGCCTAGCTGATCCCAAAGCACCGGTGAACATAGCCCAAATTATATGGGTTAATATATTCTCTTTTTCGATCTCTTTTATGAGGGTTGTTAGTTCTTAAGGTAACGAATCTTAGTAAATTAGAATAACATAGTGTAAGGTCAAGGGTAATATGGTAAAAAAGTAATTATCTGTTCTGATTTATTGAACTGAGCTAAACTGAACTGAAATGAATCGTTTATGAGAGAAGAAAATTAGGAATTAAACTAAATTGATTGGATTTGAACTGAACTGAAATTAAGCTGAAGAGAACAAACTATTAAAAAATTAAAAATCTAATATGCACAACTCCCTTTGTGTTTTAAAAAGTGTTACATTTATCCAAATGTGGACGTGTTTTAATAAGTTTTATACTTTTTTTTTTCCCGACAAAAAACTAAAGTTTAATATTATATATTTTGCCTTTTATGGTTCTCATCCAAACTCACTATTATAGTGATGATACGACTCATACGAGTACTATGTGTCCCCATTCAAACCTAGTGGGAAAAAGCAATATGGTTCATGCCTAGGCTAAAAGTTGTAATAGAGTATTACTATATGCGATTAATGCGAAATAAGTATAGATTATTAAAGATGGTCTAACATAAATTAAAACATAGGACTCCGTAGTTGTTTTAGAGTATATTACTAGTGCTTGTAGCATAGAAATTGTGGTTTTTGTATCAGCGATAATAATCATCATAATATTTTGGAGTTATATATTAAAAAATAGTTTTTTGATTATGTAAAGTTCTATGTTTTGATTTAGAATAAGTAATAAATTTCTAAAATAAATAGGGCGAACAAAACATATTCATATTGTACAGGTCATACACTCAGCGTCGTCTCAGGCTCAGCCTTTATCACTTGGAATATAATTCAGGTTTAGAAGAATTGAGCATAGCCTTTGTTAATTGACATCATAAACATACAAGTCACACTCACTCTATCACTTGTAATACAATCCGATCATGCTAGTTCAGATTTTTTTTTTTGTTTTCATTACATCATTTATTAAAAAAGTAACAAAAATAAAGGTCCAAATTTTTTTACGTAATTACAGTGTTAGGGTGTGGTGGGGTTTAAGTTAATTAAGTAGGGAGAATATACATTATATTTCTCAGCATGATTTCGTAAATTTAACTCTACTAATGAGAAATCATACATAAAAAAAACCATGAGTAGTGTAATTATGTAAACAAGACAACTATGTTACTCATGAGAAATCATACATAAAAGAACCATGAGTAGTGTAATTATGTAAATAAAAAAGATAAATATGTTACTCATAACAGTATAAAAAAAAACATTTACTTTTCTTGTGTTTTATGTATGTATAGAGTAGACCAAAAAAAAAATCATGAAAAAGGAGAGACATGACACAATCAAAACGCATTTACATGCTTTCTCACAAAAAAGCCAAACTAGCTAGGCAAAATGATACGCACCTTGTTATTGTTATGGCCCTTATGGTTCTTATAAAATAAATACTACATCCGTTACATATTATTTACAACGATTTGATATAAAGTAGAGAAAAAAATGTTTAATCGTTGCAAATAATATGTAACAGAGGTAGTACTTAAATCACCCCACAAGTCCGAAACGCCACAAATAATCCATCCATCTCGATGCTCAAAGTTTGATCGATTTACATTTTTCACTTTATTTAGAGTTATATTGACTAGGTATGTAGATTTATTAATTAATGTTTCAACGACAATTAAAATACTAAATAATTCTAGGGACCACACCAACTAAAACTGAGAGCGAGTGAGACCCTGTTCTTTTGAGCTTCTAGGTAGAGCATAGCATATTTTAGTAGATTAGAACACAGCAGGGCTTAGCAAAACAATGCAAAGCACGCATAATAGATTTCAACAGAGCAGAACAGTTCTAAAGAAAGGGCCTAAGGATCTATTCTTATTTACTGAACTGAACTGAACTTAATAGATCTGAACTTAACTAAACTGAACTTATTAGAGTTGAACTGAACTGAACTCAATCTGATGAGAGCAGAGCCTAAGTCTATTATTGAATGTCCAATTTACAAACAAATGGAATACTACTATGACGGAACATAAAAGAGGGCATGAAATGCATGCAATATGCATCATAACAAAACAGGAGGTAGCTGTGAAGTATAGTAGAATAGAGTCTAATCTATACATAATGCGGCATGAAGTGTGCATTGGAGACCATTAGATTCAAATGTTTATGCAGTAACTTCTACTATTTTCACTAGTCAGTCATCTTCTTTACACAAGCAATCAGATCACGCTTATTTTGTAGATTCATCACAAGTTTTTTTTTTACAGGCATCTGCTTTGTACGTACTATTGTCGTCTGTCTCTACTTCTTCAACGCTTTCTCTCTTTTATGACCCCACTAGCCTTACAATCATGCTTATTCATCTACGTTTCCTTGCTCTTGTCACTGAATTTGCTAACCAACTTTAATTATATAAAAGCTTTTACTCATAATTTGTTTTTAAAAGAAGTTCAAGCTGCCTTTAATCGTGATGAATTTGTTTTTGTGTTTGATTTATTAATGTTTGTGAACAACTCCAATATATGAGATTTTTTATTACTTTGGTTTGGTTATATTTGACTTTTTTACAAATAAGAAGTGATTTGATAGAGTATAAAACATATTTTCGGTTTTAACTATCCGTTTAATAAATATTTTGTTGAGATAGTAAAAAATAAAACTACAGCTCTAATTAGAACTTGAACAATGTAGAGAATACATATATATAGGGCTGATAATTGGTCCAAGACCGGCTCAGGACCGAAAATTAGTATTTTAAGAACTGAAAAATGGATCGATTGAGTTGGGACTGAACCGGACCAGACCAAAAGAATCAATCCAAACCCTGAAAGCGGACCGCATTGGACCGATTTTAGATTTTTTTTTTTAAATATAAATTTTTAATAATTTTATGGAGAAGTCGAAAAAGTAAAGAAAAAACTATATTTTAACGTTTTTTTTTTATGTTTAATACAAAAAACCTCATAAAATTAAAATTTTCTAAACTTAAGGATAATCTTAACCATTATTTAAGGTTTCACGCATAATTTTAAGCAAAAAATCGGCCTGGTCCAAGACCACTTTTTATAGGGTTTTGATCCAAACTAGGGAAAATAATTTATAGACCCGAAGACCGGATCGATTAATTCGGTCTGGTCCAATCCTGGGTAGGTCCAGTCTATTCCGGTCCATTTTTTAGGTCCGGACCGATTTATGAACACCCCTACATATAACCATTATCATTTACTCTTTTTTTTTTAAACCTTTATTTGACACATCATACTCTCATTCCTCCATATTATTACTTATAATCTCAATCCTTTTTCTCATCCTCTTTATTTTTTTTTTCAATATCAATGTGGATCCTTTTCCATTTTGTTTCTCCTATTTACATATATCCCACCATATATTTTCAATCCCATTAATATACTATACTTTTTTTTTTTTTTTTTGAAAAGATCCTATTAATATATTTAATTAGTACTTTCTCTCTCTCTCTCTCTCTCTCTCTCTCTCTTTAATAGTTGCAACATTTCTCTTTTTTGCAATGCATTTTTTCAATTGCTTATATCTTTATTTAGCAGTATGTTAAAATTATAAACATTTTATATTAAAATTGTATAAATCGAGACAAATCTAACAAGATCACACATGACTATGTTTTTACTTAAGTATAAATTGTCAAAGTAAAAAAAAAAGTAAAACACATGATTAGTGTTAAAGTCAAATTGATACAACTCTAAAAAAATAATGAGGAAGTATTAGGGTTTGTATGACATCATTGTGGTAATCTGTCATATAATGAATAAAAAAATAGTCAACTATATTAAACCTGTGTTAATTTTGAAAACTGGCAATAGAAAAGTTAACACTTTTTTTTGTTTCCTATTTTTGGTTTTTTGTTTAAAAAAAACATATAACATAGGGACCAAGGATTGGTTTCTTCTTCAGAAATAGAGATCTATCATTTTTTTTTTAAAAAGAATTGTTTTCGGGCCTGTTCACATTTACTAAATTGAGGTGAACTGAAATGAACTGAACTGATTGGAGCTAAACTGAATTGAATTAAATTGAACTCAACTCAACTAAAATGAATATTTTACGAGAGAGGGAAATTGGGAGCTGAACTAAAATGAAAATTTTATGAGAGAGTGAAATTAGGAGCTGAATTGAAATGAAATGAACTGAAATAAATAAATGTGACAAACCCTTAGCCATTTGAGGATCAATAAAGATTTTTTTTTAGCCATTCAAAAAATTAGCTTATTGATGTTTATGCTGTTACATAAATAACATACTACCAGTAGTAATTACATTAGGAATTTCTCTTTGTGAGGAGAGTTCATATGATACAAATTATCTTAAGTTGAATGTACGTTGTATTGGAGTAGTAGACTAGTAGTGTCAAGTGTAGTACATTACATATACAACAACTATACAAGTCTAATCAAAGAAGTTGAATATCTTCCTAATATAACAATAATAAAATACGGAGTAAATTGTACAATAAGATAAGTGGTATGATGTGAAAGGTAAAAACCGAGATTGACCATAAAACTTGGGGAGTACAAAAGAAAATATTACTCAAGTGAGTAAAAACTAGGCAAAGTAGAGATGCTTCTCCGTATCAAATTTATTACCCTTGTAAAAAGAAAAAAGTAACCATGTTTCCAAAAAGAAGGAGTTAATTACGAGAGCTTCCAAGAATTGGGAACATAAAACAAACATCAAACATCAACCCTTTGATATCATCAACGACACCTCGTGAATCGTCTCATCAAACAAAACATACACTCTCCAAAATTAACCCACCTATTTTTTTTCATTTAATATTACTTCGCACTTCATAATCTGTACTATTTACCCATAACTCCCTAAGTTTATTTTATTTATTTATTTTTTACTTTAAATTCTATTGTACCTAGTGACAAGCCGTTATATACTTATATATTCCTTGTATCCCAGTATCCGAATACACCTAATTTAAAATACTCAGTATCAAATTTAATAATCCGTAAAAAAAAAAAAAAAAAAAACTCAAGTTGTTTTCTTTTTCTCAATAACTTGTAAAATTTGAAATCACTTAATGCACATTAGTACATTACCCATTTTGTAAAAACTACGCACATGGTATGGTATGTATGTGCAATAAACATACGTACTTAATATACGATGTACATGAATTATGTTATTTAATCGGCCGAGTATTAAAATTGGTTTAGTGGACAGAGAGTAGAGACCCTTCTTTCACCCTTGTGAGAGGTGTTTGATTTTCTTTCCAACGTGTTCTCTTTAACTTAATTTCAGTTCTGTTTAGTTCAGTTCAGCTCTAATCAATTCAGGTCAGCTTAATTAAACTCCAATCAATTTAATTCAGTTTAGTTCAGCTCAGTCCAATAAATCAGAACAAGTCATAAGTGAAGTACCCTCTCTCCCTAATAAAAGTTATCTAATAGACTCATGTCAAATTATCTAATTGAACATTTTTTTTTGTAAGACCTAATTTTTTTGAAATTCTATAAATCTTAACGTAGACAAGACTATATTTACACCTATTACCGAAAACTTAATCTACAAATAGTACTCATTTAGGGTCTGTTCTCTTCCGTTGAAATTCAGTTCAGTTCAGTTCAGTTCAGTTCAGCTCTTAATTTACGTCTAATGATATTGCTAATGATATAAAGCCAAATTTCATTCTTTTAAGCTCTTATTACAACAACAACAACAACAACAACAACAACAACAACAACAACAACAACAACAACAACAAACAACAACAACAACAACAATAATAATAATAATAATAATAATAATAATAATAATAATAATAATAATCAATAAATAATAAATAATAATAATAATCATCAATAAATAATAATAATAATAATAACAATAATAATAATTGAAATAATAATACTAATAATAATAATCAATAAATAATAATAATAATCATCAATAAATAATAATAACAATAATAATAATAATAATAATACTAATAATAATCAATAAATAATAATAATAATAATCAATAATTAATAATAATAATAATAATAATAATAATAACAATAATAATAATAATACTAATAATAATCAATAAATAATAATAATAATAATCAATAATTAATAATAATAATAATAATAATAATAATAATAATATGTACATTTGTAAATACACATATGTATAGTAATAAATAATCAATAAATAATCAAAGATCACTAATCCGTAGTTAAAAATCACTAACTAATAAGTTCAGTTCAGTTCAGTTCAGCTGAGTTCAGTCAATCAAAACATGTCCTTACTCATAAAACTATGGTCAAAGTCATTTGGTAACACCACACCAACAATATTATCACGAGACACATACACATAAAACATACAAACATGATTCACCCTCCCACAAAAAATGGAAAAAAAAAAAAACGCACCTCACTTTATTTTTACTAACTCCCTTATATACACCACGTTCAAAATTCACCAAAAAAAAAAACCACCCACTCTCGTTCCCACCTCTTTCTCATTCCCATTCTCATTCTCTCTCCTCCCATTCCATGCTCACTCACACTCTCTCTCCTCCATAACCAAACATGCTAACCTTCTTCGTCTTCTTCCTCCTCTTCTCTCTCCCACCACCAACTCTCTCCATCAACCAAGAAGGTCTCTACTTACAACACGTTAAACAATCTCTCGACGATCCAAACGGCTTTTTTTCCGGTTGGAATGACTCTCATCGCACCCCCTGTAATTGGACCGGAATCACCTGTGACTCGGTTTCCGGTTCTGTCACCTCCATTGAAATCACCAGTGCTAACCTTGTCGGCCCTTTCCCGGTCATCGTTTGCCGACTCCGTAATCTGGAATACCTTTCTTTCTACGATAATTATCTAAACTCGTCTCTGCCGCCGGATATTTCCACGTGTCAGAGTCTCCGGCATCTGGACCTTTCTCAAAATGGGTTCACCGGGAAGTTGCCGGATTCTCTGTCCACTATTCCAACGCTCGAGTACTTGGACTTGAGCTACAACAACTTTACCGGAGAAGTTCCGGCGACTTTTGGAAGCTTCCAGAAACTCGAGGTTGTTTCGTTGGTGGATAACTTTTTTAATGGAAAGTTTCCCATGTTTTTTAGCAACGTTTCTACTTTAAACACACTTAATCTGAGTTTCAACCCGTTTCTACCGAGTCGACTCGGTCCTGAACTCGGAAAACTCACGAATCTCAAGTATTTCTGGGCAACTCAAACTAACCTTTTCGGCGAGTTGCCTGACTCGCTCGGTACTCTAAAGAATGTGCTGAATTTTGACGTTTCGCAGAATCATTTGACCGGAAAACTCCCGAGTTCGCTCACTGAAATGACCAGTGCTATTCAGATTGAGCTCTACGAGAACAAGTTCACCGGCGAGTTGCCTCTCGGGTGGAAGAACATGAAATCTCTGTTACGATTTGACGCCGCGATGAACAATCTTACCGGGACGATTCCCGACGAGTTAGCTCAGCTCCCACTCTCTTCTCTCAACTTGTACCAGAACCAATTTCATGGGGTGGTTCCTGAGAGTATAGCGGACTCGCCGAATTTGTACGAGTTCAAGATCTACAACAACCGATTCACCGGTGAGTTGCCTCGGAAACTCGGTGAGAACTCACCGTTGAATCTGATCGATGTTTCGTTTAACAACTTCACTGGCGAACTACCTCCGAATTTGTGCGCAAATCGTGAATTAGCTGAGCTTCTGGTGATCGGGAACTCGTTTTCCGGTGAAATTCCGGCGAGTTTGTCTGAGTGTAAGTCATTAACACGGATACGATTGAGCGGAAATCGATTCTCCGGGAATGTACCTTCTGGTTTCTGGGGGCTTCCTCGAACCTCACTACTTGAACTCGAGTTCAACGAGTTTACTGGGGAGATACCGAAATCTATTGCTTCTGCTTCAAATTTGTCTTTAATCTTGATTTCTAACAACAGTTTTTCAGGGAAAATTCCAGAAGAAATCGGGTTGTTAACCAATTTAGTAAGTTTCATGGCGGATAATAATCGATTTTCCGGGTCATTACCAGATTCAATGCTGAAGTTGCCACAATTAGAGCGGTTACATTTGAATAATAATCAATTATCCGGTGAAATCTCACCTGGAATTAAGTCCTTGAAGAAGCTAAATGATTTTGATTTAGGAAACAATGATTTGTCCGGTTCAATTCCGGAGGAAATCGGTACACTAACATCGCTGAATTACCTTGATTTGTCGAATAACCGGCTTTCGGGTTCGGTCCCTGGTGAATTGCAGAATCTAAAGTTGAATGAGTTCAATTTGTCGAACAACCATCTTTCCGGTGAACTACCGCCGTTTTACGCCAAGGAAATGTACAAGAATTCGTTCCTCGGAAACCCGGGTTTATGCGGCGATATATCAGGCCTTTGTGATAGTAAGGTGGAAGTTAAGAGAGAAAGGTATCTTTGGGTATTAAGGACAATATTTGTTCTTGCTGCAATTGTTTTCTTAGTGGGTGTAGTTTGGTTTTATTACAAGTACAGAAATTTCAAGCAAGTAAAGAGCACAATCGATAAGTCGAAATGGACGTTGATGTCGTTTCACAAATTGGGATTTAGTGAGTACGAGATTTTGGATTGCTTAGATGAGGATAATGTGATTGGATCGGGCGCTTCGGGTAAGGTTTACAAGGCTGTGCTTAGCAATGGGGAGGCGGTTGCGGTGAAGAAGCTGTGGGCGATATCGAAATTCGCCGAAGGGGGCGATATAGAGAATGGTGGGGTTGTTCAGGACAATGGATTCGAGGCCGAGGTTGAGACACTAGGGAAGATTAGGCATAAGAATATAGTGAGGTTATGGTGTTGTTGCAAGACTAAGGATTGTAAATTGCTTGTTTATGAGTACATGCCAAATGGTAGTTTGGGTGATTTGTTACATGGTCCGAAATCAGGGTTATTAGATTGGCCTACTAGGTACAAAATCGCCCTCGATGCTGCTGAAGGCCTTTCTTACTTGCACCATGATTGTGTCCCGGCTATTGTTCATAGGGATGTGAAATCAAATAACATCTTGTTAGACGGCGAGTTTGGTGCTAAGGTGGCCGATTTCGGGGTTGCGAAAGTGGTGGATGCTATCGGAAAAGGAACGAAATCGATGTCGGTCATCGCCGGTTCCTGTGGCTACATTGCTCCCGGTGAGTCCTATACTTCTATTAAATTGTTTAATTAATCAACTAGTCATAATTTATTGAAATTCTTTGCTTCTCATAATAATTTTTGTTACATATTTGGTACTTAATATAGTAGCATGTTCTGTCATTAACATAAATGATGTGGATAATTATAGAAAGTGAAAAAGGATATGGAATAAATAGTTTTATGCAATTATTATTAGTTGGGTATGTAGTATAATTTCTTTGGAACTACCGGAATAGATTCAGAATTTTAGTTGTTGGAAGTCATATCAAACTAGTAGTAGGAATAATAATGAATTCTGTTCACTAACTAATGGTACTGTCTGATTTTATTGTGTTGAAGATCCAATTGAGTAATTGAGTTGCCTACTTTGACAATTCCAAATGCATGTTGCTATCAACAATAAACATACCATTAATTACATGTACTATGCTTTAGTTGTAAGGAATACCCATGTTGTTCAATTTATGAGTAGTACTATTATTATACGCCTTATTTCGTATCCCCATGTGTGATTGAGTGTTCATTACTGTCCTGTTCGGCGAATTTGAGTATCGATTTTTGTTAGTTAATTGGCTAAATTCGGGTTTTTTCTTGGGTTAAGGATAATCTTATACGGAGTAATCATTCTTTTCGATCTAAACTTGTTGGCAATTTCTACAATACATCGATCGAGTTAATGTTACAGGATGATGTTTAATTTTGTGTGGGCGTGTTTTGTTTTACAGAGTATGCATACACACTTCGAGTAAACGAGAAGAGTGACACCTATAGTTTTGGGGTGGTAATTCTGGAATTAGTGACCGGAAAGAAACCCGTGGACCCGGAGTATGGCGAGAAAGACTTGGTCAAGTGGGTGTGCACCACTGTGGACCAGAAGGGTGTGGACCATGTAATTGATCAAAAGCTTGATTCTTGCTTCAAGGAAGATGTGTGCAAGCTACTTAACATAGGGTTACTTTGTACTAGTCCTCTTCCCATCAACCGTCCATCAATGAGAAGAGTGGTGAAAATGTTGCAAGAAGTGAGCGGTGAGACCATGTCGAAAGCAGGGAAGAAAGACGGTAAATTGACACCGTACTATTACGAAGATGCTTCCGACCATGGCAGTGTAGTTTAGGAGGGTCAGTGGTTCATATATACTCCATGTCTACAAAAAAGAAATGGAATTTTAGTGTCATTTTGTTTGCATTGAGTGAGGAGGAAAATATTTCCAAGAAACAAAGTTCAAAAGTTTTTAAAGAAAAAAGAGAGGGAAGTGATAAATAGGGGTAGAGTAGTAGTATTAATTACTGTAGTAAGTATTAATTATAAGTTGCTGCTGTACATTGTAAATTTGTTTGACCAATGAGAGTTTTTTATCAAAAAAATTCAGAAGCAATCTACATTTTCCAAATTTATGCATTATTTATTTTTAATATGTGATGTGATTTGCTGACTTATATTTATCTACTGGCAAATCTCAGGTGACACAGATAAAATTAATGTAAAATTTACCCCAATGGTAAAAAATAACTACATACCCTTAATCTGGGGGATATGATAGTTGAAGAAAGATGTAACAACCCCAAAAAAAGTAGGGCAGTAGACTACACTTTGCCACTGTAAATCCTCTGTTGTTCTTTTATAAAAGTGGTAAAAATGCTTAGATGGGTAACTGTGCTTTGGCATCTGCAACGGTTGATTTGGCCCTTCAAATTTAGGCCAATAGCCCTTAAATCATATGCAATGGTACAGCTATGTCATGTTATTTTAGCTAGTAAATTAAGGGTAGTTATGGTGATGCCAGTATATTTGTAGGGTACCCTAATATCTTCCTACTTTCTTTAACAAAATAATGGGTCTTTATGTGTTACTATAGTATATATAGGTTTTAACCTAGTTGAAATAAATTGGTGTACTAAAAATTAAGATGGACTTTTAATGGTGGATAGTGGTCCTGCTTGTGAAAGGAGTTAATCATTGGGGTTAGTTGCTTGATCCCTTGATTAATTAAATTAAGGTGAATATTAGTGTAAAATGCAAATGCTGACAAGATTTGGTGTTAAAAGTATTTTCGGCCTAATTGATATGAAATTATAATAGGGAATAATAATTAGTAGAAAAACTTTCTTGTACAATATCACCGGTCCATATCTATAGTAATTTTCTTCCATAATTTTTTTTTTAAAATTTAATTTATTTATTTTTTTTTATTTGAGGGGAATTTTCTTCCACAAACTAGTATCTTGTACAATTAGAATTGTAAACTCATTTTGTCAAAAAAAAAAAAAAGAATTGTAAACTCATTGGTTAATTAGGTTAACACTCAATACCTTATTTTCGCTTATACTTAAGAAAATCGAATTTCATAAAAATTAAGTTCAAGGTTTGATGAATCCATATAGGTAAGTTAAGCTCAATAACTCCAAATAAAATTTTTATAAGAGGATAGGACTAATTTAAGTAACCCATATATATAAGTATACAATAAATCTATATCTATATCTATATCTATACTTAGTATTTAAAAAGACAAACCACAATTACCTATATGACACATGTCATAACACATCTATTAATATTTCCTCTTTGTACTCCCTTTTAAAGTTAAAGATAAACTAAAATGTTATTAAATGCTAAAGTCTTTGTGCATTTCTAACTTGCAATTTTGAGTAAGAAAATAAATGTTCCATTTTCACAATTAAAAAAAAAAAATAAATAAAATAAAATTGTACTCCTCTCTATACCCCTTTTAATGTAAAAGTTAAAATAACAAATTATTTAATGTTAAAATCTTTATGTATTTCTAACTTGCAAATTATAAGTAAGAAAATTAAGCAAATTATAACAAAAAATCACAGACACATACAAGACAAATAAGCAACACATTTCAAGAAAAATAAAATGAGCTACAACCCGTCCGTTCGTTGAACGGGCCAAAATGCTAGTTATAATAAGTTAGGTTTCAGTACCAATAATTTAACAATACTTTTGCTTTAATTTGCAAAGTCTAAAGGTGATATTAAAGACTAACAATTACTAATTAGACCAAAAAATAATATTTGGTTGGATTACATAAAGAAGGTGGTCAGTTTTGACCTTTATTGACATTTGACATTAATGAATTTTGACCATTAAAGTGCATGTTTAGGCCCTAAACAAGTCCAAATTAAATAAAATGAAAAGACTAATTAGACCAAACTTTTCATCTTATGATTAATGACTAATCGATTGTACATAAGCTACCTTTTCTTTTGCACCAACAAAAGAAAAGAAAAGGATACTTTTCCACTATATTCTTATTGATGGACTTGAAAGGCTTGCAATAAGTTGTGTTGTGCCTTCTTGGCCCATTTGTAGATTTCAAAATATCAATTTAATGTGGTCTGCCCCAATGTAGATATTTTTCTGAAGAATGAATAGTAATTTGCAGGAGTATGGCCCACTACCCAATTATTTTTACATCTACCATCAATGAAGGCTGAGCCCAAATTTAATTTTCAGGAATGCTAGAATGATTATGACAAGTTCTTGGTAAAAGTAATTCTCATATAAGGATTGGAGTTGAAATCGAAATCTCTTGTTTTACTCCATAGTATAAACAATCACTTATCATCTGATTCAATTACTTGTTGGCTAACCTAAGGCCAGTTTGGATAGATAATTTTGACATAAACATAATTCGGTTTTGAAAAATTAAATACACCGATATTAGCATGAGGGAGACGAAATAAGACATAGGGAGTAAAATTAAGAACAAAAAAACCACAACACTAGAGACAGCCAAGTTTCATATGTTCAATTGTTACTTTGTTAGCTTGTCTAAATAGGAGTCAAAACAAAGGACACAAACAAAAGGTTATATTGTCCTGCAGTTGCATGAACTTACTGAACTTCCATTCTCTAGACTTAGAGCTATAATTGGTACTACAAGTACCTTGGCCAAATTAATCCCTTAAGTGTTTCACTGACTCTGAATTTGGAATTTGAAATCGCCGGTAATTGCTTCATCATCCGTTACACCAATTTCTAGATCCTGCCAAGTTTACATTGTATCAGACTATCAGAGTTTACAAATGATATAAGAAATATCAAGATTGTAAAGAACTTCTAAAAAAGTAGATCAAAAACTTATAAAGCATCCGCCTTGCTTATCAATTCTAGGCTCTATGCTGCCATTGCTGTGTAAAGGGGCAGATAAATAAGGGCAGTTGGATTGTTAAAGGCGCAACACACAAGAAGAGCTTGCATTACAGAAATAGTATGTAACTGCTTCATTCAATTTGGCTGGTCTAAACAACTAGAGGGGGGTGGGGGACTGGGGGGGGGGGGGGGTTAGAAGGGTTGCTGAGTTCATAATAATTATGGGCGAGGGCAAATGAGCAAATTGTTTTAAACCAGACATTTCCGGGGGATATTAGATCACCCTGTCAGCTGTTGTCTGTAAGGAAAGAAAGATGATACTGTTTCACTTGTACATGATGAGCACCAGGAGTGGGAAATCTGAAATAACAAATAAAATCCATGTTAGCAGCATAATAGGATAAAAGAATTTTAAAATGATCATAAGGTGTACAAATACTGTTTTCCCATGTCCAAGTAATAGAGTAGACAAAATTCCAATATTGGTTCAAGATCTGCTCAAGATCAGCACAAAATGTCAGAAGAAAATAAAATTTGAATTCAAGGTTGAATTTAACTCACAGAACTTCCAAAAGATGTACGATACGTCGACTAGCATTAGTAGCATAGGTGTTGACTGGTGAGGAGGGATCCAATAGGTGAATCTCAGCCTGATAAACACCAAATGCAATACAAGAGCTAAACATACTGAACCCAAGCAGCAAATGAGAAAGAGATTTACCTTCATAATTGGCCTATCCCGATGTTGCGAAACATTGTTTGACAGTTGCAACTTACACTCAGTAGTGACACAAGAACTCCCAGCTCAAATTTTCAAGGACCATATTCTAGCTGAAATCAACAAAACTATTAGCAAAGTAACATGAAGGTCCAAACTCACTGTTTTTCAGCATGTCATCTCTCACGTTCATCAGATCACATAAGTCCATTTTTGACTAGTCCATCAAGAAACTGCAAAAGGCGTATATAGGTCAGAGACCTCAGAGTACCATTGTCGTTCCTCCTTAAGGCAGTAATTCGATGATTAGCAGACATGAAAGGTCAAAGATAGTATGGATTTCACCATAAAATGATCACTATTTCATGAACAGGAACAAAATCTGTGTCTCACAGCAAAGTCATAGATCGGAAGTGAACCTTTTTCCATACCTAGACTCTTTTCATTAGTAGTTGCATAATACTTATTCAATTATTCATAAAGATAGTGGAACAAGGAATAGGACTTAACCTTATGCATTGATCGTTTCTATCAGTTTCTTTCCAAAATTACGTTAACCTTATGCATTGATTGTTTTATCAGTTTCTACTCGGCATGATACGTACTAGACCATAGCAATACCATACATATCAGGAAGAAGAATAATATGTAGACTAAACTATATAAGGTCAGGGTATTAGTTGATAATTCAAATACCATATCAAACCAACTCCAAATTAAGTAAAAATGATTAGAAAAGAAAACTTTTGCATAGAAATATAGAAACAAGAAACTAAACAATACTGGTACAGCTTATTTATATTCATCAAACAGCAGTCTTTCTGTAGCAATTCAGGCTTCACCATTGACCTTAATAAAGCACTTCTAAATGGCTATTAGACTTAATTATGTCAGATGAAGCATTAGCGAGTTTGAGAATGAGTGATGAACTGAACTGTGAGTCTAATGTTCTGGCCTTCATTAATTTTAATGTTCTGAACCAGAAGCAAAGCCCTGATGCTTATTAGATTTGATGGAGTAGGGTTTGTTACATCATAATATCGCACTTAAGAGTAAATTACCTGTTATTTTAGGAATTAATCTTAATTAAGCTATACCCTCATCCAAATTACTACGTATATACATAGCAAGAAGATTTTTTTTTCCCTTCAAAAATCTGAGTTCATGCAGTTTCTTTGATGCATTGGACATTATATTATACCACTTGGGTCAGTCTTCTATTTCTTTCTTGAGACAGTGAAAACATAAAATCAGATTTCGGATGCATGATGTATGGATGATATATGCCTAGTACTTAGCCAATACTATGACACAAATCCAAAAGAGAACTTTCACATACAGTCAACCTCTGCATACCTCAAAAGAATTGAAATTGATGAACAATTAAGAGAACACACAGAATAAAATGAAGATAGGAAAATCAAGGCTCAAACATATAATGCTCAAAGAGTTTGTTCAACGTTTTTCAAGTCCTAATGCAAGAACACGCTCTACTATTTATGTGATCACAATTAACAGACATCTCATATACAGCTACAAAAACAAAGTTAAGGCATCAACTTACAACAAAGTTCAGCGCCGCCTTGAAGTAGAGATGTTCTGCATCTGTACAAGTTGTCCAAGAGTTACCAAAGACCATTTCTCCTGGACTCGAGCGAAAATCTTCTGATTGAAGGAGTCCACAATGATGCTTACAATGCCAAAGCTATATACTTGGTGATCGTCGTGTGTTCTCCCAGGTTTAGGCTTAAAGTGCAAGCCTTGTTGCTGTGCATAGACCTCAATAACTTCTTTCAAATTTTTAGGCAGACTGTCAGCGTCAGCTGTAACATGTTGTTGAGCTGCATATTGCCTTTGTTTAGGCACCCTTGAAGGGCTAATGTTCTCCTCTACACCAGGGTGAACCTCCTCCGAACCTAGAGACTGATATATCATCTTCAGGCCTAGCCATAGCTGGCGCCTAACACGTTCCGTGGCCAAAACATCAGCAGGAATAAGCTCTTTCCACCCAAGGTACCATTGTTCAATCTCTTTATAGTCTTTGCTTGTACAAAGCCAGTGGTGCAGAGCTTGTTGCCACTTTCCGAAAAAGTGATTCTCCAGTAAACTAACAATGTAACGAATGGGAATTGCAGAAGCCCATGTCATAACCCAGTTAAACTGTTCAAGTTTCTGATTAGCAGGATTGACTTGAAATTCCTGCATCACATCTTTCAACTTAGGAAGAATGGACCTGACAACCAGTTTTTCCCAACTAGCAGAATCGAATACTGTCTTCCAAGGAGATAGGATAGTGTAAGCTGACATATCACTAGGATGCCAATCACAGAGAGCATTTTCAAATTTTACAAGGATAGCTTGATGAAGAGTCTCAAGCTTCCGCGAAAGCAATGGAAGCCAGGGATGCATCCAGATATGAATTGGTATTGTTTCGCGGCAAGGTTCCCAAGAGTTAACAGCTTCAGATAACTTAGGCATCACAATCATATCAAGCAGTGACTGCAGCACAAAAGGTGTAAGCAATTCCTCCCATAACTCAATAAAACGAAGCATAGGTTCAGGATCTCTAGCCTGCCATGAGTTTAGACCTGCTATTCTGACTGCAGGAAACACTACTTCGGTCACTAACTGTGAGTACGGACCTGTTGCATCCTCAAACATGTCATGATCCTCGCCGTCTCCCTGCAACAAACCTTTCCACAAAGCTATGACATCCATACCATGCCACGGGTTCTGAAGCGGATCCCATCCTTGAAACACTCTAGCCAACAGAGGGACAGCAAAAGAACACGCGATACAGGACAGGTTACCGAGTTTATACTCCTCAGGAAACCTCCTCTGCAGGTCTCTGAAGGACTCTGCAACAGACTCTGAAGTCAATTTTCCTGACACATTCTCCTCCTCAATACTGTCTAAAACCTGCATTATCTCCTCCATAGAATCAACCCCCTTCTTCTGATCTGCAGACTCTTTCTGAAGCCTTCCTTTCTCTTCCTGCAGCGAAACGACAGTCTGTTTCTCCAACATCAATTTCCTCTCCACATTCTCAACTTCAAGCTTCGCCAAGTCTGACACCAATCCTACATTATACTGCAACTCCTGCATAGGCATATCATCACTGTCTTTTCCTGCCGGAACAACAATATCCTGATGCACCTTATCAGCACGAACACGAACTCGAACTCGACCTCGTTCTTTCCACAATACTTCAGTCTCCCTCTTATGATCATTATACCCTAATCCTTCTAACTTCGGTCTCAACTTTGCCTCGATTGGAGCAACAATACCTTGTTCATTCTTCCCTAACCCACCACCACTATACCCCATCTTTTGCAACAACTTCATCCCAATACCTTTCGTGTATTTCTCGAAACCCCCAACATTATTCTCCCTTAAATCAACCTTATAAGACAAAGCAAAATTTACAGGATTCATGTGACGAACCAACGTATCAGTTAACCCGCCAATTCTTCTACTCTTTTTCTTGATGTTCTTCCTAAAAAAGATTTCATCTTCATCATCGTTGTTAGAATCTGAATTATCAAATAATACATCATCATTTGATTGAACAAATTTTCTTTTGGGTTTTCTGTAAAAGGATTCGTTCTCAATAAACTGATCTAAATCGACAAAATCGTTATCCATATCAAATTCCTCTATTATTTGATATTCATCCATTATTAATCACTCAAATTATCCAAAGATTTTGTTAAAGATTTGAAAAGAGATACGAATTGAAGGTGCTAATATAGACAAATCGTTGGTCTTGAGTTAATCACCGCCTAACTTACGTGACTCGCAAGGTCGCCAAAAAAAAAAAAAAAAAAAAAAAAAGAAAAAAAAAAGGGGGAAGTCAAGTAGTCAACCAAAGCAAGAAAAGGCGGGTCAGTGGATCCAATATGTTTAATGAAATTTGTTAACACGACACCACACACACGTTTAGGGTTCGTTTGGCGTTGATGTAGTTTTTTTTTTTTTTAATTTTGAAAACTGACAACAAAAAAGTGAAAAATATTTTTTTCTTGTTTCTTGTTTCCTGTTTTTGGTTTTTAGTTTTCAAAAAATTAGGAAACTAAAAACCAAAAATGATGCCGAACAAGCCCTTAATTAAGCGGGTTGGTTTGGGTTAGTGTTGAGGTTTATTTTTCAATTTGTTGATTTTTTATTTTTATTTTTTGAAAACTTTCAATTTGTTGATTAATTAAAGGTTAATTGTTAAATTACCATCCAAAAAATAATAATTTTCGAATTAACCACCCGTTTAATTTTTAATTATGAATTACCACCCCTTAAATTAAATAAATGCTCAAATTACCACCCATTTCAAAAAGGAAAAATTGTCATGAATATTACGACCTTTCAGCGATCTTTCATAAATATAACGACCTTTGGATTATCCCGAAATATTACGACCTTTGACTCTGATCTTCCATAATTAGGATGTAACCAGTTGGTGACCTGTTAAAAGGGTTAAGTGTGACACGTGTCACTTTAGTCAGATACTTTTTTGTTTACTTATACAATTTTTTTATTTTAAAAAATGATTTTAGTATAAAATGTTAATAGATTTGAATAATTAAAAAAAATGATTTTAGTTTTTAAAAAATCCCTTAGCCCCTACTGCCCCCCGCATCCCCGTGAAACACCCTACAACCACCACCCCTGTGAAACCCACCATGGTCTTGAGCCCCACCCACCCCCGTGAAACCCCCACCGTAACTCTCGCTTAGCTTCTCCGTCCTCTATCCATTGATGCAAGCAAGTATATAGTGTCGGGGGTCGAAAATGAAAGGGTTGGGTAGAATTTCAGATGAAGTGGTCGGAAGTCGATTTTAATGGAGGTGGGATTTAGGTGAAGTGGGCGGGTTTCCTGTTTAGGGGTTGGCTGGAATTTCAGAACCGATGAGAATATAAAGTCAGGGGTTCGAAAATGAAAGGGAAAAGGTGAGGGCTGCCACAGTTCGAATTCGGGAGGGGAATGGGGTAGGCTGGTCGAAAAGGAGAGGGGAATGGGGTGGCGTGGTCGGAAAAGGGAAGTGAAGGGCATGGGGTGGTCGCCGGTCGTCGGGAAACGTCGAGGCTAGTCAGAATGGGAGGGGAAGGTGGCTGTCGGAAAACCCTTTGTGCTGCCGGAACGGTTAGGGAAGAACAGGGTGGGTTTTACATTTTTCTTTCTTTTTTTATTTGTATTTTTTCTTAATTAAAAATCAGTTTCTTAAAAAAGAAAAATATAAAATCAAAATTAAAATTTCTAACCTATCACAATGCGACACCTGTCTTGGGTAACCTTTTAAAAAGATTATCGGTTTTTTATCCTATTTATGGAAGATCAGGGTCAAAGGTCATAATATTACGAGATAATCCAAAGTTCGTTATATTCACTACGTGAAAAAACGCATTTGGCACCGGTTCAAACCCGGCCTAAGGCACCGGTTTGAACCCGTACCTGTGTGGGGGGTGCCAAATACCCCCCTTTTTGGCACCGGTTCAAAACCGGTGCCATAAACCAGTTTTGGCACCGGTTAACCGGTGCCTTAAATAGTTCCGCGAAATATTATTTTTTAGTGGAAGCTCTTTTAGGCACCGGTTAACCGGTGCCTTTTTGGTATTTTTTTTTTGTTTTACTTTTTTCTTGCAATAATAATAAAAATAATATACAAACAAGTTAACAAACATCAGAAATACAAACCAAACAAAATGGTAAAATACGGAGCCTTGATCGAAATTGTTATATTCAACATCAAAACAATTGTAAATCACATTATATTCAAGTAAATTGTTATTGTACAATACAAAAAAAAAAAAATTAAAAAGTTACAATGAATTATAATGAAATTCAACTCAGAAATTGAAATTGTAAAACAATAAAAAAAAAATTACAACATCAAAACAATATTCCAAAAAAAAAGTCTTGAATCCTTGAATTGTTGCATGAATTAACACCTGCATCAATAATAACCCAGAAATTATTAAAACTCAAAAAAAAAAAAACGAGAAACAATAACCCAGAAAACTCATGCATGCAAGAGAAAGAGAATATCAATATAGAAAACCCAGAAAACTAACCGCACAAACATTGAATTAACCCCAAAGATTTCGAAAATCAATTAACCCCAAAACTTTCGAAAATTAATTAATCCAGAAACTTTCGAAAATCAATTAACCAAGAAAAACAATTAACCCTAAAACTTTCGAAAATCAATTAATCCCAGAAATTTCGAAAAATCAATTAATTTAAGTGCAAATTTACAACAATCAAACCCAAAAAAATTAAGGCAATGAATTATAATTACACCAATCAATTTTGAACAATATTACAACAATCAAACCCAAAAAAATTAAATTAAGGCATATAACATAAATAATTAAACCTAGAAACCCTTACCAATTAAATCCAGAAACATGCACTAACCTCAAATTTGACCAGAAAATAAGTGGACTTGGTGGCGGTGGGCAGAAGACAGAAGAGAGGTCGGAGATCGAGACAGAAGAGGACAGAGAAGGGAGAGAGGACAAAGAAGAGAGGTCGGAGAGAGAAGGAGGGGAGGAGAGGAACGTCGGCGCCGATCTAGATCAAAGGAGAAAGAAGGTGAAGCGGATCGAGATCAGAGGAGAGAGAAGGAGAAGCGCCGAGGAGAGAGAAGGAGGTAGGTTAGGTTATATTAGGGTATATATAAAGGAAAGGCCTTTTTTTTTTTTTGGAGCAACAGTTCAGTGGCACCGGTTCAAACCGGTGGCCTTTTTATTTTTGGCACCGGTTTGAGCTGAACCGGTGCCATTGTTCTTGGTCCAAATCCCCGCCCAATTGTAGGCCGGTTTTTGGCACCGGTTTGGCCTGAACCGGTGCCAATTGGGGGTTGCCTTTTTGTATTTTTCTACTAGTGATTTATGGAAGACCGCTGAAAGGTCGCAATATTCCTGACAATTTTTTCTTTTAAAAATTTGGTGGATTTTCCGTCTATAGGCCCCACCTAACACTTATTTTGACCCTTATGACTGATTTTTTCCACGATTATTCTCTTTAAAAGCGCTCTCTAAACTTTAATCTACATTCCCTTCACCAAATTCTACCAAATTTCAAAGAGAAAAATATGAAATGAAGTTAAGAGAGCGTTTTTAAAGAGAAAAATCGAGAGAAAAAAAACAGTCAAAAGGGTCCAAATAAGCTATAGGTCGGGCCCACAGACATCCACCGAATTTTTAAAATGGGTGATAATCTGAGCATTTATTTAATTTAAGGGGTTGTAATTTAATTTAAAATAAAAAGTTAAACGGGTGGTTAGTTCGAAAATGGTTACATTTTTTAGTGGTAATTTAAAAATTTTCCTTTATTAAATTAACTGAAATATATAAATGTAACTAGAAATTAGCTCAAAGTGATGCACTGAATCGTTATTAAATTTGTGAAAAAGAACCATTTAAGTGGTCGACTTTTTGTAAAATGACATCAATCAATATTAATATCAATCAATATATATTATTAAAACCCATGGCAATACATGCTATTTTTCCTTGTGTCACCAATTTTGCCATTTGGAATATATTGTGACCCCACATCTTACAAATTCATTAATGATTGAAAACTCAATGTATGCATAACCTCTTATATATTACGTAATGTTTTGTTTAATTGAAAAACTCTTCATATACATAATACTCTATTTAAATTCCCCTACCTTGGAATGTAACTCCTTAATAATTGCATAATAATAAAATTTGTAAGAAACTAAACATTACTCCATATTTGTATGCATTATTAATTCATAAGATTGTAAATATAGAGTAAAAGTTTTGATTTATATATATTACAATTGTAATTATAGAGTAATTTTTTAGGGTGCATTATGGAGTACTCCGTAGTATATATATTGACATTTATACAGATTTGATTCATCAATTATATTTTTTTTTCACATTGGATTGATTTATCATTTACCTTATATGGAAGGTCAAACCAACTCATACAAACAACTAACTACTTAAGCTATCATATTAAAAAAAAAAAGCTCTCAATGACAAACAAGCCACAATATATACTTCGTATAGTTCAATTAAAGTAATAAATTTATAATGACTCGGGGCGTCGCCTGGGCCAATAACTAGTTTTAAGTGAAAAATTGTGAAAAAAAATCTTTAAAGTTGTATCATTTATTTAGGAGTACTTGGGTGAGTTTTTTGGGTGGTCAACGTCGGAGCTCCGGTGTTGACTTTCACGTGTTACTTACGTGAGTTTAAAAAAAACCCAAAATTTTGGGGTAGAGAAAGAAAGAGAAATAAAGGGGGAAAATGAAAGGAGTAGTTCGAATACGAGGGAAGGAGATTTTTTTTTTTTTTTTCTAAGCTGTACCCCTAAGGTATTTGAGTTTCTAAGGTGTACCCATGTTTTTTCAAGTTTCTAACCTGTGCCCTTCAACTCCTTATCAATACTAAAATGTACCCTTATTAGTTGTTTAAAAGTTATTTGAGAGTGTGATTTCGTGGCTTCATTTTTCATTATTAGGGTTGCGGTGGCTAAGATTTCTTTCTCCTACCATTTCCTTACCTTGTATCATCTTTCTATTAAATTTATAGTTAACTTTATGTGACATGGAAGTCCCAAGGAGGGTACCATTCATTAATGGTAGTGAGTTTAGGGGCACAACTTAAAAACTTGAAAACACATGGGTTCACCTTAGAAACTCGAATACCTTAGGGGTATAGCTTTTATTTTTGTTTAACTCACGTGACTAACACGTGAGAGTCAACATTAGAGCTCCGACGTTGATCACCCAGAAAACTCATCTAAGTACTCCCTGACAACAAAATATAACTTACAGGGTTTTTTTGTTCACAACTTTTCACTTAAAATATTCTTTTACAAAAAATCGACCAGAAAAGGTCCTTCTTTTACAAATTTCTCTTATTAAATTTGTGTGACTAAAGTTTTGTAGTGAATGAAATGGTTCAGAGTTGAATGTGCTTTGTCTTAATTAATTTGACAGGAGTATTGGAGGAACAAACCTTTAACATTAACCTAACACCTTACTTATTAAGTAATGTTAAAGTTAACTTCTGAATGAAAGATGTATAGAGTGACAAATACATGAAGATTTTAATTTATTTTTCTTCAAAGAACATGATGTAGAAAAAGAGAAGAATTTATTAATTTTGGCGTAATGCATGACATTAGCTTTTTTGATGCCATGATGTATTCTATGGTATGGGTACTCAGTACTCACTTTTTAAACCTTATTAGTATGTATCGGTCAAGATTGGACACTGAAAACAGAACAAGCACTAATTACTTGTAGGTTAGTATTGTTATATCTCTTAGTATTCAAATAAATAACATGTTTGTGTGACATATAGACTTTTAGGTTTACTTGCCATCGTCACGTACATATCCAATCCTCTGCTCAAATGTCATAGCTTTTAAATATTTTTGTAGTGACGGAATAATATAATATCATCAATATGATATTTACTTTGTGTTTTCTTTGACCATAAATTAATTAATAAAAACGCATACTAAATAATTGTTATACTTCATGTTAGAACAGTAATATTCAAATATAATTTTAGTAAAAATAAATTAAATGCAGCAAAATTAGTTTTAATCTAGTAAAAATCAGTATTCTCAAAGAACAAATACAACAATGAATCAACAAAAGAAAGTTTTAATTAAGAATTTTTTTTGGTACTTAGCAAAAATAATTTAAATATATGCACAATAATTCTAATTCAATATAAATAAGATAAAGAGAACGTGACCTTATATTATGAAATTATCAAACACATTATTGAGAATTATGAGTATTGGTCAAAGTTTTCAAAATTTCAGCATAAAAATATGACAAGTACATTATGAGATAGATGGAGTAATAATAATTTATCATAGCGTAGAATTTTTAGAAAAAAAAATTAAAAGAATTCAAAATGTAAGTAAAAGTGTAAAACATGTAAAAAAAAAAAAAACCGAAAGTATTAGTTAGAAAAACATTTTTTAGTTGTTTGTACATGTTTGTTAAAGTACAGTATTTTGCATTATTAATACATCCTACTCTAACTATTCAGATATTGCATAACTAAAACGTCCTACTCAAACTGATTAACCTAATCTTACGACATTAGTTGATTATATAAAACCATTCTCCTCGACCACTATACAATGTAAGATTGACGAGGTCATTACCTGCTAAGTAAGATTGTAAGAAAATTAAAATGTTAATTAACTACTCTCATTGAAAAACTAAACAAATAGACTAGAAAGTTTCATGATTAATGACCCATTCTACGTATACTTCTTCGAACCATAATCTAGTTATCCAGCCTCAACTATAAAAGGGATCATTTAGCATGCAAGAAGATTATAACTTGCACTTTGTAATACTCACATAGTCTCATTATTCATTAATTATTTGAGTGTAACAAACCAATTTCATAAGAAAAAGAGATATGGAAGCTCGTTATTTTCTTGTTTACCTTACTTTCTTAGCCATGTCTTCCTACATGGCCTATGCGACTGATCCTACTCAGCTACAAGACTTCTGTGTTGCGGTGAATGACCCAAATAGTGAACGTATGTTTTTTTGTCCAATTTAATAACAAACCTTGTGAATTTATTTAATTTTAATTTCGATTTGTACTTTATTTTTAAAATTGATGCTAATTAAGGAGTATTTAATAAATTTGCAGTGTTTGTGAATGGATTGTTATGTAAGAATCCAATGGATGCTAAACCCGAGGATTTCTTTAAGGATGGGCTAGACAAGCCAGGGGACACTAACAATAGGGTACAATCCGCTGTTACACTAGTCTCTGCATTACAACTTCCAGGGCTCAACACCCTCGGCATCTCATTGGCTAGGATTGATTATGCGCCTTACGGCCTTAACCCTCCTCACACACATCCTCGTGCAAGTGAAATCCTTACAGTCATTGAAGGAACTCTCTATGTAGGCTTTGTAACTTCCAACCTTGCAAACGGCGATAACAAGTTGTTCACTAAGGTGCTTAACAAAGGTGATGTGTTTGTTTTCCCACAAGGCCTCATTCATTTCCAATTCAATATTGGAAAATATCCTGCCATTGCTATTGCTGGACTAAGCAGCCAAAACCCTGGTACGGTGACCATTGCTAACGCCGTTTTCGGGGCTGATCCACCTATCAATGTTGATGTACTAAGCAAGGCCTTCCAGCTAGATGAACACATAGTGAAGATGCTCCAATCGAAATTTTAAATGTGCCCCTAATTTAATTTTCTACTACGTATGATTTTGGAGTATTTATACAATAATAACCAAGTGATTGATATGGTCTTGGTTTATCAATGTTACTTCTTTATGTTCTAAATTTATACATATCCTAGTAGTCCTACTAATATAGGCTACTATATTGTACGCATGCTAATAAATAATATTTGTTAGTTACTCCGTCCTGTATTGTACGCGTGCATTACGTACGTACTTGTTATATGTACGCGTCACTATTGAATTATAATACGAAGTAAAACAAACGAAGTTTCTTAAGTTTTAAGTTATACATTTGTTGTTTTTAAATCTGCAATACTTTTTTCTTTTTTTTTTTCTTTTATTATTATTATTATTATTATTATTATTATTATTATTATTATTTTTTTTTTTTTTATTTTTTTATTTTTTTTAATTTTTTTTTTTTACGTTTGTTAATGTATTAATTGTCGAGCTAATTCAAGTTTATCAGAATGAGAAACAAATGTTGTTTATCAAGGGGTGGCGTCGTCATTTCACGTCGGAAAGTAAGGGTAATTCGGACATTTGATCATAATCGTTGAAGACAGACGTTAGCTCTTGTTTTCGTTGACCGTTAACCCAAATTTTGTTGACCCCCTAACGCTGTTACTCTGTTTACTTTCTCTCTCATCAGTAATAATTCTCTCTCCTCAGTAAATTTGGGTCTCTCCCTCCTAAGGATTATCACCTTCATCAGTTGTCTTTGCACTTGTAAGAAATTGGAGTTGTTAGAACTTGAACCTGGATAATCCCCAATTGGAGCGTATTGCTGGTATGGTTTTGAGTTGATTTTTGGAGCCGTAAGAACTTCAACCTAGATAATCCCCAATTGGAGCTATTGCTGGTATGGTTTCCAATGCTAAGTTTGTTATTTACAGTTAGGGTTTTAGATTCAATTTTATTTTTTGATTGAATCAATTCTTTGCAATTATTTGCTTCTACTTAGGGTTTCCGAATTCAAGTTATTATGTTATCCAAATCAATTTGTTACGAATGTAGGGACAAATTCTTCCCAATAATGTTATTATTGCATTCGCTTGAATCAATTAGCTAGAAATATTGGGACAATTAATGTTATTTTTGTCGCTGATAGTTCTTGTAGTTATTGAATCAATAATCAAAACTCGTTATTGTGTTTATTTCATCTGAGTTACGTCTGGCGAATCAATAGTTCTTGTAGTAATGTTCTTGTATTCCCTGAAGTATTTGGTGTTATTAGAGTTGTGTAAAGGTGTTATGTTTATACGGTATGAAAATGTGCAGGTATATTGTTGTTCCATCACATTTTACAGCAATGGATATTGCACATTTAAGAGAAGATTGTTCCTGTGTTGATCTTGAGTTGGTATATATTCTGACTTTTTTTGAATCTAAATTAGTTAGATTAATCTGTTAATTGATATAACTGTGAAATATTACTTGTCTGGTTGTAGGAACTTGGTCGTTTTACCAAAAGGAAAAGGCATTTTGATTTTGATCAGGTATGTTGTATGTTCACCGAGTAACTATGCATAGTTGGGAATGACAGTTTACTTAAAATGAAATTGTGTGTGAAAAAGGCTGGCAGCGTCAGGTGTGGGAAGATTGGACAATTGCATCCAGAGATGTTTAAGGTAACCTGAGATTTATTAGGTTGTTTTTTTTGCAGAGTTGTGTACCTATTTAATTAATGGTGACCTTCTACTTGTTCATAGGATGACTTCCATACTGTTGGAGGGGCATTAAAAGGCAAGGGGGAAGTTTTGAAACAATTTGCTCGTGGTAGCTCTAAGGTTTGCTTGCTACTTTGTTAATTAATGCATCATATGTATGTGCCATAGCTTCTTCTGGTCATTGGGGTTGTAATATATCACCCGTTTGATGATGCACATGCACCCAACTTGACATGCCGTATAGAGTCATTTGGTAGAATTTGTCAAAAGTTTGACGGAAGACGTTGGAGGTGGGTAACAGAAATGGGATTTGGTGGTTTACTGCATCTTGCCTCGTCAGGCATGCAATTACCCAGGCAATTGGCATATTGGTTGCTGACTCGTGTTGATCCAGTTAGTAAAATTTTGATATCTCCAGATGGTAAGGAATTTAGTCTGTCTCCTAATCAAGTGTATTGGGTTTTAGGAATTCCTAATGGTGGGAAGGCTATCCCTACAAAGAAGAATATGACATCAAAGTTAAAAGATAAGGTTGAAGCAATATTGAATAAGTATGGGCAGTCGTGGGAAACTAGGTGTAATGGTTATGAGGGTAAGGTTTATACTAGTAAGGGTATATCTGTGAATCCTAGGCTGATGGAAAGACTGGAGGGTGATTGGATGGAGGGGGAGGAAGTTGAATTCAAGACTCTATTCCTATTGTTGTCCCTCCACATGGTATTATGTCCAACCCAGTCTCCTAGACTTTCAGCCGATCTTGTTCCTGCGTTGACATGTGCACATGATTGCATGGATTATGACTGGTGTGGGTTGGTGGTGTCGAAGTTACTAGGCAGTGTATCATCCTTTGCGCGTAAGTTTTATGCTAATGGTTATGCTGGAGGATCTGGAGGCTGCTTGTTATTCATTGTGGTAAGATATTCCTTCTGGTTAGTTATTAGCATAATTTTTCATATGTTGCTTGATTTGCATTGTGTATTAATTGTCTTAAGATTTGAACAGATTATGTACTTGGACAGGCTGAATAGGGTGCCGCTAAGATGGGGTGTATTTCCCAGGATCAAAGTATGGAATATGCAGGAAATTGGGTCAGTTGCAAGGCTTGATCGTCACTCCATTGATGGTGACTTTGGTAAAATGGGGGTGAGTGTAGCAATGGACCATGTTGTTTGGTGTTTTAAAGGCTTTTTATGCTCTTATGTAAGTATGCTTATTATGTACGTATTTCAGATGATTGACGTTGCATATGGAGAGAGTCATCCTAAGGAGGCTAGGGATAGCAACGGACCAAGTTTGATTCAGGTTTGTTAAACAACACTGTTATAATTGAATCAGAAGTTAAGAGTAGTGAGGAATACTTGTTAATAAATGCTATCGTTCTGGAATGTACAGCCTAACGATGAGGTAATTCCATACATACTCAAACCTCCTAAGGCAAGGAGGATTAGATTTGCAACAAATCCTTGTTTTGTCCGGAATCCGGTACCTGATGAATCTGTTCTGTACATGGAGGTTAGCATGTGTAATAGTTATAAGGATTCATGTGCTCGTATGAGTTTTTTGGTGTTTGGTGCTCATATTATATTTCGTGGTGCACCAGGTTGGTGAAATGATATGCAATGTTCAACAACAAGAAGAGCAAGCCGATTGTGTCAACGTAGTTGTTCAACAAGGATACGATCGACAAAAGAGCAAGGCATATGATTTACAGTTTGTTAAGTGAGTTCATTCTTTGTACTGTACTAATAGCATTTAGATTGTATCATTGTAACTTTACACGGGAATAAACAATTACAAGATATACACAATGTAATAATACTATTAATGTCATGATTGTTGTTTGTTAGCACAATAATAGCCAATAATATGTTTTCATAACTGATAAGTTGTACATCACAACAATACAAGCCAAGAACATAACTTAGTTGTTAGAACATATAAACCGAGGGCTACAAAACATTGTTGATACACATCCATTGCAACAACCTAGTACTCCATGCCGCAATATCTACGAGTTCAGTGCCCCTTATTTACGAAATCACGACCATTCATCATGCTTTACATCCCTGGCCCCTACAACAAGTGCACACACACGCGGTTATTGCAATGGTTATGCATATTAGTGTCTAATTAACAAGAGCGAATAGTTTTTTGGGCTTTTACCTGAATGAGACCCAGGACACCCTTGGTTGTTGTTCTGATTGGTAAGAAGGACAAGTACCTTGACATCCAGAGTATGACAATTCCACCAGAGATGCCGTCGGGGTTCACCATCAACCACCCATTATATGGGAGTGCACACACTATCTTTTCAGTGTCCGCCCTGCAAACTCGGTGTTCTGAAATAACCACCATGTGTGGATGGTGTTGGTTGATCAAGGCATTTATGTGCCTTCCGAAAGAGGCCCTTGCAATCCCTCTTGCATTCCAGTACAGAATGATAGTGTTAGGGATTGTTGGTGAGTACGGATATGCATGCACATCATCTTCATGAGTAACACTTGGTAGGAATTCAGTTTCATGTCCAGTAGCAAGATCAATTAAAATGTAGTGCCGTGGAACTACGGATAATTGAATATGTCTTTCTTCATCCGCTGCTCCATCCCAGTGTATGTTGAATTGAATTTGCCTTTCTATTTGAACAGCGTTGAACAACAACACCGCGTTTGACCAGCTGCTTGTATCCATTGTCGTTGCAACATACTGTACATGAATCATTTCAATTACACGTGGCAGGACGGGAGGAGGATCAAGAATGTAGGCGAATTCAGGCGGGATTACATCCCTTGAATCTTCTTGATTCAGTTTAGCTATCAACTAGAAAAACACCCTTTTGACTGGCTCGGTGAGGAAAACCAGATCAGAAATGTTAGGGAGGTGGGCTGGGTGTAGATATCCATCGTTCGACAGCATTTGCATTTCTTTCCACTCATCTGGTACCTCACCAGGGTTGCAAATTATCCGACGGAGTACGTTTCCAGGAACTATGTTGACATCTTCAATTTGTTGGGTCTCCATCATAAATTCTACTTTGTTTGGGTTTAGGTCTGATATACCAGTCGCTGGTGGTGCGAACTGAGACACATGAGACCTCCATGTGTGGATGACCTGCTGACTATACGGAGGTGTGTCCGGAGGTGTCTCCAATGGGTTGTGTCTGCTTGTTGGTGTATCAGGTGGGGAGGGTGTGCCAGGATTGTAAGTTTCATAGTTCGACACCATTGTTGTAAGCACAGTAAGCACAAAGTTGGAAGTAGGAAGGCTGGTTTGGGAAGAACAAACACTGATGGTGATATGGCCTTTAGGAACCCTTGCTACTCTGTAAATGGGCCGAAAATGAGAAGGGTCGTAAATGAAAATATTTAGATGCGGCCCAAATGTTTTGAACAATAAGAATCGTGCATTAATACCCTCTGGCCCATGTTTTACGGCCCATGAAAATATTTAGATGCGGCCCAAAAGCCTACTATTGCTAATTACATGTTTTACGTTAAGCCTAATTTGTGGACCTTAGGTGTAGTGGCTCTTTGGGCCTTAAAAGACCATGAATGAGCTGTATATGTGCTGCCTTATGTGTAGTGGGCCTAAACTTACAAGATACTACATCAACAAATGCAAGACCTGCTTAATTGAAGTGGGCCTTTGTATTGGGATAACATGTTCTACCCCAATTCCATCTGCACCCCCGTATTTGATGATAATCCTTTGTATTGCTATTTTCAGTGGAACAGGTGAGCTGGGGCAGTGGAATTCTTTTTAAGAAGCAATATGTCACCAGCGGGTCGTCGTCCATGGGCAATCCAATCAGCAACGGTTGCAGCAGTAACTAATTGCAGGTTGAGCTTCTGTTGTTCAACGCTTGATACGGACTGTACAACAGCCAATATCCTGTTAGGTACTAGCTACTCTCAAATGTTGTTACAGTAATGTAATAGTAATAAAAATAGAGTCTTGTTAAGAGGAAAGCTTGGAACTTGATTTAATTGGATGTTAACGGCAACAAAAAAAGGCACTACCCTACTACTACTGAAATTCTACTCACTACAATACTTCTCTCCACCCTGCCTCTACGGTTTCATTACTTCACTATATATACCAAGCTCCTAATGCAAGCAATCCAACCCTAGCATTAAAAAACTTTGTCCTGTTCTGCCACAAGGGAGGCCTTCACTACAGCAGTCCTTTCACCACATTCCATAGTGGAGTATTAATTTGTTTTGTCCTGTTCTGGAGTCCCCTGCTGTTGCTGCTGATGTTGTGCCTTGATTCTGCGCCTTCTCTCATATACCCTTATGGGCTGTTGTGTTATGGGCTGTTGTGTAGGCTCGACCCAATCCATGACAATACTCCCCTCCGGAACATTCACCTTGTCCTCAAGGTGGAAAGATGGAAACCGAAGGTTAATAGTCTCATAGTCTTCCCAGGTAGCCTCGAACTCAGGTAACCCAAGCCACTTAAGGAGCACCTCAATTTTCTGTCTTCCCCCCTCCGCCTTGTGTCTCACTGCCAGCACTTTCTCTGGTTCAACCACCAACTCCAAGTCGTCTGTGAGTTGGGTTGGAATTGTTGGGTTCACAGGAGCCCCTCCAACAGCCTCCTTCAACTGAGATACGTGAAAGACTGAGTGAACCTTGCTCCCCTCTGGTAACTTCAGACGATATGCCACCTTCCCAACTCGTTGCAAAATTTCAAAAGGACCATAGTAGCGTGCTGCTAGCTTCTCAAAGGGGCGTCTTGCAATTGATTGTTGCCGATATGGTTGTAATTTGAGGAACACCCAATCTCCCACTTTGAATTCTAAATCCCTTCTCTTTCCATCCGCGTTTTCCTTCATGAGTTGCTGGGCTCTGTTAATGTTCATACGCAATTCATCAAGAATCAAATCCCTTTCCTTCAGCCCCTCCTCCAAACTCTTCACGGCAGTCGAATTCTCCTTCAATTTCCACACCGTTGGGGGATCCCTTCCATATACCACCTTGAAAGGGGTCATTTTGGTGGTTATATGGGGTGATGTATTGTAAGCAAATTCTGCTCAAGGAAGCCAACTTGCCCAAGATTTAGGCTGATTAGCTACAAAACATCGGAGATATGTTTCAAGGCACTTGTTCACCACCTCCGTTTGACCGTCCGTTTGGGGGTGGTAGGATGTGCTCCGCTTAAGGTGAGTGCCTTGCAATCGAAAGAGCTCCTCCCAAAAAAGACTCATAAAAACTTTATCTCGGTCCGATACTATGGATGAGGGAAAACCGTGCAAGCGAACTATCTCCCTTACGAAAGCATCAGCAACCTTAAGGGCAGTGAAGGGATGTTTGAGCCCAACAAAATGGTTGTACTTCGATAACCGATCCACCACCACCATTATCACGTTCACCCCTTTGGAAAGAGGTAATCCCTCGATAAAATCCATTGAGATTTCATCCCAAACAACCTCTGGAACAGGTAGGGGCTGCAATAACCCGGCTGCTGCTTGCTGTGAACCCTTACTTCTCTGGCAAACTTCACACATTCGCACATACTCTCCCACCTTCTTTCTCATTCCGGGCTAGAACCAATCGGTTGCCAGGCGGAGATAAGTTTTCACCTCTCCATCATGGCCTCCAATCGGAGTATCATGGTATTCCTTGAGCAAAATAGGAATAAACTTCGAATTCTTGGGCACCACTGTTCTTCCCTTGTAGAGTACTCTTCCCCCTACCAATGCATACCCTTTACTCCCCCCTCCTTGTTCTGCTAACTTGGTCTTCAATTCGCTCAGCCACGGATCCAGTTTTATCTCATTCTCTAGAGCAGCCCAATCTATCACTTGTGTGGATATCAAAGCCCCAAATTACACAGCACCTTCCCCTTTTCTTGAAAGAGCGTCTTCTACTCTATTGGATGGACCCGGTTTGTATTGAATTTCGAAATCCATCCCCATCAATTTACGCATCCATTTATGATATTCACTGCCAACCTCCCTTTGTTGTGTCAAGAAACGCAAACTCTGCTGGTCGGTACGAATTACAAACCTTCGGCCTAAAAGATAATGTCTCCACTTCATCACGGCTAAACTGATGGCCATCAACTCTTTTTCATAAATTGACTTGGCTTGATTCCGCACCCCTAACAACTTACTGAAATAGGCGATTGGTTTCCCACCTTGCATCATCACAGCTCCCACGCCATACCCCGATGCATCAGTTTCTAGCACAAACTCTAGCTGCAAATTAGGTAGCGCCAAAACAGGGGCTGTTACCATTGCCATCTTGAGGGACTCGAATGCCTGAGAGGCTTCCTTGCTCCAGCCGAAACTATCTTTTTTGAGCTGAGAGGTCAGTGGCTTTGCAATTTGGGCGTAATGCTTCACAAACTTCCTATAATAGCCGGGGAGGCCGAGAAAGCCTCGAAGTTCTTTCAAGTTCTTGGGTTCCTGCCAATCCATAATTGCCCTCACCTTCTCCATATCCATAGCAACTCCCCTTTCCGAGATCACGTGCCCCAAGTAAGCTACCTCCCTCCTTCCAAACTCACACTTCTTCCGATTTGCATATAAGCTATGCTTCGCTAATGTCTCAAGTACCACTCTAACATGCTCCTTATGCTCCAACTCTTCTTTGCTATACACTAGTATATCATCAAAAAATACCAATACAAATCTCCTCAAGTAGGGCTTAAAGACCTCATTCATAAGTGATTGAAAAGTGGCCGGTGCATTGGTCAATCCGAAAGGCATGACCAAAAACTCGTAATGCCCTTCATGTGTGCGAAAAGCGGTTTTATGAACATCTTCGGGTTTCACTCTGATTTGGTGGTAACCGGACTTGAGGTCCAATTTCGTGAACCACTTGGCCCCATGTAACTCATCAAGTAGTTCATCAATCACCGGAATTGGGAATTTGTCCGGCACCGTCTCCTTATTCAAGGCTCGGTAATCAACACAAAATCTCCAACTTCCGTCTTTCTTCTTTACCAAAATCACGGGGCTAGAAAACGGGCTTGTGGATGGTCGGATAATTTCAGCTTGCAACATTTCTTGAATCAACCTCCCAATCTCATCCTTTTGTATTTGAGGGTAGCGGTACGGTCGAACACTCACCGGATCGCTCCCCCCTTTTAGTACAATAGCGTGCTCATGATTTCTCTTTGGGGGTAACCCACTCGGCATCTCAAACACCTTGGCAAATTCCTCTAATAGTTCAGTCAGGAAGGCTGGTGGAATCCCCTGTTTCCCCTGGTCTTCTTTCTTTCCTTCTAGACTCCCAAATTCCACCCAAACCCCTTGTCTCTCCTTCCTCAAGCTGCGGACCAGGGCTCTAAAGGATATCTCCCTCTTCTCAAGTGACGGATCACCGATGAGAGTAGCCGGCATACCTTTGTTCTTGAATTTCATGACATGGGTCTTCCAGTTCGTGGTCACCGCCCCTAACTTCTCCAGCCATTGCACCCCGAGAATAACATCGGCGCTTCCTAATTCAAGAGGTAGGAAGTCCTCTTCTATTTCAACTCCTCCATTCAACGCAAATCTCACTCTCTTGCACACTCCTTTCCCCTTAATGACTTCCCCATTACCCAAAGCAACAGAGAACTCACCCCCTTTCGAGACCGGAATCGCCAAATCACTCACAAGCTCCACCGCTACGAAATTGTGCGTGGCACCAGGGTCTATCATGACCACCACAGATTTTCCGGCCATCTCACCCCTCAATTTCATCGTTTTGGGGTTTGAGATCCCGATGACCGAGCATAGAGACATTCCGACCGCCCCTGATTCTTCCTCTTCCTCCTCGGCTTCTTCTTCTTCCTCCTCTCCGGCCACCAGAAGCACACTCATCTCTTTCCTCCAACAACGGTGGCCCACTTCCCACCGTTCGTCACAGCGAAAGCAGAGATTCTTCGATCTCCTCTCCTGCAATTCAGCTTCTGTTAGTCTTCTAGTAAATCGGGTGTTTTTGCGGATTGAAGAGGACCCAGACGGCCCATTTACATTGACCGAGCCTTGAGATTCGGGCGGTTTTAACCCGGGTCGGGTCGAGCTCGAATGGCTAGGGACCCCATAAGTGTGAATTAATCCGAATCCTCTATTTTGGGTGGGTGGGGTAGTGTTAGAATTGCTTTGGGCTGTGTTGGTGAAATTTTGGGCTGACCCAAACCTTGGAGGCCCAAAATTTCCCTTCTTGGGTTGGCAAACCCTATTCTTCTCCTCTATCCTACTTGCAAGGTCCATGGCTGCTTCTAGATTGAACGGGTTGAGCATCCTCAACTCGGTCTTGACTTCACCTTTCAACCCGTTAATAAACTAGGCCAGCATGATACTCTCAGGGATTCCTTCCAAAGGCGCTGCTAGTTCGATGTATTTTCTCCGATAATCCTCTACACTTCCGATTTGCTCAACTGCTAACCATTGTTCATAGAGCGACCCTGTGTGAGAAGGTCTAAATTCATGGAGCACCCTCTATCGGAGGTCGTTCCACCCTGCTATCGGCCTCCTTTTCTTCTCCCACTGGTACCACTTGAGTGCCGCCCCGTCCATAGCCACCACCGCAGCCTCTAATTTTTCTCTCTCAGTCAACTGATAAAATTCAAAAAATACCTCGGCTCTAATGATCCAGTTATCAGGATCGGTGCCCTCGAACACCGGCATATCGAGCTTGCGATGTTTCCACTGCCCTCTGTTTCCGCCGGTACCGTCGCCACCACCGCCTCCTCCCGGCCAGTGGTGGAACTCAAACTCGCCTTCTCCTTGGCCACCGCCTCTCCAGCCCCTCCTTATCGGTGAGCGTACTTCGTTCTCGTCCAAGCCGTGGTTGTGACTCCCCTCAGCATCCAAGTTGATCGGCTGGATGACAGGTTGCTGTTGGATCGGTGGTCGAGTTCCCTGACCTCCGGCGGTTTTTCTCTTCACCTCCTCCCTAAAATTTTCATTGTTTTCCCTTTCTATTGCTGCTAACCGCTCGTGCTCAATCCTAAACCTATCAATCCTCTCCTCCAGTCTGGTGGTGGTCCGGGCAAACATATCCTCCGTTCTCTTCCGTTCTGCCTCTAGCACCCCCGCCACCGCTGCTTGCACCGCTCTCTCGATGGTGGATTCTTGAGAGCCGATTTTCTCCGCAATCGTTTTAAGGTGCGTTTCCTGTGCGTCGAACTTTTGCTCCATGGTTTGCAACCTCGACTCTACCTCCCCTATTTTCTCGTCCACCGCATCTGCTCGTTGCGATAGCGTTGGTGTCACCATGATCGTACCGCTCTGATACCAATTGTTAGGTACTAGCTACTCTCAAATGTTGTTACAGTAATGTAATAGTAATAAAAATAGAGTCTTGTTAAGAGGAAAGCTTGGAACTTGATTTAATTAGATGTTAACGGCTACAAAAAAGGCACTACCCTACTACTACTGAAATTCTACTCACTACAATACTTCTCTCCACCCTGCCTCTACGGTTTCATTACTTCACTATATATACCAAGCTCCTAATGCAAGCAATCCAACCCTAGCATTAAAAAACTTTGTCCTGTTCTGCCACAAGGGAGGCCTTCACTGCAGCAGTCCTTTCACCACATTCCATAGTGGAGTATTAATTTGTTTTGTCCTGTTCTGGAGTCCCCTGCTATTGCTGCTGATGTTGTGCCTTGATTCTGCGCCTTCTCTCATATACCCTTATGGGCTGTTGTGTTATGGGCTGTTGTGTAGGCTCGACCCAATCCATGACAATACTCCCCTCCGGAACATTCACCTTGTCCTCAAGGTGGAAAGATGGAAACCGAAGGTTAATAGTCTCATAGTCTTCCCAGGTAGCCTCGAACTCAGGTAACCCAATCCACTTAAGGAGCACCTCAATTTTCTGTCTTCCCCCCTCCGCCTTGTGTCTCACTGCTAGCACTTTCTCTGGTTCAACCACCAACTCCAAGTCGTCTGTGAGTTGGGTTGGAATTATTGGGTTCACAGGAGCCCCTCCAACAGCCTCCTTCAACTGAGATACGTGAAAGACTGAGTGAACCTTGCTCCCCTCTGGTAACTTCAGACGATATGCCACCTTCCCAACTCGTTGCAAAATTTCAAAAGGACCATAGTAGCGTGCTGCTAGCTTCTCAAAGGGGCGTCTTGCAATTGATTGTTGCCGATATGGTTGTAATTTGAGGAACACCCAATCTCCCACTTTGAATTCTAAATCCCTTCTCTTGCCATCCGCGTTTTCCTTCATGAGTTTCTGGGCTCTGTTAATGTTCATACGCAATTCATCAAGAATCAAATCCCTTTCCTTCAGCCCCTCCTCCAAACTCTTCACGGCAGTCGAATTCTCCTTCAATTTCCACACCGTTGGGGGATCCCTTCCATATACCACCTTGAAAGGGGTCATTTTGGTGGTTATATGGGGTGATGTATTGTAAGCAAATTCTGCTCAAGGAAGCCAACTTGCCCAAGATTTAGGCTGACTAGCTACAAAACATCGGAGATATGTTTCAAGACACTTGTTCACCACCTCCGTTTGACCGTCCGTTTGGGGGTGGTAGGATGTGCTCCGCTTAAGGTGAGTGCCTTGCAATCGAAAGAGCTCCTCCCAAAAAAGACTCATAAAAACTTTATCTCGGTCCGATACTATGGATGAGGGAAAACCGTGCAAGCGAACTATCTCCCTTACGAAAGCATCAGCAACCTTAAGGGCAGTGAAGGGATGTTTGAGCCCAACAAAATGGTTGTACTTCGATAACCGATCCACCACCACCATTATCACGTTCACCCCTTTGGAAAGAGGTAATCCCTCGATAAAATCCATTGAGATTTCATCCCAAACAACCTCTGGAACAGGTAGGGGCTGCAATAACCCGGCTGCTGCTTGCTGTGAACCCTTACTTCTCTGGCAAACTTCACACATTCGCACATACTCTCCCACCTTGCCTCAGTGACAATAAGGAGGAGTGGTGAATATGAGTCATGAATGATTCCGAAGTTTTCTGCAAAAGAGGGCCTGTGAACATCCCTAGCATTCCAAATCACAATTCTACTTCCCTTACTGAATGTAGATTGGCATGAAAACTTATTGGCTGTTTCTGATTCTATTGTTGTTCTGAAGTACCTATGCCCCCTACGATTAGTTTGACGACTCCAGATTTTGAAGCTAATTTGGGATATTAACTGAGTCACCACCATAACGTGCACACCAGCATGATAAGCCCCCATGAAGATCTCACGAGGTGCGGTGGGGAGGGCGTAGTCGACGATATGATTCGGGTTTACATCAAATCGCAGATCGAATATGGGGATCACTTGTTCTGGAATGAGTTCCGGTTCAAGGGGACTTTGTTGAAGGCTCAACCATTTAATAAAGTGTCTAACCCCTTTATGTAAGTATCCGTCTAAGTCAGATAACAGGGGAATGTAAGCAGGCCTGTAATTCCCCTCAAACTTCATCATCCGGAATGGACTACCGTACGGTGTGTCGTTATGGTCGTTCATCCGCAACTCCTCCTTGAGGGGTTGTACATGGATCTTATTGAAATCACTATAATCAAATTGGTTGTGGTAGTAATCGGTGCCATTCACATCGATTTCGGCTTTGGTAGATGGATTGAAATGATTGAAATACATAACAGGATTTTTGGGATGGAATCTAATTCCCCTGCTCCTGGCCGTGATCTCAGATGTAGAAAGGTGATAAACTATGGATTTACTCTTGGAGTTAAACATGTTTAGTTTGGAGTTTTTTTGGTGATTTATGGTCAAACGTTGTCTTTATATCATTTACTCTATCAAGTGTTTACGAGGTACTGCGTATGCCGTTGGATTATTGCAAAAATCCCTCTTCTTTATTTTACAATTTTTGTTAAACTTATATTTGATCTATCCTCATTATTGAAGCTCGTGTCCAACAGCTCTCTACTCTTTCCCTGGAAGTATCACTTTATAGCTGATGGGACTACTCAATGTGTAGCCTTATGTCTAGACTAGTAGCTGTTGCTTGTGGCTGATAGAATAAGTTTAATTTGCGTGTAATTTGAGTATTAAAGCATTAGGCAAATGCGTGTGTTTGTAACAAAAATAAATACATATTTTCATTGTTACCCCCATTTGAATAGCAAGTTTTGTCATCAAATTCACATTATTCTAGTTAGGCCAATTCGATCCGAATTTCAATTCGTTTTTATTTTTTAATCTGATCCGATCCGAATTACTCTTCCAATCAAATCCGATCGAGTCTGAATTAAAATTCGGTTATGTTGGATCCGATTCTGAATTCCGAATTAAACTAAGTTGATATATAACTTCTAATAAACTAGTACAATAACATAAAACATTATTCATGATTAACATAAATTTTTAACATCAGGTCCGATTTAAAGTTTGGACCCAAACCGAATTTATAATTCGGTTTGGATTGGATATCCAAACTATGGACACCCCTAATTCTAGTGCCCTTCGAAGACTAAAGGTCTCAATTCGTACATTATTTCCTTTAAGTATTCGTTTTATAGGTCTCAAACAGGGTTTAAGTATTCATTATTCCATTATCTCCTATACATTGTTACACATAAGTCATATAAAATTGTTACGCAATTTGTAATCGTATATTTTTGGGACCAACGCACGCCGTACTACATTAACATTTGATTTATACCTTAGTGTTGGGTTAATATCAATTTCATTTTTAACCTCATATCACACATATCATTATATCATACGTAAGCTATTATTGTTTAAGCTAACCAATAATCCCACATGGGACAAATATATTTTTAAAGCGAACTAGATTCAGAATTATATTAGTCTTATGCTATTGTTGTAGGCCAAAGGAATCATATAAAACACGAAATCTACATCGTTAAGCAAAATCATTCAAGTTCAACAGACAATAATTAATTACTCAGGCTCAAAATTGTAACACCGAAATTAAATCCAATTAGACTAGCGATTAAGTTCACAATTACAGTCACAAATTCACAAAGCAGATATACTAAATAATCTGATTGACAAAAGGTCTTAACATAAAAGTTTAATCACAATCCAGATAGGCTACAAATTAAAAGAGTATTTACAACAAAAACCCAAAATTCCAAATAAAAAAGTTTCATTGTCGACAATTACCATATTCTTCAACATATCTACTTTACAAAACTTGATCAGACCTAAATTCTTAATTAATACAAAACCGTAACATACCTTGATTATTTAATCTGAATTGAATCCGTAAGCGCTATCATCACTTTGAGAGACTTCAGGGGAATGGAAATGGTAGGGGTACCCACCATCCTCCTCTGAATTTTCGTCACTCGTATGCTCCTGCTGTTGACCTTCCTCTTCTTCCTCCGATTTCTCATCCCCCAGATTCAACTGCTGCTGTTGCTGGCCCTGTTGCGCCGCATCATCTACCCCTATCGCAGAAGCATCCTGTACTTCTTCTTCTTGTACTTCATCTTCATCCTGGACAACTAAATTTAAATCAATCACCAGTTTCATTTGACCTTGACCCTCGTCGTCGCTGATGTCCATGTCAGCCTCCCCACCCTCAACCCCAACCTCAACCCCAACCCCCCCACCCTCAACCCCAACACCCGTATCCCCCTTATAACCACTAATTTGACCCCTAATTTTAGATGACTCGCCCTCGCAGACCGCATACCTTCTCTTCCTCACCGGTTCGTCATCACTATCACTACCAACTTCAATTGGAGTGTGGATGTTGCTTCTAGGATTACATTCTTCAACCTTGCTCTTGTTCTTCCTCACCTTCTCTTCCTCGTGTTTTTTGTTGGCCTTTGCATACGCTTCACACTTTGCTATTTGTTTGTCAAGGTCTTCCATTTCCTCCTGAAGTGCGTCTAATTTTTTGGTTGCTTCCAAACGGAGCTCGGCGTTTGCCATAAACCGACCCCATGCCTGTTGTTTCCGCCTTTGGAGAAATCTCCAATACCACTCATCATTCCATGGAGCGTTCTCGTCGTCATTGGCCATTTTTTTTTCCGGATTGGGACTGTGATTGGGAGAGTGTGAATGGGTTAGTGAATGGGTTAGTGAAAGGGAAATGGAAAAAAAACTTTTGGGGGGATGTGTTACTTTGAGCAGAGCGTTTCCTTTTGGGAATTCATCCTGCTTTTATTGAAGATCATCAAGCATTTGAAGAATTTGAAGAGTCGTACTGTTTCAAATGTAAAACACACGTTGTACGATGCAATAATTTGGATTATTGTCACAGATTAAGATATTGACCCGACCCAAGACCAGATATCCCAAATTAGATCCAATCCGATCCGAAATTAGATCCGTAACCCGAATTAGATCCAATCCGATAAAAAATTAACATGATATTCGACCCACCCTGCCGTCACCAAATAACCTCGTAAGTATTATCGAACTAAGTAAATTACCTTAACTCATTTATAAAAATAGTTAATCTTTCTTCCCATGTATTACCACAATTGGTAAAGTAAGCATATAATAGGTTCCGCTATTATAAAACACAAGATTTTTTCGCATCGAAGGTTCAAATCTAGATCCCTATATTTATGAGTGGATTAGTACAATATGAATAAAGTTACGAATGACATGATAAATCGCCTAAAATAATTAAACTTGTTTCATCAGTCGCCTATTACTCCTCCCTAACTTCAAATTTTACTCGCAACAGTACCCTTGACTCTTGTATATGTCGTCTATATCTTTTTAAATAAGTTGTATATATTTATAAATGACGTAAAAAGGAAATATTAACAAACTACACATTAAAATAGAGTCAACAATATCTTACGTTACTGTAGGGAATAATTTCAAGCCTTTAATCCCACTAGCTTGAACCCCACTGTGATCATACACTAAAGTACGGTGGCGTCCAAAAGGGAAGAAGATAGAGCAAAAGAGTCGCCAACAAGTTTTTTTTAAGGAACTTATAAACCATTCACGAGGTGAAGGTTACACCCCTTAACGATCCAAGAGATCGTCAACTCCATAAGGTCATGAACCAAATAAGGGTTCGGGGATGATGGTACAAATCCAACCTAAAAGAGATTGAACCTGCCCTAATAATAGGCCTCTACTTTATTCTGATCGTATTCATGTGCGCTTTCTGATTAACATACAATCAATAGGATTACCCTAAACCTGTTTATCTATGTTGGTTGAATTTAATGCACAAATAAACTATTATTGGCGATCACTTGAAATATAATCACAATAATTAACCCTAACAAGATTATTAAATATCTTATTAAGCGTGATGACAAGTACAAATTCCCTTTAAACATGCATAAAAGGCGTGATCAAGCAATAACAATAAATATCAAGCAACATAATCAATATCATGACAATAATTATAATAATCATAATAATAATCATAACAATAATAATCATAAAAATAATCATGTTAATATTAAAGCTTAATAATAGCAAGATCCTAGGCATGATACTAACAAGATTAATAACAAACCCTAGCATGTCACTAAGCAATAAAAATCAAATCTTTAACCCTAACATGATACTAACAAGCATAAATATTAGGAAGAACATAGGAAGCATCGTAACAATCATATTTAATATTAAAGTTACCCTAGACATGATTCTAGGAATATCATAATAACAATGTAAACATGATTTCTACATCATAACATCAATAAAATCAATTAAAGCACTTACTTTGATGCCTCGTACCTCTTTCTAATAACAAAATACACGCGTTAGTAACTTCAAGGAAAATAATAATCAAACAATCAAATTAAATAATTGAAATAGAGATTTGGGACCAAACCCTCAGAAATTAAAACCTTTCACGTCTAGGGCGAAGGCAACTTCGAATATGGCTAGGTGTATCTAGATCTTGCGAATGCAGAATTTTGTATTTGAAACAAAGTTTAGAAAAAAGAAAGAATGCTAATTAAAACTGATTGTAGAACTTGTGAATGATGAGAATTGTTAAATGAATGAATGTAGATGATGAATGAAAACAATTGGTGTATGAAAATAGAGTTTTTAATACGATATTTATAGAGAAAATCAGCCAAAAAGATAAATTAAACAAAACAGAGTCTGACGCTCAGAAAACAGAGCTGGCGCCAACCCTGGCTAGCTGGCGCCAGGCACCAACACTAGCGCCAGGCGCCAGGCCTAGTTCCAGGCGCCAAGGCTTGGGGTTAGGCGCCAAGCCTGATACCAACGTGTTTTTCGAAAATCCGATAAGTTTACCGTACTGGAGGATAAAATAATATAATTTCCTCGAAAATGATATTTGATTTTGATTAAAACTCTGAAAAATCAATAAAAGTCAATTTATCAATGCTAATTGAATTAGGAATGAAAAGAATCTTCTAAAAGAATCTAGAAGACTAAAACCATTCCTAATTGCATTAGGAATGATAAATCATATTAGGCCCTCCCCTAGATCATTGGGCCGTACATAAAGCTCAAACCGGACCCAGTTTAGTAAATTGGCCATAACTTCCTCAATATTCATCGGAATTGAGCTTATAATATATCGTTGGAAAGGTCTTTGCAAGCCCCATCCAACTACACTAATATTGGACCCATATCATGAACCAATCAAACTTGATTGTCTGTTTTCTTAAAAAAAATTTCAAAAACAGAAAGAAGAGAAAAGAAATTAAAACTTTCCGCAACGCTTGACTTTCCACACTTTCGTTTCATTCGATTATGATTCGACGTGAAAGGTACTCATCACTGGGTTTGGTTTTGGGGAGACACAAATGGGTGTCTACAGAAGCCCTCACTTTGACTGAGTTTGGAGAAACGCAAGTTTCGAAAACAAAAGTCAAAGTATCGGTAGGGACGGAGAATGATTCAGAACGTTCTGCGATCCTAAATCAATCTTGCAACGCCGATACCTACAAAACTAGAATTAGTTAAACAGATAAAAGAGTTAAGAAACGCGTATCTTGCACCGTCGAGCACACGTCTCTGAAAGTAACCAATTGTTTTGATGACCTCCTACAAGCTAGAGAATGCCATCCCGCTTGAAAACCGCTACGCCTGTAACTGCTTCCAAATTTGGAAGATTGCTTCGCTTGAAACGATCCTCCTCCGCAATGATAATATTCCGCGTCCAAGGGAATACTATTGAAGATTATTTCTCTTGAAACAATCTCCATCCGCATTGATAATATTCCACATCCTAGGGAATACCATCGAAGATAACTTCTCCCGAAATTACCTCCAGTTGTTCTTGACAACTCTCCGCAAGCTAGGGAATGTTGTCAAAGACATCTTCTCTTGAAGTCACCTTCATTTGATGCGATAATTTTCAAAAGGAAATTACCAAAGATCCACACCTGTCGATCTTTAAAAGTTCGCCTGAAATCTGCTTCTACTATGCCTGTACGTCGGTGCTTCCGTTTCTTTGAACCTGTATGTCGGTGCTCTTTTGCTCTTGAACCTATATGTCGGTGCCTTTTTGCTAATGAGCCAATGCTAAGGCGCTTTAAGCTAAGTGAGACGATCTCTTATCAGGTCGATCACTTTATGTAATCAAGCCGATTACTAAATCATGTCAAATTGCTTAGAGGGGCTAACTGGCGTACCAAGGAACCCAAAAATATGTTGCAGAAGGCTAGCACAACCTCATCAGGTGGCTGGATGCTTTGGCGTTGCTGAAAAACCATCAGCGCCACCTTATTAGCATTAGCGCCAGGCGCTGATATTGGCGCCAGGCGCCAAGCCAAATATGTGACGCCAATGCATAGGGCCTGGCGCCAGCACGGGGATTTCCTTAAATACCCCCTTCCTCTTCATTTTGCTGCTTTGTTCGTCGCGAAACTACTCGAAGAAACCCGAAAGCTTCAATTGCTCATTGCTTGCTCGTTTCTCAACCGAATTCGCTCAAATTTGTTGCAAATCAAAGCTCTTTTCATCTATTTTCCTGATCTATGTAAGTTTTCTTCAAACTCACATCAGTTTTTATGAATTCTTGGCATGTTTAATTACGGATTTCATGAAAATTTGAAACTTATAATGCTCAATTTGCTCTGTTTGTCAAGTTTTATGCCATGAAATTGCTTGATTATGTTTGTATATTGCCTTGGGAGTAATTTGAGACTTGTTTGACTCAATTTGGTGAAGAAATGAGCAATTTGCCATTGTTGGACCTCTTAAGGTCGTGAAGAACAATGTGACTCGTTCTTGATGTTTTTGCTAGCAATTCTTGTCCAATTTGTCACAATAATCACTATAGTGTTGCAAGAAATTGTTTAATTGCTTGAAAAAATGCCGTTATGCTCAATTTGAATTTGTGCTCTGTTTTAGTACTACGTACTCTGTTTTTGCGAACATAGTATCATGCGGTTAGGTGAACTTTAGATACTATAGAACCTTAATTTATGACAATTTTGCACAATGTAGCATGGCTAGACAACGAGGCTCAGGTTCACGGTCCCGAAACACTAGACATCACGCCTTCCACTTCGCTTGGTCGACTTTCGGAGTGGGATGAGCGGACCTTGTTCTTCGCCCCTGTCCACCACATTTCTAAGAGGGTGAGACACGGCATCACGGCTCTGGCTGTGATGGTTTAGGCAATTTGTACAGGATGTACATCGTTAGGGATCTTGAGACGAGACTCCTATGGGAGTCTTGTGGGCTAGCTACTCTGTTCGAGACCTCTGAGGCTATGGTTGCCTCCAGCGGGGGTCACCACGTAGTGCGCGCTTTGGTGGAGTTCTTCTGGGACACCACCAACACCTTCCATTTCCCCTGGGGCGAGATGATGGTCACCCCTACGGACTTCAGTCTCATCACAGGACTGGAGTTCACTTCCGTGCCACTACCGTTTGACAGTGGAATTGACGTCTTTTCTTCGGAGGTCGAGGAGTTGTTGGGGCCGATCGCTATTCGGGCCCGAGCTGAGGTCGAGACGACTTAGTTTAGTGCTAGGGGAATTCGTCGCTCGACGCTGGCAGCGGCTCTTGATGACGATGCGACCACCCGAGAGCAGCGGGTGCGTATCTTTGTGCTGATGTTGTTGTCAGGGACATTCTCCCCTGACAAAGGTAGTAGAGCGTTGCTTTACTATCTTCCTGCTGTCCGTGATCTTCACCGGATCAGGACTTATGACAGGGCCAGCTTGGCCTATGCTGACTTTGTTCGTGCGCTGAGGGACTCGTGTCGACACCGGTCCTTTGGGACGAATGTTGCTTTGTCTGCCTTTTGGAAGGTCGTAGAGGTAAACATTTATTCCCTATAAAGTTTAGCTCTGCATATTAGTTAGCATTTGCTCACACTTCTAACTCCTTGTAGATCAGGTTCTACGAGTATTTTCCTTTTGCTGCGCTGGCGAGACCATCGCCGCGGGGATTTCCAGTGAGCGCCTCTTGGGGCGGTCATCATGTGGACATGTCCACTACACATGTCCGGAACCGGATCATCTCGGTACGACTTTTATTGTTTATCTTGCTCTTCCGCGGTGCTTTAGATGTATTCTTGCCTGATTGATGCTTTTTATAGGGACCTGAGGTGGTATACCGGCCGTGGGGCGGTTGGACAGTCCCTGGGTTAGCCGCACAGTATTCTACTAAGCGTTGCTATTTTCTGGGGACTTATGGAGCGGTTGCGTACTTAGGAGAAAGGGTCGCTAGACAGCATTCTTCTGATGTCTTCGTCGTTCCTGCTGCTCCACCACGTCATATGTTCGACGAGGCGCGGTTGTCGAGCATGTCTGAGGGAGCTGGTACTCCTTGGCGGTCCCATGTGATCCTCGGGCGGTGTTATGCTGAGGAGCTATTACCTTTGTTAGCTCTAGCCCCCGTACCGGCTGAGGATGTGAGGGTAAGATTTTCTTGGCTTTACTTTCCACTAAGTAGCCCCCAAGTAATGTTTTACTGACCTTTTTGTCTTATCAGGACGGTGCTGCTGAGTTCGTGCCACCCCGTATGTCCATCCACTACCAGGGGATGTACGGGCCGATCGAGGAGATGATTTCTCCAGCTCCCGAGGGTAAGCGCTTCGTAGAGCGGTCGATTCCTCGCCACCAGACTAGGGTAAGCCTAGTTTTTTTCAGAATTTTTGTGTTCATGTATCATGCATTTTTACTGACTTATTTTTCTGACAGTTTTCACGCGAGGTGGTTTCGGCGATGGCACGATGCATAGATGCCTTCCGGAGCCAGCTCGTCCGGATGAGGAATGCGGCCACTTGCCGTCGGGATGACGTCATCCGAGAGGAAGCCTTTCTTTACTCATTATTTTTGCATTGCTGCTTCAATTTTACTTTGTTTCTGATTTAATTCTTTTTGCAGAGCTAGCCTATTGCTTCTCACACCCGCGCGAGACCTGAGGGGCGGAGGGATCCAGCGAGGTCCAGCTCGAGACGTCGTCGCACTTCGTCAGGGGGTATAGGCGGTCGCTCTGAGGCTGCTCGAGCTGACGTTGTAGAGGGCTCGAGATCTTCTTCTGAGGGTGCTCATGCTGCACCGGTAGGAGAGGCCACCTCGGCTTTCAGAGGTGGTGGGATGTACGAGGTTGGCTTGTCATGGCAGCAGCCTCCGCGGCCTCAGCCTCAGGTTGATCCTGGCTGGAGTGGTCCTATATTGAGTCTTCCTCCTCCTACGGAGACTGGAGCTGGAGCTGGAGCTGGTGGAGAGGTGACTCTTCGTACGGCGCAATTTTATGATATGATGGGCCTACGTCCTCCAGCGCCGTAGTTTGTTCCTGTGTATATTTTATTTTGACTTTTTTTTATAGAACTTTGCCTTAGATTTATTATTTATAGACACACTTTGTATATTTATGCTATTATGAATTTATTTACTGTTGTGTGTATGTTTGTGTGTGCAAGAAAAGTGTGACAACAATTTTGCGCAAAAATCCCGTCATTTTTATTATTGGTGGAGGGTATCCGACTCTCTCCCCCAAAAAGAAAAAATAAAAAAGAAAAAAATCGAATAAAATGTCGGGTGTTTGGAATTTTAAAATAAAGTCCAAAAGGAATAATATCAATTAAAAATAATAGCTATATTTAATTAATTAAGAAAAAGGATAAAAAAAAAGATGTTTAGGAAAATTAAACGGAGCCATAAAGTCATTAACCGACTCGAGTCTAATATTAAAAACGCAAGTTGAGCACGCGCGGCTGGTCTGGTGACTTGGCGCCAGCTGGCGCCACACTATGGCGCGTGGCGCCAGGCGCTACACTTAGCGTGTGGCGCCAGGCGTTGGTGGTTGGTGCCAATCGCGGGATTGTGACGCCAATTGACGCTGATACCGTATTTCAGTCTGATTGAAATTCCTCGCAATTTGTGTATAAAAAATCCCCCTGCCAAGTCGATTCTTCTCATAATTCCAGCGAATAAATAATTCTCTTCTATAGAAAAACAATAATCATGTCTTTAGTCACCAAGACCTTCACCCAATACACTCATGAATGGTGTCGATCTCTTAATGCGAGGGAGAGAAAAGAATTAGATTTATTTCACCTGGGGGGAATTTATGGCATCAAAGGGGTAGATCTTGACCTAGACTTCATACATACTGCTTTAGAATTTTGGAATGTTGATACTCATTGTTTCAGAATAGGGTATGATGAGATTAGCCCTTTGCCGGAGGAATTTGGTGCTATCTTAGGCTTCCCTGCGACAGACCTTATAGCAATCCCTAGAATAGACGCATACTATTATAAGGATTTTGAGCGCTTCTTTAATTTGAAGGAAAGGGATTTATCAAAAATAGTGGATGACAATATAGTTAATTTGAAAGAATTTGCACGCCATTATTTTGATAAACCTCTTTCTGAATCTTTTCATATATATAGAAGAAGGGCGTTCTTATTTTGCATGCTTAATCAATTTTTTCTTAGTAGTGGTAAAAATAATGAGGGTCAATCAATTATAACCACTGTACTAGAACAAATTGAATCATGGAGAAATCCAATGCCATTAATAGTTGGAGAGACTATGATTAGTCTAGATGAATTGAAAAGGGACCCAAAAGCGCCTCTTCGCGGCTCTCCAATTTTATTACAGGTAGAAAAATAATATTTTTAATTACAGAAATCAAAAAATATATTTTTGTATTGTAATAATAATTTATTTGCATTGCAATTTTTTTTACAGATGTGGCTAATGGAGAGGCTAGGATTAATTAGCCCTCCGGACGATATTGAAAAATATACTCCCAATTGCTTCGTGAGAAGGAAGAAGCGCATCCCTAAAATTGGGTGCCATGGGTGGAGAAAAGTCTTTGAATCACGTGATTTTGCTATCAAGTGGGTCATCCCATGGTGGAAAATAGAAAGGATGGTTGGTGTTAACAAGCAACCTTTCTGCCGTCTTCCAAGCTTGTCTCATGTAACTTATTATTATCCCTGCAGGGTAAAAAGACAATACGGCTTGCTTCAGAATATTCCTTCCGGAGATCTTCGTCCTCCCTTTGAGTACCCTATTTCTCAAGAAGTAGACAGATTTGATGCTTACTGGGGCGCTAGACCTTTATGGGAAGTGATTACCCAAAAGGTTCCTCCTTCTTTGCCTAATGATGTAAAGAAGTGGTTGCTGAAGAAATCTTCGATTGATCAGGGTAGAACCGATGTGATGAATCGTCTAGGTAACAGGGTGATTCCTGCCAAGGAACGCTTAGGTGCAAGAATTGAATTCAAAACACCTGCAATGCCTAGGAAGAAAGGTGCTACCAAAGACAAAGGGAAAAGGAAAGCTAACACCACAGATAAAAAGGCCTGGGTGGAAAAGAAGCATGGAGTGCTAGCTGAAGGGGAGACCATCTACTCCAAAATTGAATGTAGGTCCTCTAAAGGATGCCTACTAGCTAAAGTCATGGATGAAGAGGAGGAAGCAGACAAGAATTGGAAAAGAGCTAGAAAGGAAAAGAAAGATTAAGAGCATTGCTTAGCTTTAGATTTATTAGACTTAGATTGTTATTTTCTATTTAAAGTTAATTTATTTCAGCTTTATTTAAATTCCATCAATAATGTAATTTTATTTTATTAATGAAATTTTAGCTTTCAATTAAATTATTCACTTCAAATTTATTTTATTAAAGCAATGAAAATCGAAAAAAAAATTAATTTTCCAGAAATTCTTCGAGTACGGAAGTCGAAAATTTTTCGAAAAACACCGAAATTCGCCCAGATTTTATTCCCGAATTGGCGCCAGTTATCAGCATTTGGCGCCTGCCATTGAAGTCTGGCGCCAGGCGCCAATTCCATCGGCTGACGCTGATGACTTCTGGCTGGCGCCGAGTTCTGTTCTGCGACGCCAATAATTCGCCGATTTTCTGTTGAAATTTTAATTAATTCTGGAACGCGGAGATGTCGAAAAATAAAGTGACCGCACCCGTAAAGGGTTGCCTACGTATCCTTTCTTAAGGAATCAGGCTGAACGTAGCTCTCTTGAGTATCCTACTCAAGTAATTATGGGTAGTATTTCTTAAGTTGGTCAAGATTGGTCATGTTTGAGAATTCATTGCCATCCATATCAGTTAGTTTTGCTGCACCTCCTGATAGGATTGTCTTGACAATGTAGGGTCCAGACCAATTAGGTCTAAATTTTCCCCTTGGGTCTAAAACATTTTTCCTTAGTGCTTTTAATACCAAATCTCCTACTTTGATATTTCTTGTCTTGACCTTCTTATTAAAATGCCTAGCCATACGAGTTTGGTAACACTGAGTGTGATGTAGAGCTTCTAGTCGTTTCTCGTCGAGTAGAATCAATTCTTCATATCTTGCCCTAGTCCATTCAACTTCATCGAGTTTACTCTCTAGCGCAATGCGTAGATATGGTATTTCTAATTCGACAGGTTATACGGCATCCATTCCATATATCAAGGAAAATGACGTATTTCCTGTTGATGTACGGATTGACGTGCAATAACCCCACAATGCAAAGTGAAGCTTGTCAGGCCAATCCTTATAATTTTCTGTCATTTTCTCGATGATAGTCTTTAGATTTTTATTAGCTGCCTCGACTGCTCCGTTTGCTTGAGGTCTATAAGGGGAAGAATGATGATGTTGAATGCCGTATTTTTGTAGCAATTCTTCACATTCGGCTTGAAAGTGAGTTCCATTGTCACTTATCATTTCATGTGGGACTCCATATCGACAAATAATATTTCTTTCGATAAAGAGTGCTACATGTTTTGCAGTGAGTTTAGCATACGATTGCGCTTCAACCCACTTTGTAAAGTAATCGATTGCTACTAGGATAAATTCGTGGCCTCCTGTTCCTGGGGGAGTGATTTTGCCAATTATGTCAATTCCCCATGTAAAGAATGGCCATGGCGATGTGTAGGTGTAGAGCAAAGATGGGGGGACATGTTGTAAATTGGCATAAATTTGGCACTTAGGGCATCTTTTTACGTATTGATGGCAATCCCTATTCATTGTAGTCCAATAATATCCTTCTCGCATTATTTTCTGGACTAACATTTTGCCGTTTACATGAGTGCCACAGATTCCTTCGTGAACTATTCTCATTACTCTTTGTGCATCCATCTTTCCTACACATAAGAGAGCTCGACCTTTAGGTACCCTTTTATGTAGCTCGTTGTCTATGAGTACATATTGAGAAGCCAAAAGTCTCAACGCTCGCTTTGCTCTTTTGTCAGCAGGAGGAGGGTATTCTCCATAGGTGACATAATTGAGCGAGTATGTCCGTGTACCACGGTTCTTTTTCTTCTTCTTCCTCTTCTTGGACTAAGTCGTCGTCTTCTATAGCCTGGATATATGCTGGTTTGTGCCTTTTTTTGATAGTTAGAGGCATTTACTCGATTTCCGTGGGAATCCTAACCATTGAGGCTAATCTTGCCAAGGCATCAGCAAATTGGTTTTCCTCTCTAGGTAGATATGTATATTCTACCTTCTCTAACTGATCGATAAGAGTTTCCAGATAGGTTTGGTAAGGGGCTAGGCTTTCGCTACTTACTTTCTACTTCTTAGATATCTGATTGATGATCAAAGAAGAGTCTCCGAATATTCTTAACTTTTTTACTCCCAATGCCAAAGCTGTTTCAAGGCCTACCACGCACGCTTCATATTCAGCAGCATTGTTGGTAACGTCGAAATCAAGCTTTATGGAGATTGGAACGTGTTCTTCTTTAGGTGATACTAGTAGTACTCCAACGCCACATCCCTTTTGGTTTGAGGCTCCGTCGAAATACAAGGTCCAAGTATCATCTTCAGTGACCATTAGGTCTTCATCTGGAAATTCATTGTCTTGTATTGGCGTCGAGTCTTCTATTGGAAAATCTGCTAGAAAGTCTGACACCACGGATCCTTTAATAGCTTTTTGTGGAAAAAACCTTACATCGAACTCGGCTAGATTGACTATCCATCTTGATATGCGTCCATTGAGTGTAGATTTCTCGAACATATACTTGAGTGGATCTAATCGGGAGACTACGAAAACGGTATGCACCAACATGTAATGTCTTAACTTAGTTGTGGCCCACACCAAGGCGAGGCACAATTTCTCGAGCGGTGTATAGCGTGTTTCGTATTCGAGCATCTTTTTACTTAGGTAATATATTGCGTTCTCTTTGCCTTCTACTTCTTGTGCTAGCATGGCTCCCATTGTCTCTTTGGTAACCGTCAAATATAATCTAAGAGGTATTCCGGGAAGTGCTGGTGCTAATACGGGAGGATTTGCGAGATAGTCTTTGATCTTTTCAAAGGCTTTTTGACACTCGTCATCCCATATTACTGGTACATTCTTCTTGAGCTTCTTGAAGATCGGTTCGCATATTGTCGTCAGTTTTGATATGAACCTACTTATGTATTGCAACCGGCCAATAAATCCTCGAATCTGCTTCTCAGTCTTGGGCGGTGGCATTGACATGATTGCTTTAATCTTGGTTAGATCCACCTCTATTACTCTAGAGCTTATGACGTATCCTAAGAGCTTGCCTGAGGTGACTCCAAAAGCACATTTTGATGGATTCAACCTCATGTTATATTTTCTTAGCCTTTCGAAAAATTTCCTTAAGGCTACTTGATGGCCTGGACGGTCTTTTGACTTTACAATTATGTCGTCGACATATACTTCGACTTCTTTGTGCATCATGTCATGGAGTAAGGCAGTTGCTGCACGTTAGTAAGTAGCACCCGCGTTTTTCAACCTGAATGGCATTACCGTGTAGCAGTAAGTGCCCCATGGTGTTATAAAGGTTGTCTTCTCCATGTCTTCTTCTGCCATGAGAATCTGGTTGTACCCTGCGTATCCATTCATAAACGAAAGAAGCACGTGGTTTGCCGTGTTATCTACCAGAATATCGATGTGTGGCAAAGGGAAGTCGTCCTTTGGACTTGCCTTATTTAGATCTCGATAGTCGACACACATCCTTACCCTTCCGTATTTCTTTGGAACTGGGACGACGTTGGAGACCCATTCGGGGTATTTGGATACCTTGGTGAAACCTGCAGTTATTTGTTTTTGAACTTCTTCTTTTATTTTAAGTGCTACGTCGGGTTTCATTCGACGCAACTTTTGTTTTACAGGTTTCATTCCTGGAATTAGTGGTATAGTGTGTTGAGCTATTTCTCTATTAATGCCTGGCATATCTTCATATGACCAAGCAAATACATCGATAAATTCTTTAAGTAAGTTAATTAAATCGGTTCTTTCTTGTTTATTCAATGTTAATCCGATTTGAACTTCTCTTTTATGAGTTGAATCTTTCGAGATGTCAACTGTCTCAGTTTCTTCAATTACCGGTGTTTTCTTTTCGAGTGTTCCATTGCTTTAATAATTTCTTTGTCTTTTTCATCGTTAGCTAAGCAATGCTTGTCATCTTGGGTTAGGGAGGAACACAAGAAGTAAGGAGAATGAGAAATATTATTATACTTTGAGATCATTACATCAAAGAGTGATATGTCCTCAGGGACTGGATCACTAACTATCCTAGGAGAAGAAATAAGAGGGGGAGGTGTTACTACTTGTAGACACCCAAATGTGTCTCCCCAAAACCAAACCCGGTGATGAGTGCCTTTCACGTCGAATCATAATCGAATGAAACGAAAGTGTGGAAAGGTCTAGTGTTGCGGAAAGTTTTATTTCTTTTCTTTTCTCTTCTCCCTGTTTTTGAAAACTTTATTTTAAGAAAACAACCAATCCAGTTTGGTTGGTCCATTATATGGGTCCAATAGTGGTGTAGTTGGATGGGGTTTGCAAAGACCTTTCCAACGATATATTATAAGCCCAATTCCGATGAATATTGAGGAATTTATGGCCAATTTACTAAACTGGGCCCGGTTTGAGCTTTAAGTACGGCCCTATGATCTAGGGGAGGGCCTAATACGATTTATCATTCCTAATGTAATTAGGAATGGTTTTGGTCTTCTAGAACATTCTAGAAGGTCTTATCATTCTTAATTCAATTAGGATTCTTCAGAGTTTTAATTAGATCAAATAGCATTTTCGACTGAAATTATATTATTTTATCTTCTAGTACGGGAAATTTATCAGATTTTCGAAAACGCGTTGAAAGCCGGTTTGACGTCCAACCCCAGGCCTTGGCACCTGGAATCAGGATTGGCGCCAGACGCCAGCATTGGCGCCTGGCGCTAGCCACTGGTCCTGGCGCCAATGAGCCAGGGCTTGCGCCAAGTTAGTTTTGTGATCTTCAGACTCTGTTTTGATAAATTATCTTTTTTGGATGATTTTCTCTATAAATATCGTATCAAAAAACTCCGTTTTCATTCACGGATTACCAATATTCAATTCTTTTCAATAACATTCATTCATTCATGCATTCTTTCTTCTTTGCTTTTTAAATACAAAATTCCGCATTCACAAGATCTAGAAACACTTAGCCATATTCGAAGTTGCCTTCGCCCTAGACGTGAAAGGTTTAATTTATGAGGATTTGATCCCAAATCTCTATTTCAATTATTTAATTTAATTGTTTGTTTATTATTTTCCTTGAAGTTACTAATGTGTGTATTTTGTTATTAGAAAGAGGTACGAGGCATCAAAGTAAGTACTTTATTGGTTTTTATTGATATTATGATGTAGAAATTATGTTTACATTGTTATTATGATTCCTAGTATCATGTCTAGGGTATTTTCAATATTAAATATGATTGCTATGATGCCTTTTATTTTCTTCCTAATATTTATTCATTGTTAGTATCGTGTTAGGGCTAAAGATTTGATTTTTAATGCTTAGTGACATGCTAGGATTTGTTATTAATCTTGTTAGTATCATGCCTAGGATCTTGCTATGCTTTAACATGATTATGATTATTATGATTATGATTGATATTATTATTTTGATGATGATTATTTTATTTATGATTATTTATTATGATTATTTTATTCATGATATTATTATTTATTATGTTGCTTGATATTTATTGTTATTGCTTGATCACCTTTTATGCATGTTTAAAGGGAATTGGTATTTGCAATCACGCTTAATAAGATATTAATAATCTTGTTTAGGGTTAATTGTGATTATAATTTCAAGTGATCGCCAATAATAGATTTGTTTGTGCATTAAATTCAACCAACATAGATTAAACAGGTTTAGGGTTAATCCTATTGATTGTATGTTAATCAAAAAGCGCACATGAATACGAGCAGAATAAAGTAGAGGCCTATTATTAGGGCAGGTTCAATCTCTTTTAGGTTGGATTTGTACCATCATTCCCGAACCCTTATTTGGTTCATGACCTTATGGAGTTGACGATCTCTTGGATCGTTAAGGGGTGTAACCTTCACCTCGTGAATGGTTTACAAGTTCCTTAAAAACTTGTTGGCGACTCTTTTGCTCTATCTTCTTCCCGTTTGGACGCCACCGTACTTTAGTGTATGATCACAGTGGGGTTCGAGCTAGTGGGATTTTAAAGGCTTGAAATTATTCCCTACAGTTTTTGGCGACTCCACTGGGGAGGATTTCTATTATAATTCCTGAATTTGTTTCGGCAATGATTTAGAATGAGTGGATGAGACTCGAAAAGTTCTAAGTATTTCATGTGCGTAATTTTGATTAACATTGTGGCATATGCATAAAAAGGTTCTCATTGGAAAGACCATCCGTAATGAGTCAAAAACATAGGATTTTTACACGTAGGAAATTTGAGAAATGTCTTTCACAACTAGGACTGAAATAACACCGCGCGAAACTGGGTGATTTTATTGAGCACAGAAAGCTGCTGAGGCATGTGGGAAGTAGCGTCAGGGGCCAGAGCTTGGCGCCACACTTTTAGCCATAGCGCCAGACGCCAGTATTGGCGCCAGGCGCTACAGTTAAAAGTTGGCGCCAGTCTCTATTTGCTGGCGCCAATTTCCCCCAATACCGAGCCAGAAATATGCGTTCTAATTTCGACCGGTTTTTCGTATTGTTTGCTCGATCCTACTTCCTGATTGAATTTTTTCTCATTTTTCTGAAACCCATATGTGTTCTACATATGGACATAACTCTCTGGGAATTCATGCTCTATCTACCCGATTGAACGCTCCTGGCAACAAAGGGTACATCCGAGAGGTTGAATTCACCAAACCATGGAAGTGAGTTTTTTCTAAAAACTCGCGGTGTTCTATCCACACGCGTTAACCCTTCACGGTTAGACTTCTACGCGGTGCATCCGAACAATTAACCATGGACCCTATTTGACTAAACCATATCCCGAACTTTAGAGAACTAGAGCCATGGTTAGGTTGCGAACTCATTGCATCATATTGTGCCTACTTGACTAATTGTGCACTATTTGTTGTGCATATATATCCTTTGCTCCTCCTAACCGTTTGTTGATTTGTGTTGAGATTTAAATTAATGACTTAAAGAACTTTGCCTAATTAATTAATTAATTAATTAATTCGAGTCCATAACGTTTTTTCTTCTTTTAATCGGAATTGACCTAGTACGACTTTAGGCATACCCCAGTTGACTAATAATACCGAAAACAGTCCCGGATCGAGGCTCCAAAGTTGGTGCCAAAATCTGAGCTGTAGCACCACTGTATGGTGTGTAGCGCCAGACATTTACTAAAAAGTCTGGCGCCAACCACCATATTGTGACGCCAGTCCTGTCGCTTGGCCGACAGTTCGGATTATTTGTCGAGTCATCACCTAATGTCTAATTAATCAGTTTCCTGTTTAATTCGGTTAATTTTGCCGGCAATAATGCTTAATTGAATCAATATTCGAGTTTAGGCACTAAGTCCCATGGTCTTACACAAGATTCCAAGCATGTCACTTACACTCAATACACACACCAATACACATGTCTTGACCATGATTAAGGGAGTCTTGTGTGCGCGCGTTATTTTTTCGTCATTTTTTTTAGGGGGGTAAGTCGGATATTAATCCTCCAATAAATAATAGTACTTAAGTTCCCTAAACACATGTACATTATTGCTCCCTAAAAATATGCATACTTTTTTTAAAATATGCATACTTTTTTTAAAATAAAAGCCATAAAGTCAAATTGATTCGAGTCAAGTAATTAAAACGCAAACTGGCTTAATTTACAGCGCGTGGTCAAGAAAGGAAGGGCGATTAATCAAAGATAACCTCTTCGTACAAGTCCAACTTTTCGACAAACCTATAGCTCGCAAGAGGAAAGCAAGAGTTATAATGGCAACTCAGGAAGAAGTTAATGATCTTAAGAACCAACTGGATACTGTAACTGAGACACTGAAACTTCTCGCACTTAAGATCGAGGATCCCGCGAAGCAACAACAGATGGACCTTATGCAAGAAAGCCTAAGCAAGTTGTCCAGCGACTACAAGTTTCAAGAACTCACATCCCAAGGGGTCTCGGTGGATAAGGATCTTCTTCCGCAGAAGTTCAGTGCCAACGACATCCCAAAGTTTAGGGCAATCGACAACCCATACTTCCATCTAAGGGCATTTGAAACAATAATGAGTATCAAGGGTATCGATAAGAAAGTCTTCCCTTCTTTGTTCTCGCTATCTCTCGAGACCGTTTGCCAACAATGGTTCTTTTCTCTTGAAAAAGAAAAGACCTCTACCTGGGAATCCATAGCAAACGCTTTCGTCGATAGGTACAAGTGCAACGTTCAAGTCGAAACTGACCATAGAGAACTTGAAATCCTCAAACAGAAGGAGAATGAAGGCTTCACATCTTTCTTTAACAAGTGGAGAGAAACCTCAGCTAAAATGATTGAGGTACCCAGTGAAAAAGAGTCTATGAGATTGTTCATTAAAAATCTCCAAGAAAAATATTTAAAACATCTTAAATATCAAAACAACCTTCATACCTTTAAGGCTGTTTATGATATTGGGATTAATATTGAAGATGACTTAGCTAAGTCTAAAGCCGCCAACAATAACTCCAACAGTGGCTGGAAAGGAAAGAAGAGCGACAATCCTTCTTCTTCCAAAACCGCCCACTCAAATAATGTTAGCACCTTTAATCTAGGAGAAGTCCTCGCCATGAACAATCAAGGACAAAAGAAACCCTTTAGGAGAAACTTCACTCCTATTGGCATGAGTTATGACACCGCGTTTGATCGGCTAAATGCAAAAGGTCTTATAACTCCTATTGGACCATTTGGAGATCCACCAGTCGAGAAGAGGTTGCCTAATTGGAACCCCAATGCACATTGCAAGTATCATCAAGGTAGAGGCCACTCTACTGAAAGCTGTTGGAAGCTTAAGGAAGCTATTCAAGATTTAATTGACAGTAACAAGCTGCCGTTGCCTCCTGCTAGTAAGAAACCGAGTATCGACAATGCACCTCTAGCCCACACATTGGCTATCTCCGATGAAGAAAGCGAAGTTGACCCCTCATCTCTCATTAAGCCTGTCAAAGAAACCAATGTCGAAGAGGAAGAAGAAGAGACCTTTTTCGATATCGAAGATAATCTTCTAGAACTAGTAAATGAGGTAGAGATACGAATACTCACACTGTATCTGAGGGAGACATCGCAACTGTTACGTGAAAATCTCAAAATTTTGAATGAACTTCACAAGGAATATGATAAAGAAACTAAGAGAGAATTCACACCAGTAAAAATGACTTATGAGGCAAAATACTTTCCCTTACAAGTCACCGAAAGACCGAAGAAGAGCAATAAAATTTATACTCCAATTGGGATCCCGTATGCACAAATGTTTAAAATGCTCTCCGAGAGTGGCAAGGTCAAACCTCTCGAACCGAGACCATTTGAATCATTAAAAAGGACAGATAGATATTACTGTCAATACCATCAGTCAGGAGGACACACCCTAGAAAACTACTTCAAGTTCAAGGATTTGGTGCAGAAAATAATTGATAGAAAGGAATTAGTCCAAGTTCAACAAGAAGAGGACATAAATGTTAATGGAGTATGGGACAGTGATGAAGAAGATGTCTATCTAAAAGACATACCAGAACCTTCACCTTCTGTATCATACACCACGGACGACATTTGGGCTGAAGAAGATTCATCAATAGACGTCCTCACAAGATCCGGGAGAATACAATCTCCCGTTTCAACACAACCTATGCCTACTGTACAACAAGTTCCCATACCTATCATCGAAGACAATGACATCGTTAAACAATTCAAGAAAACAAAAGTGGAGATGAATGTATGGAAGCTTCTGGCAACATCTCGAGAACATAGGTTGGCTGTGATGAATGCCTTGGATAAAATCGGGATAGATTCTGACACTACTCCTGAGGGACTAGCTAACTTCCTCACGAGTGATCTCCCTAGTCCAATTAATCTAATCACCTTCTCTGATAAATATTTACCCCCGGAAGGTGACAAGCACTACAAGGCATTAAACCTCACAGTAGTCTGCAAAAGAATGAATGTTCCCATGACTCTTGTAGACAATGGATCGGCTATTAATGTCTGTCCACTTAGGACTGCAAGGATGCTTGGCATAAAAGATGAGGATTTAAATCCGTCCACACAAGGAATAAGAGCTTACGATAACATTCGACGTCAAGCTCTCGGCAAAATAACCCTAAATGTGACGGCAGGAGCAATAGAACACGCTACTACTTTTCAAGTAGTAGACATCAAAGCCTCATTCAATTTGTTGTTAGGACGCCCTTGGCTCCATGACCTAAAGGCCGTCCCTTCATCTCTCCACCAACAAGTGAAAGCCATAGTTGGAGGAATATCCATCACCATTGATGCTTCGCCAATGAGGATCAAATCAATAGAAAATCCAATCATCAACGTGGAGCATGATGAAGATGATGAAGACCTATGGGGCTTTAACGAAGAAGTCTCCTTAATCCAAGAGGATGAAAGGACATCTCTTTGCCACGACCCCCATTCCAACATGATTATCAACACTATGCTAAAGAAACAAGGAAACTTCCCTGGGATGACCTTAGGAAAGAAGAAGGGGATAGCAAAATCGATAGAGTCACTTGGCCTCCCTAAACTAGATACTTTCGGACTTGGTTTCGAACCGACTCGGAAAGATCTCAAGCGAGCCCAGGACAAACTGAAAGCACGTAGGGACGCTCGCATTCAAAAGAAAGTAATTCCAATGGATCAGTACCCTCTTACGCTTAATGGACAGTTTATAAAAGAAGGAGAGGACTATCCATGCCATGAATTTCCCGAACCATTTGTTGTAAATGGCATACGACAACCAGGATTCGAGATTTTCTTGGATTGCTACTTCACTGACGAAATCCCAACTCCCGTCCACAAGGAGAAAGCACCCCCATGTTTTGACTTTAACGTCATGGGATTACTGTTTGGGCGAGAAAAGATTGAGCCAGTTTATGAGGAAGATAACTCCTCACTCATTCAAACGGTCCTACAAAGCGAAAACTTCGACCCCTCAAAGCTAATTACTCCAGCTAAAGGATTACTGCAAGGGTGGCGCAAGACTATCAAGGTGACCAATCCGAGTGGAAGGAAGATATCGATCACGACAGGACAAGGGCCGATGTTTGAAGAATCGTCAGAGTCAGAGTCAGAGTCTGAGTCAGAGTCTTTCCCCATAGAATCTTCTAAGTCTTTAGCTATAACGCCTCCCCTTCCTTGTTCTTCTCCTAGGATAGTTAATGACCCAGTCCCTGAGGACATATCACTCTTTGATGTAATGATCTCAGAGTATAATAATATCGCTCATTCTTCTTACTTCTCATGTTCTTCCCTAACCCAAGATGACGAACTTTGCTTAGCTAACGATGAAAAAGATAAAGAAATTATTAAAGCAATGGAAACACTTGAAAAGAAAACACCAGTAATTGAAGAGACTGAAACAGTTGACATCTCAAATGATTCAACTCATAAAAGAGAAGTTAAAATCGGACTAACATTGAATAAACAAGAAAGAACCGATTTAATTAACTTGCTTAAAGAATTTATCGATGTATTTGCTTGGTCATATGAAGATATGCCAGGCATTAACAGAGAAATAGCTCAACACACTATACCATTAATCCCAGGAATGAAACCTGTAAAACAAAAGTTACGTCGAATGAAACCCGACGTAGCACTTAAGATAAAAGAAGAAGTTCAAAAACAAATAATTGCAGGTTTCATCAAGGTATCCAAATACCCCGAATGGGTCGCCAACGTCGTCCCAGTTCCAAAGAAAGACGGAAGGGTAAGGATGTGTGTCGACTATCGAGATCTAAATAAGGCAAGTCCAAAGGACGACTTCCCTTTGCCACACATCGATATTCTGGTAGACAACACAGCAAATCACGCACTTCTCTCATTCATGGACGGATACGCAGGGTACAATCAGATTCTCATGGCGGAAGAAGACATGGAGAAGACAACTTTTATCACACCATGGGGCACTTACTGTTACACGGTAATGCCATTTGGGTTAAAAAACGCAGGTGCTACTTACCAACGTGCAGCAACTGCCTTGCTCCATGACATGATGCACAAAGAAGTTGAAGTATATGTCGACGACATGATTGTGAAATCAAAGGACCGTCCAGGCCATCAAGTAGCCTTAAGGAAATTTTTCGAAAGGCTAAGAAAATACAATATGAGGTTGAATCCATCAAAATGTGCTTTTGGAGTCACCTCAGGCAAGCTCTTGGGGTACGTCATAAGCTCTAGAGGAATAGAGATAGATCCAACCAAGATTAAAGCAATCATGTCAATGCCATCGCCCAAAACCAAGAAACAGATTCGAGGATTCATTGGCCGGTTGCAATACATAAGTAGGTTCATATCAAAACTAACAACGATATGTGAACCAATCTTCAAAAAGCTCAATAAGAATGTACCAGTAATATGGGATGACGAGTGTCAAAAAGCCTTTGACCGGATCAAAGCCTATCTCGCAAATCCTCCCGTATTAGCGCCAGCACTTCCCGGAATACCTCTTAGGTTATATTTGACGGTTACCAAAGAGACAATGGGAGCTATGTTAGCACAAGAGGTAGAAAACAAAGAGAATGCAATCTATTACTTAAGTAAGAAGATGCTCGAATACGAAACACGCTATACACCACTCGAAAAATTGTGCTTCGCTTTGGTGTGGGCCACAACTAAGTTGAGACATTACATGTTGGTGCATACCGTTTTCGTGGTATCTCGATTAGATCCACTCAAATACTTGTTCGAGAAATCAACACTCAATGGACGTATTTCAAGATGGATAGTCAACTTAGCCCAGTTCGATGTACGGTTTATGGCACAAAAAGCTATTAAAGGATCTGTGGTGTCAGACTTTCTGGCAGATTTTCCAATAGAAGACTCGACACCAATACAGGACAACGAATTTCCAGATGAAGATTTGATGGTCACCGAAGATGATACTTGGACCTTGTATTTCGACAGAGCCTCAAACCAAAAGGGATGTGGTGTCGAAGTGCTACTAGTATCACCCAAAGAAGAACACGTCCCAATCTCAATAAAGCTTGATTTCGACGTTACCAACAATGCTGCTGAATATGAAGCATGTGTGGTAGGCCTTGAAACAGCCCTGGCATTGGGAGTAAAGAAGTTAAGGATATTCGGAGATTCCTCTCTGATTATCAATCAAATATCTAAAAGGTGGAAAGTAAGGAGCGAAAGCCTAGCCCCTTACCAAACTTATGTGGAAACTCTTACCGATCAGTTAGAGAAGGTGGAATACACATATCTACCTAGAGAAGAAAATCAATTTGCTGATGCCTTGGCGAGATTAGCCTCAATGGTTAGGATTCCCATGGATATCGAGCAAATGCCTCTAACTATCGAAAAAAGGCACAAACCAGCATATATACAGGCTATAGAAGACGACGACCCAGTCCAAGATGAAGATGAAGAACAAGAAGAAGAACCATGGTACACAGACATTCTCAACTATGTCACCAATGGAGAATACCCTCCTCATGCTGACAAAAGAGCAAAACGAGCCTTGAGACTTTTGGCTTCTCAATATGTACTCATAGATAACGAGCTACATAAAAGGGTACCTAAAGGTTGAGCCCTCCTATGTGTAGGGAAGATGGATGCACAAAGAATAATGAGAATGGTCCACGAAGGAATCTGTGGAACTCATATAAATGGCAAAATGTTAGTCCAGAAAATAATGCGAGAAGGGTATTATTGGACTACCATGAATAGGGACTGCCATCAATATGTAAAAAGATGCCCTAAGTGTCAAATTTATGCCAACTTACAACACGTCCCTCCATCTTTGCTCTACACCTACACATCACCATGGCCATTTTTTACATGGGGAATTGACATAATTGGCAAGATCGCTCCTCCAGGGACAGGAGGCCATGAATTTATTCTAGTAGCAATTGATTACTTTACGAAGTGGGTCGAAGCACAATCATATGCTAAACTCACCGCAAAACATGTAGCACTCTTTATCGAAAGGAATATCACTTGTCGATATGGAGTCCCACATGAAATGATAAGTGACAATGGAACTCATTTTCAAGCCGAATGTGAAGATTTGCTACACAAATATGGTATCCAACATCATCATTCGTCCCCTTATAGACCTCAAGCAAACGGAGCAGTCGAGGCAGCTAATAAGAATTTAAAGACTATCATCGAGAAAATGACAGAAAATTATAAGGATTGGCCTGACAAGCTTCACTTTGCATTGTGGGGTTATCGCACGTCAATCCGTACGTCGACAGGAAATACACCATTTTCTTTGGTATATGGAATGGATGCCGTACAACCTGTCGAACTAGAAATACCATCTCTACGTATTGCGCTAGAGAGTAAACTCGATGAAGTCGAATGGACTAGGGCACGATATGAAGAATTGATCCTACTCGACGAAAAACGACTAGAAGCTCTACACCACACTTAGTGCTATCAAACTCGTATGGCTAGACATTTTAATAAGAAGGTCAAGACAAGAAATATCAAAATAGGAGATTTGGTATTAAAAGCGCTAAGGAAAAATGTTTTAGATCCAAGGGGAAAGTTTAGACCTAATTGGTCTGGCCCCTACATTGTCAAAACAATCCTGTCAGGTGGTGCAGCAAAATTAACTGACATGGATGGCAATGAATTCTCAAACATGACCAATCTTGACCAACTTAAAAAATACTACCCATAATTACTTGAGTAGGACACTCAAGAGAGCTACGTTCGGCCTGATTCCTTAGGAAAGGATACGTAGGCAACCCATTACGGGTGCGGCACTTTATTTTTCGACATCTCCGCGTTCCAGAATCAACAAAAAGTCAACAAAAGTCGGAAAAGCAACTGGCGTCACAGAACAGAGCCTGGCGTCAGCAAAAAGCCATTAGCGCCAGACGACGGTATTGGCGCCTGGCGCCAGACTTCAATAGCTGGCGCCAATCTGCAATTATTGACGCCAATTCAGTCATTAAATCTGGGCGAATTTCGGTGTTTTTCGGAAAATTTTTGACTTCCGTACTCGAAGAATTTCTGGAAAATCAATTTTTTCGGTTTTTCATTGCTTTAATAAAATAAATTTAAAGTAACAATTTAATTGAAAGCTGAAATTTCATTAATGAAATAAAATTGCATTGTTAATGGAATTTAAATAAGGCTGAAATAAATTAACTTTAAATAAAAAATTAACAATCTAATAAATCTAAAGCTAAGCAATGTTCTAGTCTTTCTTCTCCTTCTTTGCCCTTTTCCAATTCTTTTCCGTTTCCTCCTCTTCATCCATTACTTTAGCTAGTAGGCATCCTTTAGAGGACCTACATTCAATTTTAGAATAGATTGTTTCTCCTTCAGCTAGCACCCCATGCTTCTTTTCCACCCAAGCCTTCTTGTCTATAGCTTTCCTTTTCCCCTTGTCTTTAGTAGTATTCTTCTTAGGCATTGTAGGTGTCTTGAACTCAATTCTTGCACCTAAGCGTTCCTTGGCCGGTATCACCCTGTCACCTAGACGATCCTTCACATCGGTTCTACCCTGATCAATTGAAGACTTCTTCAACAACCACTTCTTTACATCATTAGGTAAAGAAGGGGGAACCTTTTGGGTAATCACTTCCCATAAAGGTCTAGCGCTCCAGTAAGTGTCAAATTTATCTACTTCTTGAGATATGGGATACTCATAGGGAGGACGAAGATCCCCGGAAGGAATATTTTGAAGCAAGCCATATTGTCTTTTTACTCTGCAGGGATAATAATATGTCACGCGAGACAAGCTTGGAAGACGGCAGAAAGGTTGCTTGTTAACACCAACCATCCTTTTTATTTTCCACCATGGGATGACCCACTTGATAGCGAAATCACGTGATTCAAAGACTTTCTTCCACCCATGGCGCCCAATTTTAAGGACGCGCTTCTTTCTTCTCACAAAGCAAGTGGGCGTATAACTTTCAATGTCGTCCGGAGGGCTAATTAATCCTAGCCTTTCCATTAGCCACATCTGTAAAAAAATTCCAATGCAAATAAATTAATATTACAATACAAAAATATATTTTTTGATTTCTGTAATTAAAAATATTATTTTTCTACCTGTAATAAAATTGGAGAACCGCGAAGAGGTGCTTTTGGGTCCCTTTTCAATTCATCTAGACTAATCATAGTCTCTCCAACTATCAATGACATTGGATTTCTCCCTGATTCAATTTGTTCTAGCACAGTGGTTATAATTGATTGACCCTCGTTAATTTTACCACTACTAAGACAATATTGATTAAGCATGCAGAATAAAAACGCCCTTCTTCTATATATGTGAAAAGATTCAGAAAGCGGTTTATCAAAATAATAGCGTGCGAATTCTTTTAAGTTCACTGCATTGCCATCTACTATTTTTGATAAATCCCTTTCCTTCAAGTTAAAGAAGCGCTCGAAATCCTTATAGTAATATGCATCTACTCTAGGGATTACTACCAGGTCTATTGCAGGGAAGCCTAAAATAGCACCAAATTCCTCTGGCAAAGGGCTAATTTCATCATACCCTATTCTAAAACAATGTGTATCAACGTTCCAATATTCTAAAGCGGTATGTACGAAGTCTATGTCTAGATCTACCCCTTTAATGCCATAAATTCCCCCCAAGTGAAATAAATCCAATTCTTTTCTTTCTCTAGCATTGAGAGATCGACACCATTCATGAGAATATTGGGTGAAGGTTTTAGTGGCTAAAGACATGATTATTATTTTTTCTAAAGAGAAGAATAATTTTTTCGCTGGAATTATGTGAATAATCGGCTGAGCAGGGGGCTATTTATGCACAAATTGCGAGGAATTTCAACCTGACTGGAATACGTAGTCAGCGTCAATTGGCGTCACACACCCGAAATTGGTGTCACCCATCTGCTATTGGCGCCACACGCTAGAAATAGCGCCTGGCGCCACGCGCCACAGGCTGGCGCCAGCTGGCGCCAAGTCAGCAGGACAGCCGCGCGTGCTCAGTTTGCGTTTTGATATTAAATCGGAGTCGGTTAATGACTTTGTGGCCCCGTTTTAATTTCTTCTAAATATTTTTCTATCCTTTTATTAATTAATTAAATATATCAATTATTTTTAATTAATTTTTATTTTCTCTTGAGTTTATATTAAAATTCAAAAATCAGCCTTTTTCTCCGTTTTATTTTTCCTTTTTATTTTTCCTTTTGGGGGAGAGAGTCGGATAATACCCTCCATCAATAATAAAAATGACGGAATTTTTTGCGCAAAATTGTCATCACATTTGCACACACTAACATACACTAACATAATAATAGATAAATTCACAATAACAGAATGTACAAAGTGTCTAAATAACAAGTCAAAGACAAAGTTCTATAAAAAGTCAAAATAAAATGCATATACAGAAGCAAACTACGGCACCGAAGGACGTAGGCCCATCATGCCATAAAACTGCGCCGTCCGAGAAGTCACCTCTCCACCAGCTCCGGCCTCAGCACCAGCTCCAGTCTCCGTAGGAGGAGGGAAGCTCAAAACAGGACCGCTCCAGCCAAGGTCAACCTGAGGCCGAGACCGCGGAGGCTGCTGCGATGACGAGCCAACCTCGTACATCCCACCACCTCTGAAAGCCGAAGTAGCCTCTCCTACCGGTGCAGCAGGAGCACCCTCAGAAGAAGACCCTGAGCCCTCAGCAACATCAGCTCGAGCAGCCTCAGAACGACCACCTCTACCTCCAGACGAAGTACGACGACGTCTTGAGCTATACCTCGCCGGCTCTCTCCGCCCCTCAGGCCTCGTACGGGTGTGAGAAGCAATCGGCTGACCCTGCAAAAAGAATTAAATCAGAAACATGAGAAAAAACTGAAGCCATAGTGCAGAAATAATAAGTAAAGAAAAGTTACCTCTCGGATAGTGTCGTCTCGGCGACAGGTAGCTGCATTCCTCATCCGGACGAGTTGGCTCCGGAAGGCATCTGTGCATCGTGCCATGGCCGAAACCACCTCGCGTGAGAACTGTCAAGGAAAGTTAAGTCAGTAAAAATGCATGATAACTAAATACAAGATTCTGAATTAGAACTAGACTTACCCTAGTCTGGTGACGAGGAATCGACTGCTCCACGAAGCGCTCGCCCTCAGGAGCCGGAGAAATCATCTCCTCGATCGGCCCGTACATCCCCTGGTAGTGGATGGACATACGGGGTGGCACAAACTCAGTGGGACCATCCTGCTAAGACAGAAAGGAATCAGCAAGGTATCACTTGAGGGCTACTCAGCGAAAAACAAAAGTTAAGAATCTTACCCTCACATCCTCGGCCGGCACAGGGGCTGGAGCCAACAAAGGAAGTAGCTCCTCAGCATAACTCCGCCCAAGGATCACATGGGACCGCCAGAGGGAACCAGACTCCTCAGCCATGCTCGACAACTCTCTCTCGTCGAACATGTGACGTGGTGGAGGAGCAGGAACAATAAAAATATCGGAAGAGTGCTGTCTAGCAACTCTCTCTCCTAAGTATACAACCGCTCCATAGGTCCCCAAAAAGTAGCGACGCTCAGCAGAGTACTGTGCGGCTAATCCAGGGACTGTCCAACCACCCCATGGTCGGTATACTACCTCAGGTCCCTATAAGAATACCAATCACATAAGAACATGTCTAAAACGTCGCAGAAGGGCAAGATAAACACTAAAAATCGTACCGAGATGATCCGACTCCGGACACGTGCAGTAGACAGGTCCACATGGTGGCCTCCCCAAGAGGCGCTCACCGGATACCCCCTCGGCGATGGTCTCGCCGGCGCAATGGAAGGAATGTACTCATAGAACCAGATCTACAAAAAAGCTAAAGCATGAGTAAATGCTGCCTAACATATAGGGCTAAACTTTATAGGGAATAATGTTTACCTCTACGACTTTCCAGAAAGCAGACAGAGCAACGTTCGTCCTAAAGGACCGGTGGCGACACGAGTCCCTCAGTGCGCGAACGAAGTCAGTATAGGCCAAGCTGGCCCAATCATAAGTCCCGATCCGCTGGAGATCGCGAACAGCAGGGAGGTAGTAAAGCAATGCCCTACTACCCCTGTCAGGGGAGAGTGTCCCTGACAACAACATCAGCACAAAGATGCGCACCCGCTGCTCTCGGGTGGTCACATCGTCATCAAGAGTCGCTGCCAGCGTCGAGCGGCAAATCCCCCTAGCACTGAACTGAGTCGTCTTGACCTCAGCTCGGGCCCGAACAGCAATCGACCCCAATAGCTCCTCAACCTCTGGAGAAAATATATCGATACTGCCGTCGAATGGCAGCGGCACAGAAGAGAACTCCAGTCCTGTGATAAGACTGAAGTCTGTAGGAGTGACCATCATCTCACCCCATGGAAAGTGAAATGTGTTGGTGGTATCCCAGAAGAACTCCACCAGAGCGCGTACTACGTGGTGACCCCCGTTGGAGGCAACCATAGCCTCGGAGGTCTCAAACAGGGCAACCAGTCCGCAAGACTCCCATAGGAGTCTCGTCTCTCGATCTCTGGCGATATGCATCCTATACAAATCGCCTAGACCATCACAGCCAGAGCCGTGATGTCGTGTCCTCCCAGGCTCTGTTCCCCGTCTCACCCTCTCAGAAATATGGTGGACAGGGGCAAAGAACAAGGTCTGCTCATCCCACTCTGGGAACTGACCAAGCGAAGTGGACGGTGTAGTGTCGTCCTCCACGGGCTCATGCTCCCGTCTAGTGTTTCGGGACCGTGAACCTGAGCCTCGTTGTCTAGCCATGCTACATTGTGCAAAATCATCATAAATTAAGGTTCTATAGTATCTAAAGGTTCGTCTAGCCGCATGATACTATGTTCGCAGAAAACAGAGTACATAGTACTAAAACAGAGCACAAATTCAAATTGAGCATGAAAGCATTTTTTCAAGCAATCAAACAATTTCTTGCAACACTATAGTGATTATTGTGACAAATTGAACAAGAATTGCTAGCAAAAACAACAAGAACGAGCCACATTGTTCTTCACGACCTTAAGAGGTCCAACAATGGCGGGTTGCTCGTTTCTTCACCAAATTGAGTCAAACAAGTCTCAAATTACTCCCAAGGCAATATACAAACATAAACAAGCAATTTCATGGCATAAAACTTGATAAACAAAGCACATTGAGCATTATAAGTTTCGAATTTTCATGAAATTCGTGAATGAACATGCCAAAAATTCATAAAAGCCGGTGTGAGTTGGGGGAAAACTTACATAGATCGGGAATATGGATGAGAAGAGCTTTGATTTGCAACAAATTTGAGCGAATTCAGTTGAGAAACGAATGAGCAACGATCAATTGAAGTTTTCGGACTTCTCTCGGGCTGTTTCGTGACGAACAGAGCAAGAAATAAAACGAAAAACCGTTTTTAAAGAAGAATTCGTGCTGGCGCCAGACCCTAGGCATTGGCGTCACATTCTGTGCTTGGCGCCAGACGCCAATATCAGCGCATGGCGCTAATGATATAAAGCTGGCGCTGATTGATTTTCAGCGACGCCAAAGCAGCCAGCCACCTGATGGGGTTGTGCTAGCTTTCTGCAACATATTTTGGGTTCCTTGGTACGCCAGTTAGCCCCTCTAAGCAATTTGACATGATTAAGTAATCGGCTTGATTACATAAAGTGATCGACCTGATGAAAAGATCGTCTCACTAAACTTAAAGCGCCTAAGCATTGGCTCATTAGCAAAAAGCACCGACATACAGGTTCATTGGCAGAAAGCACCGACATATAGGTTCAAGAGCAAAGAGCGCCGACATACAGGCATAGCAAAAGCAAAGTTCAGGCGAACTTTTAAAGATCGACAGGCGTGGATCTTCGGTATTTTCCTTTGGGAGATTATCGCATCAAATGAGGATGACTTCAAGAGAAGATGTCTTCGGCATCATTCCCTAGCTTGCGGTAGGTTGTCACAAACAACTGAAGGTAATTTCGGGCGAAATTGTCTTCGATCATAATTCCTGAGGCATGGAAGATGATCATAATGCGGATGAGAATTATTTTCAAGAGAAATAATTTTCGATGATATTCCCTTGGACGTGGAATATTATCACAGCGGAGAGGATATTTTCAGGCGAAGCAATCTTCTAATTGGAAGCAGTTACAAGGCGTAGCGGTTTTCAAGCGGGATGGCATTCTCTAGCTTGTAGGAGGTCATCAAAACATAAACAGCAGCAGCAACGACCGGTTACCTTCAGAGACGTGTGCTCGACGGTGCAAGATACGCGTTTCTTAACTCTTTTATCTGTTTAACTAACATTGTTTTGCAGATATCAGCGTTACAAGATTGATTTAGGATCGCAGAACGTTCTGAATCATTCTCCGTCCCTATCGATACTTTGACTTTTGTTTTCGAAACTTGCGTTTCTCCAAACTCAATCAAAGTGGGGGCTTCTGTAGACACCCAAATGTGTCTCCCCAAAACCAAACCCGGTGATGAGTGCCTTTCACGTCGAATCATAATCGAATGAAACGAAACTGTGGAAAGGTCTAGTGTTGCGGAAAGTTTTATTTCTTTTCTTTTCTCTTCTCCCTGTTTTTGAAAACTTTATTTTAAGAAAACAGCCAATCCAGTTTGGTTGGTCCATGATATGGGTCCAATAGTAGTGTAGTTGGATGGGGTTTGCAAAGACCTTTCCAACGATATATTATAAGCCCAATTCCGATGAATATTGAGGAATTTATGGCCAATCTACTAAACTGGGCCCGGTTTGAGCTTTAAGTACGACCCTATGATCTAGGTGAGGGCCTAATACGATTTATCATTCTTAATGTAATTAGGAATGGTTTTGGTCTTCTAGAACATTCTAGAAGGTCTTATCATTCTTAATTCAATTAGGATTCTTCAGAGTTTTAATTAGATCAAATAGCATTTTCGACTGAAATTATATTATTTTATCTTCCAGTACGGGAAATTTATCAGATTTTCGAAAACGCGTTGAAAGCCGGTTTGGCGTCCAACCCCAGGCCTTGGCGCCTGGAATCAGGATTGGCGCCAGACGCCAGCATTGGCGCCTGGCGCTAGCCACTGGTCCTGGCGCCAATGAGCCAGGGCTGGCGCCAAGTTAGTTTTGTGATCTTCAGACTCTGTTTTGATAAATTATCTTTTTTGGATGATTTTCTCTATAAATATCGTATAAAAAAACTCCGTTTTCATTCACGGATTACCAATATTCAATTCTTTTCAATAACATTCATTCATTCATGCATTCTTTCTTCTTTGCTTTTTAAATACAAAATTCCGCATTCACAAGATCTAGAAACACTTAGCCATATTCGAAGTTGCCTTCGCCCTAGACGTGAAAGGTTTAATTTCTGAGGGTTTGGTCCCAAATCTCTATTTCAATTATTTAATTTAATTGTTTGTTTATTATTTTCCTTGAAGTTACTAATGTGTGTATTTTGTTATTAGAAAGAGGTACGAGGCATCAAAGTAAGTACTTTATTGGTTTTTATTGATATTATGACGTAGAAATTATGTTTACATTGTTATTATGATTCCTAGTATCATGTCTAGGGTATTTTCAATATTAAATATGATTGCTATGATGCCTTTTATTTTCTTCCTAATATTTATTCATTGTTAGTATCGTGTTAGGGCTAAAGATTTGATTTTTAATGCTTAGTGACATGCTAGGATTTGTTATTAATATTGTTAGTATCATGCCTAGGATCTTGCTATGCTTTAACATGATTATGATTATTATGATTATGATTGATATTATTATTTTGATGATGATTATTTTATTTATGATTATTTATTATGATTATTTTATTCATGATATTATTATTTATTATGTTGCTTGATATTTATTGTTATTGCTTGATCACCTTTTATGCATGTTTAAAGGGAATTGGTATTTGCAATCACGCTTAATAAGATATTAATAATATTGTTTAGGGTTAATTGTGATTATAATTTCAAGTGATCGCCAATAATAGATTTGTTTGTTCATTAAATTCAACCAACATAGATTAAACAGGTTTAGGGTTAATCCTATTGATTGTATGTTAATCAAAAAGCGCACATGAATACGAGCAGAATAAAGTAGAGGCCTATTATTAGGGCAGGTTCAATCTCTTTTAGGTTGGATTTGTACCATCATCCCCGAACCCTTATTTGGTTCATGACTCTATGGAGTTGACGATCTCTTGGATCGTTAAGGGGTGTAACCTTCACCTCGTGAACGGTTTACAAGTTCCTTAAAAACTTGTTGGCGACTCTTTTGCTCTATCTTCTTCCCGTTTGGACGCCACCGTACTTTAGTGTATGATCACAGTGGGGTTCGAGCTAGTGGGATTTTAAAAGCTTGAAATTATTCCCTACACTACTAAAGACTTAGAAGACTCTAAAGGGAAAGACTCTGACTCAGACTCTGACTCAGACGACTCCTCAAACATCGGTCCCTGCCCTGTTGTGATTGATATCTTCCTTCCGCTTGGAGTAGTCACTTAGATAGTCTTGCGCCACTCTTGTAGTGATCCTTCGGCTAGAGTTATTAGCTTCGAGGGGTCGAAGCTTTCACTTTGTAGGACCGTTTGAATGAGCGAGGAGTTATCTTCTTCATAAGTTGGCTCATTCTTTTCTCGCCTAAACAGTAATCCCATGACGTTAAAGTTAAAGCATGGGGGTGCTTTCTCCTTATGGACGGGAGTTGGGATTTCATTAGTGAAGTGGCAATCCAAGAAAATCTCGAATCCTGGTTGTTGTATGTCGTTTACAACAAATGGCTCGGGAAATTCATGGCATGGATAATCCTCTCCTTCTTTTATGAACTGACCATTAAGCGTAAGAGGGTACTGATCCATTGGAATTTCTTTCTTTTGAATGCGAGCGTCCCTACGTGCTTTCAACTTTTCCTGGGCTCGCTTGAGATCTTTCCGAGTCGGTTCAAAACCAAGTCCGAAAGTATCTAACTTAGGGAGGCCAGGTGACTCCAGTGGTTCTGCCATTCCTTTCTTCTTTCCTAAAGTCATCCCAGGAAAGTGTCCTTGTTTCTTCAGCATGGCGTTGACAATCATGTTGGAATGGGGGTCATGGCAAAGAGATGTCCTTTCATCCTCCTGGATTAAGGAGACTTCTTCGTTAAAGCCCCATAAGTCTTCATCATCCTCGTCGTAATCCACATTAATAATTGGATTCTCTATGGATTTGATTCTCATCGGCGAAGCATCGATGGTGATTGGAATTCCTCCAACTATAGCTTTCACTTGTTGGTGGAGAGATAAAGGGACGACCTTTAGATCATGAAGCCAAGGGCGTCCCAACAATAAGTTAAATGAAGCTTTGATGTCCACTACTTGGAAAGTAGTAGCATTTTCTATTGCTCCTGCCGTTACATTTAGGGTAATTTTGCCAAGAGCTTGACGACGAGTATTATCGTAGGCTCTTATTCCTTGTGTGGACGGAGTTAAGTCTTCATCCCTTATGCCGAGCATCCTCGCAGTTCTAAGTGGACAGACATTGATAGCCGATCCATTGTCTACAAGAGTCATAGGAACATTCATCCTTTTGCAGAGTACTGTGAGGTTTAATGCCTTGTAATGTTTGTCACCTTCTGGGGGTAAATCTTTGTCAGAAAAGGTGATCAAATTAATCGGACTAGGAAGGTCACTTGTGAGGAAGTTGGCTAGTCTCTCAGGAGTAGTGTCAGAATCTATCCCAATTTTATCCAAGGCATTCATTACGGCCAACCTATGCTCTCGAGATGTTGCCAGAAGTTTCCACACATTCATCTCAACTTTTGTCTTCTTAAACTGTTTAACAATGTCGTTGTCTTCGATGATAGGTATGGGAACTTGATGTATGGTGGGCATAGGTTGTGTTGAAACGGGAGGTTGTATTCTCCCAGATCTTGTGAGGACATCTATTGATGAATCTTCTTCAGCCCAAATGTCATCTGTGGTGTATGACACAGAAGGCGAAGGTCCTACTATGTCCTTTAGATAAACATCTTCTTCATCACTGTCCCAAACTCCATTAATGGTTGTATCCTCTTCTTGTTGAACTTGGACTAGTTTCTTTTCATCAATCATTTTCTGTACCAAATCCTTGAATTTGAAACAGTTTTCTATAGTGTGACCCCCTGATTGATGATACTGACAGTAATATCTATCTGTCCTTTTTAATGACTCAAATGGTCTCGGTTCGAGAGGTTTGACCTCGCCACTCTCGGAGAGCATTTTGAACATTTGCGCATACGGGATCCCAATCGGAGTGTAGATTCTATTGTTCTTCTTGGGTTTTTCAGTGACTTGTAAGGGAAAGTGCTTTGCCTCATAAGTTGTTCTCACTGGTGTGAATTCTCTTTTAGGTTCTTCTTTTGGAAGTGGAAGCTCATCATATTTCTTATGGAGTTCGTTCATAACTTTGAGAGCTTCACGTAGTAGTTGCGATGCCTCCTTCATAGACAGTGTGAGTAGTTGTATATCTTCCTTCTTCGCCGGTTCTGGAAGGTTATCCTTGACGTCGAAAAAGATCTCCTCTTCTTTTTCTATGGCACTGATTTCTTCAACAGGTCTAATGAAATAGGAGGGGTCAACCTCGTTTTCCTCATCGGAGATAGCCAGGGTATGAGCTAGAGGTGCATTATCGATGCTTGGCTTCTTACTGGCAGGGGGCAACGACAGTTTGTTATTGTCGATTAGGTCTTGGATAGCTTTCTTAAGCTTCCAACAGCTTTCAGTGGAATGGCCCCTACCTTGGTGATACTTGCAATGTGCATTGGGGTTCCAGTTAACCGACCTCTTCTCAACTGGTGAGTCCCCAAATGGTCCAATGGGAGTTATAAGACCTTTTGCATTTAATCGATCAAATGCGGTGTCATAACTCATGCCAATAGGAGTGAAGTTCCTCCTAAATGGTTTCTTCTGTCCTTGGTTGTTAATGGCAAGAACTTCTCCTAAATTAAAGGTGCTAACATTATTTGAGTGGGCGGTTTTGGAAGAAGAAGGATTGTCGTTCTTCTTTCCTTTCCAGCCACTTTTGGAGTTATTGTTGGGAGCTTTTGACTTAGCCAAGTCATCTTCAATATTGATCCCAATGTCATAAACGGCCTTGAAGGTATGGAGATTATTTTGATATTTGAGATTCTTGGAATATTTTTCTTAGAGATTCTTGATAAACAGTCTCACAGACTCTTTTTCACTTGGTACCTCAATCATCTTAGCTGAGGTTTCTCTCCACTTGTTAAAGAAAGAGGTGAAGCCTTCATTCTCTTTCTGTTTGAGGATTTCAAGTTCTCTATGGTCAGTCTCGACTTGAATGTTGCACTTGTACCTATCAACGAAAGCGTTTGCTATAGACTCCCAGGTAGAGGTCTTTTCTTTCTCGAGAGAAAAGAACCATTGTTGGCAAACGGTCTCGAGAGATAGTGAGAAAAGAGAAGGAAATACCTTCCTATCGATACCCTTGATACTCATTATGGTTTCAAACGCTCTTAAATGAAAGTAAGGGTTGTCAATTGCTCTGAATTTTGGGATGTCGTTGGCGTTGAACTTCTGCGGAAGAAGATCCTTGTCCACCGAGACCCCTTGTGATGTAAGCTCTTGAAACTTGTAGTCGCTGGACAACTTGCTTAAACTCTCTTGCATGAGGTCCATTTGTTGTTGCTTCACGGGATCATCGATCCTAAGTGCGAGAAGTTTCAGTGTCTCAGTCACAGTAGCCAGTTGGTTCTTAAGATCATTGACTTCTTCTTGAGTTGCCATGATAACCCTAGCTTTCCTCTTGCGAGCTATAGGTTTGTCGAAAAGTTGGACTTGTACGAAGAGGTTATCTTTGATTAATCCTCCTTCCTTTCTTGACCACGCGCTGTAAATTAAACCATTTTGCGTTTTAATTACTTGACTCGAATCATCTTGACTTTATAATTTATTTTAAGGGGAAAAGAAAAAGAAAAGGGTGCATATTTTTGGCAAAAATAATGTACATATTTTTAGGGAATTAAGTATTATTATATTTTTATATTGGAGGATTAATATCCGACTTACCCCCCTAAAAAAAATGACGGAAAAACGCGCACACAAGACTCTCTTAACCATGGTCAAAGTATGTGTATTGGTGTGTGCGGTTAGTGTAAGTGACATGCTTGGACTCTTGTGTAAGACCATGGGACTTAGTGCCTAAACTCGATCATTGATTCAATTAAACATTATTGACAGCAAAATTAACCGAATTAAACAGAAAACTGATTAATTAGACCCTAGGTGATGACTCGACCAATAATCCGAACTGTCGGCCAAGCGACAGGACTGGCGTCACACTGTGGAGCTTGGCACCAGACAACATAGCTGTCGTCAGGCGCTACACTCCATAGTGTGGCGCTAAAGCTCAGACCTTGGCGCCAATATTGGAGCTTCGGTCTGGGACTGTTTTCGGTGTTATTAGTCAACTGGGGTATGCTTAAAGTCGTGCTAGGTCAATTTTGATTAAAATATTAGACTTTATTGACTCAAATTAATTAATTAATTAATTAATTAGGCAAAGTTCTTTAAGTCATTAATTTATTTAGTCTTAACACAAGTCAACAAACGGTTAAGAGAAACATAGAATATATATGCACAACAAATAATGCACAATTAGTCAAGTAGGCACAATATGATGCAATGAGTTCGCAACCTAACCATGGCTCTAGTTCTCTAAAGTTCCGGATATGGTTTAGTCCAAGAGGGTCCATGGTTAATTGTCCGGATGCACCGCGCGGAAGCCTTACCGTGAAGGGTTGGCGCGAGTTGATGGGACACCGCGAGTTTTAGAAAAAACTCGCATCCATGGTTTGGTGAATTCAACATCTCGGATGTACCCTTTGTTGCACGGAGCGTTCAATCGGGTAGATGGAGCATGAATTCCCAGAGGGTTATGTCCATATGTAGAACACATATGGGTTTCAGAAAAGTGAGAAAAAATTCAATCAGGAAGTAGGATCGAGCAAACAATACGAAAAACCGGTCGAAATTAGAACGCATATTTCTGGCTCGGTATTGGGGGAAATTGGCGCCAGCAAACAGAGACTGGCGCCAGCTTTTAACTGTAGCGCCTGGCGCCAATACTGGCGTCTTGCGCTACGGCTAAAAGTCTGATGCCAAGCTCTGGCCCCTGACGCTACTTCCCACATGCCACAGCAGCTTTCTGTGCTCGATAAAATTTTCCAGTTTCGCGCGGTGTTATTTCAGTCCTAGTTGTGAAAGATATTCCTCAAATTTCCTACGTGTAAAATCTTATGTTTTTAACTCATTACGGGTGGTCTTTCCAATGAGATCTTTTTTATGCATATGACAATAATGTTAATCAAAATTACGCACATGAAATACTTAGAACTTTTCGAGTCTCATCCACTAATTCTAAATAATTTCAAGCCTTTAAAATCCCACTAACTTGAACCTCACTGTGATCATACACTAAAGTACGGTGGCGTCCAAAAGGGAAGAAGATAGAGCAAAAGAGTCGCCAACAAGTTTTTTTTTAAGGAACTTGTAAACCATTCACGAGGTGAAGGTTACACCCCTTAACTATCCAAGAGATCGTCAACTCCATAAGGTCATGAACCAAATAAGGGTTCGGGGATGATGGTACAAATCCAACTTAAAAGAGATTGAACCTGGCCTAATAATAGGCATCTACTTTATTCTGATCGTATTCATGTGCGCTTTCTGATTAACATACAATCAATAGGATTACCCTAAACCTGTTTATCTATGTTGGTTGAATTTAATGCACAAATAAACTATTATTGGCGATCACTTGAAATATAATCACAATAATTAACCCTAACAAGATTATTAAATATCTTATTAAGCGTGATGACAAGTATAAATTCCCTTAAAACATGCATAAAAGGCGTGATCAAGCAATAACAATAAATATCAAGCAACATAATCAATATCATGACAATAATTATAATAATCATAATAATAATCATAACAATAATAATCATAAAAATAATCATGTTAATATTAAAGCTTAATAGTAGCAAGATCCTAGGCATGATACTAACAAGATTAATAACAAACCCTAGCATGTCACTAAGCAATAAAAATCAAATCTTTAACCCTAACATGATACTAACAAGCATAAATATTAGGAAGAACATAGGAAGCATCGTAACAATCATATTTAATATTAAAGTTACCCTAGAAATGATACTAGGAATATCATAATAACAATGTAAACATGATTTCTACATCATAACATCAATAAAATCAATTAAAGCACTTACTTTGATGTCTCGTTCCTCTTTCTAATAACAAAATACACGCGTTAGTAACTTCAAGGAAAATAATAATCAAACAATCAAATTAAATAATTGAAATAGAGATTTGGGACCAAACCCTCAAAAATTAAAACCTTTCACGTCTAGGGCGAAGGCAACTTCGAATATGGCTAGGTGTATCTAGATCTTGCGAATGCGGAATTTTGTATTTGAAACAAAGTTTAGAAAAAAGAAAGAATGCTAATTAAAACTGATTGTAGAACTTGTGAATGATGAGAATTGGTGAATGAATGAATGTAGATGATGAATGAAAACAATTGGTGTATGAAAACGGAGTTTTTAATACGATATTTATAGAGAAAATCAACCAAAAAGATAAATTAGACAAAACAGATTCTGACGTTCAGAAAACAGAGCTGGCGCCAACCCTGGCTAGCTGGCGCCAGGCACCAACACTAGCGCTAGGCGCCAATGGCTAGCGCTAGGCGCCAGGCCTGGTTCCAGGCGCCAAGGCCTGGGGTTAGGCGCCAAGCCTGATACCAACGCGTTTTTCGAAAATCCGATAAGTTTACCGTACTGGAGGATAAAATAATATAATTTCCTCGAAAATGCTATTTGATTTTGATTAAAACTCTGAAAAGTCAACAAAAGTCAATTTATCAATGCTAATTGAATTAGGAATGAAAAGAACCTTCTAGAAGAATCTAGAAGACTAAAACCATTCCTAATTGCATTAGGAATGATAAATCATATTAGGCCCTCCCCTAGATCATTGGGCCGTACATAAAGCTCAAACCGGGTCCAGTTTAGTAAATTGGCCATAACTTCCTCAATATTCATCGGAATTGGGCTTATAATATATCGTTGGAAAGGTCTTTGCAAGCCCCATCCAACTACACTACTATTGGACCCATATCATGAACCAACCAAACTGGATTGGCTGTTTTCTTAAAAAAATGTTTTTAAAAACAGAAAGAAGAGAAAAGAAATTAAAACTTTCCGCAACGCTAGACTTTCCACGCTTTCGTTTCATTCGATTATGATTCGACGTGAAAGGTACTCATCACTGGTTTTGGTTTTGGGGAGACACAAATGGGTGTATACAGTTACCTGGTTACTTTGACTTTTATATAATAGCTAAAAAGGATGGTCATAGTGGGATGTGTGAAAATCAACAATGCACCTTATGACTCACCTAATTTAGATGTTGAAAGCCACATGCATCTACGGTGTGACTCTTTAAACAACCAAGTAGCCTAATACATCTTATACATGTTAGGCAACGCATTAGGTGTCTGTCATATATAGTCAACCACGACTATGGTGACAACTAATTTGTTTAAGGCGAGTCGATATGTTTTCGAGTTACAGTGTACGGGTAGTACCTGACTCTGACATCTAATTTTAACCACCAATTAAGTCTGATTATAGGGATGCATGCATACGTAACGCATATGGCCAGTGCGCCACTTAAAGTTTTTAGGAATGATTTTTGATATATAAGTAGAATTGTAGATATAGATATGTACATTGATAAATTAATCTTTCCTTGATACTGAACTACTCGTACTACATTAGATTAGATACAAGTACCATATTAAGTAGCGGATGTGCTAAACCCCAGGGCCTGATCTAGGGGGGGTTCATTCAACCCAATTTTTTACCACTAAATAGGTATAAGTTTTGTTGAAGTAAAAAAAAAAAAAAAAAAAAAAAAAACACGCTTACATTTTATTTAATTGACGCATACAATCAGATAAGTAAGGTTGTCACAATGGCAAGGAAGTTGTTTGGGTATTAAAGCATGTCAGCAAGGGGCATTGATCTTAGGTTCGAATCCTACAGCTCTTCGATTTACTCATGCATGCATTTTTTTTTATAATTTTTTATTTTTTTCAGTACACACCTATACTCCTCTAAATTGTTACAACTTAATATGTTGCTATTTTTTTTAAAAAAAGTAACGGGTATTAAGATTAACAGCCTCCAAAAAAAAAACATATATATATATAAAAAAACAAATATACTGACGGAAGTGTGTGGTTGGTTTTAACAATAAGTTGTTCCCAAATTCAATTTCAAAAACGTAGATCTTATATAGTTGTTTCCAAAATAAAGTGATGGATGTGTGTGGTTGTAAGTTATTTAGTTATGCTTATGTGTGACGTAAGCTAAGCTAGCTCCTTCATTTAGCAAAGGCCATGTTTGGGAGAAAGCTTATTGGGGGTATATTAGCTTATTTGACTAACTTTAGCTGATTGACTAGTCAAACAAGCTAATACAAGTGTTTGGTGGTAAGCTTATTGAAAGAGCTTATTCCACTAAATAAGTTTTTTTTTTTGAAAAAGCTCATTCTAGGACCCCTATCAATTACCTTATTCATTAATTATTGTGAAATGACACTTACAACCTCATTTATTTTAAAATCCTATCTACACTACCTACCCCACAATTAGCTTATTGGTCATTTCACATACTCAATCACCTTTAATAAAATCAGTTAGTCAAATCAGTTAATAAAATCAGCTTGTCAAAATCAGTTAACTCAATCAGCTTCAGCTTTCAGCTATCAGCTTTCTCTCAAACAGGGCCAAAATAAAATAAGCTTTGTGTAACATTCTTACCCTAAACTTTTTTACACTTATAGGCCACCTTATCCATGTCACAAGTGACACATTCACCATTTTACCAAACTTATAGTAATGGTTTTTAAGTCAAATAATTTGATATATTCCTTGAATTTATTAAGTTAAAAAAAGATCAGATTATAAGATACATATGACAATTTACTTAAAAAAGTGACACCTAAGACAACGCCCAAACCACTATACACACTGACTACACAAACAATCGAACATAATTATTAAATTGAAAGAGTACACCAACTTGGGACAGCGGGCATCGCCGGGAGTACAAACTAGTTGCTGATTGTAAGAAGTTGTCAAAATCGTATTTGTTGTGGAGTTGAGATTTTTGCTTTATGTGTAATATTGATTTTGGCTTTATGTGTAATATAAATTTCTCACTCCCCTGGCCCGTGCACTTGTAAGTCGTCCGCGTTGTTAAGCTATTTACTTGTTACGAAGTAATGTGTTGATATTAACCAACACATAACATGTAACTTTGTAATCCATTGTAATATTTAGTAGTAACAATTTATTTCACTTAATTGTTTGGGTTTATTTTGTAGTTAAAATTTTATGTTACAAATCAGTTTATGTCCAATAACCTTTTTTTTAAAAAAATTATGATTTGACAAGCTAGCTTCATGCCTAAAATGCCCTTGACTATTTGACTTCTAAACCCCATACAAAGAAATTTAAAAAATAAAAAAAATTAACTGTCCTTTTCATTTACAATATCACTTTCACTTTCCTTTCCATATCATTACTCCGGTGAGTTTGAAGAACCCTTCAACTGTCATCTCAGATCGAAGCCGCAGTCAACATCACCACGGTGAGCGTCTTTGTCTTGAATAAAGTCGGAAAATACGGTAAATCTCACCCCTTTATTAGCTTCAAAATTTTCAATTTTACGCCTCTAATTTGGCCAGATCTACATGTAATGAAATTCACAGGGTTCTTGTATTCTTAATTATAAAACTAGAATGTTTCATTCTCATATATAGTGCGCTATGTTAAAAATTGCTTTGAGATTTGGTCATGCATGTTCTAACTCGAGATTGTAGCTACGTATCTTATGTTGCTAAATTTGGCTGATCCTAGATTCGTGGTTGTGAATCGGTGCAATAATTCTTATATGTTAATGTGTTGTTTTTTTCGCATTATTATCTTGAAATAATTATCTTTTTAAATATAATTTTGTGCTCATGATGCCCCCTGTACAATTTCGGTTTTAAATAATTACTTTACCATAAATAATTATATTTTTTCCCCCAAATATATACCAAAATCTAGTGTTGGTCACTTTCAGCACTAAAAATTTGTTTGCTTTGCTGTGTATGATGTCAATTTTGAGGCCGTTTCCCTTTTATCTCCACAAATATTAGAATCTCGCACGTGTTAAAATGTGTTCTCAAATTACCTTTTCAGCAAATACAATGTGTAATTTTATTCAAGTCTATTCAATTTGTAGCTATGTCAGAAGGAGGCCAGACTTGGTTCACCGTACAGATTAACGACGAGAAGATGTCTGAATTGGTGAGCAATTGTATCCTAACTTGAAAGTACATAAGTGTATTGAGAACAAGTCCTGACATAACCCTATAATTGTAACATGTGCTTTTTAAAATCTTATCCCAGTTTGTTCCACATCGAATTAGCAAGCTCTTTCGGGGGAATAGGAAACGTGTTGTTAGGGTCTATAGAGGCATTAACACAAGGATTTATGATGTAAAGTGGGTGAAGGTTCGAACTGAATCAGGAGTAGAGATATATTTCAAGGAGGGGTGGTTTGATTTTGTGAAGGGCAGCGGCATAGAGTATGGTGATATCCTTGATTTGATGTATATGGGTGATGGGGAATTCAAAGTAAGTCTCTGGCGAGGTGACAGATACATCCCTGAGTTTATTGAGATATCTTCTGATTCATCGAACGACATGGAGCTAGGTGACATTGGTGCTGAAATGGAAGGGGCTAGCCACAACGATGCTGAAATAGAGGACAATGATGCTGAGATAGAGGGGGCTAGCCACAGCGATCCTGAAATGGTTGAGGCTAGCCACAATGATGCTGGTTCAGAGGAGGATACAATCTTCTTGCCAGATTGTAGGTGGGACTGGATACCTGACTTTGAAGTCAGTTATACTAGTGGTTACAGTGCAATGGGGAGGCTGGTATGTTGTGGTTTAATTTAATGTACATAATGGCATTTCTAACTATTTGTTTCTCTTCTAAGTTTGCAGGTTGTGGCCCATAAAATTTTTACTAATTATGTTGGTGTGATACTGATGCAGATTGTGCCCCTGAAGTTTGCAAGGCTCCACTTTAGTTTCTTTGGATACGAGAACCCTGCTGACATCTGGGACAATAACAATAAAAATGGAAAGCAAAACTGTTTGTGAAGCGAGATCCCAAGAGGAAAATCGTTTTGTGCAACATCAGAGAAGGGGTGAAGAAGATGATGCGTGGTGTGAGGGTTATGCCTGGCCAGAAGCTCGTTGTGCAGTTGCTTCGAAAGAATCCGCTTGCCTTCAAGGTGTCAATCCAGTAATACCAATGTCAACAACAGCAACTCTTTAGTTTACATATTGCCTTCAAAGTGAAATATGTCTGGTCATATTTTGGGATGTTTGAAAATATTTCCGTATGGTTTATGTGTATCATGTTTGCCTTTGTTTTGTATTTATTCACCTTTGAACATTTTCATGTGGTTACCTTGGAGATATTTTGGGGTTGTTTAGTTTTGAAAATGCCAAATCATTTAGGTGATTATTACTACGATATTCAATCCAATGTTCAATGTTCATTTCGAAAGAGTGAAACCTCAAAGTAAGAGATAGGTGAATAGATTTTCTTTTGGATATTCAAATATTTGCAATTGGTTAGCGTATGGATTTCCATGGATGTGGGTCGGGTGATGAATCGGGTGGATCCATCCGTCATCCATTGATGAATCGGGTGGATCGGGTGATAATTCGGGTGAAATATATATATAAATAAGACTTTGCACTTTAATAATTAATTAAAATTGAGATTTGAAAAAAAAATGATCTAAACTTTGAAACATCCTTCTAATACTCGTTCCTTTTTACTAAATTTAAAACTAATGTGAATTCCTACATTAGACATAAATTTATTTTAAAATATTTAGTTTTATTTAGTTATATATAAATTTAACGGGTGATGGATCGGGTGATGGGTTGGATGTAGAGCTGTCAATTCGGGTAAATGGGTCGGGTTTGAGTCGGGTTAGTATGGGTCGGGTCATCTCGGGTCGGGTCAGTACGGGTTAATGTCGGGACCTATGCGGGTCGGGTTGGGGTTGGGTCATGCTTGAGTCGGGTCACGTCGGGTCATACATCTTATCGGGTTTGGGTCGGGTTTAGGTCGGGTTATATTCGGGTCGGGTGAAAAACAGGTTGGGTTACATTCGGGTTTTTACGGGTTTAAACAAGTTAGGGTTCTGTTCGGGTTCGAGTCGGGTTCGGTTCAAGTCAATTATTTACGGGTTATAATCAGGTCGGGTCATTATCGGGTTCGAGTCGGGTTCGGTTCAAGTCAATTGCGGGTTATAATCAAGTGGGGTCATTCTTGAGTTCGAGTCGGGTTCGATTCAAGTCAATACATTTTTTAATTCTTTTTTTTAAAGCTCCAAATCAAATTGCATAATTTAAAACATTTTTAAAAAATATTAAAATAAACAAGTGAATACTAAAATTTGCAAAAAAAAATATAAGTAGTTATATGGAAGTTTATTTTGAAGTTTATTTACGGGTTATAATCTTATGTATTTGTTAACGTCGAATCTCTATTGTAGATGTCGTATGGATTTTAATTAATGAAATGTTTTTGCTATTAAAAAAAAAGTTTATTTATACTAAGATTCATTCATTTTTTTTTTTTTTGGTTGTTGTCCAGTTCAGTTTTTCTTTGACGAGGATTATGTAAGAGATAAGTCAAGTAAGATGAGAAAGGCCACTTTTGTTTTATAATTGGAATCCATGTTAATAAATTGAAAAAAAAGCCTGAAACTCAATAGTCAATACGAAGTACTCTTTTTATCCTAAAAACTCCTAAATCCTAAACTTCGGGTTAGTAATAGGTCGAGTTTAAATTCGGGTCAGGTCAATAAGAAGTCGGGTTGAATTTGGGTCGGGTCAATAACAAGTCGGGTTGATTTCGGGTTGGGTTTGTAACAGGTCGGGTTTAAATTCAAGCCGGGTTAGGAACAGGTCGGGTTGACCTCGGGTCGGGTTAGTAACAGGTCAGGTTGAATTCGGGTTTTGATGTGTTAAATCGGGTTTGGGTCAATAATTTACGAGTCACATTCGGGTCGGGTCATCTTTGGTTGGGTCATGGTCGGGTTCGGGTCTCAAATACTCGGGTCAACTCGGGTCTAGGGTTGGTTTCAGGTCCGGTTAGGTCGGGTTCAGGTCACCATTTTTTTCGGATTCAGACGGGTTAGGGTTAGGGTCGGGTTAGGTCGGTATTTCGGGTCGGGTCAGCTTTTGACAGCTCTAGTTGGATGTACCATCATCCGTATCCGACACGATCCGTCACCCAACCCATCCACCATCTATCCATCATCCGCTTAAGTTCGGGTTATCCATCGGGTTTGGACGATATTGCCACCCTTGAGTTAAAGTGGTAATAAGTATAACGTGACTAGTTGAATATAGTGTGCGTGAACTTAAAAAACAAGTAATATAAACAACACATTAACGGATTAATTAAACACATACAAGTAATATTTAAGAATCCATATTTAAGAAGCCGAGTCATTTTAAATGGCTATTTGACATACGTAGACGTTCATTACCAATTAAATTGTTTTAGCCAAAAGAGGAATAAAATACCATACGGTAATACAATAAACTACAGTCCATACATTGACCAAATCTGAAATAAAAAGTACAAAAAATTAATCCAGGGCAATGAGTCTGATTTAGTTGGGAAGATCTGTGCCTCCAGTGCTTGTAACCCCTGCCATGTGACACAAATTTTGGAAACATAATTAGCACATCCAATTACACTACATTTTGTTAATTAAATTAAACTCTAAAATTGATTCCTTATAAGGCAATTAGAATTATAATCAACCTGCATAAACACATTGAGCACTGAATCAGGGAAAATGGTTGGACGATGCTCAATCATTACTGCACCCGAAACCCATAGGATAGCCACACCTCCATCGAATGAATTCACCGGTGTCGCCAAGTGATGGTACCTCCCCCTTACCTGATTGATCATGGCAGCCACGTTCTCCCCCGCGTGCCTGATCTCCAACAAAACGACTACCGTTGGGTTGTGGACCTCGCATAAGATGTTGAAGTTCGCTACAAAGGAAGGTCTCGTGATTCCACGAACATTCCAACAAGCTATGCGTGTCTGAGGGCTAAGGGGAGTATATCCCGACTGAAATGGTTGACAAACTAGTGGATCCATGATCACCGTGTGGAAAGGTGCTCTGTAATAGGGGAAATTATTTCCATGGTGTGACACCTTCAAGCCTATTACAGAGTAGTGAAGCGGTGCATCGACAACCTGTAGAGCATCAGAGTAGGTTGCCATACATAGATAAAGCTTTTCGTACATCAGCTTAAAACTTGGTGTCCCAAAATTGGGCTGGGGTTTTGGGTCAAGTAATTTAAGAAGGTGGGGAGGAATGGCGTGATAATTCTGGAGGTACCATTTAATCGCATTTTGTAAACTGGTGGGAAGGGGGTGGCAATCACGGATGCTTGGGAGGTGGGCAGGTTGTACAACACTATCCACGCCGCATGTTTTCATCTTCAAGTTTCGCAATGGGTATGAGGAATTTTGAGGCATAAGGATAAAGCTAGAAATGATTTCTTTCGACACAGTGGGTTGCCGACTATTGCCTGCGACACCGGAGTGTAGGTAAGTGGTTTTGTTTATGTCCAGCTCATAGTTAACATCACCACCGCCGGGAGGTTTGAAAAAACAAATGATGGGATTTCGGCGGATTTCGAAGGAAAAGGGGGGAGGCATGGTTGCAAACACTGTGATTTCAGATTTTTTTTAATTTTGGTTTTTGAAGACACTGTGAGTTCAGACTTAGAAGATGAAGGGGAAAACAGTGTGATTGAAGTGAAGCGTTGTGTTAAATGGTGGCCGTACACGTGGGACCGAATCCAATCCTAGCAAACACTCCGAATTCATCATTATGTTAATTTTCGGTTTTGGTTTAAGTAGCAAATATAATTTTTAAAAAATTACAAATAAATAACAATAATATAATTGCTTTTAAAAAAATTTTGAAAAAAAAAATATTAATATAGTAGAAAACGAAAAATTTGTAAGGACATTATTATTATTATTGTTACACTTTTTGTTTTAAAATAAAGAGTTCTATATTGTACATAATTCCCTTTCCAATTTTGGTGTTTATAATGTAATTTTCTTTCAGTTATGGTGATTATTTGAAGTCCTGCGAAGGTGTTTGTAATTCTGTAATGCATAGAATTTTGTTTCAACTCATATGAGTTGTGATGCTTGAACGCGTATAATAATGCCATACACCTTACAGCTCAACCATTTGTAGAAGTTAAACCAAGGATTTAAGAAATTACCTATTATTACCTTAAAATAATTTAGTTTCAATTATTACCTATAGTTAGCTTGATCAAGTAACCGCCAACGGTACAATTACGTCCCATTTACGTTTTTTGCTTACATTTGGGCGGTTTAACTTGGGGTTTATAGTTGTAGGGATTTAAGGTTTAAGAGTTTTGAAGGGCTACAAGAAACAATAGGGTTTGCAGTTGTACGGTGTTTGAATTTGAGAGTTTAGAAGGGTACAATGGCATGGAATTGATAGGGTTTTGATAAAAGGGCCAGGGCCTCACCCGTCACCACCTCAAAACCATATGGCAATGAGGGGAGTAGCCCCTTAGCCGTATAAAGTGGATACGACTTTCTTCTTTGTTTAGTGTGGAATACACATCCCAATATTTCTCTTTCAATGTGCGATAACACTTTTCACTCACATGTGGGTTTGCTCATGGGCTCAACAGGTTTACATTTGTACTGTGTTAGGAATGAAAGGTTTAGAGGGGTTACAGAGGTATGGAATCGTTAGGAATTAGGGTTAGGATTTTTTAGGGTTTACTGTAAGGGTTTATTAGGGTTTTGAATTAGGGTTTACTGTAAGGGTTTATTAGGGTTTGGATTTACGGTCTACGGTTAAGGTTTAAGTAGGGTTTGAACTTTAGGGTTTAGGGTAAAGGGTTTACAAGGGTTTGGAATTAAGGATTAGTGTTAAGGGTTAAGTAGGGTTTGGACTTTAGGGTTTAGGGTGGTTTGGACTTTAAGGTTTAGGAAGGGTTAGAATGGTTAGGGTTTAGGGTAAAGGTGGCCCCGTACCGATTTAGCTTTATTGGGGACTAGACCCACCAATTTTTAAAAAAATAAACTTGAAAAAAGGGCCTTTGTCTTGGGCTTTATATGGCGGTAGGAGTAGAGTACTACAAAAAAAAAAGATTACAGTCAAAATATAATGAAAAAGGGGATAGTAAAATGGGGGAAAGTGATGGTTGACAAGACAATTCAAAGCTAGTAGTTTAATAGAGTTAAAGCATTTGTCTTGTCATACATTAGTAGGGTACTAGTTTTAATAATTAAAGAGGAAAAGTTGTACAAGTTGGAGGAAAACCGATAAAGCATATGGAAGAAAGTATAAGATCTTTTAGCAATTTTGTAAGAGTAACTAGAGTACAGTAAAAAACGACGTGGGTCGTGGAAAATGAAACCCCTGACGATGAACAGTGACAACCCCATGTGATAAAGTACATACTTGAAGTAGATCCCAATTAAAAATATAATTTTCCAGTACGGTAATTGTGACTCTTAAATTCGGGCCGGATATACTACGGAGGCCCGGTATATTAGACAAACTTTTCCCAAGTGGCTTTACAAAAAATACTCCCTGTATATACTACGGAGTTGACAACTACGGACCACGAATAACGGCAAATTAACAACGGCGTTAACATGGACTTCAGTAAATATGTAATTAGAGCCCAAGTTATTAGTTTATAACCTATAAGTTGATAACCCGTCGATGCTACGGGTTATGAGTTTAAAACCCGGCGAAGCCCCGTGAATTTGATAACCCGTCGATGCTACGGGTTATGAGTTTAAAACCATGGTGCACCTATTTCTAGGTGCACGCCTATACTTTTGAACAATCAGTAAAAAAATCTGAACAATTGCAAATTTTGAACATGTAGTAAAAACATCTGAACATCGCAAATTTTGAACATTTAGTTATAAAATCTGAACAATTGCAATGCATCATGCCTATACTTTTGAACATTTAGTAAAAGAAATCTGAACAATCAAGAATTTTGAACATTTAGTTAAAAAATCTGAACATCACAATTTTGAACATTTAGTAAAAAAAATCTGAACAATCGCAATGCACCACGCCTATAATTTTGAACTTTTAGTAAAAAAATATGAACAATAAAAATATTTTGAACATTTAGTAAAAAAAATCTGAACAATCGCAACTTTTGAATTATTACGAGTCAGACAAATTTTGAACTGACTCGTAATAATTCAATAGTTTTGTAATATAAACTGAACATTTAATGTATACAAAATGAACATTTCTTGATAAAATATGAACATTAAAATTGCATGTTTATGTTCAATTTTTGTGACGTGTTCATATTCTTTTTACTAAATGTTCATTTTTTGTAAAATGTTCAATTTCTTTTACTAAATGTTCAAAAGTATAGTCGTGGTGCACCTATTTCTTGGTGCACCATGGTGCACATAATACTAATTGTATTTTTAAATCGGGAGGGTCATTTTATTAGAGCCCCGACGAAGTCCCGGGTTATTAACATATGTTGTTGTAATAAACATCTTAACCGAATAAAAATATTCGAATTATCCAATTTTTTCAATTTTTTTTTTTTGTTGGTACTTTAGTTTTATGTAGTTCTTAACGACTAGCTGAGTTGGGTAACAACGTATTAGTAAAGATATTAAGTGGATTGGATGTTCTTAGTAACGTCTATTTAAATATTAAAAAAGATGTTGCGTAAGATGTTAACAATGTATAATTAGGTTATATGCAAAATTGGTCTTAGAAGTATAACCCTTACCCAACTCAGAAGCAAAATTGGTCTAAATAAGTATATAATGTGGGACTTAGAAGCATAACCCTTACCCCTCTAAATATGCTCCTATATAAAGGCGTGTTGTATAGGCTCCCTCACCACCAACCTCCTAAGCAACCGACATACAAAATGCCTTCCTCCTCGAAAGCTGATGTGATCTCCCAAGGTGTTAGTGACAACATGAGTGATGATGCTGCTTCTCCGAGCAAACCAAGAGAGAAGATAGCTAGTCTCTCCCCCAGTCAGGAAGATAGGGCCAAAGTGAAAAAGAGCTTACCATCTGAGAGTGCAGACAAGGGAAAGGTCGTTGCCCTCACCCCTTCTGACGCCTTACCCCCAGTTGTTGGTAAGGGAAAACGCAAGTCACTTGCCTTATCCCCAACCAAAGGAGATAAGGGTAAGGGAAAGGCTGAAGAAGGTATATGCAAAGATAAGAAAGGGAAGGGGGTAATGTCATCCAAAAAGGCTAGAAGGTCAGCCCGAAAGAAAAGGAAGCTGGAGTCGAAGAAAGCTTCCTCAATGTTTGGTGAGGGTGAGGTGCATCCTTACTATAGGAAAGAGGTGCTGAATCCATGTGTGAAAAGCAAGCTGCTGGCTCAACTGAGGACGTTTTTTAGCCAGGGGAATGATGACTCCTCTGGTAGTGACTCCTCCAGCTGCACTAAAGATGAATCTGAAGTGCAGCCCACTATGGGAGAGTCCTCCAATGCAGGCAACACGAATGCTGGTGAAGAGTTTGGGGTGATTGTGAGGAGCTTATCACCTGGAGACATAGGTGTGATGTACACTATCACCCTAGATAAAACCTTTGATGACATCTACAACGACTATGCTGCTAAACTTGGTTGCCAGCCCACATCCTTTTGGCTGTCAAAGGAAACAAATGGTGTGCCTATTGATGCGAAAGACACCGCTCGACAAGCTTCAATTAGGAATGGATCAATTTTAATCGCTAATGGGAAGGTACTTGTGTTCTAATGTAGCTTTGGTTCTTGTTTTTAACTCACCCATGTTAGTAAATAAATAAAATATGGATGGTGGTTGTGTTGTTTTTAACTATGGTGCTTGTGTTGTAAAATAAATCCAACTAACATAGTTCTAATTATCTTTGTTTTTATTTTTTAATTGTATTTATGTTGTTCTAATTATCTTGTTATGATAAATCCTGTGGATGGAATGTAATATATTTTTTTTCAATAAATCTAATTTAGTTTGGGTCCTAACATCTAATTTATCTTGTTTGTAATTGTTTGAACTCAGTTTTGTTAAATGTAAAATATTTTGTTTGTAATTGTTTGAGCTTAGTTTTGATAAATCTAATATAATTTGTTTTTAATTTTTTTTATTTGATTTATTAAGTCTAACATATTTTGTTAGTAATTAGTTGCTCTTGTTAATTTGTAAGATTAGTATGAAATATGCTTGAAAAGGTATTTGTAGCGTTATGATAAATTCACTTGGTGATATTTGTCTTAACTTATTTGGCTTAACTTTGTGATATTTGTCTTAACTTGGTGATTAAGGATCCAAAAGCCAACATGGATACATCAATGAGGAGGTTCTATCTTGCTTATGTCAGTGGGTCTTCTAAGAAGATGAAGGTCCAAGCACAACTCCATGTCAGAATCAAAAAAATCTACCACATGGCTGCTGATATTTTCAAGGTTGATGTTAGTCGCATTGTTCTGTTGCACAAGAACATGATCTTAACACCGCAGCACACGGTTCAGAGCGCGGGTATCAGGAACCGCAAGCGTGTATATATCCTTCCCATGAAGTGGTAGGAGGTGGAGCGGTGTTCGCCGTTGTTAGGGTACTATCACCTAAATAATATGGACTAGACTTGGTGGCTGAAATGGTTTCATGTAGTAAGTTGTTGGATGATATTCTAAATTGTTGAACTGGATTTGTTATGGAATTGTAGGACTATATTCATGTGTTAATGGTATTGTGTATTGTTATGGGCTACACTTGTTGTGGTAATGTATTTTCTGTGTTTTATTTTCAATATATGTTTGAAATGGAATAGGGCCCACAACCTAACTCTCCCTGGTTACAACTGCTGATTGCCAAATTTTAAGAAAGTCCAACTAGGTAGATGTGTTTCCATAACTAATATGTTTGTAATGGAATAGGGCCCACATAAACCATTTTGAAAAACCCCATGCTTAAACTTTTGGTATAGGCTCAATTGCCCAATTTCAACATATGCTGATTGCCAAATTTTAGAAAGTCCAACTATTAAGATGTGTTTCAATTAGATAATGTGTTTGTAATGGAATAGGGCCCATTATCCATTTTCAAAAACCAATCTCCATGCTTAAACATTTGGTATAGGCCCAATTGCCAAATTTCAAAAACATTTTCAACATATTCAACATATTCCGATTGCCCAATTGCTTAGGCCCAATAAATTGTTGCAGGTTGGGCCAACATCCAATAAGTAAGTTGAGGCCATAACAGGCATTCCCTTGTTTATATCACTGGCCCAACCTTAAATTACGAAATCAACACCACCTTACTTCGTCTAACATAATTCATCACCAAAATCTGAAAGTATCACAACTCAGTTACTAGATTTTACTAAAATTACTACTTGACATTACAAACTACAGAACACAATATTCGCAGCAGGTACAAATTGAAAGGGTGGAGTACTACATGGATAACCTCAAAACGCTTCAGAACTACCTTTGGTCCATTCCATGCTGTTCGTGTCCATCACCAAGTCAGCATCATCAGCAAGGCTTACACTATCACCATGTTGGGAGTTGCATACATCATCATCAGCAGCACTACCATATTGGGTGTTGCAAACATCAACCTCACTGGGATCCAAGTCCTGGTTAGTATAATTAAATAGACCCACATTAGAGTTCGCATAACAACACAAGTCACGAGCACTTAAGGCCTGCTTAATAAACAAATTGATGCAACAACAACACAATATACCTGCAACTCTCCCAACTCATCATTCTGATTCGCCCCCTGTTCAACAAAGTTCAACAAAGTCAAGATAAATGAGTTCACACCAAACATCATTAGTCGCATGACCTTCACAAGCCATAGTGAAATGACTCAAAAATTACCTTGGTTTTCCTGGTCTTAGGTGGTTTATAACCTGTCTCATAATATGATTTATTCCGGGAACCTTTAGGCCTGCCCCGAGGTTGCTTCTTAATTGGCGGATCTAAAATTGTAGCCTGTACATTAGAAGAAGATGGTTGACATGAACTGTGGATACCTAACTCTGACTGGGGTGGACACGAACAGTTGGAGTCTATCTCTGACTGGGGTGGAGGTTCACTAGACGGTGGGTTTGTTGTAGCCATTAACTCCATGTATTTCTTTCTCCTCTCCTTGACTTCGATATGGAGTTTAGATAATGCTTTCACCACTATGTCCACTGTTTCATCATCAGCAACTGCAGCATCATCACATATCGGCTCAAACACATTCATCATGTTGTTGAACTTCTTAACTTCTGGGGTCTGCGTGGGATCATGGTACGCAACCCTCACTCTAGTGTGCTTCCGAACAATATCTTTACGCCACCTATCGACGATGTATTTGTTGGGAATCTTTACCACCTTGTTCTTATCCAACACACGTATGCAGTGCTTGCATAGGATGCCATGAGTTTCAAACCTTCTACAATCACATGAAACCTCCTTTGTCACATGATTGAAGATGACAGAGTAGTTACGTCGTCGATCAGTGATTACTTCCTCCCTTTCACCTTCCGGTACAATCCAAACCCTATCATCAATCACATACCGAGTCGTACTTTCATCAATGATAGTTACCTCACCATCATAACAGTACATCATTCGGGTAAGTTCTCTTTGAATTTCCTGAAACTTAGCATCGGTGTATAACTTCTGAAATAATTTCTCATGTTTGAACCCACTCACAAGGCGTCTGATGTATTTGGTAGCCTTTGCGTCGGCTTCGTTCTCGTCTGAAACCCTCTTCTTCATTGCCCTTGTGTAGCGTACAGGGAATTCACACAACCTGGTTTTCCGATTAACAAACCCATCAAAGAAACTGTTTATGCTCTCCACACGTTGCGTGGTTTTCATCCCCGCCCAGAAATACTCCCGCATATAAGCTGGAATCCACATATGTCTCTCCTTAAACAAGCCATCCAACCACTCATTCTTCTCCAAATTGTATTTTTTAATGCACTCGTGCCACCTTCTTTTAAACTCTTCCGCAGTAAAACTCTCATATATTATGGCCTTCAAGGGGCTCTTAAACTCTTTGTACCTATTGTGACACATATAATTTCATTATAAAAGCACCATCAGTTTACAATGCAAGCATTGAGTAAATCAATATGCAAAACAACCACAATCACACAGTGAAAACCAATAATATACAAACAGCAAAACAAGCAATCACTTACTTGTCGCACTTTCCTAGTTTGTCACCAAACTTCCTGACAATATGCCATATACACCAGCGATGCCTGAAGCTGGGCATTGTTTGTACCAAGGCCTTCCTCATGGATGCTGCTTGATCAGTCAGAATAGCTAAAGGAGGTTTGTTGCCCATGGAAGCAAGCCACTGTCGAAAAACCTATGTGTATATTTCAGCATCTTCTCGTGAAACTAGTGCACAACCCAATTGGATGGACTACCCGTGATGATTCACACCCACAAAATTTGCAAATGGAAGTTCATATCGATTAGTTAAATAGGTAGCATCAAAGCATACTACATCCCCAAAATACTCATATGCAGCCCGACTCCTGGCATCCACCCATAACACATCCTTCAACCGACCATGTGTGTCTAATCGGTGACAATGGAAAAAATTCTGATTGTCCGCTTGCATCCGGTCAAAATAAGCCATCATGGTTGTTGCATCACCACCCTCCATTTTCAGTCTCCTAGCTTTATAAACCTCATGTTCCATATCTTTCAAAGAAGGCAAGACCTCTTTCGTATGTGACATACCATTACGAATTTTGGAAACAGATACACCCTCTTCATAAAAATTAATCAGAGTCTTTCTCACATTTGAGGTGTAGTTCTTCATCCTATATTCTTTAACTAAGACTGCATCACTGGGCTTTTCGTCATGATTTTGCTCATTACAAACCTTCCTTAACTCCCACTCCTCATGTTCATTAACCCCGGCATATATCTTAACAGGGCAGTAACATTTTTTGGACTTTCTCTTGCCTCGGGCATGCTCTTTCACTCCTATGACTCCATTAACATTACCTCCACACCCACCAACATCCATCGCCTTTGCCCTCTTCTTCGCCTCCCTTTGAGCCCTCATGTTAGGGGCACCCCAACACTCACACTTCCATGTCATGCACTTACGCTCATTGGTAACTTTAGATTTCGTTCCTTGCACCCTCGTAACCCCAAACCCCTCCTGCTCCCCATACTTTTGGTAATAAATCTCTATATCCTCCCATCTTCTAAAAACCATGCCAACTTTAGGGGATTCAACAACAGGACCAGGACTCCTCCTATTAGTTGAAACTACTGTCTCTATAGTCTGCATTGTATGAATGGGAGAACAGTATTCAACAACTTTAACAAATTGTTCTTCGCGGATGGGGGACATCGGAGGCATAAGATCAATGTCATCCATGTCATCTGCATAGTCAGACCAACACCCCTCACCACCCACGTCGTCCATAGCATCACAGTCACCATCCATAATATCAACAAAGGTCAATAATTAATAGTTAGTTACCTGTATCACAGCTCGCATTGAGATTATACATTAACATTGATGAATATAACTAGTAAACCAACGTTTTTACATTGAAATTGCATTACATTTACATAATAACAACTAGTAACCTATTTGAATCACAAATTCTACAATAAAGGCAAGCTAATCTGAATTTGCTGAATTCCGCGCTATTAAACAATTCAATTCAATTAAAAAATTCGGGTAAACAATTCAATTAAACAATTCAATTAATTCAATTAAACAATTCGGGTAAACAATTCAATTAAAAAATTTAATTAAACAATTCGGGTAAACAATTCGATTAAAGCTAATACAAAACAATCAATTACACCATTTAACTTAGCATTAAATATACAGAATATCAGCGGATAATTTTGCAAAGCCAAAACCAAGTAATCAGGATGGATAATTTCAAATGACTTCCTCTCTACGAGATTACTAGTTGGTCAAAAGCTAATTTGTCGGAATCAAATCCCGCAATTATCAACAACTATTAACAACTAAAAACACCCCTTGCACAAATCTACGATATAAATTACCTCAATTAGATAGTAGAATTATAATGGCCTTCTCGATCGATCTAGCTGTTAATGTTGAATTTCGTTTGCTTTCTCCATTGTTCAATTTCAAGCTCCTTTTCCATTATTCTCTCTCCTCTCTTCTCTCTCTTCTGACAGAGTTACTCAATTCACTTTCTCTCTCATGGTAAAAAACAAACGTTGAGTACTCACGGTTCATTTTTTTCCGTTTCAAACACCGTTAACTCCGTTTCTCTCTTCAAACGTTACCGCCAGCTGTCTTAGTTGCACATGGGCTTTTTTAAACAATTGTTCACGGATTTCAAGCCTCAGTATTAACGCTATTGCCATTTGATTAACCAAATTCGTTTCTCATTTTGAGAAACCGGGGCTCACTCTTAATTGTCACTCATATTTATTCATTATACATACTAGTGTTGGAAATAAAGAAAGGAAATTCAAAGGGTCAGATATGGGCGCCCGATCGGGCGGGCATCGCCCGATCGGGCGCGAGAAGAGTCGTAAAATTCTGGAGCTCCATTGCCAGATCGGGCTAGCTCCGCCCGATCGGGCGCGAGAAGAGTCGTAAAATTCTGGAGTTCTGCCGCCCGACCGGGCAAGCTCCGCCCGATCGAGCGCCCGACCGGGCGCGAGAAGACGTCTGGAAAAAAAAGAGTGTCCGCCCAATCGGGCGAGCTTCGCCTGATCAGGCGCGTGTTTGTCCGTTGAACTCCAACGGATCCCTTGGATTCCTCTTCTAGTTTGATTTCTTGTAACCCCCCATTTAAGAGGTTTATTATGGTGTTTTAACCACCATAATAATTCTGATTTCATTTTTCTTGTTCAAGAATATTCTCTCTATCTTTTCATCTACCTCAATCTCCATTATAAATTAGAGAATAATTTTCTGATTTCATACACTTGAAAATACATTCAAACATAGTAGCTTAAACACATCTCTCTTTGAGCATAAGATACATGACTACAACCTTCCACCCAAAAGTGCCTTTGTGTGGAAGAGGTGTGTTAACCTTAGGGAACGTGCCGGCGAATACAATTGAGCACCTTGGTTGCGCCGGAATTTCGTTTTCAAGTCAGTGATTTGCATCACGACACACCATTTGTTTCTTTGTTTTGTAAGATCAATTTTTCGGTCTTACTTGTTATTTCTTTATACTATTACTATAGATTTCTTCTATATTTACAATAATTTGAAAACAAAATTATGTCTATTGGTAATAGTATTATGAAGTCTCTTCCTGACCTCTCTAAGTTGGAACCTCTCGATGGTAACAACTACAAGAGGTGGTCACAAAAGCTACTAATCTTTTTTGAACAAGTGAAAATAGATTATGTTTTGAATGAATATGTCATTGAAGTTTTGGAAAAGGCGGAGGAAGCGGCCAAGATTGCAACGGATCCCATTTCGTCGGCCATCACCGATGCCTTGAAGAAGAAGGAGAAGGACAACAAGCTTGTTCGTGGACATCTCCTCAACCATATGAACAATACTTTGTTTGATTTGTTTGTCAATTTCAGGTCAAGCAAGGTTATTTGGGATGCTTTGGAGAAAAAGTATGGAGCGGATGATGCCGGGAAAAAGAAGTACGTGGTGGGCAAGTGGCTCAATTTCAAGATGGATGATGAGAAGCCTATCATGTCTCAAGTCCATGAGTATGAGAACATGGTGACTGAAATTCTTGGTGAAGGCATGAAGATGTATGAGAAACTTCAAGCTAATGTTCTCTTGGAGAAATTCCCTCCCTCTTGGAATGACTACCGTAACTCTTTGAAGCACAAGAAGAAGGACATGACCCTCCAAGAGCTCATTAGTCACATGAGAACCAAAGAGGCTAATCGCCTTAAGGATAAGTTTGAGAATTTGTCTCTTAATTCTTCTAAAGCTAATCTTGTTGAGTCTTCTTTGAATGTGTCTAAAAACAGGAACAATTCTAAGAAGAAGGGAAACAACAAGTCCAAAACAATCTCACTCCAAACAACAAAATCCAAAAGCCAAAGGGTGCTTGCTATGTGTGCGGGATCGTTGGACACAAAGCATACCAATGCAACCGGAGGCATGGTGCAAAGAAAGATGGCAACACCTCCCAAGCCAATGTGGTGGAAAAAGAAGAAATCATTGCGGCGGTGGTGGTAGAAGCCAACTTGGTGGAGAACAAAGTGGAGTGGATTTTGGATACCGGAGCATCTAGGCACTTTTGTGCAAATAAGGCCTTGATGACCGAGTTTGAAGATGTTACCGATGGTGATCATGTCTACATGGGCAATAGTAGCACCGTTGGAGTCCTTGGCAAAGGAAAGGTCCATCTCAAACTCACCTCCGGAAAAACTTTATTTTTAAATAATGTGTTGTATGTTCCTTCTCTTAGGAGAAATCTTGTTTCGGGAGCCCTTCTCAACAAAGCCGGCCTAAAACTTGTCTTTGAGGCCGACAAGATTGTAATGACTAAGAATGGAGACTTTGTTGGGAAAGGTTACCTCAATAATGGTTTGTTTGTTTTGAATGTTATGAATGAGAATGGAAGTACTTCTTTTGCTTATATTGTTGAGTCTTTGGATGATTGGCACAACCGTTTGGGACACTTGAATTCCTCTTATTTGAAAAAGTTAAAGGACATGAATTTAATTAATTTTTCAATGGATGATAAACTTGACAAATGTCATATTTGTGTTGAGGCCAAACATACTAAGAAACCATTTAAGCAAGTGGTCTCAAGAAGTACCAAATTACGTGAATTGATTCACTCGGATTTAGCGGACTTTAAAAATTGCACTAGTAGGGGTGGTAAAAATTATTATATTACTTTTGTTGATGACTTTTCTCGTTATACTAAAGTTTATTTGCTTAAAACTAAAGATGAAGCCGAAAGTGCATTTTTAAAGTACAAAGCCGAAGTTGAAAATCAATTGGACCTTAAAATCAAAAGAGTTAGAACCGATAGAGGTGGTGAATATGGAAAAGATTCTTTAAAAGATTTTTGTGAAGCCAATGGCATCATACATGAAACTAGTCCACCTTACACACCCCAATCAAATGGCATTGCCGAAAGGAAAAACAAATCTTTAAAAGAGACTATGAATGCCATGCTTCTTAGTTCCGGTTTATCCGATAACTTGTGGGGAGAAGCGGTTCTTTCCGCTTGTTATGTACTCAATAGAGTGCCCCATAAGAAATTGGATAAAACCCCCTATGAACTTTGGAAGGGATATAGTCCAAATTTTAGTATTTTAAAAGTATGGGGGTGTTTGGCTAAGGTGGCTTTACCGGACTTTAAAAAATCCACTATCGGGTCTAAAACTTTTGATTGTGTGTTCATTGGATATGCTCATAATAGTGCAGCCTATAGGTTCATGTTATTAAGTGATAGAACAATTTGTGAAGCTAGAGATGCGGTATTTTTGTAAGTCAAGTATGGATGTGCCTGTAGTTGATTCTATGCCTAGTTCTAATCTCCCTTCTTCCTCTACCAAAGTGGTAGTAGTTGAACCTAGGAGAAGTAAGAGACCTAGAGTAGAGTCTTCCTTTGGACCGGATTTCTTGACTTCCTTTCTTGTAGAAGACTTTGACGTGGATTCTTTAAGTGAGCATGTTGTGTCTTTGTTTCTTTTAGAAGAAGACCCTAAGACTTATGATGAGGCAATGAGGTCCATAGATGCTAGTTTTTGGAAAGAGGCCATTAAGAGTGAACTAGATTCTATCATGTCCAATCACACTTGGGATCTTTGTAACTTGCCTAAGGGTTCTAAGCCTATAAGTTGTAAGTGGATTTTCAAGAAGAAACTTAGACCGGATGGGACCATAGATAAGTTCAAGGCTAGACTTGTCATTAGAGGTTTTACCCAAAAAGAAGGTATAGATTTCTTTGACACCTATTCCCCCGTGACTAAGATAGCCACCATTAGAACCTTGGTAGCCCTTGCGGCAATTCATGACTTAGTGGTTCACCAAATGGATGTCAAAACGGCTTTTCTTAATGGAGACCTTGATGAAGAAATCTATATGACCCAACCGGAAGGTTTTGTGGTGAAGGGACAAGAACATAAAGTGTGTAGGCTTAGAAAGTCTCTCTATGGTCTTAAGCAAGCTCCTAAGCAATGGTTTGAAAAGTTTGATAATACCCTTAGGAGTTGTGGTTATGTGTCTAATTCCTCGGATTCTTGTTTGTATTCTAAGGACTTTGGATCATCATGTGTTATAATCTGTTTATATGTTGATGATATGCTTATTATTGGTACTAATCTTGATGTTGTGAATGATGCTAAGGCTTTACTTTCCACTAAGTTTGAAATGAAGGATATGGGAGAAGCCGATGTTATTCTTGGAATTCGTTTAAGGAAGACTAAGAATGGTTTTTCCATGAGTCAATCTCACTATGTGGAAAAAATACTCAAGAAGTTTGATTCTTTTGATGTTGCTCCTAACACTACTCCATATGATCCCAACTTAAAGCTTGAAAAAAAACAAGGGTACAAGTGTATCTCAAGAGCTCTATGCAAAAGTAATTGGTAGTGTGATGTTTCTAATGAATTGCACACGACCCGAAATTGCTTATGCGGTAAGTAGACTTAGTAGATATACTCACAATCCAAGTCAATATCATTGGATTGCACTTCGTCGGTTATTAAGGTATCTCAAAGCACTACAAGAAAAAGAGGAATTAGCAACAGAAATTTGCGACTACCCTAATATGCAGTCGCAAAAAATATTTTTGTGACTGAAAAAGACGACCAGTCACAAATTTTGCAACTAATTTTGCACCAGTTGCTACGCAGTCGCTAATTTGCGACTGAATTTTGCGACTACTATAATAATCAGTTGCAAAAAATATATTTGCGACTGTCAGAGACGAGTAGTCGCAAATTTTGTGACTCATTTTGCAGTAGTTGCAATGTTGTTGCTAAATTGCAACACTCTTATAATTTTTGCGACTATAAATTATAGTTGCTGGGGATAATGATTTTCTAACTTTTTAATTTAAAAAATTTGCAACTAATATTGCAACTAAATCGGTAGTATAATAAAGAAATAAAAACAAAACCCTTAATATGATGAGGAGTTGCCAACAAAACAAAAACCAACTTAATCACTTACTCCTCCATAAAAAAAAAAAAAAAAAAAAACTCAATCACTAAAAGCCTTAAGTAATTTTTTCTTCAATAGTTCTATACAGTACAGAAACTCTTCCTCCTTTCACCAAAAAATAAAAAATCAGAAACTCTTCCTTCTAAAAAAAAGCACGCATATGGCAATTTTCAGAGATTCAAGAATTCAACCCTCACTGTCGCTCTTCATCTGCCTCTGCTGCGCGCCTGCGCCACCACGTCTCCTCCAAGGTAAGTTCAAACGCTTGACGTCCCTTCTATCTTTCGTTTATTGTAATTCTCCAACTACGATTTTTAGGGTTATCATTGAATTTTTTGTCCAATTATTGATTTTAATTTGGTTTCCATGGTGTAATTTAAGTAAATTAATGAAAAATCATTCGAAATTGATTGAGTTTGCTAAAATCCCTAATTATTTTCAATGTAAAAATCCCAATTCTGGTTATTTCGAACCCTATATTTTCTGAAGAAGGGGGTTTCGTTGCTTAGAGTGTAATTCTAATTGGGTAATTAATGGATGGAGGGTATTGAGGTTCGTCCGAACTCCATTGAATTCTTGTATTTGCACTGAATTCTTGTTTTGCTTTGAATTCTTATTTTGCTCTGACTTTATTCTATTTTTGAGGCTAACTTGCTGCTTGCTTATTGTTATGACAATAATTGTGGTGGGTTCTGGAATGGGTGCGAGCTGAGGGAGAATTAGGTGCATCAATGTGGTGTGAATGCGTGGCTGCTGCATGGTTGTTTTTTTTGTTGTAGGGAGAATAGTGGTTTGGTGTATGATGCATTTAGTGGATGAGTGGGAGTTGATTGTGCTGTTAATAGTATTGTGGATTGTGTGTTAGCGATCGTTGGTTCATTGAGTTTAAGGTATGTTTGAAACTTTGAGACATTTTCTTGTATTCATTGCTCTTAAACTAGTGAAGCTATATACTTGAATACTAGCTTTGAGTCTCTAATTCTCTGCGAAAAGCATGGCCTGGTTGAGTCTTTAATTCTCTGTGAAAAGCATTTCATATTAGAGTAGAGTTCAATTTCCTATGTCCTGAGAAAATTAGATTACTGGCATTTTACAAGTGCATCCATTAACTGTCATATTTTTTTTCTTAAACTTTAAGCCATAACCTATAACGAAACCCACCTGTGCTCGATTGATGCACCTCATTTGATTTGCATTGTTGTTAGTATGTTGTTATGTTAATCTCTTGGTTGTATAATCTGTTATTTAGTTATGTTTTTCTAGCAAGTTTTATCTGGATGACAGAATCCTATCACCGGAATCAGATTTTCAAGCATTAGTCATTCATGCTTTCAATTGTTGTCCTGGTCAGAATTTTTTTTAATAGAATTGAGACAATAATTCTCGTTCTTTTCTTGGTTTGTTTTTTGGTTTGCTTATGTTATCAATACCTAGAGTCTTTCTTGGGATCATAATAATCCTCCCCCCTCCCCCTATTTTTCCAGACATACATTGCAAATTGGCAAGTACCACCAGGAGTTTCTTGATTGTATTTATTACTGGTATTAGACATTATTTTTGTGTTCAGTAGAGTTTCTAAACTTGCACTTATTATAGATCTATGTCCTTGATTACAATTAAGGTTTCTTGGTTAATTTGGAGCGAAGGATCAGTGTAAGTGTGAGGAAATGAATGAAAGAAACCAGAAGAATGCTAAACCACTACTTGACATTTCTTTTTTGCACAGCATCAAACTCCCTCTTATCTCCCATTTCATTTTCTTAGTTTGTAGCTACCCATTTGTACTGATTATATCTCTTCACAAACTGCTTCAACTCTGGAGGCAGCTGTCTTTGATGCATCCATTGCTCTATATCTGTTATCCTGATCCTCCACTCTTCCAATCAGACTGTAATTGACTGCAAATTTGTCTGCAATTACAGAATATGGCAACATTCACTTCTAAAATTCTTAGATACTACATTTTTTTTTATAGATACTAAGCCACTATTGTCGTAACTTCAATCTACTCAGCTGGCAGTGGTAACCTTTCAAATAGAGAGAAAGGGTACTAACTTGCTTGTTTCAATGGTTTAATTTTATGGATTTTTTATACTTAGCTCTTTACTTATATCTTAAGCAAATTATATAAAGTAAAAGTCCGATTGGATATTGTGCATTGCAATCTTATTATGAATCCCCAGCCTGTTATCAGTGCTATCAAATATTGCAAACTTCCAAACTGTCAAACTTTGTTTTATTCTAGATTTTTTGGGTGCCTTTTCAAAGTTTTAGCTTATTCCATTTCTTGTTAATTTATGATAGTTCCTATAATAAAAAGGTAAGAGATTATATCATATTTGCTATTTGAGATACAATGTTAAACTCTTGGGTAATTATGTGCAGCGTACATACATATATACCTGGAGACCTGGGTTCGATGCTAAGGCTAGGAGAGACTTTGACAAAAAAGTTGGGGACCGACTTAGGGGTACATTGAACCAAGTTTTCAAAATGCCTCTCCATAAGAAGTTAATTTCATGCTTGATACTGTTCGAGCCGAATTCATAAATAAGCGTAAGCATCCAGATTTTGTGAAACGTTGTGAGCAAGCAAGAGATAATCAGTTATCTGGACAAATATTAGAGATAATCGGTTATCTAACTGATCTTTAATTTTTGGAGGCATATTTGTATATCTTCATTAATTTTTATTTGAAGTAGCTTCTTTGTGTAGGAGGTGATTTTTGAAACAATTAGTCATAGTTTAGAATATTGCTTTTTAGTACATTGATACAAAATTGAGTATATTTAAATAAAATTATCATGTTGGTTATTTTAACTTTATGCGTGGGTACCTTTTTTTTTTTGTGATTGATATTGGTCGTTGACTCGTTGCTAAATTATGGTCTCTAAATATTAATAGTCAGCTGCAAAAATTTTGCGACTGCAGATTTGTTTTAGAGAATGATTGGTTAGTTGCAAAATAATTAGTCTCAATGACTAATCTGTCGTAAAAAAAAAAAAACAAAAAAAAAATTTTTGTAGTCGCAAAAATTTGGTCTCGTATGTAGTTTCTAATCCGTTGCAAAAAACATTAGTCTCAATAGTCGCAAATCCGACACAATAAAACTAGTCTCCGTAGTCGCAAAAGTTTGGTCTTGTAATCGCTAATCCGTCGCAAAAGTAGTCTTAAAACATTGGTCTCCGTAGTTTCTAATCTGTCGCAAATATATTACAACGGACAATAATTTAGTTGTTGAAATTTGAAAGTTAGTTGCTAAATGGCAGTTGCAAAGGCGTTACAAATCCGTTGCTAAATTTGCGACTGTTCAAAAATTAGTCGCAAAAATGGATTTGCGACGAGGTCTTTGGCAACGAACCAAAGTAGTTGCAAATCCGTCGCAAATCCATTTTTGCGACGGATTTGCGACTACTTTGGCCGTCTCTAATTACCCTTTTTCTTGTAGTGAAGGTACTATGGATGTATGTTTACATTTTAATCGCTTTCCAAATGTTTTGGAAGGCTATTGTGATGCTAATTGGGTAACCGATAATGATGAAATTTCTTCTACTAGTGGTTATGTTTTTGTTTTAGGTGGAGGTGCTATTTAATGGAAGTCTTCAAAACAACCATGTCTAGCTCTCTCCACCATGGAATATGAACTTATTGCTCTTGAGTTGGCAGGTCATGAAGCGGAATGGCTTAGGAACCTCCTAGCCGACATTCCATTGTGGGGGAAGAGTTCATCACCGGTGTCTATACATTGTGATTCTCAAGCGGCAATTGGAGTGGAAAACAATAGCAACTACAATGGTAAAAAGAGACATATTCGTATGAGACACAAAGTGTTGAGGCAATTTCTCAAAAATGGAGTGATTGCTTTGGACTATGTGAGGTCCGAAAAGAACTTGGCGGATCCTTTGACGAAAGGATTGGCAAGAAAGCAAGTTGATGAATCATCGAGGGGAATTGGACTTAAGCCATATGATACATTACATTTGTCCTAATTCCTATGGTGAGGTTGTTGGTAATGTTTGGTAGTGTTTGTGAGGTTGAGTTGTTTAACTCTTAATGGGTCCTTGTGCTATTGAGATGCACACTAAAGGACTCACCTATGTGGTTGTGAAGACTAGCCATCTTCTATGAAAACTTTGGCCGGTTTTCTAGAGCTTCCACTAGACCTAAGGTGAATGTGCTTGGCTATAAATAAGTACATCTCTTCGCGGAGTTCAAGTATATTTTTGAGTGACGTATGTGATGTGGGGGTCTTGGATTAAATCTTAGAGTTTCAAGGTCCGTCCACTCTTTGATCAAGGGTGTAAGGGTTTCAAGGTTTTTCCACCCTTATACTTGTAATTCATTGCCTCATCTCACTAAACACTAGATTTCAAATTACTTATGTAAATATCTAAGTGTTATGTATTGATCTCCTCTTATGCCCAATATGTTGCTTATCCACATCTTTTGTTCGCTTTTCTTCCCTTCCTTTAGTGGGGGATTGTTGGAAATAAAGAAAGGAAATTCAAAAGGTCAGATATGGGCGCCCGATCGGGCGCGAGAAGAGTCGTAAAATTCTGGAGCTCCGTTGCCAGATCGGGCTAGCTCCGCCCGATCGGGCGCGAGAAGAGTCGTAAAATTCTGGAGTTCCGCCGCCCGACCGGGCAAGCTCCGCCCGATTGGGCGCCCGACCGGGCGAGCCCCGCCCGATCGGGCGCGAGAAGACGTCTGGAAAAAAAAGTGTCCGCCCAATCGGGCGCGAGAAGACGTCTGGAAAAAAAGTGTCCGCCCGATCGGGCGCGTGTTTGTCCGTTGAACTCCAACGGATCCCTTGGGTTCCTCTTCTAGTTTGATTTCTTGTAACCCCCTATTTAAGAGGTTTATTATGGTGTTTTAACCACCATAATAATTCTGATTTCATTTTTCTTGTTCAAGAATATTCTCTCTATCTTTTCATCTACCTCAATCTCTATTATAAATTAGAGAATAATTTTATGATTTCATACACTTGAAAATACATTCAAACACAATAGCTTAAACACATCTCTCTTTGGGCATAAGATACTTGACTCCAACCTTCCACCCAAAAGTGCCTTTGTGTGGAAGAGGTGTGTTAACCTTAGGGAACGTGCCGGCGAATACAATTGAGCACCGTGGTTGCGCCAGAATTTCGTTTTCAAGTCAGTGATTTGCATCACGACACACCATTTGTTCCTTTGTTTTGTAAGATCAATTTTTCGGTCTTGTTATTTCTTTATACTATTACTATAGATTTCTTCTATATTTACAACAACTAGTATAAGTAATGATTATAAAATTTTAATATTATGCGAAGTTTACAAATAATGCATAAGTTTTCAAAAAACGAAAAAACTATACAGTAATTATTAGGAAATATTAACTTGATTTCAAATATCAACTCTTTCTTTAAAATGCAATGTTAATATATAGTACATACATAAGTGAGGTTGTTGATGCTCCAAACTTATTTGAAATTATTAAACAGTAGTTGAAAGTCTATGTGATGCACGGATTTTTAAGACGAACTACATAAATATCAAAAAAAAAATACTCTTTATATTTTTTAGGGCTTATTATGTTCAGTTTTTTTTTCAGTTAGGGCTGTTCATCGGTCCAAGACTGGACCGGACCGGACCAAAGGTCGAAAAATTGAATTACAAGAAATGAAGATCGGACCGATTAAGCTAGCTAAGATCGAACCCGAACCTGATTGAAAAATTCGGTCCAAAACCCCTAGACCGGGCCGGTTTGGACCGATATTGGAATTTTTATAAAAAAAATTTCTAAATTTTAAGAATTTTTGGAAAATTCAAAAAAAAAAAAAAAAGGAAAAACAATATTTTAACCTTTTTTTTTTTAAAAAAATGTTTAGCAAAAAATCTCATACGACTAATTTTTTTCAAGCTTATCAAGGATAATCTTAATCATTATTAAAAGTTTTAGGTATAATTTTAAGCAAAAAACGGATACGGTCTAAGACCGGTTTCTATAGGGTTTTGGACCGGACCGAACTGAAAACCGGAAAAACAAATTTCTCGACCTAAAGACTGGACCGATTATTTTGGTCCTATCCGGTCTGGGGTCAGTCCGATCCATTTCCCCGTTCCATTTTCCCAGTCCGGACCAAATTAGGAACTCAACTAAACTGAAGGAAATAACCTGTTCACTTTAACTTAATTTCAATTCACTTCTGTTCAGCTCAGTTCAGTTCCTACTTTCCTTCTCTCATAAATAATGCATTTCAACTCTATTTAGTTCAGTTCAACCCCAATTAGTTCAATTCAAATCAGTTATTTTAAGTAAATCGAAATAGGCCCTTAGTTAGACTCTAAGATTGTTTTGTAATTATATGATTCATTTTACTATTTAACAGTTTTTGACCAAAAAAGTTAATAAATAAATTAAAATAAACAAATAAATTGCTATTGCCTATTCAAAAAGTTAATGTAATTTATGATACAACCTTCTTTGTTAGGGTTGTACATACTTTTAATTTTAATTAAAAAATAAATTAAATTTTATTTATGGTATGTCATTCGTAGGATTATCTTTTATGTGAAAAGTTTTTTATTTTTTTTTATATTATCCTAAAATTAAAATTAAAAATCTCATTCTTTCAAAAAAAAAAAAAAAAAATTAAAAATCTCATTCGTTAATTGGCTTACTTGGCGATTGTATATTTTTAAAATTCTTAAATAAAATAAAAGTTTTATTCAAGTTATTTTTAATTAAAATTATCCTACATGAAACTTTTTAAAATTATAATCTTACATGACACTCTAATTATTATTTAAAAATTAAAATCTTACATGGCGCTCTAAAATCTTGGGGAAAAACTCCCCTAAACACGTGGCATCTTCCTGTAACGACACGTGTCACCCTCTCATTGGGCCACGTGGCACTACAGAATTGGCCAAAGCTATTTGAGGGCTTTTAAGCTGGACGCGTGGCATCTTCCCATAGTGACAAGTGTCGCCCTCTAACTGGGCCACGTGTCGCTATGGGACTGGTCCACGTGTGCGGGGTATTTTCATCCTCAACAGATGGTGTTGGACATATGGATGCTGAGAAGTCACAAGAAGCCTAAGAGCGGCCCAACTAATGTTTATAACAAACTTGCCACCTCAGCAAAGTTTGTTATAACAACTTTTCCTTTAATCAGTTGTAATTAAGGCCAGCAATAAATAAGCTGTGCAAGTTGTATTTTTCCTCATTCAATTCAATTCAATTTCATCTTCTAAACTTCTCTTTTCCTCTCTCTACATCTCTCTCTCTCTCTACAGTGTTCTAAGAACTCCATTAATGGAATTCAAGCTTTCTTTCTTCCTGCTACTACCTTATGAATGAAGAAGAGAAGATTGTTCTGTTCTCTTTGTTTCTGTTTCTGTTTTAGCTCGATTGTTCTTGTGTATATTTTCCGCAAGTTTTGACATGGTATTAGAACTGAGGTACGACGTTTGTCTTTGGAGTTTCTCTTTTCCGCAAGTTTTGACATGGTATATCTAGTATTTCTCCTGAATTTCTGTTGTACAATTGTTTTTGGAGTTTTTTTTTCTATGTGTTGATTGAGGTTTTTGCTTGCCATTTGAGGATTACTGTGTTTGGTTGAAATTTTCTTTGTTAATTTATTTGGCGATTGATGATCGATGATGTTGTTTCTTTCTTGAAATTTTTTGATTGATGAATTCGGTGAATTGCTGAATTGATTGGAGTTTATTTGATTGAAGTATAGTCTGCATACTTGATTTGGATCGACATTTGCTGAGTAATTGGAGTGTTTTTAGGTCTTTATCTTGAGGTTTCTTTTGAATTTGAGGATATTGATAATGGTTGGAGATAAAACTACTAGAATTTTGGAGTTTACTCAAGATCCTAGCACAATTTACTACATTCATCCGTCAGATAATAATAATTACAAGTTTATTTATGAGGTTTTTGATGGAGAAAACTATAGTTCTTGGAATAGGTCTATGGTGATAGGTCTATCTACAAAGAACAAGATGTGTTTTGTGGATGGTAGTCTGCCCAAACCATCACCAGAACATAACACTTATAAGGCCTGGATCAGATGTAATGATATTGTAGCAGGATGGATTTTAGGAGTGCTTGGTCCTACCACTAAGAAATCAGTGTTTTTCTATAAGACAACAAGAGAAATGTGGAGTGATTTGGAAGAGAGATATGGTCACATTTCTTCTACTCAGATGTATGCTTTACAAGAAGAAATCAATGAGATACAGCAAGATTCTGACGATATTGCAGAATATTTCTGACGATATTGCAGAATATTTTGCAAAATTGAAGGTTCTCTGGGATGAGTTGGATGAGGTTAATCCTCTTCCTGTTTGTGAATGTAATGTTTGTAGATGCAATCTAACTGGAAAGTTTCTTAAAATTCAACAAGATTAGAGGCTGTTGCGTTTCTTGATGAAGTTGAAAGATGGTTACAAGCAAGTGAGAAGTAACATTTTGATGATGCATCCCCTTCCTCAAGTGACTGTGGCATACAGGATGCTGCTACAAGAGAAAAACACATAAGCAGATAAGTGAGCTTGCATCTGGTCATGATTCCATGGCTTTTGGAGCAGATAGGAGAAGGTTTTATGATAACAGACCACGGTTTCCAGGACAGAACAGTAACAAGGGTGGATATAATCAGGAGAATATACATAATTATCAAGGAAACAGGAATTCAGGAGGTGGTAATCAATTTACTAGAAAGCAAAATGTTGGATACAAAAGGAACCTAAATCTTTTCTGCACACATTGTAAGATGAATGGACACACAGTGGATAAGTGTTTCAAGATCCATGGTTATCCTTCAGATTTTAAGACCGGAGGTCTGAAAAGGTTTGCTCACATGGCACAAGGTGATGATGGAAACACAGTTACAACTACTTTCACAAGAGCTGAGTACTCAAGAATCCTGAATGTCATTGGTGATCAGAATGACAAGGTCACACCATCAGAAGAGATGAACAATAACAGCAGTGCAAATTTTGTAGGTAAACTTTGTCTTTTTTCTCATGCAAATACTTCTGGCTGGATTGTTGATAGTGGTGCAACTAACCACATTTGCTATGATAAGAAGATGTTTGTTTCTTGTGGATTACTTAATAGTGATGATAACACTATTACTATACCTGATGGTAGCAAAGTGAAGGTCACTCACATATGCACAGTCAAACTGAATGCACAAATCACACTGAAAGATGTCTTATATGTGCCTGATTTCCATTTTAATCTGATCTCAGTGCATAAACTTTCTGAAGATATGAACTGTAATGTGGTGTTTTCAGCTAATGAGTGTGTGGTACAGGATCCTATTTTGGGAAAGGAGATTGTTCGTGGTAGACTGCAGTCAGGACTGTATTATGCTTTGGACAAGAATATACAGGACAGTAGTTTGGTCTCAGATTCTGATATGCATATAGCCACTGCAGCAAATAGTGAAACTTCTTCTTTTGCTAGCAGTTCTAGTTCTTCTGTTGATAATAATGCCAAATTGTGGCACCTAAGGCTAGGGCATGTTCTTTTTAGTTAGTTAAGACATGTAATTCCTTCTTTAAGCCATACAGGCATACCTGATACTATTTGTCAGATATGTACTCATGCTAAGCGATGTAGGTTATCCTTTTCTCACAGTGAAATAAAGACAGTTAAGCCTTTTCAAATGATTCATGTTGACACTTGGGGTCCATATAAGCATAAAACCTACAATGGCTATAAGATGTTCTTAACAATTGTGGATGATTTCAGTAGATTCACTTGGGTGTTCCTCATTAAGTTTAAATCTGATGTTGTGAGTATTTTAGAAGATTTTGTTGTTTTTTCTGAGAAACAGTTTGAATGTACAGTCAAGTGCATTAGAACTGATAATGCTAAAGAGTTATGTGAAGGACAGATTGTAAATCTATACAGAAGTAAGGGTATTGAACACCATACTAGCTGTAGTGGAACACCACAACAGAATGGAATATTGTGGAAAGGAAGCATAAACATCTCTTGGAGACTGCTAGAGCATTGTCTTTCCAATCTAAGTTGCCAGAAAAGTATTGGGGAGAGTGCATTCTTTGTGCTGCACATCTGGTTAATATAATGGCTTTACCTATTCTACACAATATTTCTCCTTACCAAATTTTACACCAAAACCCTCCTACTTTGGATCACATTAGAACCTTTGGTTGTCTTTGTTATTCATCAACTTCTAAGGTTCATAGAACTAAGTTTGATCCAAGGGTTGATGCTTGTGTTTTTATTGGATATAGTCCTTCTCAAAAAGGGTATAAAGTTCTCCACCTCAAAGATAACACCATATCTGTCAGTAGGGATGTAAAGTTTCATGAGCAACATTTTCCACTGCATATAACTCATTCTACTCACTCACCTTTCCAGTTCTTTATACCTACTGAAAACAATTCCCATATTTTCTCTGATCCCTTCATTGAAGAATATCCAAACACACAATCTGTAACCATTATTCCACAACCACAACCTGAAAACACACAACCTGAACCTATACAAACTGAATACACACAAACTGAACATATACAACCTGAAAACACACAACTTGACACCATTTTTCCACAAAATGCCTCACCTCACAATATACATCCTTCTACTATTAATCCTATTTCAGTTCAGTCTGAATCACCATCATTAGGTAATTCCTCTTCAACTGTCTTGGATATTATTTCTTTTGGTGTTGAGAATACTAGTACCCTGCCACCAAGAGTCAGGAAACCACCTATCTGGAATGATGGATGATTATCTCTGCCATGCTGCTGTTTCAACTCCTAGTACTCACTGGTGTAATATGGTACATTTTAATGACACTTCTCAGAGACACAAAGCTTTTGTTGCTCACTGCTCTTCTCTGTCTGAACCTAAGTCTTATGCTGAAGCCAGTAAAGATCCTAACTAGATATCTGCTATGCAAAAGGAGCTTGATGCCTTGATGGTTAATCATACATGGGAGATAGTAGATCTTTCTCATGGGAAGAAGCCCATTGGATGCAAATGGGTATTCAAAATAAAACTGAGAGCAGATGGTACTATTGAGAGATTCAAAGCTAGACTTGTGGCCAAAGGATACACTCAGCAGTTTTGTATTGATTATGAAGAGAATTTCTCTCCAGTGGTTAAAATGGCTATTGTTAGAACTGTCATTGCATTGGCTGCTTGTAAAAGATGGACTTTGTATCAGCTAGATGTCAACAATGCATTTTTGCATGGAGACTTATATGAGGAGGTATACATGAAGATTCCAGAGGGTGTGGATGCTGGTCCTAACAAGGTTTGCAAGCTAACTAAGTCTCTCTATGGCTTAAAGCAAGCCTTAAGGCAATGGTTTGCAAAGCTCAATTCTGAGCTGCAAAATCAGGGTTTTATTCAGTGCAAAAGTGACACTTCTTTGTTTATCAAGAAGGGGTATAATTCAATCACAATAGCAGCTGTTTATGTAGATGATATCATCTTAACTGGTAATGATACATCTAAAATTGTTCACTTGAAGAAGCATCTGCATCAGACTTTCAGCATCAAGGATTTAGGGAAGCTCAATTTCTTTTTGGGGATTGAGGTTGGCTATTAACCTAATGGAATAGTGCTTACACAACACAAATTCACCAAGGAATTGCTGTCTGACTATGGCTTGACTAGTTTCAGGTCTGCTGTGACCCCTCTCCCTGTGAATCTTAAATTTCATGCTGATGAAGGATCTCTTCTATCTGATCCTACACTATATAGAAGTTTGGTTGGCAAGTTGAATTTTCTGACTAATACCAGACCAGATCTTGCATATATTGTGCAACTTCTTAGCCAATTTATGCAGAGGCCTAGGTATTCTCATTTGTCTGCTTTACATCATGTTCTTAACTATGTTCATAGCACTGCTGGTCAAGGAATTTTGATGAGAGCAGGTGACACCATTACCCTGCAAGCTTTTTCTAATGCAGACTGGGGCTCTTGTCCTGATTCAAGAAGGTCCATAACAGGTTATGTGCTTCAACTTGGTCATTCTCCTATCAGTTGGAAATCGAAGAAGCAACCTACTGTCTCTACATCCTCTTCAGAATCAGAATATCGAGCTATGGCTAGTGCTGCTGGAGAAGTCAGTTGGATGGTGAGATTGCTGACTGAGCTAGGTGTTTCTGATCTGCTGCCTGTTGTCTTACACTGTGACAACCAATCAGCTATCCACATTGGCAGAAATCCTGTTTTCCATGAACGAACAAAGCATATAGACATTGATTGTCATTTTACTCGTGAGAAGAATCTAGAGGGACTCATTCAGCTCACTTACTTGCCTACCTCATCACAGCTTGCTGATGTTCTGACTAAAGTCCTGCCTTCTGCCAAGTTCAATGAATTGTTGTCCAAACTTGGCATGATAACTCCTCTTCCAAGTTTGAGGGGGGGGGGGGGGGGGTTGTTGGACATATGGATGCTGAGAAGTCACAAGAAGCCCAAGAGCGGCCCAACTAATGTTTATAACAAACTTGCCACCTCAGCAAAGTTTGTTATAACAACTTTTCCTTTAATCAGTTGTAATTAAGGCCAGCAATAAATAAGCTGTGCAAGTTGTATTTTTCCTCATTCAATTCAATTCAATTTCATCTTCTAAACTTCTCTTTTCCTCTCTCTACATCTTTCTCTCTCTACAGTGTTCTAAGAACTCCATTAATGGAATTCAAGCTTTCTTTCTTCCTGCTACTACCTTATGAATGAAGAAGAGAAGATTGTTCTGTTCTCTTTGTTTCTGTTTCTGTTTTAGCTTGATTGTTCTTGTGTATATTTTCCGCAAGTTTTGACAGATGGTGTACAATATAAGTGGATCAGAGACAAGGAAAGAAAGAAAGAAAAAAAGCCATGGCCTATATAATAGGAGTATTTTGATATGACATAAAAAAACTGACCATATTTATAAGACAGTGATAAAATTTTCATGTTTTTATCTCTTACATATAGCTCTATTTTATTTTAATTTTTCAAAATAATTTAACCTCTATAACTTAAGGTAAATAAATATATATATCGTGTCTTGCCTTGTTTATTCCAACATGGTTTGTGCCCGAGGTTTATACGTTGTGAAGTATTCCTTCTGTCTTATATAATTAACACGTTTGATTTTGTTTTACGATTTATGTATCAACTTTCACTATGATTTTTTTACAAATTAAAATAAATTTTATCATGAAATATGCTGAACATACATATTTGAAACTTTGTATCTTCTGCTTTCATGTCATTATTTTTATTTCTTTTTTTTTTTATTTATTTTTTTAAATGTTAACTTGTTGTAGTAGGTTACTTACGGGTTGAATACTCTATTTGAAGCTTTTGTAACTTCAGTACCTTTAGTGAAACTTTTAACAAGTTTTAGTACTCTCAACTTCTCAAGTAGTATTAACTCCTTAACTAAATTAATACCCAGGAGCTCATTATATTTAAACAATGCAATTTTATTGAAAAAGAAAAACAAGAACACACACTACTTAAAGATAGAGTAAAAATTAACTAAAATTTAATTGACCACATTTTACCTATAAAAATTAAGTTTTGAAAATTCTAGAGAGAAAAGGATGAGGAATTTTAAAGGGAGCAAAGTTAGGCATTTGTAAATGCATAACATTTATTAAAATATAATTAAAACACATGATAGAGAGAGAAAAAAGGAGAGAGAAAGAGGAAGAGAGAGGTCTGTAGGTAGACCCCACCTATTTTTTGGTCGGATTGTAATACATGATGGGGGACCACATGTTGATTGTTCCACTGAAAGTTTATATGGTACCATTGAATCCTCAGTGGTACTATTTATGCATAAATTTTGTAGAACTGAATGCATATATAATACCATTATTTGCATATATAGTATCACCGTATATTTCAGTGGTACCATTTGATCATCCAATGATATCAGAATATGCATTCGTTTGTACATATGTATAATTACATGAATACCCCTTGTTATGCATTTGTAAATGCCTAACTTTCCTCTATTTCTATTTCCTCATAAAAGGATCGGATCGGAGAGGCACAGGCACACAACGGTTAGGACTTAACATCGCTAATAGCTACATAAATAAAGAGAGGTGTAAATAAGGACTATGTATTAGACAACTTTTTCTTTAAATAGAAGAGATATAGAGTATGAGGTTTATTTAATTTAATTGAGTGTGTCAAACAAAAAAAATAAATAATAATAATTGAACCCTCAAACTAGGTTGAACTAGTTGATAAAAAATTATTGAATAAAAAGTTATCATATTCTATTACTGTAAAAAAAAAAGGGCATTAAAAAAATAACAAAAACAAATTAAAACATAAAGTGAATAGAACTTAAAAATATGAAGGAAGTAAGATATGCTAACATATAAATTTTTTGAGAAAAACTGTATATCTTAGGGCCTGTTGTGATACGATTATTTTCAGTTCGGTTCAGCTCTAATAAGTTCAGTTCAGTTCTAACAAGTTCAGTTCAATTCAGCTCCTAATTTCATTCTCTTATAAAATATTCAGTTCAGTTTAGTTCAGCCCAGTCAATCAGAACATGCCCTTAATATGTTAGCATATCTTACTCCTTTTAAATTTATCAACGAGTATATTAAAATTTTCATCTAAAAAAATCTCTCATTACTTTTATATAACGAACTTTTATTTTAACATATTAATCTTTATGTTAATATAATGACCTTTTTGTTTTCAAAAAAATAAAATATAATGACCTTTTTTTAATAATAAAATAATCATAGTGTCTCTAATACATAGTACTCCCTCCGTCCCTAAATTACATTCCTACTTCTCTCTATTATGTGAGGAATACTAGAAATAGGAATATAATTTAGGGATAGAGGGAGTATTAATTAATGTGTACCAAATTTATTTAAGACTTTGTAATGGATTAAACTTTTACAAAAATAAAGGTAATAGTTAAAAAATCATGCATCTTAGATTCTTACTCTTGTACGATGTATATACTTTAGATTGTGCTTATCTGTTTTTCGCATTTATCAAAACATCCTACGTACTCTTAATATTTGGAATATTGCATTAGTAAAACATACTACTCTAACTGATCAGCCTAATCTTATAATATTAGTTTATTAAGTTAATTATTTAAAACTATATTCCATGTTCTGACTATGTCAATAATGCAAGACTGACGAGGTCATTACCTGCTAAGTAAAAAATTAAACCACTAAATAACTACCCTCATTGAAAATCAAAACAATTAAAAAAGAATTTTCATGATAATTAATGACTAATTCTATGCACGTCTTTGAACTATAAAAGGATCAATTAGCATGCAAGAAGATTATAACTTGCACTTGTAATAATACTCACATACATTATTGAGTGTAACATACCAATTTCATAAAAAACTTAAGATGGAAGCTCGTTATTTTCTTGTCTACCTTACTTTCTTAGCCATGTCTTCCTACATGGCCTATGCGACTGATCCTACTCAGCTACAAGACTTTTGTGTTGCGGTAAATGACCCAAATAATGAATGTATGTTTTTTTTTGTCCAATTTAATAACAAACCTTGTGAATTTATTTAATTTTAATTTCGATTTGTACTTTATTTTTAAAATTGATGCTAACTAAGGAGTATTTAATAAATTTGCAGTGTTTGTGAATGGATTGTTATGTAAGAATCCAATGGATGCTAAACCCGAGGATTTCTTTAAGGATGGGCTAGACAAGCCAGGGGACACTAACAATAGGGTACAATCCGCTGTTACACTAGTCTCTGCATTACAACTTCCAGGGCTCAACACCCTCGGCATCTCATTGGCTAGGATTGACTATGCGCCTTACGGCCTTAACCCTCCTCACACACATCCTCGTGCAAGTGAAATCCTTACAGTCATTGAAGGAACTCTCTATGTAGGCTTTGTAACTTCCAACCTTGCAAACGGCGATAACAAGTTGTTCACTAAGGTGCTTAACAAAGGTGATGTGTTTGTTTTTCCACAAGGCCTCATTCATTTTCAATTCAATATTGGAAAATACCCTGCTATTGCTATTGCTGGATTAAGCAGCCAAAACCCTGGTACGGTCACCATTGCTAACGCCGTTTTCGGGGCTGATCCACCTATCAATGTTGATGTACTAAGCAAGGCCTTCCAGCTAGATGCACACATAGTGAAGATGCTTCAGTCGAAATTTTGAACAAGCCCTTATTCCGTATGATTAATGAGTACTATAATAGTTATACAATAATAACCAAGTGATCTATATGGTCTTACTTGGTTTATCAACGTTACTTCTTCATGTTCTAAATATATCCTAGTAATCCTACATTCTTCCTACTATATTGTACGAGCGCGCTAATACACACATGTACCTTGTTATGTCATTATTGAAATTTGATGGACTGAAGATTCTAGCTTACGTTATAGTTCCACTATTTTTTTTATTTTTTTTAAAATTATGTTTTATGTTAAAGGGAAAAAAATAAATAATAAAAAATAAAAATAAAAAAATTCGTAAAAATAATTGCAATTCAACAATCAAGTGAAGAGAATATATTTGACAAATGAAATAGGATAATGTAAAAACTAATTTTGGGTAATGAAAATATATTGGGGAGATTGTACAAGCACTAATACAGTAATACATACTCCCTCCATTATTCTGAGTTAATTTCACTCAGTTATTGTAGCTTTGAAACTTAGGGATCGTTTGGTTGTATCATTTAGAATAAGTTGGAATGGAGTTAGAATCCCTTCCATCTATTTTTTTTTTTTTTTTTTGGTTGAGTTTTTTAGTAATGGAATCTCATATGCAAGGTGTTTCGGGGTATTTTTACCCCCTTTTTTATAGACAAATGAGAGGCCAACAAGTGGCCCGATTATAAGCCAAAACGTGGCATCCTGCTCAGCTAAATAAAGGCCAATAAGAGCATGACACGTGGCCTAAAGAGAGATATCAGAAAATGAAGGGCTCAAAGCCCATTAAGGAAACATGCCTAGCATGAAGGAAACCCTAATACACGTGTCAACCACGTATAGGGCAGCCAATCTTCCTAGGTTATGAAACCCTAGGAGCATGATCTCCCACTTCCCTATAAATACCCCATCATTTCATGATGAAAGGGGAGAACACACAATTCCCAAAGGCACAATGCCCAAAATATGCTCTCACTTCTCTCTACTTTCTCTCTCTAAAATTCCATTTTCCGGTCACTAACTTGATCGTTGGAGGCGGATCTCCGGTAAACCGGAGTTCCGTTGTTTTGCAGGTGTTCGGGCAGTACGAGTGTTGCATCCCGGATCTGTCTCCCGCGGGAATCCATACCCCCCTTTCGGGTTATCCAAAAAATGCCCGAAACATTTGGCGCCGTCTGTGGGGAGGCACATCTGGAATGGCACTTAGCCATAATCGAACACCTTTTCATGAAGTAGAACTCTTCCGTACAAATGTAACCCATTGTGAGGGCAAAATTGTAATTCTTTTAGAATGTCGTCAGTCTTAAGAGAATGAGACGAACTCTTGTATGAAGGATAAGACTTGGACGGCACTAAAACCCAAAGTCATGATCATTATTATGATTATAAAAAAAAAATCATCAAGCTACATTGTTGGATGTGTGCTTGCGACCTAGTCAAACAACTAGTCAAATGGATGAGCAAAAGCAAGAAGCTTGTGGACACGAGCATAGCTACTCGTACAGGGCAGCCAAGCACCCTGTACGAGCCAAAATTGAAAAGCTTGCTTATACAAGCATAGCTACTCGTACAGGGCAGCCAAGCAGTCTGTACGAGCCAAAATCAAAAAGCTTGTTTATACAAGCATAGCTACTCGTACAGGGCAGCCAAGCACCCTGTACGAGCCAAAATTGAAAAGCTTGCTTACACAAGCATAGCTACTCATACAGGCCGAGTAGAATTCCAATCAGGGGCACCCTTAGCTAGATTACTCGGCCATGAAGACCACACGGTCGACTCATCCATCCGACCTTATAACGGGCGGACGGATGAACATCAAGACTTCCTACAAATCGCCCAAGGTATATTTTACCTAAATAAGGCAGGAACACTCCTAGGCGTACAAGCCCTTAGAAATTTGCAAGTTGAGAAAATACTTGAAATTTCATGAGTACGTCCGAGAGATAGCGTCAAAGGACAACTCAATACCATACAAAAAATAAAAAAGTATATACAAAAGTATATATAAGAAAATATATATATATATATATATATATATATATATATATATATATATATATATATATAAGCCGAATGGCCAATTTTTGAATAAAAAAAAGGAAGCTTGACCGAGCAGCCTAATAGATGGCCGAAGTCAAAGGCAATCCATGCCCTTCAAAACATAGGTGCTTGGCCTTAACTTAGAAGAAAGTATGAGGTTGGCCGAGTACACTAGCAATTACTCCAAGCGTCCATGTGTCCGAGCTACCCGTTCGAGTGAAATGGGTAAGCTCACCCTCACAAGCAATGATGGTCGACCAACCAGAGCTGGGTGTCCGGGTTGCCATCATGCAAAGCCCCATGTTTCATATTTTATACGGCCAAGAGCAGCTGAATTGAGCTGGATGAATGAAAATGCGAATTTCACCCCTGCAAGTATAGCAACTCGGCCACGCAAAGGCAACCTGGCCAAGCGAATGCAAACAACAAATAGCAGGTTGTTCAAGCTGCCAAGAGGCCGACTAAAACCACGAAGATGGTCCTTGTAAGCATAGATGGTCGGACTGTACCAAGTTGGGTGTCCGACCTGACTTTGGGCATGGGACCATGATATGAATTTTAAGTGAACAAGTGGCCAAAGCATGGTGGCTAAGTGAAATTTTTATACGGTCAAAGCTCCATGTTCTAATTTTTATGCGGCCAAGGCACCCAAGAGTGGTCAAGCTACACTGGACTCGCCTGCTACCTTCAAATCGGCATTCATGGCCAAGTAAAAGTGTCGAGCTTGATATAATGAGAAAGCCAAATTACATGATTATTGAGCTGGCTTGCATTATTATTTTGCAACTTGGCAGATTATAATAATGCATCATCATAATTTATATAAAAATATACAAATATATGAATATATTCATATTAATTTATATAAAAATAAAAACCTCGCTAGCAAGGGCATAGGTGCCGAGCTGCTTGAAGCATGACCGACCATCATTTTCGCCGGGTGAAATGCTAAAGATTGCCTTTGCAAGCATAGCAGCTCGACACTCACTTTTTATGAACTTAGCTGCTCGGTGTTTTGGCCGAGCTCCATGCGAGAAACACCCCTCCTTCACATTGAAATGGCCGAGTGAATAGCCGCCAGTGGCCGAGTTGCCATATAATGATTTTAGCTATGCTCTAAGCATGAGCATCATTATGCTTATATAATATTATAATAATGAAAATAATATTATTAGATTATTATCCTTATTATTACAATGTGATGAGTGGCAGTTGTTTAGTAAGCCATAAAGAGCAGTTGTCTGAGCAAAGCTGTCCGAATTGCCTTTCAAAGAACCACCATGTTCTTAAATCTAAGCGGCCAACTAACAATCTATCCGAGTTTCCCTGTCCGAGTGAAAAGGGAAAGAATGCCCTTCAATGCATAGCAGGTCGGCCCTTTGCTAAGTGTCCGACCTGCCTTTTAGCAAGGAACCTTCCTTGCACTTTAATGCGGCCAAGCCACCTGGCCGAGCTGCCCAAGAGGCCGAGTAAAAGCTTGAAGATGGTCCTTGCGAGAATAGGTGGTCGGACGAGAGCCGAGTTGGGCGTCCGACCTGCCTTTGAGCAAAGGATTTTCTAATGAATTTCAGGCGGACAGCTAAAATAGAAGCTCGTCCTTCATGTACTTGACGACGAAGAAAATCGTCAAAAATAAGGGAAATGATTTCTACTAGTCGGAATCACGGTGTCAGAACGCTTAATAAAATACCTTTTCGGAAATGGAAATGGGCCAATAAGTCAAACACACCGCTACGCCGTGACTGATAGGCTTTTTTAGCCATCCGAGTTCGTTTAGGGCCCGAAAATGGCCTTCAAACATTTTTCAAGACAAAAAAGATGAAAAGAGTGAATGGTGGCCGAGTAAGAAGGCAGAGTATGCTCTCCTCTGCATAGCAAGTCGGCCGATAGAGCATTACCTTAGCCTTGCCGAGCTATTATTCCGCAAGCCACCAAGTTCTTGTTTCCATACGGCCTGCAATCTGGCCGAGTTGCTCTCAAGCTGCGCTCTATGTGTTCATTTTCACACGGCCAGCTGTAGCATACCATGCTCGGCAGCAATAACATAACACTCAGGCCGAGCACATGGCCAAAGCTCAAGGTTTGGGATGACAAAACAGCATAGTCGGTCGAGCAAACTCTCGGCAGCAATAATCCTACAAACAGGCCGAGTTGCACATTAGAGAAGCATCAAATTTCCTATTTTGTGCGGCCATGATTTCTTGCTGACTCAAGAATAGCAGCTACCGAACAACCTCTATACGAGTAGATACATGATGATGGACATTGCCATCATAGCAACTCGGCATTAGCAAAGGGCCGAGCTGCCATCACGTAAAGCCCCATAACCTGAGTTTAATTCGGCCAAGAGCTGGCCGAGCATGGGTTGCCGGATAAAATGCTTAGCATACCCTTCCAAGCATAGCAACTCGGCCAAAGCACCATGACCAAGCAGCATGGCCGAGCAGCCACTAGCCTGTCCGAGCAGAGTGTCCGTACAAGAACTCCACTAGGGCAGCCAAGCTAATATCCATACAAAGCTGCCCGAGTTGCCATCACACGAAGCACCAAGTTCCTGCTTCCATACGGCCAACAACTTGGCCAAGCAAAGATGGTCGGCCATCTCGTCGTCCGACTTGCCTTCGAGTGAAGAACCACCTATGCACTTTTAGGCGACAAAAGTGGTAAATCGAGCTAGGCATCTGGCCAAGTGAATCATTCAATAATCATGAGCTGCACTACTTTTTAGAATGAGCATGATTATTATGGTAAAAATATTATTATTTTTACAATAATATACAATAATATACAATTATTGATGTATATAAGTGTTAGTCGGCACTGGTGAGAAATACACATGAGTGGCAATTGTCTAAGTGACAAGCCAAGTGTCATGAAATACACAAATAAGGCATTAAGCGGCACAATAAAAGAGCATAGTTCGCCTAACAACCTCTGGTCGGGCGACCATGTGATCAAGCAGCGATTCGGTCAACAAAGCAATAGCAGTCTGGTCGAGCTGTTATAGAGCAAGAGCATATGTTCCTCAATTCAGACGGCCAGTAATATGGCCGAGCACAAGGTCCCGAACGATGAAGAAACCCGGCAAAACATGAGCCATTAATTTAGCACATGCCTTTAATTCTGGTGGAATAATCAAGCATCATTATTATGATCGAGAATAATGATATCCATCCTTATTATGATTGAGAATAATGATTTTTTTTTTTTTAAAAAAAAAAAAAAAAGACCGCCATGGCTAGGTGTCCGAGTTGCTATTTAGCAAAGGACCTCCTAACCAATTTCAGGCGGACAGGTTCTAAGTCAGCCATGGATAAGTGTCCGAGTTGCTATTGAGCAAGGGACCTCCTTTCCTATTTCAGGCGGACGGATGCTAAATCGGTCATGGATAGGCGTCCGAGTTGCTATTGAGTAAGGGACCTCCTAACTAATTTCAAGCGACCAAGCATTGAGTCGGCTATGTGCCGAATGAACGGGTGTCCGAGTTGCTTTGAGCAAACGACATCCTAACCACTTTGAGGCGTACACAAAATGAATTGGCTAATGTGACAAATGAAGTTAGATGGTGGCCGAGCTGCTATTGAGCAATGGACCACCTTCTCATTTTTAGGCTGACGTTGTCTTGCCAAGCTAGGTGGTCGAGCTGCTATTGACCGAGATACGTGGCCGAGCTGCTATTAAGCAAAGTAACCTCCTTCTCATTTCTAGGCGGCCTTTGCAAAGGAAGTTAATCAGCACAAACAGTTTGATACCATGGAAGAAGCAACATTTACATCTGAACTTGGTGAAGTGTCGACTATGATAATTGGCTCGACATTCAAGAGTTGAATATAAAATCAAAGCATTCAAGCTAACCATTATTGTCCTAGTGGAATTGCTGAAGATGGTCGAATAACGACCAATGATAAGCAAGAGAGCTGAAGATGGTCGAATAACGGCCAATGATAAGCAAGAGAGCCTTTAGCAAGGGCAATGGCTAAGCAGCCAGCACCCAACCAAGTTGCAGGCAGCCAATTGTTGAAGAATGAGCAGGGGCTGGGCGGCACACATGCCGAGCTTCCAAATGTAGAGTACCAAGGCTTGTACAAGAGGCATCAAAAGAGTCACCCAGACTTAGTATTCTCCAGCCGAATGGCATCGGTGATAAGTATCTAGCAACATCAATCAAGGGCAAGGGATTAAGGTCCTAGCCAAATTATGTAGCTTGCCGTATGAAGACATGCAATATCTGAAGTTGGGCCACTAGAGAGTCGTCCAGCAACAAAGTGAAACTGAGCACCAAGATCAGGCCTGTCCGAAAATAATCAAACAAACATGAGGCTAACCAACATAAAGTCCTAATGTATAGGGGCTAGTGCGCAAATGATAGCAAAACAATTGATCGAGCTGGCCGATGCATGAGCCAAAAGGCCTAGCTTGAGCAAACAATAATCCTCCTTTGAGAAGACAAGTTGGAAGAGTCAAAGTGTCGACCAGCTAATGAGAAAACAACCTTACTTTAGAAAAATGAGCGGCACTTGTGAGAAGCCAAGTGGACGAAGACCATCAGGCCTTGACTTATTACTAAAGACTGCAAACGGCAACAAGTTTATAAAGCCTAATGAAATTAGGCTGAGTAGGCCCTCCATGAAGTCAAGATGCCTACTTAGTGTCCGACCCTCTAAGCAAGCATTCATTGCTCACAAGATAGCTTCAAGGTCGGGTGTCGTTACTATATAATCAAGTTCATAATCGAAAAAAGAAGAAAGCTTATCAAGATAAGATAGGGCAGCTTCTTCTAGTTTTTGAACGACCTAATTACTATAACAAATGCTAAGCCGTCACATTTTATTCAAGTCTTTGAAATACAAGCCACCCCGTTGGGGCAATAAGGAAAGACTAAGGTCCAAACGTTCCTTATTGAGTAGCCACTTCATGAAATTAAGGACAAAGGTCCCTTATTATAAGGTCTCAACCAAATAAACGTATTAATACCTTCGGATAAGCCTCCCTTAATAGGGCAATGTACAGATCTTTATATGATCCAAGTGTACATTGAATGGCTCCTTCATCCAAACAAGTATAGAAACTCTAGAAGAGGTTGAGATGTTCATACATCACCCCCCAACTATGAGTAAGACTTACCATATAAATGAGCAAAATGGCACATGTGCCGAGCTCCTATGCAAGGAGAAAGCCAAGATGGAAGATACATGCGACAACATTGCCAAGTATAATTTCCAATACGATGGTAAAACATCGAGTATAATCCCGAAGATTTACTCAAAAAAACACATTGTATAGCTTAAACCTCCAAAGTACAAAGATTCTAGGCGGCGGAAATGTCGAATAGAAATCTCAAAGGTACTCTAAAATGCAGGGATTCTAAGCCCATAAGCCAAAAAGAATTCTGAAAGCAAGGGCAAGAAGTGACAGGTCAACTTTCGCCCCAACTAAGTCCGAGCCCAATTGAGTCATAAGTGACAAGGGCATAGGACGAAACTTCTTGTTAATAAGAACTTGAAGTTATTGAGAGGGCCAAAAAGATAATGTCAATTGACCTCTCAAAGGTTAGTCCAAACAACTAAAAATTCGTTGGACGCCTATCTAGAAAAGATAAAGGAAAATCCATCCCACGTGGCATAGACACGAGGCAAAGCCCCTCGGCAAATGCTATATCTAATTTGGCACAGACACGAGGCAAAGCCCCTCGGAAAGTGTTAAATGTTTCTCGGCATTATCCTAGTCTAAGTTAATTGAAACCTTCAAGACTAAATACCGAATGAATGCAAAAAAAAAAAAAAGAGCATCCAAGCCTAATTGGCCATTAAAGAAAAAAAAAATGTCTAAATGACAAATATCTTTTAACAAGCCTAGGTCCTAAATAATCCTTAAAAAGATAGACCAAATAAGGCAAACCTCATGAATAAGAGGAATTGAAAAAGCTTAATAGCTAATCAAACCTTGTAAGAAAGGTACTTTTAGTAACCCATCAGTCGCAAGACAATCAAAGTGGGGCTTAAAAAGCATAATGATCGACATCTGTCTAGTTCAAGGGCAATTATTATTATGATTGATTAACTTAGAAAATATCATACCGGCCAAGGTATAAAAAAATTCCAAGTTAATCAAACATTTTTTAATTGAACTAGACAAGATGTCGAATTCAAAGAAGTTATAAATTCATTTTTGAGAGGTATAATCCCTCTTGAGAAGAGAAATCACCCCTCTCGAGGGGCTTATGTTTCGGGGTATTTTTACCCCCTTTTTTATAGACAAATGAGAGGCCAACAAGTGGCCCGATTATAAGCCAAAACGTGGCATCCTGCTCAGCTAAATAAAGGCCAATAAGAGCATGACACGTGGCCTAAAGAGAGATATCAGAAAATGAAGGGCTCAAAGCCCATTAAGGAAACATGCCTAGCATGAAGGAAACCCTAATACACGTGTCAACCACGTATAGGGCAGCCAATCTTCCTAGGTTATGAAACCCTAGGAGCATGATCTCCCACTTCCCTATAAATACCCCATCATTTCATGATGAAAGGGGAGAACACACAATTCTCAAAGGCACAATGCCCAAAATATGCTCTCACTTCTCTCTACTTTCTCTCTCTAAAATTCCGTTTTCCGGTCACTAACTTGATCGTCGGAGGCGGATCTCCGGTAAACCGGAGTTCCGTTGTTTTGCAGGTGTTCGGGAAGTGCGAGTGTTGCATTCCGGATCTGTCTCCCGCGGGAATCCATACCCCAGTTTCGGGTTATCCAAAAAATGCCCGAAACACAAGGGGTTCTAACTCTTCCTCATACCCATGAAATCCCATACCCACCTCTTTCCCTAAGATATGCAAATTAACAACTTATTTAGTAACAAAAAACAAATAATTTGACAAAAAAAATTCCACATGATCATCACAAAACCATAAATCCTAATATTACCCAGAAAAGTTTTCTCATAAAATAGAAAAAAAAACAATTAAAATTAGGGTATTATGAATTTACCTTGCTAAATTCTGGAAATCAACTAAAATTTGCTTGAAGTTGTGAGTAAGGGTATGTTCATATTTAATAAATTGATAGGAGCTGAACTGAACTGAACTAAATAGAGCTGAAATGAATATTTTATAAGAGAAAGAAATTAAAAGTTGAACTGAACTGAATTGAACTAAACTGAATTGATTGGAGCTGAACTGAAATGAAATTAAGCTGAAATGAACAGGCCCCTGATCGCCTTGCTTTTATCTCCGACATGTTGTGTTTCGTTCTAGAATAAGGGAGAAATGAAAGGGTGCCAAGATTTTTATGTTGAAATAAATAAAATATTGTGGATTTAACTTCCTCTGAACATTAGGCGCGCTTCCCCATGCCACCGTCAGCTCCGTCATAATTACCTTATGTTATTTAACCAAAGCTAAACTACAATTGGGTTAATTTTAAAGGTGAAAAAAAAGTAAGAGATTCTTAAAGGTGAAAATTACCAAATGTTAATAAGTCATGTATTTATACTTAACTCTCGTATTTTATTACTTGCTCAATTTTCTTTTTTGAAAACTTTTAACAATATTTTACTATTTTCTCTTCACTAGTATTCCCCTCTATCATATTTTAATATTTTTCAATTTTCATGCTCTCTTTCCTCCCACTTATATATATTTACTTTTGCTTTTTTTAACCCACTTTCATCATATTTATTACTATTCTATAAAACTCCAAATTTGAATAAACGAAGCAAGTAATAAAATACAGAATGTGTATTTCCTCCCTATCCCTACCTTATAAAAAGTAGAAAATAATTCTTAGGAATAGTGTGCTACTAACTATACCCTAAAAATATATATACAAGATTGTGTACAAAAATGTGTATTTACTTTTTTACCCTCATTAATATGTTTACTTTCTCATTAATATATTTAATGGTATTTTTTGTTCATTAAACATATCATCAATTAATTCAAAGTTTTTTTAAAAAAAAAAACTTTTAATGCCTTTTTTTAATAAAAAAATTATAATGCTTTTTTTTTTTAAATATATATATATATATATATATATACATATACATATACATATACATATACATATACATATACATACCAAGAGAAGATTTATTTTTAATCTTTTGTGATTGCTGTTCTTATTTACAATCTTGTTGTCCTTTAATTACAACTATTGTTAAGATTTATTAGCTTTTAAATTGTACATTATTTGATGGCACGCACACAAACAACGTTATGGAATTTAAATGACATTCATATTAAATAATGATATTTGAGCAGATGTTATCAAGAGGTATAGAAAAAAAATGGTATTAATTATGGAGAGAATTTGATGAAAAATAAAACTAAGTGGTTATTGCTTTAGTATTAGATATAGATATAGATATTAGATGGTCGTAGAACATTGAACTTACAATATTAAGTTTTTAGCTACAGCGGACATTTCACATATTATTACTCCGTATGACCAAAGCTCACAAAAAATTCGTTTGAAGAAAAATACGCTAAGTATTATTAAATCATGAAATCAATTAAGAGTTCTATACTAGCAATAGCTTAAGATATGAAGGGTTGCAAATTAAATATTATTTAATAATAATTTTAAAATAACATTGTCAAACTTTTATGAGTTTTAAAAAATAATTATCATAAAAGATTTTAATGCCTTTCTTATACTTCTACAAAGCCTACCATATAGACACATAAACCAAATAGTACGTATTAAAACTACCAGGTCTACCACCTAAACCAAAGGTGTAAATATATGCCAATACAACTTCTATGCAAGAACTAGCCCCTTCGCGCGCGTAGGACGGACACTCTAGTAAATGTAGAAGGAGTATAAAAGAATTTGTAATTCAGGTGGAATTTCAGTGTTTAAATTCATTTACTCTGTATGTCATTAACTGCACGTTTGCACCCACTACAACAAATTGACTCTTGTGCCACGAATTAGGCCACGGGAATACAAAATTCGTGGCATAAATTGAGCTTGCCACGGGAAAATATAGTTAAGCTAGAAACTTAAAAATCCATTGAAATATTATGCCACGGGAGAAAAATATTCGTGGCAAATTGAAACTTGTGCCACGACTATTAATTTTTTCCCGTGGCAAATAAACACTTATGCCATGGTGATTATGTTCCCGTGCTAAACTTACACTTATGCTACGACTAATCTTATTTATGTTGCAAAATATAACACTTTCACCAAGGGTAATTTTTTCACCGTGACATTGAAACCATTGTGCCATGTTAAAATTAATTTTTGTAGCATGCATACATATATTAACATAAACCAATAATATTCATTTTAAGGAAAGACTAATGTTCTCAAGAATTTAATGAAATTATTATATGTACAATTAAATTTAATCACAAGATACATATTATCTATAAATATTCTATAAAATGACATACAATGATTACAATTAATAGTATTTTTAATCAATTTATAAGTATATTAGAATTGATGAGTATGTAAAATGGTAAATTATACGTACAATTAAAATTGATGATTTTTTTTGTTTTCGGCAAAATATAATATGAAATATGATTATTTACTACTATATAATTGTAAAATATTTTTCCATGATTTCAAATAAATCATTCCAGAATAACATGAACATTAACTTATACGAAGTACAAAGTATTGAATTCTAATTGTAAAAAGTAATTAAAATGGACATTTGTTCATTATATTGATTTTTTTACACGAAGTATAAAGTACATATTATTTGACCTTATTTTGTGTAAAAAAAAATTATATCCTAAAATTACATACGGAGTACTATTTGAGCTCAAACTAGTTGTATAAAAGTATAACTATTCAAAAAATAAAAAAAAGTATAACAGATAAAAAAAAAGTACAACTACTTGTTTCCGTAATAAAAGAAAAAAAATTAAATTCAAAAACCTTGTTTGCAGAAAGTTAGAAACCGTTCGAACAATCCTTGATTCCCAATTCAACCAACGCTCGCACAGTAAGATCAATTCTTCGACAAAATTTCAAGGTTAGATTAGTTAAACAAGAATTAATTCTTCGTTTTTCTTATATCAAGTGTTTTAATTAATGTATCAATGTTGATTGTAGTTGCTATACTTAAATAGAGTTGTTTTCGGCAATTTCGATTTTATTTTTGCGATCTTATGCTTCAACATCGTATGGTAGCTTCATTCCCAGATTCGTGTTGTTTAATATTAATAATTTTGTACTATATGTTAGCTTAATTCGATTTTTTGCAAATAATAATTACTTTGATTAAATTTTTGTGTAGAATCTTTTTAATCTTCTGATTATTGTTTGCATGTGCTGCTATTTAGTGTTTTTGGCTAAATAATTAAAAGTAAAGACTCTATTTTAATCAATCACGAGTATCAAATTATTTTCTAGACTTTATGGGTATTCTGTCAAATTTGTGACTGAATTCTTTAGTTTTCTCATATATATTAACTATGTGTAAATTTGATTAACTAAATAATTTGTTAGTCTTTACATTCTAATAGATAGGCTAAGGGGGCCAGTGTGCAGGGACGGGATCAGGAAGGGAGGGGAAAAATATGCAGATAGGGTAAGAAGTAAGAGTGCAAGCAGGTGAGGGTGTGTGTTAAGGCAGGGAGAGTGCATGTGTGTTGCTAGGGAAGGGGGCGGTGTGTAGGGGTGGGGATAGTCAGGGATGGGATTAGAGTGCAGGTTGGGGATAAGTTAAGTGTGCAATCAGGGGAATGGTGTGTAAGCAGGGAGAGGGCAGGTGTGCCACAAGGTGAGGGGGCAGTGATCAAGTAAGGGGGCAGGTGAGGAGGGGAGTAATGCGCAGGCAGGGAATGAGGTAGTGTGCAGGCAGGGTAGGGGGGCAGGTGTGTAGGGGAGAGGGAAGGTTTGCACTCAGGAAGAGGGAGGTTGGTTGTAAAAATTAAGTTGGATTTTTAACTTCTTTTTAAAAGGGGTGGTGTCTTTGTTGTTTCATTTGTATTATTTTACTATTTGTATTAGTTGATTCATTTGGGTCATTTTAGCTGACTTTGCTTATAAGACTGAATGTTATTGATCAAAATTAAGAAGTATGATCAAATTGTGCCTCTCTCACAAAAATTCTACCAGCTGATTCAAACTTTGAGCATACCTTGTATAGTTGCAATGCTGCTAATGATAGGTGCAATGTTGTATAGTTTTTTATTTTTATTTTTTTTATTCTATGTTTATAATTTCCATGTTATTGCATTAATGAGCTAAGTTGGATTGATAAATACTGCTATGCTTAATTGCTATGTACTTTCTTCGACAGAAGACTATGGCTATGCATAAAGGGCCGGGGAATGCTCATTGTCTAAAGGGACTAACCATGATTGAGGAAATGTGGCTGGAATTTAGTGGATTAGCTAAGGCTTTTATTAATTGATGATAACGTGGCTAGAATATGCAATCAGTAGTATCACTAGTATAATGTAACTAGTTTTAATTTATCCTTTCATTAAGTATTCATTGTTCTAATTTGGAACTTGTGATATTCTAACTGACTTTAGTTAAGAGAATCATAATTTATGATGGTTGCTTCATAATGCATACTAGTTTTGATATTTGACTGCCTTGTGGACTCATTCTGTTTATTAGATGGTTCAAAGTCTGGTCATGGGCGAAGAGCTTAATTGCATGAAGGACAGTGGGATGCCATCCATGTTATTGAGGTATGTCTACAGACTACTAATCTTCTACTTATTAACTACTCCCTCCGTCCCCAAAAGTTCAACCCTTATGGCCAAATTTTAGTCCCAAAATGATCATGCCATTTGCATTAAAATATTCATCAATTTGCAACATTATTTGTGCAAAATTACCTTCCCATATAAATTTTTTTTTTCAATGTATTTTTATTACTTTCTCTCTCTACTTTTTTTAATAAACCCTCACTACAACAAAATAAAGCAAAGGTAACAGTGCAAAACCATTGCTTAATATAAAAAAAATGTTGCCTTGTAGCTAATGCAACACATATGAGGCGTAATTTATACCCCCGTTGTCTATTCATAAGGCAACATATTTTTATTCAAAGGCAACAATTTTGAAAGGCAAGGTAAAATGATACATAAGGCAACACTTTTACTAAGACAACAAATGAAAAATGTTGCCATCTAAGGAGATAATTTAAAAATGTTTCTAAATGTTGTCACTCCCAAGCATTTAGTAGTTGGTAGGGCTCGAACTTGTGACCTCAAAGTCACAAGGTGAGGTCCCCACCAACTCCACCGAACTTGCTATATACATATATACATATACATATATACATATACATATATACATATACATATATATATATATATATATATATATATATATATATATATATATATATATATATATATATATATATATATATATATGTCTTTTTAATATAAATGTAGCCATAGATGGCAACATAGATATTAATGTTACATTTTCAAACAATAGTTTTGTTATTGTTATCTTTTCATGCAACAATTATTATATGTGTTGTCTTAGACAAGAAAAAGGTAACACTTTAAGCGACTGTTGCCTTATATAGTCTAGAGCAACACTTTTTTTTTCTGTTACTTTAGTTCAAGGTAACAAATAAATATTGTTGCGTTAGATTATTAAGAGTAACATTTCTGTAAGTGTTGCAATCTTAAGTGTTGTCTATTCTTATTTTTTTTGTAGTGCCTATGTAAATTTAAATTTTCAATATAATTTTACTTCTTTTTATTTAACTTTCTTAATGCCTACGAAATCAACCCAAAAGCAGTGTCGTCTCGGACATTTTTGTGGCCGGGAGCGAAAACTAAATAGGGGCCCCTAAAGCCTAAACAATGAAGTCGTATTATATAAAAATACATCAATCAATTATTTCGTGAATTTATAATAAAAATTTTATCAAAATTACTTACAAATACATGATAGTTATTTGGAGAGGTTGTTATATACACCCGGGTGTACCGTACAGTCTTACACCCATGAGTATTTGTTCTCATTTTGATGATCGTTTTTCATTTTATCATGAAATAAAGAAAAAAAATTAACCTTAGGTTAGTTGGGTGTACGGTACACTCGGGTGTATATTACAAATTCTAAGTCATTTGAGATTGGCTTAACTTGCTCTTTTTGCTCAATTTTTTTTAAAGCTTTTCACAATTGGACTCATCTTTTTTCTTATGCTTCATAATCTTATTTAAAAATATATATATATAAGTTCATCAAAGAACTTTAAGAGGCATAGTTATAAAAATTGGGAGGTGAGAGGCTTAGAGGGAAAAAAACCCTTGAAGGACACCTATCTTAGTATTTTATTTTAATTTTTTAAGAAAGCTTGAATTGGAACACGCCTAAAATATATTGAAGCATATTTTTCTGTTTTTTCTTTGTTTTTATTATATATATATATATATATATATATATATATATATATATATATATATATATATATATATATATATATAAGTACTAAATTAATTTTTTTTTATTAAAAAAATTGATATGGGGCCCCTCAAAGTGGGGCCCTGAGCGATCGCTCATTGTGCTCATGCTATGAGTTGGCCCTGCCCAAAAGGGTCGTTCTTTCGGAGACGGAGGGAGTACAATTCTATGCAACCTCATTTTGTTTTAACATTTTTCTTTTCCCATAGATGTTTCTTAATAATTTTACTCATCAAGCACCAAATTATTTCAATGATAATATAGGTGCGACCTTAGGACGAAGGAACCGCAACGTACTGTTTAATCAACACTGTTATGCTATCTTTGACTACAAATAGTGACTCCTGCGTGCGGGACATTCAGATTATCTGGATCTATTAGAAGACAAGTACGTGTTCTGCACTCGAAAACTGTGACCATTCTAAACTCAACTTTACAATGTGTTGCCCTTTGATAACTGGGGCAACTACCAGAATACCACATAATTTTCACTTGCTTAAACCCTATTCCTAGGTTTGTACGTAAGTTTTCTTTTTGTGGTGTAGATGAGTATGCAATTGTCAGTGGCTAAAGGTCATCCTTGTGACATGGGAAAAATTATTGAAGAATTGGAAGGCAAGCTAAGAAACTCATTGGGTCAGGTACTATGCATGACTGAAAATTTTATGCTTTTGATAGTTTATTGGACATGCCAGTTCGATGCACACACTCCATACCTAGACGGGATGCTCTATGTAAATATGTTTGAAGTGAGCAGTTTTATACTTATGCATATGTTTGAACTGTTTTTAACTGGCGACCTCGCAGACTAGGTGGTGGACTAGGGAATGACTAGAGTTAGAGGTATTTATAAGCAATTTGGGGTAGGAGGACATTGGGGTTGATCAGAATCTGTTTCACCTGTCAAGTGCATTTTCAACTTTCATCTTCTATATTTATCGAAATGAAGTGTATGCTTAACTGCTTAAGAGGGTCAAAGTTGCTAGAATCAAAGGACTCATTAGGAATGATTTTCATGTGCTGCTTTATTTGACAAGTTTGATGCACAATCTGTACTTCAAAAGCTTTGATGCATATTATATGTGTTTATTTAATCAGTTTGTGGTGTACTTTACATTGTTCAGTTTCCTATTTTTGAGTCAAATGTGGCATTTCTTTCTTATGCAAGTTTCATTAAAGCTGGGTTATGTTGGTTATATTCTTTATAAAAATTATAATATATAGTTTATGTTGGTTATATTCTTTATAAAAATTATAATATATAATTTAATTTATTAGGCTTTTATAATAATTTTTGTAACTAATTCTTTTTATTTTTCGTTCTTGTAGGTAAAAAGGAAACCGCAAACCACAAGATTTACTACTATTTATTTTTATCAAATTACATATAATGTAAATATTTTTATTTTACTTTAGTAAAAGGATATGAGGGCATAACTCTTTTTTTTCCCCTGTTTTCGTGCGTGTATGTGAATGGTACCGAATCATACTAATTTCGAATATATATTTGTTTGTGTGGATATTACACATCCTCCAAATTTATTATGTGTTACGAAATTTATATATTGATCTCAAAAAATATCAAATTTGACTTATTTAACCGATATCTGACATTTAAATTTTTTAGCCACATGAGGCCACGAGCCCACGACAAAGATTGGCTATACAAGGTCAGTTATATTTTGTGGCAAACAAGCATATTAGCAACGGTAATATTTGTGGTTACCAAGTTTATTAGCCACAGTATAATTTTGTAGCAAATTAGTTGTTAGCCTCGTTAGTATTCGTGGCAAAAGAATTTGTTTGCCACGTGAATACCCGTGGCATAAATTTCAAAATTAGCCTCGACATCCTTTTTCCCGTGACAAATTTCTTGCCACGGCCTCTTGTGCCTTGAGAGTAAATTTCATAATTCCCGTGGCTAAACTGCATAGCCACGGGAATTTTAAACTTGTGCCACGATTTTTCTCGTGGCACAAAGGTCGATTTGTTGTAGTGACCCTTTGATAACATGGCATCTTTGTACCCTATTATTTGATGCGCTCGTAGGACACCCTAGTAAATGTAGGAGTATAAAAGAATTCTTCAGGTGGAATTTCAGTGTTGAAATTCATTTACTCCACATGTCATTAACTGCACGTTTGCACCCTTTGATAACATGTTGTACCCTATTATTGATTGGATCGCGAATTGTCAGTGATAACATGGACATTACTCGTTGTACTTCCTCATCTTTGTACCCTATCATTTCTTTTGATGTATTAGGAGTACTCCTCGTGAGGAGGGGTTCATAATGTTTTTCTTTTTTCTTACCCTAAAAAAAAAAAACTGCACGTTTGCACCCACGGCCAAAGGTTGTGTTGTACTTTGCTCCACTAACTAAAGTCGTGTTGTTGAGTGCACATCCGGCCAATTTTGCCAAAAATTAAAATAATACGGAGTAATAAAAGATTTCCATAAAATGGTTAAGTATAGAATATACATATATAGTAGAAAAAAAAAGAAAATTGGAAACTAATAATCCCACTTTTGTCATTTCTGCTCAAAACAATCCCACCTTTTCGAATTCCCAGAATAATCCCACCTTTGACCCCATCTTCTCAAAATGAGCCTTTTAATCCATAAATTGTTTAATAGGTTAACCTTTTTTTTTTTTTTTTTTTTACTTTTTTTTCTCCTCAATCTCTTTTCTCCCACCTTAGCTACCCACCATAGCCACCACCACCCTTCCATAAGCACCACCACATCACCACCTAACCCCAGCCAACCCACGAAACCCACCAACCCACGAACCCCAGCCAACCCACGAAACCCACCAACCCACAAACCCTAGTGTAGACACCCATTTGTGTCTCCCCAAAACCAAACCCAGTGATGAGTACCTTTCACGTCGAATCATAATCGAATGAAGCGAAAGTGTGAAAAGTTTAGTGTTGCGGAAAGTTTTAATTTCTTTTCTCTTCTCTCTGTTTTTGAAAACTTATTTTAAGAAAACAGCCAATCCAGTTTGGTTGGTCCATGATATAGGTCCAATAGTGGTGTAGTTGGATGGGGCTTGACAAGAGCTTTCCAACGATATATTATAAGCTCAATTCCGATGAATATTGAGGAAATTATGGCCAATTTACCAAACTGGGCCTGGTTTGAGCTTTATATGCGGCCCAATGATCTAGGGGAGGGCCTAATATGATTTATCATTCCTAATGCAATTAGGAATGGTTTTAGTCTTCTAGATTCTTCTAGAAGGTTCTTTTCATTCCTAATTCAATTAGCATTGATAGATTGACTTTTGTTGACTTTTCAGAGTTTTAATTAAAATCAAAAAACATTTTCGAGGAAAAGATACGATTTTATCCTCCAATACGGCAAACTTGTCTGATTTTCGAAAACGCGTCCAAAACAGGCCTGGCGTCTGACTCCAGACATTGGCGCCTGGAACCAGGCCTGGCGCCTGGTGCTAGCCATTGGCGCCTGGCGCCAATTAGCCAGGGTTGGCGCCAGCTCTGTTTTGCGTGCGCCAATCTCGTTTTGCGTGCGCCAAGTGCTCTGTTTTGATATTTTATCTTTTTGGCTAATTTCTCTATAAATAACGTATTAAAAACTCCGTTTTCATTCACCTACAATCAGTTTTCATTCGCAATCATTAATTCTCTAATTATCTCTTAATCATTCACCAACTCTCATCAAGATTTTCTTGATTATTCTCTCTCTCTCTCTCTTTTCTAAACTAGCCTTTTCTCAAATACAAAATTCCGCATTCGCAAGATCTTGAAACACCTAGCCATATTCGAAGTTGCCTTCGCCCTAGACGTGAAAGAAAGAGGTACGAGGCATCAAAGTAAGTACTTTAATGGTTTTTATTGATATTATGATGTAGAAATCATGTTTATATTGTTATTATGATATTCCTAGTATCATGTTTAGGGAAAAGGTTATAATATCAAATATGCTTATTATGATTCCTGCGATGCTTCTTATGTTCTTCCTAATATTTATAATTGTTAGTATCATGTTAGGGTTAAAGATTTGATTTTTATTGCTTAGTGACATGCTAGGGTTTGTTATTAATCATGCCTAGGATCTTTCTATTATTATGCTTTAATATTAACATGAACATGATTATGATTATAATTGTTATAATTTATGATGATCATGAATATTATTATTATTATTATTATTTTGATGATATTATTGCTATAATTATTGTTATTATGATTATTATAATGATTGATTATTATTATGTTGCTTGATATTATATATTGTTATTGCTTGATCACGCCTTTTTATGCATGTTTAAAGGGAATTTGGTATTTGTAATCACGCTTAATAAGATAATTAATAATCTTGTTTAGGGTTAATGTGATTATAATTCAAGTGATCGCCAATAATAGATTTATTTGTGCATTATATTCAACCAACATAGATAAACAGGTTTAGGGTTAATCCTATTGATTGTATGTTAGTCAGAAAGCGCACATGAATACGATCAGAATAAAGTAGAGGCCTATTATTAGGGCAGGTTCAATCTCTTTTAGGTTGGATTTGTACCTTCATCCCCGAACCCTATTTGGTTCAAGACCTTATGGAGTTGACGATCTCTTGGATCGTTAAGGGGTGTAACCTTCATCCTATGAACGGTTTACAAGTTCCTAAAACTTGTTGGTGACTCTTTTGCTCTATCTTCTTCCCTTTTGGACGCCACCGTACTTTAGTGTATGACCATAGTGGGGTTTAGCATGAAATTAACGCTTGAAATCTATTCCCTACACCTAGCCACCACGAACCCCAGCCAACCCACGAACTCCAGCCACCACGAAACCCACCAACCCACGAAACCCACCGAGCCCGACCACCCACGAACCCCGATCTCAACCACGAAACTGGGAAAGGGAGGTGGGGAAAGGGGAGGTAGGGGTGGTGAAGTGGTGTCTGATGCGGTGGACGGTGGTGGGGGTTTTTTTTTTTAATTGCAAAAATTAAAATTTTACCAATCAGAAGGTAACACGTGGCAAGTCACCTTCTCAAATAAAATATCAATTTCACAAACCGGTAAAAGGCTTATTTTGAGAAGATGGGGGTCAAATGTGGGATTATTCTAGGAATTTGAAAAGGTGGAATTGTTTTGAGCAGAAATAACAAAGGTGGGATTATTAGCTTCCAATTTGCTAAAAAAAAAATCCAATTAAAACTCAAAGGTAGTAGTTAGAAAATCATGCATCTTAATTGTACATAGTTTAACCAACAAGAGTTGACTCAAGTGGTAAGCAACTTGATGTCGTTTAAGGGAGGTCTTGGTTTCAAGCCTCATCAAATGCGAAATTCTCTTGTTGGGAGACACATCCACCATAAGCCAAGTGTGTAACCCAGCTTGGATCCAAATGTAATCGGAGTTAAGCTTCAGCGAACCAAGTGGGCCAATCTCAGTCGTACATAGTTTATATTGTACTTATCTGTTTTTTCGCATTTATCAAAACATCCTATGTCGCGTACTCTTGCTATTCGGATATTGCATTATTAAGACGTCCTACTCAATCTGATCAACCTAATCTTACAACATTTTGATTTAGTTGTTTAAATAAAGTTAAGTTACATGACCATGTCAAAAATGCAAGACTGACGTAGTCACTACCTGCCAAGTAAAAAATTAGACCATTAACTAACTACCCTCATTAAAAATCTATACAATTGAAAAAAGAAAGTTTCGTGAATAAGACACACCATAGCGTACTGACCCCAACCTCGACTATAAAAGGGATCCTTTAGCATGCAAGAAGGTTATAACTTGCATACTTTGTAATACTCACATACATTATTCAGTGTAACATACCAATTTTGCAAGAAAAAAAAAAATGGAAGCTCGTTATTTTCTTGTTTACCTTACTTTCTTAGCCATGTCTTCCTACATGGCCTACGCGACAGATCCTACTCAGCTACAAGACTTCTGTGTTGCGGTGAATGACCCAAATAATCAATGTATGTATGATTTTTGCCCAATTTAATTTCAAATGTATAAGCATTAAAATAAATCTTGAAAACTGTATAAAATTAGGAATTCATGACAAAAACACGAGTAGATCAGTGTAAATAGTGCGTTTGTCATGATTTTCTAATTTTAAACAATTTTCAAGAGTGTTTTTAATGCTTATATGTAGCCCTAATAACTATATATAATATTTTCCTTTATTTTATTTACGATTTATACTTTACTTTGGAAATTGATGCTAATTAAGAGTTTTTAATAAATTTGCAGTGTTTGTGAATGGATTGCTTTGCAAGAATCCAATGGATGCTAAACCCGAGGATTTCTTTAAGGATGGGCTAGATAAGCCCGGGAACACTAGCAATAGGGTACAATCCGCTGTTACACTAGTCTCTGCATTACAACTTTCAGGGCTCAACACCCTTGGTATCTCATTGGCTAGGATTGACTACGCACCTTACGGCCTAAACCCTCCTCACACACATCCTCGTGCAAGTGAAATCCTTACAGTCATTGAAGGAACCCTCTATGTAGGCTTTGTAACTTCCAACCTTGCTAACGGCGATAACAAGTTATTCGCTAAGGTGCTTAACAAAGGTGATGTGTTTGTTTTTCCACAAGGCCTCATTCATTTTCAATTCAATATTGGAAAATATCCTGCCATTGCTATTGCTGGATTAAGCAGCCAAAACCCTGGCACGGTGACCATTGCTAACGCCGTTTTCGGGGCTGATCCACCTATCAATGTTGATGTACTCAGCAAAGCCTTCCAGCTAGATGCACACATAGTGAAGATGCTCCAGTCGAAATTTTAAATTAGCCTTTAATTGATTATGCCACGATTTTGAAGTATTATTTCATACAATAAAGAACCTAGTGATCGTTATGGTTGTCTTGTTCTAAATACACATCCTACTATATATATGAGTGCGTGCTAATACATTCACACGTTCGTTGTACTTGTCGTTTTTGAATGTTATGGAACAATGATCAATTATATATACTTTACAATGGACTTTGAATAATATACAATACATTTTATTAAGTTATACTTCCTCTGTTTTTTTTTATTCTTGTAGCACGGTTGATTTCATGCTAATTATCAATGCAATATATTGAACACCAATATTTTTAATTATCAATATGAATAAAATACATACCATAGATTTGATATTATAAAAGTGTAAATCAAGGGGAATTGGATAAGATTATACTATGTATGTCAACCTCTTCTATAAAAGAACTCAATCTTATATAAGAAAAAAATTCAACCGTTTATTAGTTTTGATCTAACCATCTGATCATTTAGTAATGTCATTTCTGTAATATTGAAACTTGTTTACTATTTTTTTTTTTAAATATTAAGGGTCTGTTCCGATTGACTGAACTCAGCTGAACTGAACTGAACTGGACTTACTAATTAGTGATTTTTAACTACGGATTAGTGATCTTTGATTATTTATTGATTATTTATTACTATACATATGTGTATATACAAATGTACATATTAAAATATTTATTATTATTATTGTTGTTATTATTATTATTATTTTTTGATGATTATTATTATTATTTATTGATTATTATTATTAGTATTATTATTTCAATTATTATTGTTATTATTATTATTATTATTATTATTATTATTATTATTATTATTTATTGATTATTATTATTATTATTATTATTATTATTTATTACTTATTTATTATTATTATTATTATTATTATTATTATTATTATTATTGTTGTTGTTGTTGTTGTTGTTGTTGTTAATTAATATTATTATTATTATTATTATTATTATTATTATTATTATTATTATTATTATTATTATTATTATTATTATTATTATTATTATTATTATTATTATTGTTTTTGTTGTTGTTGTTGTTGTTGTTGTTGTTGTTGTCGTTGTAATAAGAGCTTAAAATAATGATATTTGGCTTTATATCATTAGCAATATCATTAGACATAAATTAAGAGCTGGACTGAATTTCAACGGAAGAGAACATGCCCTAAACCTATGTGAGATTCGAACATAATAAGCAAAAAAATTTAGAACATAAAAATAGTTTAGAATATAGAAAAAAACTTAGAACATAAGCTGAATATTAAATTTTGAACATAGGCTGAAAATCAAATTTAGAACATAGGAAAATATTTAGAACATAGAAAAAAATATAAAACATAAGAATAATCTAAAATATAGGAAAAATTTAGAACATAAGCTGAAAAGTAAATTTAGAACATAGGAAAGAAGTGCAGTATTAATTTAATTCCAAAATATATCAACTCTTGTGCAGTTGTACGTATATAATTAGAGTTAGACCGATGCACATTTTATTCCCTTTTGTACCCTACAAATCTATGGATCACTAGATTGAACTCATTGAAGTGGTGAAGGCGTTGTTTGGAACAAATAATGTTATATGTCCAAAAAAAAAAAAGGTTAATTTTTAAATTACCACCCAAAAATGTAGCCATTTTCGAATTAACCACTCATTTAATTTTTTTATTTTAAATTAACACCCCTTAAAGTAAATAAATGCTCAGATTACCACCCATTTCAAAAATCTATTTCAAAAATCCGGTGGATTTTCCGTCTGTGGGTCCCACTTAACGCTTATTTTGACCCTTTTGACTGATTTTTTCCCCGATTATTCTCTTTAAAACAAGCTCTCCTAACTTCAATTCACATTTCCTTCACCAAATTCTACCAAATTTCATTATAATTGGGGTAGAATTTAGTGAAGGAAATGTGTTAGAAGTTATGAGAGCGTTTTTAAAGAGAAAACTCGGGGAAAAATTCAGTAAAAGGGTCAAAATAAGCGTTAGGTGGAGCCCACAGACGGAAAATCCACCGGATTTTTTAAATGGGTGGTAATCTGAGCATTTATTTAATTTAAGGGGTGGTAATTTAAAATAAAAAATTAAACGGGTGATTAGTTCGAAAATGGTTACATTTTTGGGTGGTAATTTAAAAATTTTCCACAAAAAATCGAATAATGTTATTGATTCAAATAAAGTAGATGATAAACAATATACTCGTATATTTTCATACTATAATCAAATCATTAGTCATCATAAAACATTTACAAATGAAAGATGATGTATGAATTTAACAAACACATAATAACTCAAATTAAGTAATAGAGGAGTTCCCTTCATTAAAAAGACATTATTTAGGACGTATTCGGTATTACATAGATGTGAAGGTAGCTGTTAGCTGTCAACAAGGTGTAGCTGTGAAGATCAGTGGCGAATCCAGGAATTTGAAATAGGGGTGACACTAGAAATTACCAAATAAAAAAATTCCTAATAACTTGAGCCTCAAACTATTTTTAAGCTAATTATAACACATGTAGTTAGCTAGCATAAATCAAATTAATTTTTTTAACACAATGTATAGTGTTATCATTCAAAAGTAACTACAAAATCTAAACAACAATTAATTTCCCAGGCCCATGAGGTTTTTACGGATAAATTATATACTCCATACTAGTTACAAAGTATCGAATACTCAATATGACAATCAAATTAATAAATAATAGTCAAAGTAATATAGAGTAAATAGTAATATTTATCAAAATACTCATGTTAATTATGAAATATTGGAAGTCATTTTAATATATATACGTAAATGTCAAGAATGGAAGGGGAAAAAAGCACCGATAATTTAAAAAATAAAACAAAGATATATACGTAAATGTCAAGAAGCTAAGGCAGGAAAGGGAAAAAAATCATAGATAATTTTAAAAAGAAAACAAATACTAGAGGCACAAAAGGGAAAAATAATGTCAAAAAGGGAAGAGAAAAAAAAAAGCATGGATAGTTTTTAAAAAATCCAAAGACTAAAAAAAACATTGATAAAAAAGAAAAATAAATACAAAAGCCACAAAAGGGGAAAATGAATGTAAAAATTGATAAATTATTTTTTACAAAAACAAAGACTTAAGGCAAAAAAAAGGGTAAATGAATGCAGAGAGATTCGAACCCTAACCAACCAACATATAGCAAATTAATTGCACTCCTTTGTTACCATTGCAGCAACTTACCTATCATCAATCAACACTATATACTAAAAGACACACCAGCGATGACACGTGTTATCTCCTGGTGTGTCCTTAATTATTTTTTTCCTTTTAAAAAATATTTTAATTAAGGAAACAAATCATTTACAAAAATCATTTTTTTTGTACATATTCCATATTGACACGTAATACTTATTACATTTAAAATAAAAGATTTATTCACAAATCTTTCTAAAAAAAATTGGACAATATATACCAAAAATCAATATTTTAAAATAATTAGTGACCTATTTTACAATAAAGATTTTTTGTCTACGTTGTTTCAGTTGTGTATTGGAAGCTACAATTAAAATTGCAAATATCAAATTAACATATCACATACTTTTATTATTTCTTGACTAAATTATGATTATAATATTTCTCAATCAATAATAAAAAAAAAAATCATTGTGCATGGCACGGGATCTAACCTATTTCTTGAAATAAAATGCAGTGTAAAATATATATACCTTACATTAAAACAGGTTATTTTATAGAAAAGTTTTTTTTTTAAGGGAGAGGCACGTGCCCCCCCCCCCCCCAAGGTCCCAACGTGGGTCCGCCAGTGGTGAAGATAGCTAATTTAGGTATGAGTGTTCGGTAAAGTAGCGGTTGACTGGTAACATATAAAATCAATATTTCATATTTAAAAATATAGATTAAATTTTCATCAGCTACATCAAAAGCTATCTCCACTTTCAAAGGGCGTGTTCGGCAAAATATAGATGTGAAGGTAGTTGTAGCTGTGGAGGTAACTGTTAGCGGTGTAGGTAGATGATATTACAGTACACTATGGTCCATGGGATATCTATATTACTAGCTAGAATATATTTTCCCCGTTTTCCTTTAAACGTAACATACCTGTGGACACGCACTTTAAGAAAGAGATTAATTAATGTATCTTAACGTATCAAAATAATTTTTATTACCTAACCTGTATCTAATGTTGGTGTTGAAATTATCAAGGAGTGGTGATATTTGTACCAGTTGGCATGTAAATAGTAGCTATACGACAAAAGAGTGGTGAATTTTTTTTCCCTAGTGATACAATATTTGTACCACTGTTACCTATAATAGCTATAAATAGTACTACTAAAATAGCTTATACTCTAGTAGTACATTAAAAATTCCACTGTAAGTATAATGGTACATTTAAAATACCATTAGCTATAAATAAAAAAAAATAAAAAAATAAAAACGAAGTAAATTTACCAATTAACCCTCCTATATGCATCCTAAACATATACAAGTAGGAGTTATGCGCCTAGTTACACTCCTATCATTACACCAATGAGGAGCTCGTTATTATATTTAAACAATGCAGTTTTATTGAAAAAGAAAACAAGAACATACACTACTTAAACAGAGTAAAAAATTATTATACTTTAGAAATTAATTGACCATTTTTTACGTATAAAAATTAACTTTTTGAAAATTCTGGAGAGAAAACGTTTGGTGAGGCACGGTCCAAGACCGGACTGGACCGAAAATAAGAATTTTAAGCATTGAAGACCGGGCCGATTAAGATAGGATCAAACCTGGAGCGGACCGAAAGAATAGGTCCAAAACCCGGACTGCACCACTTTGGACCGATTTAAGAATTTTTTAAAATTAGAATTCTAATTTTTTTAATAAATTTTATGAAAAACTCGAAAAAAGGTAGTAGTTAGAAAATTTTTAGGAACCAAATTTATGTTAATATAGGAACCAAATTTATTTAAGAGTTTGTAATTGATATACAAAAATAAAGGTAGTAGTTAGAAAATCATGTATCTTAGATTCTTACTCTTGTACGAAGTATATACCCTACGTACTCTTAATGTTTGGAATATTACATTATTAATTAAAAATTTAAAACATACTATTCTAACTGATCAACCTAATCTTATAACATTAGTTGATTAAGTTAATTAATTATTTAAAACTATATTCCATGATCTGACTATGTCAATAATGCAAGACTGACGAGGTCATTACCTGCTAAGTAAAAAATTAAACCACTAAATAACTACCCTCATTGAAAATCAAAACAATTAAAAAAGAATTTTCATGATAATTAATGACCAATTCTATGCACGTCTTTGAACTATAAAAGGATCAATTAGCATGCAAGAAGATTATAACTTGCACTTGTAATAATACTCACATACATTATTGAGTGTAACATACCAATTTCATAAAAACCTTAAGATGGAAGCTCGTTATTTTCTTGTGTACCTTACTTTCTTAGCCATGTCTTCCTACATGGCCTATGCGACTGATCCTACTCAGCTACAAGACTTTTGTGTTGCGGTAAATGACCCAAATAATGAATGTATGTTTTTTTTTTTGTCCAATTTAATAACAAACCTTGTGAATTTATTTAATTTTAATTTCGATTTGTACTTTATTTTTAAAATTGATGCTAACTAAGGAGTATTTATTAAATTTGCAGTGTTTGTGAATGGATTGTTATGTAAGAATCCAATGGATGCTAAACCCGAGGATTTCTTTAAGGATGGGCTAGACAAGCCAGGGGACACTAACAATAGGGTACAATCCGCTGTTACACTAGTCTCTGCATTACAACTTCCAGGGCTCAACACCCTCGGCATCTCATTGGCTAGGATTGACTATGCGCCTTACGGCCTTAACCCTCCTCACACACATCCTCGTGCAAGTGAAATCCTTACAGTCATTGAAGGAACTCTCTATGTAGGCTTTGTAACTTCCAACCTTGCAAACGGCGATAACAAGTTGTTCACTAAGGTGCTTAACAAAGGTGATGTGTTTGTTTTTCCACAAGGCCTCATTCATTTTCAATTCAATATTGGAAAATACCCTGCTATTGCTATTGCTGGATTAAGCAGCCAAAACCCTGGTACGGTCACCATTGCTAACGCCGTTTTCGGGGCTGATCCACCTATCAATGTTGATGTACTAAGCAAGGCCTTCCAGCTAGATGCACACATAGTGAAGATGCTTCAGTCGAAATTTTGAACAAGCCCTTATTCCGTATGATTAATGAGTACTATAATAGTTATACAATAATAACCAAGTGATCTATATGGTCTTACTTGGTTTATCAACGTTACTTCTTCATGTTCTAAATATATCCTAGTAATCCTACATTCTTCCTACTATATTGTACGAGCGCGCTAATACACACATGTACCTTGTTATGTCATTATTGAAATTTGATGGACTGAAGATTCTAGCTTACGTTATAGTTCCACTATTTTTTTTATTTTTTTTAAAATTATGTTTTATGTTAAAGGGAAAAAAATAAATAATAAAAAATAAAAATAAAAAAATTCGTAAAAATAATTGCAATTCAACAATCAAGTGAAGAGAATATATTTGACAAATGAAATAGGATAATGTAAAAACTAATTTTGGGTAATGAAAATATATTGGGGAGATTGTACAAGCACTAATACAGTAATACATACTCCCTCCATTATTCTGAGTTAATTTCACTCAGTTATTGTAGCTTTGAAACTTAGGGATCGTTTGGTTGTATCATTTAGAATAAGTTGGAATGGAGTTAGAATCCCTTCCATCTATTTTTTTTTTTTTTTTTTGGTTGAGTTTTTTAGTAATGGAATCTCATATGCAAGGTGTTTCGGGGTATTTTTACCCCCTTTTTTATAGACAAATGAGAGGCCAACAAGTGGCCTGATTATAAGCCAAAACGTGGCATCCTGCTCAGCTAAATAAAGGCCAATAAGAGCATGACACGTGGCCTAAAGAGAGATATCAGAAAATGAAGGGCTCAAAGCCCATTAAGGAAACATGTCTAGCATGAAGGAAACCCTAATACACGTGTCAACCACGTATAGGGCAGCCAATCTTCCTAGGTTATGAAACCCTAGGAGCATGATCTCCCACTTCCCTATAAATACCCCATCATTTCATGATGAAAGGGGAGAACACACAATTCCCAAAGGCACAATGCCCAAAATATGCTCTCACTTCTCTCTACTTTCTCTCTCTAAAATTCCGTTTTCCGGTCACTAACTTGATCGTCGGAGGCGGATCTCCGGTAAACCGGAGTTCCGTTGTTTTGCAGGTGTTCGGGCAGTACGAGTGTTGCATCCCGGATCTGTCTCCCGCGGGAATCCATACCCCCCTTTCGGGTTATCCAAAAAATGCCCGAAACATTTGGTGCCGTCTGTGGGGAGGCACATCTGGAATGACACTTAGCCATAATCGAACACCTTTTCATGAAGTAGAACTCTTCCGTACAAATGTAACCCATTGTGAGGGCAAAATTGTAATTCTTTTAGAATGTCGTCAGTCTTAAGAGAATGAGATGAACTCTTGTATGAAGGATAAGACTTGGGCGGCACTAAAACCCAAAGTCATGATCATTATTATGATTATCAAAAAAAAAATCATCAAGCTACATTGTTGGATGTGTGCTTGCGACCTAGTCAAACAACTAGTCAAATGGATGAGCAAAAGCAAGAAGCTCGTGGACACGAGCATAGCTACTCGTACAGGGCAGCCAAACACCCTGTACGAGCCAAAATTGAAAAGCTTGCTTATACAAGCATAGCTACTCGTACGGGGCAGCCAAGCAGTCTGTACGAGCCAAAATCGAAAAGCTTGTTTATACAAGCATAGCTACTCGTACAGGGCAGCCAAGCACCCTGTACGAGCCAAAATTGAAAAGCTTGCTTACACAAGCATAACTACTCATACAGGCCGAGTAGAATGCCAATCAGGGGCACCCTTAGCTAGATTACTCGGCCATGAAGACCACACGGTCGACTCATCCATCCGACCTTATAACGGGCGGACGGATGAACATCAGGACTTCCTACAAATCGCCCAAGGTATATTTTACCTAAATAAGGCAGGAACACTCCTAGGCGTACAAGCCCTTAGAAATTTGCAAGTTGAGAAAATACTTGAAATTTCATGAGTACGTTTGAGAGATAGCGTCAAAGGACAACTCAATACCATACAAAAAAAAAAAAGTATATACAAAAGTATATATAATAAAAAAAAAGTATATATTAAAAAATAAAAAAGTATATACAAAAGTATATATAAGAAAAATAATAATAATAATAATATATATATATATATATATATATATATATATATATATATATATATATATATATATATATAAGCCGAATGGCCAATTTTTGAATAAAAAAAAGGAAGCTTGACCGAGCAGCCTAATAGATGGCCGAAGTCAAAGGCAATCCATGCCCTTCAAAACATAGGTGCTCGGCCTTAACTTAGAAGAAAGTATGAGGTTGGCCGAGTACACTAGCAATTACTCCAAGCGTCCATGTGTTCGAGCTGCCCATTCGAGTGAAATGGGTAAGCTCACCCTCACAAGCAATGATGGTCGGCCAACCAGAGCTGGGTGTCCGGGTTGCCATCATGCAAAGCCCCATGTTTCATATTTTATACGGCCAAGAGCAGCTGAATTGAGCTGGATGAATGAAAATGCGAAGTTCACCCCTGCAAGTATAGCAACTCGGCCACGCAAAGGCAACCTGGCCAAGCGAATGCAAACAACAAACAGCAGGTTGTTCAAGCTGCCAAGAGGCCGACTAAAACCACGAAGATGGTCCTTGTAAGCATAGATGGTCGGACTGTACCAAGTTGGGTGTCCGACCTGACTTTGGGCATGAGACCATGATATGAATTTTAAGTGAACAAGTGGCCAAAGCATCATGTTCCTATTTCCACACGGCCGTGGTCATCAACCTGGCGGAGCAAAAATAAAAACCTTGCTAGCAAGGGCATAGGTGCCGAGCTGCTTGAAGCATGACCGACCATCATTTTTGCCGGGTGAAATGCTAAAGCTTGCCTTTGCAAGCATAGCAGCCCGGCACTCACTTTTTATGAACTTAGCTGCTCGGTGTTTTGGCCGAGCTCCATGCGAGAAACACCCCTCCTTCACATTGAAATGGCTGAGTGAATAGCCGCCAGTGGCCGAGTTGCCATATAATGATTTTAGCTATGCTCTAAGCATGAGCATCATTATGCTTATATAATATTATAATAATGAAAATAATATTATTAGATTATTATCATTATTATTACAATGTGATGAGTGGCAGTTGTTTAGTAAGCCATAAAGAGCAGTTGTCTGAGCAAAGTTGTCCGAATTGCCTTTCAAAGAACCACCATGTTCTTAAATCTAAGCGGCCAACTAACAATCTATCCGAGTTTCCATGTCCGAGTGAAAAGGGAAAGCATGCCCTTTAATGCATAGCAGGTCGGCCCTTTGCTAAGTGTCCGACCTGCCTTTTAGCAAGGAACCTTCCTTGCACTTTAATGCGGCCAAGCCACCTGGCCGAGCTGCCCAAGAGGCCGAGTAAAAGCTTGAAGATGGTCCTTGCGAGAATAGGTGGTCGGACGAGAGCCGAGTTGGGCGTCCGACCTGCCTTTGAGCAAAGGATTTTCTAATGAATTTCAGGCGGACAGCTAAAATAGAAGCTCGTCCTTCATGTACTTGACGACGAAGAAAATCGTCAAAAATAAGGGAAATGATTTCTACTAGTCGGAATCACGGTGTCAGAACGCTTAATAAAATACCTTTTCGGAAATGGAAATGGGCCAATAAGTCAAACACACCGCTATGCCGTGACTGATAGGCTTTTTTAGCCATCCGAGTTCGTTTAGGGCCCGAAAATGGCCTTCAAACATTTTTCAAGACAAAAAAGATGAAAAGAGTGAATGGTGGCCGAGTAAGAAGGCAGAATATGCTCTCCTCTGCATAGCAAGTCGGCCGATAGAGCATTACCAACTCTCATCAAGATTTTCTTGATTATTCTCTCTCTCTCTCTTTTCTAAACTAGCCTTTTCTCAAATACAAAATTCCGCATTCGCAAGATCTTGAAACACCTAGCCATATTCGAAGTTGCCTTCGCCCTAGACGTGAAAGAAAGAGGTACGAGGCATCAAAGTAAGTACTTTAATGGTTTTTATTGATATTATGATGTAGAAATCATGTTTATATTGTTATTATGATATTCCTAGTATCATGTTTAGGGAAAAGGTTATAATATCAAATATGCTTATTATGATTCCTGCGATGCTTCCTATGTTCTTCCTAATATTTATAATTGTTAGTATCATGTTAGGGTTAAAGATTTGATTTTTATTGCTTAGTGACATGCTAGGGTTTGTTATTAATCATGACTAGGATCTTGCTATTATTATGCTTTAATATTAACATGAACATGATTATGATTATAATTGTTATAATTTATGATGATCATGAATATTATTATTATTATTATTTTGATGATATTATTGCTATAATTATTGTTATTATGATTATTATAATGATTGATTATTATTATGTTGCTTGATATTATATATTGTTATTGCTTGATCACGCCTTTTTATGCATGTTTAAAGGGAATTTGGTATTTGTAATCACGCTTAATAAGATAATTAATAATCTTGTTTAGGGTTAATGTGATTATAATTCAAGTGATCGCCAATAATAGATTTATTTGTGCATTATATTCAACCAACATAGATAAACAGGTTTAGGGTTAATCCTATTGATTGTATGTTAGTCAGAAAGCGCACATGAATACAATCAGAATAAAGTAGAGGCCTATTATTAGGGCAGGTTCAATCTCTTTTAGGTTGGATTTGTACCTTCATCCCCGAACCCTATTTGGTTCAAGACCTTATGGAGTTGACGATCTCTTGGATCGTTAAGGGGTGTAACCTTCATCCTATGAACGGTTTACAAGTTCCTAAAACTTGTTGGTGACTCTTTTGCTCTATCTTCTTCCCTTTTGGACGCCACCGTACTTTAGTGTATGACCATAGTGGGGTTTAAGCATGAAATTAACGCTTGAAATCTATTCCCTACACCTAGCCACCACGAACCCCAGCCAACCCACGAACTCCAGCCACCACGAAACCCACCAACCCACGAAACCCACCGAGCCCGACCCCCACGAACCCCGATCTCAACCACGAAACTGGGAAAGGGAGGTGGGGAAAGGGGAGGTAGGGGTGGTGAAGTGGTGTCTGATGCGGTGGACGGTGGTGGGGTTTTTTTTTTAATTGCAAAAATTAAAGTTGTACCAATCAGAAGGTAACACGTGGCAAGTCACCTTCTCAAATAAAATATCAATTTCACAAACCGGTAAAAGGCTTATTTTGAGAAGATGGGGGTCAAATGTGGGATTATTCTAGGAATTTGAAAAGGTGGAATTGTTTTGAGCAGAAATAACAAAGCTGGGATTATTAGCTTCCAATTTGCTAAAAAAAAAAATCCAATTAAAACTCAAAGGTAGTAGTTAGAAAATCATGCATCTTAATTGTACATAGTTTAACCAACAAGAGTTGACTCAAGTGGTAAGCAACTTGATGTCGTTTAAGGGAGGTCTTGGTTTCAAGCCTCATCGAATGCGAAATTCTCTTGTTGGGAGACACATCCACCATAAGCCAAGTGTGTAACCCAGCTTGGATCCAAATGTAATCGGAGTTAAGGTTCAGCGAACCAAGTGGGCCAATCTCAGTCGTACATATTTTATATTGTACTTATCTGTTTTTTCGCATTTATCAAAACATCCTATGTCGCGTACTCTTGCTATTCGGATATTGCATTATTAAGACGTCCTACTCAATCTGATCAACCTAATCTTACAACATTTTGATTTAGTTGTTTAAATAAAGTTAAGTTACATGACCATGTCAAAAATGCAAGACTGACGTAGTCACTACCTGCCAAGTAAAAAATTAGACCATTAACTAACTACCCTCATTAAAAATCTATACAATTGAAAAAAGAAAGTTTCGTGAATAAGACACACCATAGCGTACTGACCCCAACCTCGACTATAAAAGGGATCCTTTAGCATGCAAGAAGGTTATAACTTGCATACTTTGTAATACTCACATACATTATTCAGTGTAACATACCAATTTTGCAAGAAAAAAAAAAAATGGAAGCTCGTTATTTTCTTGTTTACCTTACTTTCTTAGCCATGTCTTCTTACATGGCCTACGCGACAGATCCTACTCAGCTACAAGACTTCTGTGTTGCGGTGAATGACCCAAATAATCAATGTATGTATGATTTTTGCCCAATTTAATTTCAAATGTATAAGCATTAAAATAAATCTTGAAAACTGTATAAAATTAGGAATTCATGACAAAAACACGAGTAGATCAGTGTAAATAGTGCGTTTGTCATGATTTTCTAATTTTAAACAATTTTCAAGAGTGTTTTTAATGCTTATATGTAGCCCTAATAACTATATATAATATTTTCCTTTATTTTATTTACGATTTATACTTTACTTTGGAAATTGATGCTAATTAAGAGTTTTTAATAAATTTGCAGTGTTTGTGAATGGATTGCTTTGCAAGAATCCAATGGATGCTAAACCCGAGGATTTCTTTAAGGATGGGCTAGATAAGCCCGGGAACACTAGCAATAGGGTACAATCCGCTGTTACACTAGTCTCTGCATTACAACTTTCAGGGCTCAACACCCTTGGTATCTCATTGGCTAGGATTGACTACGCACCTTACGGCCTAAACCCTCCTCACACACATCCTCGTGCAAGTGAAATCCTTACAGTCATTGAAGGAACCCTCTATGTAGGCTTTGTAACTTCCAACCTTGCTAACGGCGATAACAAGTTATTCGCTAAGGTGCTTAACAAAGGTGATGTGTTTGTTTTTCCACAAGGCCTCATTCGTTTTCAATTCAATATTGGAAAATATCCTGCCATTGCTATTGCTGGATTAAGCAGCCAAAACCCTGGCACGGTGACCATTGCTAACGCCGTTTTCGGGGCTGATCCACCTATCAATGTTGATGTACTCAGCAAAGCCTTCCAGCTAGATGCACACATAGTGAAGATGCTCCAGTCGAAATTTTAAATTAGCCTTTAATTGATTATGCCACGATTTTGAAGTATTATTTCATACAATAAAGAACCTAGTGATCGTTATGGTTGTCTTGTTCTAAATACACATCCTACTATATATATGAGTGCGTGCTAATACATTCACACGTTCGTTGTACTTGTCGTTTTTGAATGTTATGGAACAATGATCAATTATATATACTTTACAATGGACTTTGAATAATATACAATACATTTTATTAAGTTATACTTCCTCTGTTTTTTTTTATTCTTGTAGCACGGTTGATTTCATGCTAATTATCAATGCAATATATTGAACACCAATATTTTTAATTATCAATATGAATAAAATACATACCATAGATTTGATATTATAAAAGTGTAAATCAAGGGGAATTGGATAAGATTATACTATGTATGTCAACCTCTTCTATAAAAGAACTCAATCTTATATAAGAAAAAAATTCAACCGTTTATTAGTTTTGATCTAACCATCTGATCATTTAGTAATGTCATTTCTGTAATATTGAAACTTGTTTACTATTTTTTTTTTAAAATATTAAGGGCCTGTTCCGATTGACTGAACTCAGCTGAACTGAACTGAACTGGACTTATTAATTAGTGATTTTTAACTACGGATTAGTGATCTTTGATTATTTATTGATTATTTATTACTATACATATGTGTATATACAAATGTACATATTAAAATATTTATTATTATTATTGTTGTTATTATTATTATTATTTTTTTATGATTATTATTATTATTATTTATTGATTATTATTATTAGTATTATTATTTCAATTATTATTGTTATTATTATTGTTATTATTATTATTATTATTTATTGATTATTATTATTATTATTATTATTTATTACTTATTTATTATTATTATTATTATTATTATTATTATTATTATTATTATTGTTGTTGTTGTTGTTGTTGTTGTTGTTGTTGTTGTTGTTGTTGTTGTTGTTGTTGTTGTTGTTGTTGTTGTTGTTGTTGTTAATTATTATTATTATTATTATTATTATTATTATTATTATTATTATTATTATTATTATTATTATTATTATTATTGTTGTTGTTGTTGTTGTTGTTGTTAATTAATATTATTATTATAATTATTATTATTATTATTATTATTATTATTATTATTATTATTATTGTTGTTGTTGTTGTTGTTGTTGTTGTTGTTGTTGTTTTTGTTGTTTTTGTTGTTGTTGTCGTTGTAATAAGAGCTTAAAATAATGATATTTGGCTTTATATCATTAGCAATATCATTAGACATAAATTAAGAGCTGAACTGAATTTCAACGGAAGAGAACATGCCCTAAACCTATGTGAGATTCGAACATAATAAGCAAAAAAATTTAGAACATAAAAATAGTTTAGAATATAGAAAAAAAACTTAGAACATAAGCTGAATATTAAATTTTGAACATAGGCTGAAAATCAAATTTAGAACATAGGAAAATATTTAGAACATAGAAAAAAAATATAAAACATAAGAATAATCTAAAATATAGGAAAATTTTAGAACATAAGCTGAAAAGTAAATTTAGAACATAGGAAAGAAGTGCAGTATTAATTTAATTCCAAAATATATCAACTCTTGTGCAGTTGTACGTATATAATTAGAGTTAGACCGATGCACATTTTATTCCCTTTTGTACCCTACAAATCTATGGATCACTAGATTGAACTCATTGAAGTGGTGAAGGCGTTGTTTGGAACAAATAATGTTATATGTCCAAAAAAAAAAAGGTTAATTTTTAAATTACCACCCAAAAATGTAGCCATTTTCGAATTAACCACTCGTTTAATTTTTTTATTTTAAATTAACACCCCTTAAAGTAAATAAATGCTCAGATTACCACCCATTTCAAAAATCTATTTCAAAAATCCGGTGGATTTTCCGTCTGTGGGTCCCACTTAACGCTTATTTTGACCCTTTTGACTGATTTTTTCCCCGATTATTCTCTTTAAAACAAGCTCTCCTAACTTCAATTCACATTTCCTTCACCAAATTCTACCAAATTTCATTATAATTGGGGTAGAATTTGGTGAAGGAAATGTGTTAGAAGTTATGAGAGCGTTTTTAAAGAGAAAACTCGGGGAAAAAAAATCAGTAAAAGGGTCAAAATAAGCGTTAGGTGGAGCCCACAGACGGAAAATCCACCGGATTTTTTAAATGGGTGGTAATCTGAGCATTTATTTAATTTAAGGGGTGGTAATTTAAAATAAAAAATTAAACGGGTGATTAGTTCGAAAATGGTTACATTTTTGGGTGGTAATTTAAAAATTTTCCACAAAAAATCGAATAATGTTATTGATTCAAATAAAGTAGATGATAAACAATATACTCGTATATTTTCATACTATAATCAAATCATTAGTCATCATAAAACATTTACAAATGAAAGATGATGTATGAATTTAACAAACACATAACAACTCAAATTAAATAATAGAGGAGTTCCCTTCATTAAAAAGACATTATTTAGGACATATTCGGTATATCATAGATGTGAAGGTAGCTGTTAGCTGTCAACAAGGTGTAGCTGTGAAGATCAGTGGCGAAACCAGGAATTTGAAATAGGGGTGACACTAGAAATTACCAAATAAAAAAAATTCCTAATAACTTGAGCCTCAAACTATTTTTAAGCTAATTATAACACATGTAGTTAGCTAGCATAAATCAAATTAATTTTTTTAACACAATGTATTGTGTTATCATTCAAAAGTAACTACAAAATCTAAACAACAATTAATTTCCCGGGCCCATGAGGTTTTTACGGATAAAGTATATACTCCATACTAGTTACAAAGTATCGAATACTCAATATGACAATCAAATTAATAAATAATAGTCAAAGTAATATAGAGTAAATAGTAATATTTATCAAAATACTCATGTTAATTATGAAATATTGGAAGTCATTTTAATATATATACGTAAATGTCAAGAATGGAAGGGAAAAAAAGCACCGATAATTTAAAAAATAAAACAAAGATATATACGTAAATGTCAAGAAGCTAAGGCAGGAAAGGGAAAAAAATCATAGATAATTTTAAAAAGAAAACAAATACTAGAGGCACAAAAGGGAAAAATAATGTCAAAAAGGGAAGAGAAAAAAAAAAAGCATGGATAGTTTTTAAAAAATCCAAAGACTAAAAAAAACATTGATAAAAAAGAAAAATAAATACTAAAGCCACAAAAGGGGAAAATGAATGTAAAAATTGATAAATTATTTTTTACAAAAACAAAGACTTAAGGCAAAAAAAAAAGGGTAAATGAATGGAGAGAGATTCGAACCCTAACCAACCAACATATAGCAAATTAATTGCACTCCTTTGTTACCATTGCAGCAACTTACCTATCATCAATCAACACTATATACTAAAAGACACACCAGCGATGACACGTGTTATCTCCTGGTGTGTCCTTAATTATTTTTTTCCTTTTAAAAAATATTTTAATTAAGGAAACAAATCATTTACAAAAATCATTTTTTTTTGTACATATTCCATATTGACACGTAATACTTATTACATTTAAAATAAAAGATTTATTCACAAATCTTTCTAAAAAAAATTGGACAATATATACCAAAAATCAATATTTTAAAATAATTAGTGACCTATTTTACAATAAAGATTTTTTGTCTACTTTGTTTCAGTTGTGTATTGGAAGCTACAATTAAAATTGCAAATATCAAATTAACATATCACATACTTTTATTATTTCTTGACTAAATTATGATTATAATATTTCTCAATCAATAATAAAAAAAAAAAAAATCATTGTGCATGGCACGGGATCTAACCTATTTCTTGAAATAAAATGCAGTGTAAAATATATATACCTTACATTAAAACAGGTTATTTTATAGAAAAGTTTTTTTTTTAAGGGAGAGGCACGTGCCCCCCCCCAGGTCCCAACGTGGGTCCGCCAGTGGTGAAGATAGCTAATTTAGGTATGAGTGTTCGGTAAAGTAGCGGTTGACTAGTAACATATAAAATCAATATTTCATATTTAAAAATATAGATTAAATTTTCATCAGCTACATCAAAAGCTATCTCTACTTTCAAAGGGCGTGTTCGGCAAAATATAGATGTGAAGGTAGTTGTAGCTGTGGAGGTAACTGTTAGCGGTGTAGGTAGATGATATTACAGTACACTATGGTCCATGGGATATCTATATTACTAGCTAGAATATATTTTCCCCGTTTTCCTTTAAACGTAACATACCTGTGGACACGCACTTTAAGAAAGAGATTAATTAATGTATCTTAACGTATCAAAATAATTTTTATTACCTAACCTGTATCTAATGTTGGTGTTGAAATTATCAAGGAGTGGTGATATTTGTACCAGTTGGCATGTAAATAGTAGCTATACGACAAAAGAGTGGTGAATTTTTTTTCCCTAGTGATACAATATTTGTACCACTGTTACCTATAATAGCTATAAATAGTAATACTAAAATAGCTTATACTCTAGTAGTACATTAAAAATTCCACTGTAAGTATAATGGTACATTTAAAATACCATTAGCTATAAATAAAAAAAAATAAAAAAATAAAAACGAAATAAATTTACCAATTAACCCTCCTATATGCATCCTAAACATATATAAGTAGGAGTTATGTGCCTAGTTACACTCCTATCATTACACCAATGAGGAGCTCGTTATTATATTTAAACAATGCAGTTTTATTGAAAAAGAAAACAAGAACATACACTACTTAAACAGAGTAAAAAATTATTATACTTTAGAAATTAATTGACCATTTTTTACGTATAAAAATTAACTTTTTGAAAATTCTGGAGAGAAAACGATTGGTGAGGCACGGTCCAAGACCGGACTGGACCGAAAATTAGAATTTTAAGCATTGAAGACCGGGCCGATTAAGATAGGATCAAACCTGGAGCGGACCGAAAGAATAGGTCCAAAACTCGGACTGCACCACTTTGGACCGATTTAAGAATTTTTTAAAATTAGAATTCTAATTTTTTTAATAAATTTTATGAAAAACTCGAAAAAAGGTAGTAGTTAGAAAATTTTTAGGAACCAAATTTATGTTAATATAGGAACCAAATTTATTTAAGAGTTTGTAATTGATATACAAAAATAAAGGTAGTAGTTAGAAAATCATGTATCTTAGATTCTTACTCTTGTACGAAGTATATACCCTACGTACTCTTAATGTTTGGAATATTACATTATTAATTAAAAATTTAAAACATACTATTCTAACTGATCAACCTAATCTTATAACATTAGTTGATTAAGTTAATTAATTATTTAAAACTATATTCCATGATCTGACTATGTCAATAATGCAAGACTGACGAGGTCATTACCTGCTAAGTAAAAAATTAAACCACTAAATAACTATCCTCATTGAAAATCAAAACAATTAAAAAAGAATTTTCATGATAATTAATGACCAATTCTATGCACGTCTTTGAACTATAAAAGGATCAATTAGCATGCAAGAAGATTATAGTTTGCACTTGTAATAATACTCACATACATTATTGAGTGTAACATACCAATTTCATAAAAAACTTAAGATGGAAGCTCGTCATTTTCTTGTTTACCTTACTTTCTTAGCCATGTCTTCCTACATGGCCTATGCGACTGATCCTACTCAGCTACAAGACTTCTGTGTTGCGGTAAACGATCCAAATAATGAACGTATGTTTTTTTTTTATTATTGTCCAATTTAATTACAAATGTTGTGAATTTATTTGATTTTAATTTTGATTTGTACTTTATTTTTAAAATTATTGCTAAATAAGGAGTATTTAATAAATTTGCATGCAGTGTTTGTGAATGGATTGTTTTGTAAGAATCCAATGGATGCTAAACCCGAGGATTTCTTTAAGGATGGGCTAGACAAGCCCGGGAACACTAGCAATAGGGTACAATCCGCTGTCACACTAGTCTCTGCATTACAACTTCCAGGGCTCAACACCCTCGGCATATCCTTGGCTAGGATTGACTATGCACCATATGGCCTTAATCCTCCTCACACACATCCTCGTGCAAGCGAAATCCTTACGGTCATTGAAGGAACCCTCTATGTAGGCTTTGTAACTTCCAACCTTGCTAACGGTGATAACAAGTTATTCGCTAAGGTGCTTAACAAAGGTGATGTGTTTGTTTTCCCACAAGGCCTCATTCATTTTCAATTCAATATTGGAAAATACCCTGCTATTGCTATTGCTGGATTAAGCAGCCAAAACCCTGGTACGGTCACCATTGCTAACGCCGTTTTCGGGGCTGATCCACCTATCAATGTTGCTGTACTAAGCAAGGCCTTCCAGCTAGATGAACACATAGTGAAGATGCTCCAATCGAAATTTTGAAAGAGCCCCTAATTCATATGATTTTGGAGTGTTTATACAAATAATAACCAAGTGATTGATATGGTCTTGGTTTATCAACGTTACTTCTTTTGTTCTAAATATCTATATATCCTAGTAGAATAGTAGTCCTACTAGTATAGGCTACTATATTGTAAGCGTGCTGATACACACATGTTGCTTGTTTTGTTACTATTGAATTATAATGGAACAAACGAATTGTTCTTAAGTTTTACGTTATACTTTCTCTTTTTTTACTTGTCACACTTTGTTTTAATGCTTGTCAATGTATTATTCGTCACTTATATATTCATTATACATAAGTAAAGAATATAAAATTTTCATGTCAAGTTTGCGAACAATGCATAATTAAAGTGTTAAAAAAAAAAAAAAAAAAGGTATAATTTATTAGGAAATATTAACTTGATTTCAAAATATCAACTCTTCCTTTAAAATGGAATGTAATATATATATATATATATATATATTAGTATGTATATAACTGAGGTTGATACTCTAAACTTGTTCTCAAAATATCAACTCTTTCTTTAAAATGGAATGTAATATGTTAGTTGTAAAATGACCTTATGTAGCTCTCATATATTAATTTTTACCATAACGTATACTTCCTCTTTTGTCAAAAAAAAAAATAATAATAAAAAATAAAAAAAAATCAACGTATACTTCCTCTGTTTATATTTTGACGCGTTCAATTTAGACATATACTTGTATATATCAAGGAGAGGAGAGAGTGATAGAGAATGATAAAGTAAGTGGGGCCAGGGCCGGCTAAGGGTCTGGCTAAGGGCTTGTGCAAACAGACCCTTAGCACAAGGCCCCGTAATATTGAGGACTCAACATTTTCGGAGCCCAATTGTTAAAAACATATAAAAAAAATCCATTTCCTCTGAATTCTTGTATTCACACAAATCAGAGCTAAATAAACACAACTATACCAGATTCCTAGAACTAAATTACCCCCATAAAGTTGACAAAACTTCAAAATTTCATTTATTGCTAATTTTCCGTTGAGGTTGCTTGTGAACTGTTCGAGCTCCGATTGGTCAATGTTAGGCTCGAGTTCGGATTCAGCTCAAGACTAAACGAGACAATACACGAGCCAGGCTAGGCTCGGTTCGAAAAGATTGCAAGAGGCTCGAAGATTTTTTTATAAATAATATATGTATTTTTACGTTTAAATAAGTTAATAAGCATCTTGTCAAAGAAAAAGTAAATAAAAGCAATAACAAGAGGTCAACACTCAACAGCCCACTATTAAAATTTGTGCCTTGGGTTGTTTGGGTAAGCATTTCAATTTCAAGCTTATAATGACTCGAGACAATAACGAGCCACGAGCCGAGCTCCACTTTTTGAAGCACTCGAGCTTGAGCCGAGCTCAATTTTCAAGGCTCGGTTCATTAACAGAACATGTTGGACTAACATTATTATTATTATTATTATTATTATTATTATTATTATTATTATTATTATTATATCTCAAAAACAAAAGTCACACAACCTACAATTAATTAGTGAGAAGCCGAGATACAATCTGGGTCCCCACTCCTCTAGCTATAGCAAAGCCTACCCTAGTGAATATATGAGCTGCAGCACGAGCCCCAATTTCTTGCGCCATCGAGAACCTTTGAATCCGCTTCAGCTACGCAATAGCCTCCTTCTCTAAATCCCCAAGCGAAGAAAAGGAGAAGAGAATGAAACCATATCCAATCGCCAGACAACGAGCTTCATACTTAACCCGCTTTCGATGAGTCGCATCAGCCACAACCCGTCCCGGAACAAAGTCAGATAGCCCTGTCTGTTTCAAAGGAGAAGACATTGTGAAGTTGACACATACATCACAACCATGATCCCATGAATAAAGTAACACATCGGCAGGTCTGAGGGCCCCGTTATTCCCTCCGGACAATCCTATGTCAACCTCCTTTCTTGCTGAAATCCCGGATCTGTAGCAAATATCAACAAATGTATCCCGAACAACATTGTGCCGATGTTTAATACCTACAATGCCAGTACACGACACCGCATGGTCGCCGAATACATCCCCGGGAAAAAGCTGAGAGCAAGCATAGCACATACAGTATCGAGACAGAGAACAATGGAACACCCATCCGATAACATAGCACACATCGGTATGTCTTAGCGTTCATCGTCTGACCCAATTCAGAAATAGGGACTGCCCAAAGCCAAGCAGAGGTGTGATCACCCTGCTGCGACTTCCACAATGCCGACAGCCGAGGAAACAAAGATTAATATTACGGAGTAATTATTAATGACATTATACAAGTTTTATTTTATGGCCAAAATTAAGTCCGACATCAGATAAACAGTGGAGTATTATGGATTAATTAAATAAATTTTAAGTTTCAAGAAACCCAAATTAATCTTCAAAAAGAAAAAAAAAAATTTAGGGCCTCTTAATTATAATTAGAACAGGGCCTTCAAATTATTTGAGACGGCCCTGAGTGGGGTAAATAGTAAATGGAAAGTAAAAAACATATCCCAAAAGGAAATGTATCAACTAAAAAAAACCTTCCTAAAAAGAAATACAGAGTACGTATTAACTAAAAAAAATGGAGGTGAGTATATGTTTTCATGCAAATCTTATTTGAACTTCTTAACTCTTATATGTATTTATTTTTCTAAATTAAGTGAAAATAAGGGGAACATAAGGATTTTGATAAAGGTTAATAAGGGTCATTCAAGTTCTAGTTATAATTAAAATAAGTGTATGAATTTAGATAGATTATGATAAATTTAGTTAAGATAAGCTCAAATTAGAACCGATTCTCTTCACCTTGTTTGTTATTTGTTTGCTCGTATCGTCGCCTCATGTATAAATCAATTATATCATTGGTCCAAATTCGTATTGATGATTGTGCCTATCATAGAACATTTATTTTGAAACAGAAGGAATAATTGTAAACCCACACCTTGAGACCCTTGAGACAAAATGTTACATCGACACCCAACAAAGTATTTGCAAGAGCATATCAGTAGGTTGGGCCATTGGGGAATTGTATTGGGGATTTGTGGGAGAAGGTTGAGGATTGAAATGATGATTCGTTTCTACGAGTATTTGTTGGTAACAACTAACAACTCTTGCCTTTCAAACTCTTCTTACAATCTTATGTTCCTATTTAATTGGAACATTTTGGCTTTTATACAACTTGAATAACATACATAAACATAGACCTAAATAATATTTTATTACATACAGCAGAAGTGCAGAGTAGGAACATTTATTATAAAGTAAGCCAAAAAAATAAAGGAAAATTTTCTTTCATAGTATCAAATTTAATCGCGAGACTGGGGACTTGGGGTATAGCTCATGTGGTTAGAGCTTTTCACCCAATTTAAGGGAATCTTGGAATCGATTCTCATCATTCGTCATTATAGTTCACTAAATACCAACAAAAAAAAAAAAAAAAAACCAAATTTATCTTTTTTCCTTTGATAAAAAGTCAACTTTTTTTTTATTATTAACATTGTGTTACCAATTATATTAACCATCTTAATAATTTTTTTTAACCATAGTTAGTTTTTTTTATATATTTTTAATAATTAAATTATTACAAAAATAATAATTTTTTTGTAAAAAAAATAATAACCAACCCCTCCCCCAGCCACAAGCCCACTCTCCCCATGTGTCGGCGCCCAGCTCCCCCTCCCTTACCTCCTCTCTTTCCCTTCGCTCCAATGGAGATATTTTTTGTCATTTAAGGGTATGTCGACTTTGGCTTGAGACATGATGATTAAGGATAAATGAGATGGTTTCAGACACTATTTATGACTCCCAAAGTCCTTTGGGAACCCATGGAAGTACTTAGATGCATAATCTCGCCGGGTGGAAAAGTGATATACAGAAGCCAAATATGAAGGCTATAATACACGAAATCTGAGTGATTTAGGAGGTGTCGGGACTTGGTGCAGGAAATTCACGTAACAGAACGAGATGCATCTCGGGGCCATATAATATTGTTTCAGCCCATATATGACCATTATTCGGCTGCGTAAAGGTCCCGTGAAAGCTTATAGCCATTATAAGAGGCATGTACGAAAACGAGTTAATTGATTGTTTAGAGGCAAATCGGATGGTTCCACCCACCCAATTGGACTCCCGGAGGGTATTAGGGACCATGGTAAATATCTCGACAATTTTTATTTTTGGGCGAAAAAAAGTCAAAATTTTCCTAAATTGAAGGTTATTATCCACGTTTTTAAGGAATTTTGGAGGTTTTGGGCCCCGGTGTCAAAAAGTCTTGAGATATTAGGGGATACATCTCGGGGTCATATAATGCCGTTTGGAACCATATATGATCACTATATGTTGTCATTAATGTCTGTGGTAAGCTTGAGTTTATGAAATCGGTGGAAGTTGTAAACGGGTAAATTGACTGTTTAAGGCCTGTTCTCTTCAGCTTATTTTCAGTTTAGTTCAGTTCCAATAAGTTGAGTTCTTAATTTCCTTCTCTCATGAAATATTCAGTTTAGCTCCAATAAGTTCAGTTCAACTCAGTTCAGTAATCAAATCAGGCCCTTAGAAGCAAATTGGATGGTTTCACCCATCCAATTAGACTCCTGGAGGGTATTAGAGACCATGGTAAACATTTCGGCAATTTATATTTCCGAGCAAAAAAAGTCAAAAATTTCCAAAATTAAAGACTATTATCCACGTTTTATGAGGAATTTTGGAGGTTTCGAGACCCGGTGTCGAAAAGTCTTGAGATACAATGGGATACATCTCAAGGTCATATAATGTTGTTTGGAACAATATATGACCATTATATGTTGTCATAAATGTCTGTGATAAGCGTGAGTTTCTGAAATCGGTGCTAGTTGCAAACGGGTAAATTGCTCATTTAAAGGCATATTGGATGGTTGGACCCACCCAAATGGACTCTGGGGGTGTATTAGGATCCATGGTAAGCATCTCGGCAATTTTTATTTCCGAGTCAAAAAAAAGTGGAAGTTTGTCCAAATGAACTCCCGGGGTGTATTAAGATCCATGGTAAGCATCTCGGCAATTTTTATACACGATTTCGAGTCAATTTTGACATTTTAAAAAAATGAACTTAATGCATGGGTGACTCCTTAAGTCGTATAAGGAGGTTTGAAACAATAAAACATCGATAAAGACGTCTAAAAATTAAGTACCAAGAATGAGTTTTAACTTAGTAATTCATGAAATTTTGAATTATAATGATGTCGTATAAGTGTAATAATGTGATGTGACTTGATTATAATGATGTCATATAAATATAATGATGTCATAAAAGTATATTGAAGTGATGTGACTTGACAATAATGATGTCATATTATGAGATAATTATATTTATAATAATGTGATGTCATAATATGATGTGACTTGACAATAATAATGTCATAAAAGTATAATTATGAATTTTAGGTAAAATGATGTAATATAAGTATATAACCATAATAGTGAAGTAATTTGACAATAGTAATGGAAAAGAACATATGATATGATGTGATGTGATGATTGATTTGACAATAGTAACTATGGATAATTATATTACTTACTCCCTCCGTCCCCAAATAATAGTCCTTTATGGCCTATTTTCAGTCCCAAATTGATAGTCCCCTTTGCTTTTTTCAAGTTGCATTAATATTTCAGTTTTACCAAAATACCCTCATTTTTTATCCTTTTACTCTGTCCTTCCCATTTTACCCCCGTAATTTCCTCAGATTTCTGTGCCATTTTCTCCTAAATTTCTACACTCTTCCTCTCTCCTCTGGCATTAAATTTTTATGTCCCCGTTTTCCCTCTAAAAAGCAAATAAAACCCTTTGGTTTCTTCTAAAAAGCAGAAAAAGCAAAGCAAAAACACTTTCTCTCTCTAGAATTTATTTGCTAATCATTATCAGTTTCTTTTCCCCATAGAGTTGTGCTTCTTAGTTAAGTTACTTAATTCCCGTGATTTTTTCCCTTAAGGGACTATCATTTGGGGACAGGGGGAGTACTATTCACATGTGTGTTGATTGATATGATGTGATGGGTTGATTGATAAATTTGAACAAACTATTCATGTTTGTAATGTAAGTATCATATCTTATCTCATGTAAACAATCATTTACTTCATTCCATCATCACCATCAACGCAAAATGTCCCCCCATCACCCTGTTTTGAGGTGAATCACCACACTCTCGGTCCCGGTCCTGAACCTAAAAAAAAAACACTAGTGTCAAAATGTAGATTAATACCCATTCTTTGGATTCAAAAAAAAAAAAAAAACCCGGCGTTAATATCACATTTTCACAAGTTTGAGCCATTATTGTGTTATGTCTGTCGCGTGTAAACTAGAATTTTACAAGAGGTATATATAAAAATCTATTGGGGAAGGTGGGAAATTCAATGTTGAATAACTATTGCGAAAAATATGACGGTGTCATAGCTTTGAGACCGAAATGTTGACCTGGCCATATGCTTGGAACAATGCGGCGCGATCTTGAATCTATGAAGCTAATATCGTTCGTCTTGCCTTCGATTAATCGTCCAACCATTGACATTATACTTTATGTTAGTTTAGGGTGTTTCAACTATATTTTATGTAACGTCTTTTGTTGTTGCAAGACTCGTAGTTCGGGTATTCACTCGGCGAAGCAATTGTACAACACGACAAATATTCGTTGATAGAGAACCTGTGTGAGTTTGGGGATTCCGACCAATTTGGGTCGAGAAGCCTAGGCGAACTAATGGAACATCGTCTGTTGTCTTATCCAATCGTCTACATAGGGTATCCTTGGCCGATGAGGAAGTAGTGTTTTAGGACGGCTTGATGCAGACTATAATCGGATATGGGAAAGAACAAGTAGTATGCGTGAGTAGTCCAATTCTTTACACTGTTGTATGAAATCATTGTTGTTACAAGTCTAGCATGAGTTCACGATTGGAATTGGTTTTTTCACGTCTAACGGTGCTAATTGAGGGATTCCGGCGAATTCTTGTAGTCATAATTGTGGTTGTGGGTTGTATGCTTGGGATTTCTTGACATAGTGGTACGGACAAACGCCCCACCCTGGCCTCAACCCCAACCCCAACCAAACCCCAAATCACCCCGAAATCTGGCCCCCCCTCCTTGTTCGTCAGCCTCATAAACCCTAAACTACCTAACGATTTGGATTAGAAATTAGAACTTGATACCCAATAAATTAAATCCCAAATTAAGCTCAAAGATGAGTGTTGATTACTGGAAGAAATGACAAGTCTTTGTTTATGGATTGATTATTGTAATCCCAGCTGCAGTTGTGATCAATATGATCAAGAAATGAATGGGAAATGGAGAAGATGAAACTCTAAATTTGAACGAGTCAAAATTAAAGTTATGGGTTCTTGCTGGAGAAATCTCAACCCCAAATGGCATCTTCTCTACATAGGTTTAGCTTTAGTCCACCAAAAACCACCAAAAAGCCAAACAGTTTGGGCGTGGGGTGGTTGCACGTCGCCGGCTAGTGGGGGAGGGCTGGGCGCGGGCAAAGGGAGGGCTGGTTGGTTGGGGGGGGGGGGAAGGGGTTGGATTTTTTTCTAGAACTTGAGGTAATAAATTTATCGTGTCAATTCTTGCTTTATTCCAACACGGTTTATGCTCGAGGTTTATGTGTTGTGAAGTACTCCTTCTTTCTTGAATAATTAACACATTTGACTTTTTTTATGATTTATGTACCAATTTTCATCATAATTTTTTGACATATTAAAATAAAATTTATTATAAAATATATTGTTACATATTTATTAATAAATATTTATAATGTAAACTTTGTTAAAAATATTATTATTAATAATTAATTATGTATATTTTGTTTCAAAATAATGCAATTTTCTAAGAGTATATAACAATTAACAACAATATGCCTTTTATTTCCTTTAAAAAGAAAACCCAAAAATTTAGTAGGTTTCATCTAAATCTTGTAGTAGTGTTAACTAATTATTCTTGGTCTTAGGCAAGTTTGATTCAACAATTGAGATAGAAAACAAAAGGAAGGATTTTAACATCGGATTGATATATCAAATTAATATATGCATTAGTCTCTAAGACTATATATCTTTCACTCTCAATCTTATGTACCATTATATTATTTACTCGTTAATTCCTTAATCAATGCTAATGGTTGTGACTAATCGTTTATTACAATTTTATTTATTTAAAGTAGCTAAAATCAATGACTTGATACCAGAAGAAAGAGTCCAACTAAGTGGAAATAATTTAGTTTGGGTAAAACATCAATTTATTAATACAACAAAAACTATATGTATATTTCTTATTTTCTATGGTAGTTAGACATTTAAATGTTCCCTACCAAGAAGAGAGTTGTAATCCATTGCTTTTTGTTAGTATGTGCAAGAGAGCGATCACCAACCATTCACCAAAACATTATAAAATTTTTAAATTATATGAAGAAAAATTCCAAATTTTATAAAATAACAAAATTCCAAACTTTTTTCAAAGTGTACACAATCTTATTGTCAAACTATAGATGCACCGTCTTTTAAGTCCTTTTACTTAGTTTCTTCGTATATAAGCCTTTAAACACTTTATGTTATGATCAAATTCTTTCAACAATGAGTTTTTATCATGGAAATCACATATTCTATGCTTTCACTCTTTCTTTTCTTTCAATTTCAATCGTTCTTTTATCCATAATTCTTTTCTTTCTTTGTAGGAAAAAACAATTCAAGCCTAGTAAAGATTTCGAGGCGACGACTATCATCAAGCCTAGTGCAACGAATTATCCCTTATCGGAAATTGATAGCGCCACGGATCGGTTCAATCCTCATAGGATCATTGGAAAAGGGCGCCTAGGAACGACTTATGCCGCGGTTTTAGACAAAGATGAGTTGGTGGTGGCTAAAAGAATCTACCCATGGTTAGTATTAAGTAAAGCCGGTCTTGGATTTCAATCCGTGATCAAGTCACTATCATTAGCCCAACACCCTAATATAGTGCCTATATTAGGCTTTTCCGAGGCCCCGGGGGAAAGGATCATCTTAATGGAGTATGTGGACACAATGAGTTTGGACTTCTATTTGCACCAACATGTTGATGGACCGTCTCTCTTGGGGTGGTCACAAAGGTTAAAGATCGCGGCAGGAATAGCTCGTGGGGTCGAGTATTTGCACGAGAAGATGGCACCTCAAGTAGTCCATGGTTGTGTCAAGCCCTCTAATGTTTTGGTAGATGTGGAGTTTTGCCCAAAGTTGTGTGATTATGGGTTGTCTTTTTTAGCCTCAAAAAATGAGAAAATGGGGCTTTTAGGGTATGTTGATGAGGAGTATTGGTTAGAAGGGAAAAGTGGTGGTGCTTGCAAAGAAAGTGATGTGTATGGAATTGGTGTGGTATTGTTGGAACTCTTGACGGGTAAGAGGAATGAAGGTGGGTTGCTAGTTGGGTGGGTTTTGCCTTTAATTAAAGAAATGAGGTATAGTGAGTTTTTAGACCCAAGAATTGATATACCTTCTAATATGAAGCCTATTGTTAGATTAGGTAAAGTGGCATTAGCTTGTGTTGGCAACTCTAGAAAAACTAGGCCTAAAATTTCCCAAATTGTAAGTATTTTGGATAGCTTGGATGATTAAGATCTTAGAGATTGAAGTATTTCAATGTTTTGTTGATTTTTATCTTTAGAGATTTAAGTGTTTCAATGTTTTGTAATTGATTTGTGTATGTACATTTCTTGGTTGCTAAGAAAAAGGTTTTTGGTGATGGATTCACTTTTCAATTTGAAGTTTTTGCTTGTCATTATAATATAGATCTTCTTAGCAATGATTAACATCTAACAAACAATTGGTCAATGACAATAGATATAGCCCCATACCCCCACTCAATTGAATAACAGTGAGCAACTCTTTGAAGGCCCAAAATTTTTAAAAAAACCTATATAATAGACCTAATTAAACATCAGAGTGGATTGAACTTTAGTCCAATAATAACTCTCATCTAAACTTTTTAAACCATGCTAAATTTTTACTTCATAAAACTATATCGGCTTTTGTAAACGAGTGATCACCTAAAAAAATTAATCATATTTATATGGATATAAAATGTATAGATAATTATAGCGGCTTCACAACAATAGATTAAGCAATATATGTGGTGTATTTTTTTTTTTTTTTATCAACAAAAGGCTCTTGATTAATGTGAGATGTATGAATGTCAAGTAAAGGGAGGTATAAATGTTGGAAAAATTACCTTGAATCCAGGCTATCTACAATAGGTGGGTAGCAATTTATAAAATAAATTAAAAAAAATTAATAAAAAAAAAAAAAATTCACCTTGAAATCATCCAAAATGATTAATTATTTGAGAAAAATAATTAAAATGATTTTATTTGGTCGACTATTTTGTTCACCTAAAATGAGTTTGGGATAAATGAGTTCAATTAGGCAAAAAAAAAAAAAAAAAAAAAAAAAAAAGGAATTTGAACACACTCCGTTACTCTTTGCCAATTAAATGCTCCATTTATTTTTGGTACAATCACAGTACTCAAATTATTATACGGTCAAAATCTCTCTAATCAAAGTCCATACCATTCCTAAAAAAATTCCATACATATTGAATTATTTTAAATTTGAGCGGTGCTAAACCGGTTCATCGAATCTTAATTCCGACCATATCCGAATTCGACCTGCGTCGCACACCTAACTTATGGTGGGTGAGTCTTCCAACATCAAAGCCAAAACCTCTTTTAACGACATTAAGTTGCTTACCACTTAAGATAACTCTTGTCATAAAAAATTATTAGAATTATTACATATATAGTTTTTTCTTCAAAACACTTAGTAATTTTGTATGAGGTCAGATTGTTTCAAGTTATGTCAAACTTTGATACCTTTACATCCCCACATAAAAATAACTTCGGGATACATAAATTTCGTTTAGTAAAAAATCAAGTGAATTGAACACACTATTACTCTTTAACAAAATAACAACCACTAGTTGTACCGACTTAACAATAAGTGCTCCAATTATTTGAATCATTAATAAGGTCGAAATCTCTCTAGTCAGAGTCCATATCCCATCCCATCCCATCCCTTCAAAAAAAAAAAAGTCTATTCCATGGGTGTCTTGGTGCCAATCAATTCCAATTACCAATCAAGTTCAAATCTGATTAAGTTGCATTAGAGTTATTTTAATTTTGAGTCCTATGTATAATATTACTAATGGCATCTTCTCTTCCGCTTAATTTCAGTTCAACTCAGCTTCAATCAATTTAGTTCAGTTCCTGATTTCTTTCTCTCATAAAATATTCATTTCAACTCTGTTTAGTTCATTTCAACTCCAATCAGTTTAGTTTATTCACTAAATCAAAACAGACCCTAAATATAGTTTTCCACCGGTTTACCATGATTATTTTATCTTTGAATCAATTTTTGACACCTTTGTATAATTGTATTTCCACATAAACCATTGTAGACACCCATTTGTGTCTCCCCAAAACCAAACCCAGTGATGAGTACCTTTCACGTCGAATCATAATCGAATGAAGCAAAAGTGTGGAAAGTCTAGTGTTGCGGATAGTTTTAATTTCTTTTCTCTTCTCTCTGTTTTTGAAAACTTATTTTAATAAAATAGCCAATCCAGTTTGGTTGGTCCATGATATGGGTCCAATAGTAGTGTAGTTGGATGGGGCTTGCAAAGAGCTTTCCAACGATATATTATAAGCCCAATTTCGATGAATATTGAGGAAATTATGGCCAATTTACTAAGCTGGGCCCGGTTTGAGCCTTGTATACGACCCAATGATCTAGGGGAGGGCCTAATATGATTTATCATTCCTAATGCAATTAGGAATGATTTTAGTCTTCTAGATTATTCTAGAAGGTTCTTTTCATTCCTAATTCAATTAGCATTGATAAATTGACTTTTGTTGACTTTTCAGAGTTTTAATTAAAATCAAATAACATTTTTGAGGAAATTATATGATTTTATCCTCCAGTACGGCAAACTTATCTGATTTTCGAAAACGCGTTAAAACCAGGCTTGGCGCCTGACCCCAGTCTTTGGCGCTTGGAACCAGGCCTGGCGCCTGACGCTAGCCATTGGCGCCTGCCGCTAGTGTTGGTGACTGGCGCCAGTTAGCCAGGGTTTGCGCCAGCTCTGTTTTTTGTGCGTCAGACTCTGTTTTGTTTATTTTATCTTTTTGGCTGATTTTCTCTATAAATAACGTATTAAAAACTCCGTTTTCAGTCACCAATTCTCACAAATTATCATCAACAATCAGTTTTAATTAGCATTCGCCTACAATCATTCATTCATTCAATCAATTCTCTCTTAATTCTTACTTTGCTTTTCATATACAAAATTCCGCATTCACAAGATCTAGAAACACCTAGCCATATTCGAAGTTGTCTTCGCCCTAGACGTGAAAGGTTTAATTTATGAGGGTTTGGTCCCAAATCTCTATTTCAATTATTTAATTTAATTGTTTGTTTTATTATTTTCCTTGAAGTTACTAACGTGTGTATTTTGTTATTAGAAAGAGGTACGAGGCATCAAAGTAAGTACTTTAATGGTTTTTAATTGATATTATGATGTGAAATCATGTTTATATTGTTATTATGATATTCCTAGTATCACGTCTAGGGTAATTTTAATATTAAATATGATTGTTACGATGCTTCCTATGTTCTTCCTAATATTTATGATTGTTAGTATCATGTTAAGGTTAAAGATTTGATTTTTATTGCTTAGTGACATGCTAGGGTTTGTTATTAATCTTGTTAGTATCATGCCTAGGATCTTGCTATTTTTTATTATGCTTTAACATGATTTATGATTATTGTTTTGATTGTGATTATAATTTTATAATTATTGTTATTATGATTAACATGATTATTATTATGGTTAATATGATTGTTATTATGATGACTATAATTTTATGATCATGATTATATTTATTATTTTATTATAATGTTGCTTGATATTTATTATTTATTGCTTGATCACGCCTTTATTGCATGTTTAAAGGGAATTTGTACTTGTAATCACGCTTAATAAGATATTTAATAATCTTGTTAGGGTTAATTTGATTATAATTTAAAGTGATCGCCAATAATAGTTTATTTGTGCATTAATATTCAACCAACATAGATAAACAGGTTTAGGGTTAATCCTATTGATTGCATGTTAATTAAAAAGCGCACATGAATACGATCAGAATAAAGTAGAGGCCTATTATTAGGGCAGGTTCAATCTCTTTTAGGTTGAATTTGTACCTTCATCCCCAAACCCTTATTTGGTTCTAGACCTTATGGAGTTGACGATTTCTTGGATCGTTAAGGGGTGTAACCTTCATCCTATGAACGGTTTACAAGTTCCTTAAAAAACTTGTTGGCGACTCTTTTGCTCTATCTTCTTCCCTTTTGGACGTCACCGTACTTTAGTGTATGATCACAGTGGGGTTCAAGCTAGTGGGATTAAAGCTTGAAATTATTCCCTACAGTTTTTAGCGACTCCACTGGGGAGGATTTCTATTTTAATTCCTGAATTTGTTTCGGCAATTATTTAGAATGAGTGGATGAGACTCGAAACGTTCTAAGTATTTCATGTGTGTAATTTTGATTAACATTATTGTCATATGCATAAAAAAGATCTCATTGGAAAGACCATCTGTAATGAGTTAAAAACATAGGATTTTACACGTAGGAAATTTGAGAAATATCTTTCACAACTAGGACCGAAATAACACCGCGCGAAACTGGAAAATTTTATCGAGCATAGAAAGCTGCTGAGGCATGTGGGAAGTAGCGTCAGGGGCCAGAGCATTGGCGCCAGTATTTTAACCGTAGTGCCAGACGCCAGCATTGGCGCCAGGCAATACAGCTAAAAGCTGGCGCCAGTCTCTGATTGCTGGCACCAATTTCCCCCAATACCGAGCCAGAAATATGCGTTCTAATTTCGACCGGTTTTTCGTATTGTTTGCTCGATCCTACTTCCTGATTGAATTTTTTCTCACTTTTCTGAAACCCATATGTGTTCTACATATGGACATAACCCTCTGGGAATTCATGCTCCATCTACGCGATTGAACGCTCCGTGCAACAAAGGGTACATCCGAGATGTTGAATTCACCAAACCATGGAAGCGAGTTTTTTCTAAAACTCGCGGTGTCCCATCCACTCGCGCCAACCCTTCACGGTTAGGCTTCCGCGCGGTGCATCCGGACAATTAACCATGGACCCTCTATTGACTAAACCATATCGCGAACTTTAGAGAACTAGAGCCATGGTTAGGTTGCAAACGCATTGCATCATATTGTGCCTACTTGACTATTTGTGCATTATTTGTTGCGCATATATATTCTATGTTTCTCTTAACCGTTTGTTGACTTGTGTTGAGATTAAATAAATTAATGACTTAAAGAACTTTGCATAATTAATTAATTAATTTGAGTCAATAAAGTCTAATATTTTAATCGGAATTGACCTAGTACGACTTTAGGCATACCCCAATTGACTAATAACACCGAAAACAGTCCCAGATCAAAGCTCCAATATTGGCGCCAAGGTCTGAGCTGTAGCGCCACACTATAAAGTGTAGCGCCTGACGACAACTCTGTCGTCTGGCGCCAAGCTCCACGGTGTGACGCAAGTCCTGTCGTTTGGCCGACAGTTCGGATTATTGGTCGAGTCATCACCTAGAGTCTAATTAATCAGTTTGCTAATTAATTCGGTTAAGTTTTGCTGTCAATAGTACTTATTTGAGTCGATGATCGAGTTTAGGCACTAAGTCCCATGGTCTTACACAAGAGTTCAAGCATGTCACTTACACTCAACGCACACACCAATACACATACTTTGACCATGTTTAAGAGAGTCTTGTGTGCGCGTTTTTTATGTCATTTTTTAAGGGGGTAAGTCGGATATTAATCCTCCAAATAAAAAAAAAACTATACTTAGTTTCCTAAAAATATGTACATTATTTTTGCCATAAATAGGCACCCTTTTTTTTAATTTTTTTTTCTTTTTTTTTCCTCCTTAAAATAAACCGTAAAGTCAAGTTGATTCGAGTCAAGTAATTAAAACGCAAAATGGTTTAATTTACAGCGCGTGGTCAAGAAAGGAAGGACGGTTAATCAAAGACAACCTCTTCGTACAAGTCCAACTTTTCGACAAACCCATAGCTCGTAAGAGGAAAGCTAAGACTATAATGGCAACACAAGAAGAAGTCAATGATCTTAAGAACCAATTGGCTACCGTGACTGAGACACTGAAGCTTCTCGCACTCAAGATCGATGATCCCGTGAAGCAACAACAGATGGACCTCATGCAAGAGAGCCTAAGCAAGTTGTCTAGCGACTACAAGTTTCAAGAACTTACATCACAAGGGGTCTCGGTGGACAAAGATCTTCTTCCGCAGAAGTTTAATGCCAACGACATCCCAAAATTCAGAGCAACTGACAACCCTTACTTTCATTTAAGAGCATTCGAAACAATAATGAGTATTAACGGTATTGACAAGAAGGTTTTCCCTTCTCTGTTCTCACTATCTCTCGAGACCGTTTGCCAATAATGGTTCTTTTCTCTCGAGAAAGAAAAGACCTCTACCTGGGAGTCCATAGCAAACGCTTTCGTTGATAGATACAAGTGCAACGTTCAAGTCGAGACTAACCATAGAGAACTTGAAATCTTCAAGCAGAAAGAGAATGAAGGCTTCACCTCTTTCTTTAACAAATGGAGGGAAACCTCAGCTAAGATGATTGAGGTGCCAAGTGAAAAAGAATCTGTGAGGCTGTTCATAAAAAATCTTCAAGAAAAATATTCCAAGCATCTCAAATACCAAAATAATCTCCATACCTTCAAGGCCATTTATGATATTGGGATCAATATTGAAGACGACTTGGCGAAGTTAAAAGCTGCCAACAATAACTCCAACAGTGGCTGGAAAGGAAAGAAGAACGACAATCCTTCTTCTTCCAAAACCGCCCACTCAAACAACGTTAGCACTTTTAATTTAGGAGAAGTCCTTGCTATGAACAATCAAGGACAGAAGAAACCATTTAGGAGGAACTTCACCCCTATTGGTATGAGTTATGACACCGCATTTGATCGATTAAATGTAAAAGGTCTTATAACTCCTATTGGACCATTTGGGGACCCACCAGTTGAGAAGAGGTCGGCTAATTGGAACCCCAATGCACACTGCAAGTATCACCAAGGTAGGGGCCATCTCACTAAAAACTGTTGGAAGCTTAAAGAAGCCATCCAAGACTTGATCGACAACAACAAGCTGTCGTTGCCCCCTGCCTGTAAGAAGCCAAGCATTGACAATGCACCTCTCGCTCATACCCTAGCTATCTCTGATGAGGAAAACGAGGTTGACCCCTCATCTCTCATTAGACCTGTCAAAGAAATCCGTGCCATAGAAAAGGAAGAGGAAATCTTTTTCGATGTCAAGGATGATCTTCCAGAACCGGCAAGTAAGGAAGATATACAATTTCTCACACTGTCTATGAGGGAGGTATCGCAACTACTACGTGAAGCTCTCAAAGCTATGAACAAACTCCATAAGAAATATGACGAGGTTCCATATCCGAAAGATAAACCTAAAAGAGAATTCACACCCATAGGAATGACCTATGATGCTATTTTTTATCGTCTCTATGATTAAGGACTAATCAAACCTATTGGTCCAACAGAGGATCCAATACCAGAAAAGCTATCTCCAAGGTGGGATCCCAAATCCTACTGCAAATACCATCGAGGAAACGGTCATACCACTGATGAATGCTACAGGTTTCAAAACCTCATTCAAGATCTTGTGAAAACTAATAATATCTCATTACCTCTAGTTAGCAAGGGAACGAATTATGAGGCAAAGCACTTTCCCTTAAAAGTCACTTAAAAACCCAAGAAGAGCAATAGAATTTACACTTCAATTGGGATCCCATACGCCCAAATGTTCGAAATGCTCTCTGAGAGTGGTGAGATCAAACCTCTCGGACCGAGACCATTCGAATCATTGAAAAGGACAGATAAATATTACTGTCAGTATCATCAATCAGGGGGTCACACTGTAGAAAACTGTTTCAAATTCAAGGATTTGGTTCAGAAAATGATTGATGAAAAGAAACTAGTCCAAGTTCAACAAGAAGAGGATGCAACCATTAACGGAGTTTGGGACAGTGATGAAGATGTCTATCTAAAGGACATAGTAGGACCTTCACCTTCTGTGTCATACACCACAGATGACATTTGGGCTGAAGAAGACTCATCGATAGACGTCCTCACAAGATCCGGGAGAATGCAACCTCCCGTTTCAACACAACCTATGCCAACCACACAACAAGTTCCCATACCTATCATTGAAGACAATGATATTGTTAAGCACTTTAAGAAGACAAAAGTTAAGATGAATGTATGGAAACTTTTGGCAACATCTCGAGAACATAGATTGGCTGTAATGAATGCCTTGGACAAAATTGGGATAGATTCTGACACTACTCCTGAGGGATTAGCCAACTTCCTCACAAGTGACCTTCCCAGTCCGATTAATTTGATCACTTTTTCTGACAAAGATTTACCCCCAGAAGGTGACAAACATTACAAGGCATTAAACCTCACAGTAGTTTGCAAGAGGATGAATGTTCCTATGACTCTTGTAGACAATGGATCGACGATCAACGTCTGTCCACTTAGAACTGCGAGGATGCTCGGCATAAAGGACAAAGATTTAACTCCGTCTACACAAGGAATAAGGGCCTACGACAACACTCGTCGTCAAGCTCTTGGCAAGATTACCCTAAATGTAACGGCAGGAGCAATAGAACATGCTACTACTTTCCAAGTAGTAGACATTAAAGCTTCGTTCAACTTGTTGTTGGGACGCCCTTGGCTTCATGATCTAAAGGTCCTCCCTTCATCTCTCCACTAACAAGTAAAAGCTATAGTTGGGGGAATTCCAATCACCATCGATGCTTAGCCCATGAGGATCAAATCTATAGAGAATCCAATTATTAATGTGGAGCACGATGAGGACGATGAAGATTTATGGGGCTGTAGGCGTCGCTCGAAGTGCGCCTACGTTAAAAGCATGTGGTGAATATGCTTGGCACTCTTAGGAAGTAGGAATTGACATATACGATTAGGGACAACGATCAGGGACAAATAAAGTAAGGAGCCGCCAACAAGTTTTTAAGGAACTTGTAAACCGTTCACGGATCATAAAAGGCAACCACGATAAAGCGACAACGATAGGCAACAACGATTGACCCGTGAAGGTTACACTCCATTCATAATACATGAGATTACTAACTCCGTATGGTTCGGAACCACGAAAGGAGGATCGGGGATGATGGTACGAAGTGAGTCATGGAGTCACATTCGCCCGTATTGGCCTCTACTCGATTCTTATAGTGAAAAGTGATTCCTGCGATCTCAAAGGTATACAAATAAAATATTCAATTCGCTCCAAACTATTATTAGGCTAAATTGGTTGAATATTAATGCAACATATAATTCTAAAATATAGTGATCACTTGAATTAATAACAAGATTAAAAAGGAACCTAAACCGGTTGTCCAAATTATCTTATTAGGCGTGATTTTCAATTACATATTCCCTTTAAACATGCAATATAGTGATCATAAAATAATAATAGAATAAACATTAATATTGGAAGCAATTTAACAATAATAGCGTTAGTCAAATCAAATAATAAATAAACCTAATCATGATACTAACAATATAAAATAAAATAAGAGTAATTAAATTAATTAATTACTCACATTCTGCGCATTCCTTTAAATTGCTACATCATGAATAAACTGTTAGTAACTTCAATAAAAAAAATATAAAGTAAATGGAAATTAAATTAAATAAAAAGTAGAGTTGATTTGGTCCAAACCCTCAGTTATTTGTACCTTTCACGCCTTGGTTTAAGGACGGAACCTCGGGTTAAGTATAGACTCCTTGGAGTGCTTAGGGGAATTATTATGGAATAAGGAGGCTAGAAAAGAGGGAGAAGAAAATGATTTTTGGTGTAAGGTGAGAGAGAATGATTATTGGTGCCCCGAACTACAGAAACGGGGGTCCTATTTATAGGGAAAATGAGTAGAGGGAACACGAGGAACCCTAAAAAGATAAAAACCCTAAAAAATAATACCGTGTCACGGCAAAGAGCACCGTGACACGGTGAAAAGCACCGTCAGACGGGGGAAGATTCCGTGACACGGGGAAAATTTGAGTGACGCGGGAAATAATTAGGTTACGGGAAGTGAAAACGCGTTTAGGGATTACGCGGAGAAAACACGGAGCAACCCCGTGGCACGGGATGTGTACCGTGACACGGGAAGAAATGCCGTGACACAGCATTGTCCACCGTGGCACAGTGCAGTATGCCGTGTCACGGTGTAAAAAGTACGCGGAAATTACATGGAATATCCCCGTGTCACGGAATGGGCACCGTGACACGGGAAATTGCACCATGACACGGTGCAAAATCCCGTGACACGGGAGAAAATTGTGCAAAATTACAAAAATGGGCACCGTGTCACGGGAATAAGCCCCGTGACACATCAGCTTTTGCCGCGTCGCGACATTTTTGCTGTTGCGCGGTAATTTCAGTTTTTTACCCATTTTTAAAATAATCATAACTTTTGATCCGTAATTCGGAATAAGGCATATAATATATCATTGGAAAGCTTATCAAGTCTTCTTTCCAAACCAATTAGAATCAAGTAAAAATAATAAGTAAATTTTAAGATATGGCCGTTTTAGTGGAAGGGTGTCGGTTTTAGGCCGAGTTTAGTGTTTTGCTCATATCTTTTTTGTTATAGCTCGGAATTGGGCTTATGATATATAGTTGGAAAGATTATTTAAAGGCCTATCCAAAAAAATAATAATTGGATCAAAGTTGTATAGCCATAAAATCAGTTTCTCTCAGTTTTGCGATGTGGACACAAAAAGTGGAAAATAGGTTATGGTTTAGGGAAATGAGCTAGAAATTGGATTGGTGCATGAAATATATTGGGTAGAACATGTATTTAAGCACTCCAAAGATTAAATACTCAAATTGACCAATAATGGCGGTGAAAGGTGTTCATCAACGGGTTTGGTTTTGGGGAGACATTTTTAGGTGTCTACAGGGGCTTTAACGAAGAAGTCTCCTTAATCCAGGAGGATGAAAGGACCCCTCTTTTCCATGACCCCCATTCCAACATGATTGTCAATTCCATGCTGAAGAAACAAGAACATTTTCCTGGGATGACCCTAGGAAAGAAGAAAAGAATGGCAAAACCGCTGGAGTCACCTGGCCTCCCTAAGTTAGACACTTTCGGACTTGGTTTCGAACCGACTCGGAAAGATCTCAAGCGAGCCCAGGAAAAGTCAAAAGCACGTAGGGAAGCTCGCATTCAAAAGAAAGCAATCCCAATGGATCAGTAACCTCTTACGCTTAATGGTCAATTTATAAAAGAAGGAGAGGACTATCCATGCCATGAATTTCCCGAGCCATTTGTTGTAAACGGCATAAGACAACCGGGATTCGAGATTTTCTTGGATTGCTATTTCACTGATGAAATCCCAACTCCTGTCTACAAGGAGAAAGCACCCCCATGTTTTGACTTTAACGTCATGGGATTACTGTTTGGGCGAGAAAAGAATGAGCCAACTTGTAAAGAGGATAACTCCTCGCTCATTCAAACAGTCCTACAAAGTGAAAGCTTCGATCCCTCGAAGCTAATAACTCTAGCTGAAGGATCACTACAAGGGTGGCGCAAGACTATCAAAGTGACTACTCCAAGCGGAAGGAAGATATCCATCACGACAGGGCAAGGACCGATGTTTGAAGAGTCGTCTGAGTCTGAGTCTGAGTCTGAGTCTTTCCCCCTAGAGTCTTCTAAGTCTTTAATAGTAACACCTCCCCTTCCTATTACCCCTCCTAGGATAGTAAGTGATCCAGTCCCTGAGGACATATCACTCTTTGATGTAATGATCTCAGAGTATAATAATATTTCTCATTCTCCTTACTTCTCGTGTTCTTCTCTAACCCAAGATGACGAGCATTGCTTAACTAACAATGAAAAAGACAAAGAAATTATTAAAGCAATGGAAACACTCGAAAAGAAAACACCGGTAATTAAAGAAACTGAAACAGTTGATATCTCAAATGATTCAACTCATAAAAGAGAAGTTAAAATCGGATTAACACTGAATAAACAAGAAAGAACCGATTTAATTAACTTACTTAAAAAATTCATCGATGTAATTGCTTGGTCATATGAAGATATGCCAGGCATTAATAGAGAAATAGCTCAACACACTATACCACTAATTCCAGGAATGAAACCTGTAAAACAAAAGTTGCGTCGAATGAAACTTGACGTAGCTCTTAAAATAAAAGAAGAAGTTCAAAAACAAATAACTGCAGGTTTCATCAAGGTATCCAAATACCCCGAATGGGTCGCCAACGTTGTCCCAGTTTCGAAGAAAGACGGAAGGGTAAGAATGTGAGTCGACTATCGAGATCTAAATAAGGCAAGTCCAAAGGACGACTTCCCTTTTCCACACATCGATATTCTGGTAGATAACACGACAAATCACGCGCTTCTCTCGTTCATGGATGGGTACGCAGGTTACAACCAGATTCTCATGGCAGAAGAAGACATGGAGAAAACAACTTTTATAACACCATGGGGCACTTACTGCTACACGGTAATGCCATTCGGGTTGAAAAACGCGGGTGCTACTTACCAACGTGCAGCAACTGCCTTACTGTATGACATGATGCACAAAGAAGTCGAAGTATATGTCGACGACATGATTGTAAAGTCAAAAGACCGTCCAGGCCGTCAAGTAGCCTTAAGGAAATTTTTCGAAAGGCTAAGAAAATATAATATGAGGTTGAATCCATCAAGTGTGCTTTTGGAGTCACCTCAGGCAAGCTTTTGGGTTACGTCATAAGCTCTAGAGGAATAGAGGTAGACCCAACCAAGATCAAAGCAATCATGTCAATGCCACCGCCCAAGACCGAGAAACAGATTCGAGGATTTATTGGCCGGTTACAATACATAAGTAGGTTCATATCAAAACTGACGACAATATGTGAACCAATCTTCAAGAAGCTAAAGAAGAATGTACCAGTAATATGGGATGACGAGTGTCAAAAAGCCTTTGAAAAGATCCAAACCTATCTCGCAAATCCTCCCGTATTAGCACCATCACTCCCCGGAATACCTCTTAGGTTATATTTGACAGTTACCAAAGAAACAATGGGAGCTATGCTAGCACAAGAAGTAGAAGGCAAAGAGAACGCAATCTACTACCTAAGCAAGAAGATGCTCGAATACGAAGCACGCTATACACCGCTCGAGAAGTTGTGCCTCGCCTTGGTATGGGCCACAACTAAGTTAAGACATTACATGCTGGTGCATACCGTCTTCGTAGTCTCCCGATTAGATCCACTCAAGTATCTATTTGAGAAATCTACACTCAATGGACGCATATCAATATGGATAGTCAATCTAGCCCAATTTGATGTAAGGTTCATGCCACAAAAAGCTATCAAAGGATCCGTGGTGTCAGACTTTCTAGCAGATTTTCCAATAGAAGACTCGACGCCAATACAAGACAATGAATTTCCAGATGAAGACTTAATGGTCACTGAAGATGATACTTGGACCTTATACTTCGACGGAGCCTCAAACCAAAAGGGATGTGGCGTTGGAGTGTTACTAGTATCACCTAAGGAATAACATGTTCCAATCTCCATAAAGCTTGATTTCGACGTTACCAACAATGCTGCTGAATATAAAGCATGTGTGGTAGGCCTTGAAACAGCTTTGGCATTGGGAGTAAAAAAGTTAAGGATATTCGGAGACTCTTCTTTGATCATCAATCAGATATCTAAAAGGTGGAAAGTAAGGAGCGAAAGCCTAGCCCCTTACCAAACCTATCTGGAAACTCTTACCGATCAGTTAGAGAAGGTAGAATACACATATCTACCTAGGGAAGAAAACCAATTTGCTGATGCCTTGGCAAGACTAGCCTCAGTGGTTAGGATTCTCACGGAAATCGAGAAAATGCCTCTAACTATAGAAAAAAGGCACAAACCAGCATACATCCAGGCTATAGAAGATGAAGTAGTCCAAGGCGAAGAAGAAGAAGCAGAAGAAGAACCATGGTACACGGACATACTCAATTATGTCACCAAAGGAGAATACCCTCCTCATGCTGACAAAAGAGCAAAACGAGCGTTAAGGCTTTTGGCTTCCCAATATGTACTCAAAGACAACGAGCTACATAAAAGGGTACCAAAGGGTCGAGCTCTCCTATGTGTAGGAAAGAAAGATGCACAAAGAGCAATGAGAATAGTCCACGAAGGAATCTGTGGAACTCATATAAATGGCAAAATGTTAGTCCAGAAAAAAATGCGAGAAGGATATTATTGGACTACGATGAATAGGGATTGCCATCAATACGTAAAAAGATGCCTTAAGTGCCAAATTTATGCCAATTTACAACATGTTCCTCCATCTTTGCTCTACACCTACACATCTCCATGGCCATTCTCTACATGGGGAATTGACATCATTGGCAAAATCACTTCTCCAGGAACAGGAGGCCCCGAATATATCCTAGTAGCAATTGATTACTTCACTAAGTGGCTCGAAGCGCAATCATACGCTAAACTCACTGCAAAACATGTAGCACTCTTTGACGAGAAAAATATTATTTGTCGATACGGAGTCCCACATGAAATGATAAGTGACAATGGAACTCACTTTCAAGCCGAATGTGAAGAATTGCTACAAAAATACAACATTCAACATCATCATTCTTCCCCTTATAGACCTCAAACAAATGGAGCAGTCGAGACAGCTAATAAAAACCTAAAGACTATCATCGAGAAAATGACGGAAAATTATAAAGATTGGCCTGACAAACTTCACTTCGCATTGTGGGGTTACCGCACGTCAATCCGGACATCAACAGGAAATACGCCATTTTCCTTGGTATATGGAATGGATGACGTACAACCTGTCGAACTAGAAATACCATCACTGCGCATTGCATTAGAGAGTAAACTCGATGAAGTTGAATGGACTAGGGCAAGATATGAAGAATTAATTCTACTCGATGAGAAACGACTAGAAGCTCTACATCACACTCAGTGTTACCAGACTCGTATGGATAGGCATTTTAATAAGAAGGTCAAGACAAGAAATATCAAAGTAGGAGACTTGGTGTTAAAAGCACTAAGGAAAAATGTTTTAGATCCAAGGGGTAAATTTAGACCTAATTGGTCTGGACCCTACATTGTCAAAACAATCCTATCAGGAGGTGCAGCAAAACTAACTGATATGGATGGCAATGAATTCTCGAACATGACAAATCTTGACCAACTTAAGAAATACTGCCCATAATTACTTGAGTAGGATACTCAAGAGAGCTACGTTCGGCCTAATTCCTTAAGAAAGGATACGTAGGCAACCCTTTACGGGTGCGGCCACTTTATTTTTCGACATCTCTGTGTTCCAGAATTAATTAAAAATTCAACAGAAGATCGGCGTATTATCGGCGTCGCAGAGAAGAACCTGGCGCCAGCCAAAAACCATCAGCGCCAGCCGATGAAATTGGCGCCTGGTGCCAGACTTCAATGACAAGCGCCAATTGCACATAAGTGGCGCCAATTTCAAAATAAATTCTGGGCGAATTTCGGTGTTTTTCGGAAAATTTTCGACTTCCGTACTCGAAGAATTTTTGGAAAATTAATTTTTCGATTTTCATTGCTTTAATAAAATAAATTTAAAGTAAATAATTTAATTAAAAGCTGAAATTTCATTACTAGAATAAAATTACATTATTTATGGAATTTAAATAAAGCTGAAATAAATTAACTTTAAATGAAAAATAAACTAAGTCTAATAAATTGAAAGTTAAGCAATGCTCCTAATCTTTCTTTTCTTTTCTAGCCCTTTTCCAGTTTTTGTCTGCCTCCTCCTCCTCATCCATAACTTTAGCTAGTAGGCATCCTTTAGAGGATCTACATTCAATCTTAGAATAGATAGTCTCCCCTTCAGCTAGTACTCCATGTTTCTTTTCCACCCAAGTCTTTTTATCTGTGGTGTCAGCTTTCCTTTTCCCTTTATCTTTGGTAGCACTTTTCTTCCTAGGTATTGCAGGTGTTTTGAATTCGATTCTTGCACCTAGGCGTTCCTTGGCAGGAATCACCCTATCACCCAAACGACTCTTCACATCAGTTTTACCCTGATCTTTCTTCGAATCCTTCGAAGGTTTCTTCAACAACCACTTCTTTACATCATTGGGCAAAGAAGGAGGAACCTTTTGGGTAATCACTTCCCATAAAGGTCTAGCACTCCAGTAAGCATCAAATTTGTCTACTTCTTGAGAAATAGGGTACTCATAGGGAGGACGAAGATCCCCGGAAGGAATATTCTGAAGCAAGCCGTATTGTCTTTTTACCCTGCAGGGGTAATAATAAGTCACACGAGACAAGCTTGGAAGGCGGCAAAAAGGTTGCTTGTTGACACCAACCATCCTTTCTATTTTCCACCATGGGACGACCCACTTGATAGCAAAATTGCGAGATTTAAAGACCTTTCTCCACCCATGGCGCCCAATTTTAGGGAAACGTTTCTTCCTTCTCACGAAGCAATTGGGAGTATACTTCTCAATATCGTCCGGAGGGCTAATTAATTCTAGCTTTTCCATTAGCCACATCTGTAAAAAATTGCAATGCAATTAAATTATTATTACAATACAAAAATATATTTTTTGATTTCTGTAATTAAAAATATTATTTTTCTACCTGTAATAAAATTGGAGAACCGCAAAAAGGTGATTTTGGGTCTCTTTTCAATTCATCAAGACTAATCATAGTCTCTCCAACTATCAATGGCATTGGATTCCTCCCTGATTCAATTTGTTCTAGTACGGTGGTTATAATTGATTGGCCTTCATTATTTTTACCACTACTAAGAAAAAATTGATTAAGCATGCAAAATAAGAACGCCCTTCTTCTATATGTATGAAAAGATTCAGAAAGAGCTTTATTAAAATAATGGCGCGCAAATTCTTTTAAATTAACTATGTTGCCATCTACTATTTTTGATAAATCCCTTTCTTTTAAATTAAAGAAGCGCTCAAAATCCTTATAATAATATGCATCTACTCTAGGGATTACTATGAGGTCTATTGCAGGGAAGCCTAAAATAGCACCAAATTCTTCTGGCAAAGGGCTACTCTCATCATACCCTATTCTAAAACAATGAGTATCAACATTCCAAAATTCTAGAGCGGTATGTATGAAATCTAAGTCAAGATCTACCCCTTTGATGCCATAAATTCCCCCCAAGTGGAACAAATCTAATTCTTTTCTTTCTCTAGCATTAAGAGATCGACACCATTCATGAGTATATTGGGTGAAGGTTTTGGTGACTAAAGACATGGTTATTATTTTTTCTAAAGCAAAGAATTATTTTATTTGCTGGAATTATGAAAGAATCGGCTGGGCAGGGGGCTATTTATACACGAATCGCGAGAATTTTTAATCAGAATGAAATACGGAATCAGCGCCAATTGGCGTCAATCAGCCGTAATTGGCGCCAGTCGCCAGCTCTTGGCGCCACACGCCAAGTATAGCGCCTGGCGCTACGCGCCATTGCGTGGCGCCAGCTGGCGCCAAGTTGCCACGTCAGACGCGCCTGCTTAAATCGCGTTTTTATCTTAAACTCCAGTCGGCTAATGACTTTACGGCTCCGTTTATATTTTCTAAACATCTTTTTTATCTTTTTTTAAAAATAGCTATTATATTAATTATATTATTCTCTTTTTGGATTTTATTTAGATTAATTTTCCAAATTTTATACACACAAGCTTTTAGTTGATTTTTCCTTTTTTTATTTTTTCTTTTTGGGGGAGAGAGTCGGATACCCTCCATCAATAATAAAAATGACGGAATTTTTGCGCAAAATTGTTTGTCACATTTCTCTTGCACACACAAACATACACATAATAATAGCAAATAAAATAAACTCATAATAGCAGAAAAATACAAAATTTGTCTAAAAGTAGTGAGTTTAAGGCAAAGTTCTATAAAAAAGTCAAAATAAAATATACACAGGAACAAACTATGGCGCCGGAGGACGTATACCCATCATATCGTAAAATTGCGCCGTACGAGGAGTCACCTCTCCACCAGCTCCAGCTCCAGCTCCAGTTTCCGCAGGAGGAGGAAAGCTCAATGTAGGTCCACTCCACCCAGGATCAACCTGATGCCGAGGCTGCGGAGGGTGTTGCGATGACGAGCCTACCTCGTACATCCCACCACCTCTAAAAGCCGAGGTAGCCTCTCCTACCGGTGCAGCATGAGCACCCTCAGAAGAAGATCCCGATCCCTCTGCGACGTCAGCACGAGCAGCCTCAGAGCGACCGCCTCCACCCCCTGATGTAGTACGACGACGTCTCAAGCTAGACCTCGTTGGATCCCTCCGCACCTCAGGTCTCGTGCGGGTGTGAGAAGCAATAGGCTGGCCTTGTAAAAAGAATGAAATCAGAAATAAGGCAAAATCGAAGCGGTAATGCAAAAAGTATATAAAGAAAGACTACCTCTCGGATAACGTCGTCCCGACGGCAGGTGGCTGCATTCCTCATCCGAACGAGCTGGCTCCGGAAGGCATCTATACATCGTGCCATCGCCGAAACCACCTCGCGCGAAAACTGTCAAAGAAATAAGTCAGTAAATATGCATAATATATGGACGAAAAATTGCAAATAAAGCTTACTCGAGTCTGGTGGCGAGGAATCGACCGCTCTACGAAGCGCTCGCCCTCGGGAGCCGGAGGAATCATCTCCTCGATCGGCCCGTATGTCCCCTGGTAGTGGATAGACATACGGGGTGGCACGAACTCAGTAGCACCGTCCTGATAAAGCAAAAAGTCAGTAAAACATTACTTGGGGGCTACCTAATGGAAAGTAAAAGCTGAAAAATCTTACCCTCACATCCTCAGCCAGTACGGGGGCTGGAGCTAACAACGGCAGTAGCTCCTCAGCATAGCACTGCCCAGGAATCACATAGGACCGCCAAGGGGTGCCAGCTCCCTCAGACATGCTCAACAATCGCGCCTCGTCGAACATGTGACGTGGTGGAGCAGCAGGAACGACGAAGACATCAGAGGAATGTTGTCTAACAACCCTCTCTCCTAAGTACGCGATCGCTCCATAAGTCCCCAGGAAATAGCGACGCTCAGCAGAATATTGTGCGGCTAACCCAGGGACTGTCCAACCACCCAACGGCCGGTACACCACCTCAGGACCCTACAACGAACATCAATCAGGCGAGAGTATACCTAAAGCATCGCGGAAAAGCAAATAAATAATAAAAGTCGTACCGCAATGATCCAGTTCCGGACATGTGTAGTAGACATATCCACATGGAGACCGCCCCAAGAGGCGCTCACTGGAAATCCGCGCGGTGATGGTCTCGTCGGCGCAGCAGAGGGGAAGTGCTCGTAGAACCAGATCTACAAGAAGTTAAAATTGTAAGTAAATGCTAACTAAAATGTAGAGCTAAACTTTATAGGGAATAATGTTTACCTCTACGACTTTCCAAAAGGCAGACAAAGCAACATTCGTCCCAAAGGACCGGTGCCGACACGAGTCCCTAAGTGCACGAACGAAGTCAGCGTAGGCCAAGCTGGCCCAGTCATAAGTCCCGATCTGATGAAGATCACGGACCGCAGGAAGATAGTAAAGCAAACGCCCTACTACCTTTGTCAGGGGAGAATGTCCCTGTAGGGAATAATTTCAAGCCTTTAAAATCCCACTAGCTTGAACCCCACTGTGAACATACACTAAAGTACGGTGGCGTCCAAAAGGGAAGAAGATAGAGCAAAAGTGTCGCCAACAAGTTTTTTAGGAACTTGTAAACCATTCACGAGGTGAAGGTTACACCCCTTAACGATCCAAGAGATCGTCAACTCCATAAGGTCTAGAACCAAATAAGGGTTCGGGGATGAAGGTACAAATCAAACCTAAAAGAGATTGAACCTGCCCTAATAATAAGCCTCTACTTTATTCTGATCGTATTCATGTGCGCTTTTTAATTAACATGCAATCAATAGGATTAACCCTAAACCTGTTTATCTATGTTGGTTGAATATAATGCACAAATAAATCTATTATTGGCGATCACTTGAATTATAATCATATTAACCCTAAAAAGATTATTAAATATCTTATTAAGCGTGATTACAAGTACAAATTCCCTTTAAACATGCATAAAAGGTGTGATCAAGCAATAAAAATAAATATAATCAAGCAAAAATAATAAATATCACAATAATAATATTCATGATCATGTTCATATTAATATTAAAGCATAATAATAGCAAGATCCTAGGCATGATACTAACAAGATTAATAACAAATCCTAGCATGTCACTAAGCAATAAAAATCAAATCTTTAACCCTAACATGATACTAACAATCATAAATATTAGGAAGAACATAGGAAGCATCGCAGGAATCATATTTAATATTAAAATTACCCTAGACATGATACTAGGAATATCATAATAACAATGTAAACATGATTTCTACATCATAAATCAATTAAAACCATTAAAGCACTTACTTTGATGCCTCGTACCTCTTTCTAATAACAAAATACACACGTTAGTAACTTCAAGGAAAATAATAAACAAAACAATTAAATTAAATAATTGAAAGAGAGATTTGGGACCAATCCCTCAGAAATTAAAACCTTTCACGTCTAGGGCGAAGGCAACTTCGAATATGGCTAGGTGTTTCTAGATCTTGTGAATGCGGAATTTTGTATTTGAGCAAAGGTTTAGAAAGAATTGAATGTTTTAAGAGAGATGAATGATTTAGAGAATGCTAAAGAATTAATGATTGTTGATGAAAACTTGCGAATGAGGAGAATTGGTGAATGAAAACGGAGTTTTTAATACGATATTTATAGAGAAAATCAGCCAAAAAAGATAAATTAACACAACAGAGTCTGACGCTCAGAAAACAGGGCTGGCGCCAACCCTGGCTAGCTGGCGCCAGGCACCACCACTAGCGTCAGGCGCCAATGGCTAGCACCAGGCCTGGTTCCAGGCGCCAAGGCCTGGGGTTAGGCGCCAAGCCTGATTCCAACGCGTTTTCGAAAATCCGATAAGTTTACCGTACTGGAGGATAAAATAATATAATTTCCTCAAAAATGCTATTTGATTTTGATTAAAACTCTGGAAAGTCAACAAAAGTCAATTTATCAATGCTAATTGAATTAGGAATGAAAAGAACCTTCTAGAAGATCCTAGAAGACTAAAACCATTCCTAATTGCATTAGGAATGATAAATCATATTAGGCCCTCCCCTAGATCATTGGGCCGTACATAAAGCTCAAACCGGGCCCAGTTTGGTAAATTGGCCATAACTTCCTAAATATTCATCGGAATTGGACTTATAATATATCGTTGGAAAGGTCTTTGCAAGCCCCATCCAACTACACTACTATTGGACCCATATAATGGACCAACCAAACTAGATTGGCTGTTTTCTCAAAATAAGTTTTCAAAAACAGAGAGAAGAGAAAAGAAATAAAACTATCCGCAACACTAGACCTTTCCACACTTTCGCTTCATTCGATTATGGTTCGATGTGAAAGGTACTCATCATTGGGTTTGGTTTTGGGGAGACACAAATGGGTGTCTACAGAAGCCCCCACTTTGACTGAGTTTGGAGAAACGCAAGTTTCGAAAACAAAAGTCAAAGTAGCGATAAGGACGGAGAATGATTCAGAACGTTCTGCGATCCTAAATCAATCTTACAACGCCGATACCTGCAAAACTAGCGTTAGTTAAACAGATAAAAGAGTCAAGAAACGCGTATCTTGCACCGTCGAGCACACGTCTCTGAAAGTAACCGATTGTTTTGATGACCTCCTGCAAGCTAGAGAATGTCATCCCGCTTGAAAACCGCTACGCATGTAACTGCTTCCAATTTGGAAGATTGCTTTGCCTAAAACGATCCTCCTCCGCTATGATAATATTCCACATCCTAGGGAACACCATCGAAGATTATTTCTCTTGAAATAATCCTCATCCGCATTATGACCATCTTCCATGCCTAAGGGAATATGATCGAAGACAACTTCGCCCGAAATTACCTTCAGTTGTTTGTGGCAACTCTCCACAATCTAGGGAATGCCACCTTGCTGCTTTGACATTCTGAACAAAGAGCTTCTTTTTCCCGCTGTGATAGTCTTCGAAAAGATCACTGCTTTTTAATATTTGCTATGCCAGTACATCGGCGCTTTGCTGCTTGTGAACCAGTATGTCGGTGCTTTTGCTGTGATGACAATCCTCTTTTCTTTGGGAATAGTTGGCAACACAACTCTTGTATGATGTATGACAATCCAATTTAGGGAAAGTTGTCAATGCTTCGTAACAATCCATCCTTGGAAATGTTGCCACGATGAAGCGACAATCCGTATCTCAGAAAATTTGTCAAAATCCAATCTTTAGAAAAGTTGCCAATGCTTCGTAACAATCTTTCATAAGAATTTTGCTACGATCGACAATCCACATCTTGGAATATAACTCTTGAAAGCAATCCACCTTGGAAATTTGCCAACGCTATGCGACAATCCTTTTAGGAAAATATTGCCACAATTGACAATCTGTGTCTTGGAACATTTGCAAAAAAGAGTCGACCGACAACCCACTTCAGGAAAAATTTGCCACTTGCTGAAATGAATGACAATCCACGTTGAGGAACCTTTGCCGAAATTTATGATGAGTAGAGACCTACGACAATCCTTTGGGAAATTTTGTCATAGGGAACTGGGTGTATGACAATCCAATCTCGGAAAACTTGCCAGCGATCTATGAATGTATGACAATCCGAACTTGCCAAACAAAGAAGGAGCACGACAATCCATGCTTGGAAACCTTGCCAGAGATGACAATCCGATCTTGGAAAAATTGTTGTTGAAGAAGATGCACGAAAATCCATTTTTGGAAATATTGTCAGTTGGGGATGACAATCCAATTTTTGGAAAACTTTGTCGTTTAATAAGAATGCGCGACAATCCATATTTGGAAATATTGTCGTTTAAGTGCTTGCTTTTGAACCGATTGTAATGAGCCACTGTTTTAGGCGCTTAAGCTAAGTGAGACGATTTTTTTGTCAGGTCAATCACTTACTACGATTGTAATCGAGCCGACTACTAATCATGTCAAATTGCTTATAGGGGCTAACTGGCGTACCAAGGAACCCGAAATTGCTGTATGAGATTGAAATCACCTTTCTGAGAGGCTTCGAGCTCTGTCGTTGCTGAGATATCTCTGGCGCTAGGAATTGGAGTAGGGTCTTCCCTATTCTGCTGCACCTGTATTTATTTTTTACTATCAAGGTATAAACTTTACTATCAATTATCTTAGGGTTGACCTAAGGCTTAGCATTGCTTGACTCATTGACTTGACACGACTCAAGGTATAAACTTGACTCTCTGTGATTGACTGACTCGAGGTTAACTCGACTCAAAGTAAAATGACACATGTGACTCGTGACCCGTGTGTGCATAGTAATGTGATCGTGCAACTCAAAAATGCAAAAAAGAAAAAATTTTCCGTCATTTTTGTGGAGGGTACCGACTTTCTCCCGCAAAAGAAAGACGCGAAAAAAAATCGAAGTTTTTGAAGATGCATGTTGAATGAGCTTAGTCAAATGTTGTTTAATATTATCTCTCAAGGTGCAAGGATTAATCCATCCTAGGCTATCTCAACTGTTGACTCAATGATGAAAGCATTTGGGTAACTTAGGCACGGAGGTTAAGTACTTCATGCTTCGTGATGCAATGATGAGTGATGTTGATGTGACAAGGCATGCTTCAGCGTTGTATTAAGATTTCATGACAAAGGGTTCCTAAGGGAAGTATATTTGGTCATGTATCTGTGCAGTGTGTGAAAGTGACACTAAAGTTAGGCCGCAAGAGCTAAGTGCGGGGGAAAAATATATTGAAAAGAGTCAAATGGTGGTGACTCTTAGGCTAGGTAAGCTAACGATGTAGGGATCAAGCCTCCAAGTCTAGCTCTAAGTGAATAGGGATGAGCATTGGAGATCCCTTGATATGATCATGGTGTAAGTGTATGAATGTGAATATGAATGCATGTTTATTACGGCCGCACCTCGATGTGAGGTTGCCTACGTATCCGTTAGGAATCAGGTCGAACGTAGCTCTAGACAAACCTCGCACAAGTGTGTGTATACCTCAAAAGGTCTTTTCAAGGGTTGTAACGTGGTTAGGCTAAAGGTTTAAAGAAGAAGGGGATAAAGGCTCAAGACCCTAGATAAGCCCCCAAGGTGTGCAACTTCGCTTTTGAATCTTTGTATTTATGCTTGAGTTTCTACTCTTTTTTAGCTCTCTTTTATCTTTTGCTCTAGCATCTATTTTATTTTTATAAGTGTGAGCAATCTCGATCATGCGGTCTATCACTCACTTGGCATTCATGTTTCTCAGGCACGGTACCGAGCACTCGATAAGAGACGCAATCTGAGACGTGTTCTTATCGAAGATACTTTCATATCAAAGACATTGGAACACTTACCCTTTTGTACACTTATTTTCGTTTTTTATTATTGCTTATTTTTTGCTATTTATTTTGATCTTTTGAAATCACTCAAGCTTTTTAGAATTGCATAAGTTACACACCATCCCATCCCAAGGTTAGGTAGATGTAGGTTGATAAAATGAAAGGTCTATCGTTAGACAAAGCTCAAAGTGGCTTATGAAGAAAGGATTGTATATTTGAAAGGTGAAAGGAGATATGATGTGGCTACAAGGGGTGCCTCAAATCATTGGTATACCTTGTGTTTAACTCGACATGGATTTTTTTTTTTTAATGCAATGCAATGTGATGATCATATATAAAGAAATAAATGCTCATTTTATTAAAAAAAAGGGAAAAGGAAAAAACTATAAAATTAATCTAAAGGAAAAGAAAAAGGTGCTTATGCTAGACTTATAGGGGAAAGGAAAAAATGAAAATAGAAAAAGAGGTCATGAAGTCTTGTCGCTGAAGCTCGCCTCTGTCTTGTGTTGTTTGCTCCGACATCATCCAGTCTTCTCGCTGACTAGAGGCAATGGGACCTTGTTTTCTTCTATGAGATCTTGAATGAGATTTTGAAACCTGTAGCATTCATCAGTAGTATGACCGTTTCCTCGATGATACTTGCAATAGGAATTTGGATTCCATCTCGAAGATCGATTTTCTGGTGTTGGATCCTCGGTAGGGCCAATAGGTTTGATTAATCCTCGATCGTAGAGACAATCGAAAGCAGCATCGTAGGTCATTCCAATGGGTGTGAACTCTTGCCTGGGTTTCCTTTTAGATCCTTGATTGTCCATGGCTAAGACACCATTATGGTCAAAGGTACTAACATTATTGCTAGAGTGGGCGTTTTCGGAAGAAGAAGGATTGTCGCTCTTCTTTCCTTTCCAGCCACCGTGGTTACTATTGTTAGTAGCTTTTTGCTTTGCGAGGTCGTCTTCGATTTCAATTCCGATGTCATAAACGGCCTTGAAAGTATTCAAGTTGTGTTGATATTTTAAATACTTCGAGTACTTCTCTTGGAGATTCTTGATAAACATCCTAACGGACTCCTTTTCGATGGGGACCTCAATCATCTTGGCGGAAGTTTCCCTCCATTTATTAAAGAAAGAAGTAAAACCTTCATTCTCTTTTTGTCTTAACATCTCAAGTTGTCTATGGTCGGTTTCAACTTGGATATTGCACTTGTATCTATCAACGAAAGCGTTTACTATCAATTCCCAGGTAGAGGTTTTCTCCTTGTCAAGGGAGAAGTACCATTGTTGGCAAACGGTTTCAAGAGATAGTGAAAACAGAGAAGGGAAGACCTTCTTATCGATGCCCTTAATGTTTATTATAGTTTCGAAAGCTCTTAGATGAAAGTAAGGATTATCTGTTGCCTTGAATTTAGGGATGTCAATGGCATTGAACTTATGTGGAAGAAGTTCCTTGTCCAACGAGACCCCTTGTGAACTCATGCCCTGAAATTTATAGTCATTAGATAGCTTCCTCAAACTTTCTTGCATGAGGTTCATTTGTTGTTGCTTCACGGGATCATCAACCTTGAGTGCGAGAAGATTCAGTGTTTCAGTCACAGTAGCCAGCTGGTTCTTAAGATCATTGACTTCTTCTTGGGTTTCCATTATCTTCTTAGCCTTCCTCTTTTGACGAATCGGTTTATCAAAAAGCGAGACTTGAATAAAGAGGTTGTCCTTGATTAATCGCCCTTCTCTCCTTGACCAAGTAGTGTGGAAAAGGAATTTGGGGATACCTATTGTTAATTATTTGACTCAAACTCTATTCAACATGCAATGGATGGAAGTGAAGAAAGATGGGAATAGAATGTGAAGAAGAATAATGGAGGGATATGAAGAATTAGGAATAAAATGTACCCCCAACTTAAACGACGGAAAAGATCGACTCATGCATGAACCTAAGACATGGCCATGGTGATGTGCACTCAAAGTGTGTGCTAAGACTAGTGAGTGTAGGTGACATGTTAAGACTCGTGTCATGACCATGTGGCTAGACTATTTGACTAAGACTCGATTAATGACTCGAAAAGGTGTTATCGACAGCGAAAATTAACCGAATTAATTAGAAAACTGGTTAATTAGACACTAGGTGATGACTCGACCAATAATCCGAACTGTCGGCCAAGCGACAGGACTGGCGTCACAATGTGGAGCTTGGCGCCAGACAACATTGCTGTCGTCAGGCGCTACACTTCATAGTGTGGCGCTACAGCTCAGACCTTGGCGCCAATATTGGAGCTTCGGTCTGGGACTGTTTTCGGTATTATTAGTCAATCGGGGTATGCCTAAAGTCGTACTAGGTAAATTCCGATTAAAATATTAGACTTTAATGACTCAAATTAATTAATTATTTAAATAGATAGGAAAAGTTCTTTAAGTCATTAATTTTTTAGTCTCAACACAAGTCAACAAACGGTTAAGAGAAACATAGAATATATATGCACAACAAATAATGTACAATTAGTCAAGTAGGCACAATATGATGCAATGAGTTTGCAACCTAACCATGGCTCTAATTCTCTAAAGTTCGGGATATGGGTTAGTCAATAGAGGGTCCATGGTTAATTGTTCGGATGCATCGCGCGGAAGCCTAACCGTGAAGGGTTGGCGCGAGTGGATGGGACACCGCGAGTTTTAGAACAAACTCGCATCTATGGTTTGGTGAATTCAACATCTCGGATGTACCCTTTGTTGCACGGAGCGTTCAATCGGGTAGATGGAGCATGAATTCCCAGAGGGTTATGTCCATATGTAGAACACATATGGGTTTCAGAAAAGTGAGAAAAAATTCAATCAGGAAGTAGGATCGAGCAAACAATACGAAAAACTGGTCGAAATTAGAACGCATATTTCTGGCTCGGTATTGGGGGAAATTGGCGCCAGCAAACAGAGACTGGTGCCAGCTTTTAACTGTAGCGCCTGGCGCTAATACTGGCGTCTGGCGCTACGGCTAAAAGTCTGGCGCCAAGCTCTGGCCCCTGACGCTACTTCCCACATGCCACAACAGCTTTCTGTGCTCGATAAAATTTTCCAGTTTTGCGCGGTGTTATTTCAGTCCTAGTTGTGAAAGATATTCCTCAAATTTCCTACGTGTAAAATCCTATGTTTTTAACTCATTACGGATGGTCTTTCCAAATAAGATCTTTTTTATGCATATGAAAATAATGTTAATCAAAATTACGCACATGAAATACTTAGAACTTTTCGAGTCTCATCCACTCATTCTAAATCATTGCCGAATTAAATTCAGGAATTAAAATAGAAATCCTCCCCAGTGGAGTCGCCAAAAAACTGTAGGGAATAATTTCAAGCCTTTAAAATCCCACTAGCTTGAACCCCACTGTGATCATACACTAAAGTACGGTGGCGTCCAAAAGGGAAGAAGATAGAGCAAAAGAGTCGCCAACAAGTTTTTTAGGAACTTGTAAACCATTCACGAGGTGAAGGTTACACCCCTTAACGATCCAAGAGATCGTCAACTCCATAAGGTCTAGAACCAAATAAGGGTTCGGGGATGAAGGTACAAATCCAACCTAAAAGAGATTGAACCTGCCCTAATAATAGACCTCTACTTTATTCTGATCGTATTCATGTGCGCTTTTTAATTAACATGCAATCAATAGGATTAACCCTAAACCTGTTTATCTATGTTGGTTGAATATAATGCACAAATAAATCTATTATTGGCGATCACTTGAATTATAATCATATTAACCCTAAAAAGATTATTAAATATCTTATTAAGCGTGATTACAAGTACAAATTCCCTTTAAACATGCATAAAAGGTGTGATCAAGCAATAAAAATAAATATAATCAAGCAACAATAATAAATATCACAATAATAATATTCATGATCATGTTCATATTAATATTAAAGCATAATAATAGCAAGATCCTAGGCATGATACTAACAAGATTAATAACAAATCCTAGCATGTCACTAAGCAATAAAAATAAAATCTTTAACCCTAACATGATACTAACAATCATAAATATTAGGAAGAACATAGGAAGCATCGCAGGAATCATATTTAATATTAAAATTACCCTAGACATGATACTAGGAATATCATAATAACAATGTAAACATGATTTCTACATCATAAATCAATTAAAACCATTAAAGCACTTACTTTGATTCCTCGTACCTCTTTCTAATAACAAAATACACACGTTAGTAACTTCAAGGAAAATAATAAACAAAACAATTAAATTAAATAATTGAAAGAGAGATTTGGGACCAATCCCTCAGAAATTAAAACCTTTCACGTCTAGGGCGAAGGCAACTTCGAATATGGCTAGGTGTTTCTAGATCTTGTGAATGCGGAATTTTGTATTTGAGCAAAGGTTTAGAAAGAATTGAATGTTTTAAGAGAGATGAATGATTTAGAGAATGCTAAAGAATTAATGATTGTTGATGAAAACTTGCGAATGAGGAGAATTGGTGAATGAAAACGGAGTTTTTAATACGATATTTATAGAGAAAATCAGCCAAAAAAGATAAATTAACACAACAGAGTCTGACGCTCAGAAAACAGGGCTGGCGCCAACCCTGGCTAGCTGGCGCCAGGCACCACCACTAGCGCCAGGCCTGGTTCCAGGCGCCAAGGCCTGGGGTTAGGCGCCAAGCCTGATTCCAACGCGTTTTCGAAAATCCGATAAGTTTACCGTACTGGAGGATAAAATAATATAATTTCCTCAAAAATGCTATTTGATTTTGATTAAAACTCTGAAAAGTCAACAAAAGTCAATTTATCAATGCTAATTGAATTAGGAATGAAAAGAACCTTCTAGAAGATCCTAGAAGACTAAAACCATTCCTAATTGCATTAGGAATGATAAATCATATTAGGCCCTCCCCTAGATCATTGGGCCGTACATAAAGCTCAAACCGGGCCCAGTTTGGTAAATGGTTTTAGTCTTCTAGATTCTTCTAGAAGGTTCTTTTCATTCCTAATTCAATTAGCATTGATAAATTGACTTTTGTTGACTTTTCAGAGTTTTAATTAAAATCAAATAGCATTTTCGAGGAAATTATATGATTTTATCCTCCAGTACGGCAAACTTATCTGATTTTCGAAAACGCGTTAAAACCAGGCTTGGAGCCTGACCCTAGTCTTTGGCGCCTGGAACCAGGCCTGGCGCCTGGCGCTAGCCATTGGCGCCTAGCGTTAGTGTTGGTGCCTGGCGCCAGTTAGCCAGGGTTCTAGCCAGCTCTGTTTTTTGTGCGTTAGACTCTGTTTTGTTTATTTTATCTTTTTGGCTGATTTTCTCTATAAATAACGTATTAAAAACTCCGTTTTCATTCACCAATTCTCACGAATTATCATCAACAATTAGTTTTAATTAGCATTCGACTACAATCAATCATTCATTCAATCAATTCTCTCTTAATTCTTACTTTGCTTTTCATATACAAAATTCCGCATTCACAAGATCTAGAAACACCTAGCCATATTCGAAGTTGCCTTCGCCCTAGACGTGAAACGTTTAATTTCTGAGGGTTAGGTCCCAAATCTCTATTTCAATTATTTAATTTAATTTTTTGTTTTATTATTTTCCTTGAAGTTACTAACGTGTGTATTTTGTTATTAGAAAGAGGTACGAGGCATCAAAGTAAGTACTTTAATGGTTTTTAATTGATATTATGATGTGAAATCATGTTTATATTGTAATTATGATATTCCTAGTATCATGTCTAGGGTAATTTTAATATTAAATATGATTGTTACGATGCTTCCTATGTTCTTCCTAATATTTATGATTGTTAGTATCATGTTAAGGTTAAAGATTTGATTTTTATTGCTTAGTGACATGTTAGGGTTTGTTATTAATCTTGTTAGTATCATGCCTAGGATCTTGATATTTTTTATTATGCTTTAACATGATTTATGATTATTGTTTTGATTGTGATTATAATTTTATAATTATTGTTATTATGATTAACATGATTATTATTATGGTTAATATGATTGTTATTATGATGACTATAATTTTATGATCATGATTATATTTATTATTTTATTATAATGTTGCTTGATATTTATTATTTATTGCTTGATCACGCCTTTATTGCATGTTTAAAGGGAATTTGTACTTGTAATCACGCTTAATAAGATATTTAATAATCTTGTTAGGGTTAATCTGATTATAATTTAAAGTGATCGCCAATAATAGTTTATTTGTGCATTAATATTCAACCAACATAGATAAACAGGTTTAGGGTTAATCCTATTGATTGCATGTTAATTAAAAAGCGCACGTGAATACGATCAGAATAAAGTAGAGGCCTATTATTAGGGCAGGTTCAATCTCTTTTAGGTTGGATTTGTACCTTCATCCCCAAACCCTTATTTGGTTCTAGACCTTATGGAGTTGACGATCTCTTGGATCGTTAAGGGGTGTAACCTTCATCCTATGAACGGTTTACAAGTTCCTTAAAAAACTTGTTGGCGACTCTTTTGCTCTATCTTCTTCCCTTTTGGACGCCACCGTACTTTAGTGTATGATCACAGTGGGGTTCAAGCTAGTGGGATTAAAGCTTGAAATTATTCCCTACAACCATACATATGCAAAGGTGTAAAAAAATGTTTGAAGATGACCAAAGCACATTGCTAACACAATTTCACAAAGATCCAAACTTTATAGTAGTAACTAAAACCATATCAATGTAGTTAAAAAATCTTAAAAAATTCTCTCTGTAGAAAGAGAAAGGTCATAGTGAGAGTAATCTATCTAATTTCCTGTTTATTTTTTAGTCTTTTCCACCTTTCTACCTTAGTTTTCTCCTTATCTTCTTGTTTTCCCTGAAAGTGGTGACTATGCCTCAGTATATTCAACCTCATACCTTTGTCTATCCTCACATAATAGGTGAGGAGTTTATCAATATCCCTGTTATGGATGATGATGAATCCATTGATTGAGATTGTTGTGTTATAGGTAGGGTTTGGGATGATCGTGACTTCAATATTTCTATTTATCAACGGCTGGTATTACGGTTCTGGCATCTACGTGCACCTGTTCGGGTTTTTCCTTATGGTCGAGACTTGGTTTTCGGTTGTGGCTCTCAAGAGGATGCAGATGAACTAGATTCCAGAGGCTGGGTTCACTTCAAAGGAAGTCTAGTGGTTCTTCAAAGGGTTCGAGATCACTCAGTTCCAGATAATATGAACTTACATCTAGTGGATATGTGGGTTGGTGTTCAAGGTCTTCCTATTCTCTACTCTACTCCGACTGTTGCGTCAGTGGTTCTTTCTCATGTTGGTGAGGTCACTATGATTGACGAGGGCATCGGTCAGTTTCCTATTCCTTGTCCTCGTGTTAAAATTTTAGTCAATTTGTCTCTGTCGTTGATTGCTGGTTGTTATTTTCCTACACGTGAAAATCGAGTCACGTGGGTTCGTTTTAAATATAAGGGTATTTTTCGCTTTTGCAAAAAGTGTGGTTTTGTCGGACACGGACAAGGCTCTTGTGAAAAACTCCAAGCCGAAATTTCCTATCATTTGGAGGCTCGTTTTCGTAGAATTCACGAAAACGGCGCTCGTGTGTTATATGGTCCTACCGATACTAGTTTATATTCTAATGTTATTCGTGGAATTTTTCCATCTCCTTCGGTATGGAACACTGAGATTTGGTTTGGCATTCATAACGAAGAGGACCCTTCTGAATTTCCTGCCGACTCACACCCGTCGGACTATGATAGTCACGGCAACGGGTTTCCCCGTTCTCCAGCGGGTTCAGATTCAGGTTCTTCGCACCCTCCTAGGCGGCGCATCACTATTCCGGGCTTATTCCCTCCACTTTCGCCAACTACTTTTCGGAGTTCTGTCAATGAAGTATGGCGCCGTGATTTAGGCATTAATCGTGCCATTAACGAGCAATTAGAGGTTCCTAATCAACAGCAAAGGAACGAGGAACATGTAATTCATGCAGGAAGCAGGGATAATCAATGGCATTATATGGGTGGATGGCAAAATTCACCGTCACGTGGTAATGAGAGGCCACAGGACACTAATTTGTCTCGATTCTTAAATAGGAGGCAAACTTTGGCAGCTTCTGCCGCTGGAAATTCGACTCATCCTCATCCGGATTCGAATGGATCTCCAGCCCATTCTCATATGGATCATTTAAATTCGGGCTGGGCCTTGAATTCGAGTATCATTTCTTCAGAAATAAGCTCGCCCCATCCTTTTGCTTTTGATGAATATGGGTCAATGCTACGTCCTCGATTGGACCGGCCCAGTCTTTCAGCTCACGTGCCCATTAATGAAGGCCCTTCTCAAGAACAGTTGGTACCAGATGTTTCTCCAATTATACTAGAATTTTCCCCTCCTCCTCTTGGACCGTCTGGACCTATATTTTATGATCCTTTTGGGGCAGGCCCAAGTAATTGGCAGGGCTCGTTGTCAAGTCCAGCTCCAGTTGTAGAGCCTACTTCACCATCTCTTTCGGGTTCTTTCCCTACGGATCGAACCGAGTTCTCTGGGTATATTGCGGATTCTTCGTCAAACGCGTTCTCATTTTCCCCAGAGTCGTCTTCGATCTCTTCAGCTCCGGCTCCTTTCTTACCTGTTCCGGATGATTTCGCATCTGATTCGGCGCCAATTTCTCCTAATTCGAAAAATCAAGAGGTTAATTCACCCATTTCCCCTGTTCCGAATGCTTCTGAGATTGAAGGGTTGGTTCCTATGGAGTGCTCTCCACCAGTTTCGCCTCCTTCTTTGGATATAATGGTAGGTGATCAACAAGAGGATTCTGATGACTCCCAAATGACACAATCTGGTTTAGAGGCGGTCCCAAGGTCTGTTCTGATTTTTGATCGCGGTCGACGGATGTGGCGATGGGTTGCGAATAGGTATCCTGCTAAGCGACCTTGTTCGTCTGTGATTCCGTCAGCTCCTCCTATGCCGGAAGGTGGTGATCGATCTCAAGCTACATCCGGCTGTCTTCCTTGTCTTCTGCCTTTTAAAAAGCGCAAGAGTAACGCAACTTCGAGTTCTTCGGAGGCTTCAGCTGAGGGTTCGGTGGCTCCCCTTAACGGGCCACCAGGGTCACAATGAAGATCGGTGCTTGGAATTGTAGGGGTCTTGGTCAAGCGGACACCCCTAAAATTCCTTATATAGCTTCAATGGTCCGCTCTTTTGGTTTGGACATAGTGTTTCTCATGGAAACTCTTCTCCCTGTTAATAGTGTTGCAAATAAATTAGTTTCATTCCCCTTTTTGGGTTCTTGTGGGTCTGATGCTAGTGGGCTTAGTGGCGGTTTGTTTGTCTTTTGGTTTGCTCCTGTAGTTTTGGAGCCTATGTACATTTCCCCTAATATTATCCTTTGTAAGTTGGTGATGGGTAATGATATAAATACTTAATGTTTATGTACGATGCTCCTCATTTAGTTGATAGGATTTCAGTCTGGAATACTATTGCTTCTTTAGTTGATGTTTTTCCCAATATGATGTTATTAGGAGACTTTAATCAAGTTGAATATACTTCGGACAAAGTTGGAGGTAATGATATAATCCCTGGGCGACTGGATTATATTCAGTGGCGATCGGATCTGGGATTAATAGATGTTCCGTTTTCTGGTCCTCCCTTTACTTGGACTAATAACATAATTGACTCGGATCCCATTTTTGAACGCCTTGATAAGGCCTATATCACTTCATCTTGGTTAAATGATCGCCCTGACCCTTATGTTATTCATCAACCAATTTTATTCTCGGATCATGCGGCAATTATTGTTTTCGACTTCAAGGAGTCCACCTGTCATGTTCGCCCTTACCGGGTTGAAAATTGGTGTCTCTCAGCCTCTGAAGTTACCTCGATGATTTCCTCGATTTGTACCACCTTTTTGGAAGGTTCCCCTATGTATTCGTTGTCTCGAAATCTTGATTTAATTAAAAGACAACTCTTAACTTGGTGCATTTCCCATAGGAAAGCTTGGGGTATAAATTGGAAATCTTTAGTCACTTCGGTCGAACAAGCTTCTGCTTCTCTACACTCACGGGTTGATCAATGTCTCTTTGTTGATTCCTGTCGTCAGAAAATTGCGGAGGCTCAAGCTTCTTTTTTGTACTGGCGTCAGCGTGCAAAGGTGAAGTGGGATGCTCAAGGTGAGTCTCACTCTAAGCTTCTCTTTTCGATGGTTCAGTCTCGCCGTCGTCGGAATGTGGTTCACTATATTAAAGATAAGGATGGAGAATGGATCTCTGATTTATCGCAAATTCGCTCCACGATCATTTCGTTTTATCAAGAATTATATCAACCGGTGCCCTTACCTTCACAGCATTCTTCGACATGGTGGGATGATCTTCAGTTACCTTGTCTTTCAGCCAGTCAACAAAACCATTTGTTGGATCCGTTTTCCCCTGCTGATATTCAAGAAGCCATGTTCAGTATTAATGACAACAAAACTCCGGGTCCGGATGGTTTTTCAGCGGCTTTTTTCAAACATCATTGGGACTTGGTAGGTCCTTTAGTGGTGAGTGCGGTTCAATTCTTTTTTGCTCATGGTTATCTTTTAAAGGAATGGAATCGTACGTTTCTAGTTCTTCTCCCTAAGGTTGAAGGCCGGAATCAGTTTCTCAGTTCAGGCCTATTGGTCTTTGCAATGTTCTGTACAAATGTATTTCTAAATTTCTTACGAGTCGTCTTCAACAAGTGTTACCAAGTTTGGTCTCTGATTTTCAGAATGCCTTTGTTCCTGGCCGTCAGATGTCGGACAATAGTTTAATTACACACGAGATTCTTTCGTTTATGAATTCTTCTCGTGCTAAGAAGAAATTTTATGCGGCTTTGAAGTTGGATATGAACAAGGCTTATGATAGAGTTAACTAGGACTTTCTTTTCCAAGTGTTGAAGACGTTTGGTTTTCCCCCATATTGGTTACATTTGATTCATCAATGTGTATCCACTATTTCATATCAAGTTTTAATTAACGGAGACCCCTCTTCGGCTTTTCGCCCCAGTTGTGGCCTTCGTCAGGGGGACCCTCTTTCTTCTTATCTGTTTGTTTTGTGTATGGAGGTTTTGTCAGCAATGTTGCGGAGGGCTGAAGCAAGTTCGCTTTTTCGTGGGATTCGCATTTCTCGTGGGGCTCCCTCCGATTCCCACTTGTTTTTTGCAGATGATTCTCTTCTCTTCTTTGAGGTGAATCCTTCTGCTTGTGATAATTTGATGCAGTTGCTTAAAGATTTCTGTGACATATCCGGTCAGATGATTAATTTGCAGAAGTCATTTGTTAAGTTTAGTCCTAAACACGCCTTCAGATTATAAGGATTTCTTGGCCAATAGCTTGCGTCTTCATCATACAACCAATCTCGGTTCATACCTGGGAACCCCGGTAGATTTAGGTCGCAGCAAGATTTCTGACTTTGGTTTCCTGGTCGACAGGATTTCTAAGAGACTGTCAGAATTCTCCTCTTTGCGCCTTTCGGCGGCAGCAAAATTGGTTATCATCAATTCTGTTCTCATTGCCTCCTTCAATCATGTTTTGTCAGTCTTCCGGGTTCCTTCTTCTGTTACGAAGTGTATTGATAGGCTTCTGGCTCGCTTTTGGTGGAAGTCCTCTGCTTCATTGATGTGTCTATTTTATATAGTATTTTACCCCCGTCCCTTGGTCATAATTAGTAGTGTTTTTGGCTCTTTAGAGCCACTTTTATTACTAATTGGTGTTTTCTAGTGTTTTCGTAGATTTGGTTGACTTTTGCAGGGATTTATACTTTTGGAGTATTTTCCCGAGATATTTTGAAGTAATCACGAACATTGGAGAAGCACGACCAGATTTTATAGCCCAGGGCCGGTTAGAGCCATCGAACTGGTGATTAAGGGCTTGGTATGTGTGATACCGGGGCATTTGGACCGAGTATTCAAGATTGGCCCGAAGAATTGGAGCCCAATCGTAGTCCAAATAGTGGCCCAAGAGAGCCGCCCGGCCAAAAAGGCTGGCGCCTGGAGGCGCGCCCCGCCGGGCGGGAGAAGCAAAGGTCGGCGCCCGGCCAAAGAGGCTGGCGCCCGGAGGCGCGCCCAGCCGGGCGAGGGAAGCAAAGGCTGGAGCCCGAAGGCGCTCGCCTGATCGGGCGCGTGTTATTGTTAGGAGACGATTAGCGTCGTTTAAGTTTGTTTTAGTTTAGGATTCTTACGGAGTATAAATACTTCTCCGTAAAACGAATTTAGTACCTTCTTTTTACTATTTCTTAATTTTTCTGAGACTTTCTCTCTCTAACTCTTTTCTCTCTCCTCTTAAACTCTTACGGTGTGTTTGGATTGAAGGAAATGGAGGGAAAGGAAGGGAAGAGAAATGGAAGGATGGAGTATCTTTCATTTGGATAGTAAATGAGGAAGGGAGGGAATTAGAGGGGAGAGAAATGGAAGGATTAAATTGTAGGAAATTGATCCCTCCAACAATGGAGAGATTTGGAAGGAAAACTCATCCTTCTTCCCTCCCCTCCTCTTCTCCTCCCTCCCCTTCTTTTCCTTCCCTTTTCTTTATCCAAACAAACCATTAGTATTATTTTCTCTCTATATAACTCTTGGTTTAATTTTAGTAATTTATTCTATTTCTTTGATTATGTCTCCTCTAATTGTCTTGATTAGTTTAGTTTTAATTATGTGTGAGTAGTTTTATTTCTAGGGTTTATGGGGATCCATAAATAATATGAAGGGGTAATTTATTGATGTTAATTATCAATGCTAGATTAATTTCTTATTGATTGGTTTAATGCTCTGTGACTAGATTTGCGCAGATCTTTTATGCATGAGTTTAACAATATTGATTCGAGATTCGACAGATGAGAATTGATGTTTAGGTCTAGTTTCAATAGGCAGGTTAATTTATAAATGGTTAGGTCGAGATTCGAAAGATGAGATTTAATACCGGTAAATTAATTGTGTGATTATAATACGTAGCGAAAGCCCTTTATAATTTGATTAATTTATGCATTGATGATTGATTATTATGTTTTACCCTGGAGTATTATTTATTGGTGAACCTATCTAGATCCTTTTATATATTGTTTTCTCCTTATTCTTAATCTTCGTAGTTTAGTTCCTTTTGATTATAATATATTGGTTACTTCATAATCTAGATTATATTAGTTAATTAGGAATAGAAATACTTGTTTCTTTGTGGATTCGACCCTACTTCCCTATCTACATTAGTTAGAGGATTTAGGAATTACTTTTGATTAGGGGATACGACTTTACCCTGTCATTCATCTAGGGGGTTAGCCTTTCGCTCCGCTTCCTTGTTACATCTTCCGAAGAGTTTGGGTGGTCTAGGCCTTCGCAGCATTAAGCATTTTAATTTGGCTTTATTGGCTCGTCAAAGCTGGAGGCTTCGGCAGCATCCTCAGCTGTTGGCTTCTAGGGTTCTTTCGGCTAAATATCCTTCTCTCTTTTCACTGGGTACAGGTCCGCTTTCTCGTGCTTCTTGGGGTTGTCATAGTATCTCGAATGGGATGTCTACTTTGGTTTCTGGGTTTGCTTGGAAGGTGGGCAATGGTTCGCAGATTCGTCTTCTTGAGGACAATTGGGTCCCTGGGGGGATAGTGAGGTTCCGTCTAGGTTTAGTTGAGTCGGATCTCCCGACTCATGTTTCTTCTATCATTAATCCGCGTACTAACGCGTGGGATCCTTCTAGGATTCATCGGCTCTTTGATAGCTCTTCCGCGCTCCGGATTCTTTCTTTGGAGCGCCCCCAACGTCCAATGGACGATTTTGTTTACTGGAAATTCAGTAGGGATGGTCATTTCTCGACCAAATCGGCTTATGCAATGTTGGTTCGTGATTCTTTAGCTTCTATTCCTAGTACGCCGGCATCTGCATTATGGTGGAAACGTTTCTGGGGGTTGCCGATTCTCTCGAAGTTTAAGCTCTTTGTCTGGAAGTTGCTTCACGGTGCCCTTCCTTTGTTCGATTCTCTTGCAGTTAGAGGAATTCCCGTTTCTTCTCAGTGTATTTTCTGTCGCCAATCACCGGAAACTTCAGCACACTTATTTCGTGATTGCTCTTTTACTCGCCCGTTTATTTTGGATTTCCCTCGGGGCTTTAATCCTTTCGGTCCTGTTTATCTTCCGTTTGAACAGTGGTTCACGGGATCGGTTTCAACCTTGATTAGTTTTGGGAATCATGATGCTCTCCTCTTCTTTTTATCATGTCTTTGGGCAGTTTGGGTAACTCGCAACAATTTGGTCTTTCGGAAGGCAGTGTATTCTCCTACTACCCTTTCCTCTTTAATTGAGAATTGGTACCACCGCAGCAAACAGGCTATTACCTTTTCCTCTTGGTATTTATCTCGGCAGCATTCCTTTCCTCGGCTGCCTTCTTCTTTGGATTGGATTAGAGGATGTGCACAACCGTCCTTGGATGCTTGTTTAATTATTGATGGTGCCTGGGATAATCAAGATTACAGTGCCGGTACAGGTTGGATCCTTCGGGAATTAAACTCTGCAGTGGTTTTGGGTGGAGGTTCTCGTGCTTGTCGAACTTCCTCTGCTCTTCAAGCTGAATTGCAAGCGTGTCTCTGGGGCTTACGAGCGGCCTTGGCTAGTGGTCTGCTTTGTATTTCAGTCTACACGGATTGTTCTTCTTTGGTTACTTTGCTGGATGGTTCCGGATCTGATCCTGTTGACTGCTGCTGGTTACTTCAGGATATTAGGCAGGTTCTAACTGGTTTCCAAGTTTGTCATTTTCGGAAGGTTCCTCGGTCTTGGGTTGCTCCTGCTCATTGGCTAGCTGTTCGGACGCGACGTCGACATTTCCTTTTTTGGTCTTTTTAGTTTATTTCTTTTTCTGTTGTTTCTTTCTTAATTCTATTTGTCAAAAAAAAAAATAAAAAAACTAAAACCATATCATACCATTTATTATCCACATTACTATAATGTCACTCATCTCGGCGGTTACACTTGACCACACTAGCTGCCTGAATCTCCCATCTTCAATCTCTCTCCGCCTATCGCCGCCGCAACCTCCGCCAATCAACTCCTACTTTCTCTCTCCTCCCAATAACCTCTAAAACTTCAATCCCCAAAATTCAAATTCCCAGAAAAAAAACAATGATTCTCTCTCCTGCAAATCTCTCACAAACACCCCCATCTTCATCCACCCATTTTCTCTCTCCTTCAACCTTCAACAAACCCCCAAACTCCATCTTCTTCCCTTCAAAACAAACCCCACTTCAAATTCTCTCTCCTCCTCTTCAATGTCACAGTCCCCATTCTTCTCTCTCCTCCGACATCGATATGGTCCAAACCCGAGATGGGGTTTTCGCCCCGAACCAAACGAAGGTGGTTGTTTTGTGGGATTTGGATAACAAACCCCCTCGTGGGCCCCCCTACGACGCGGCCGTGTCGCTGAGAACGCTCGCCGCACGGTTCGGGGAGGTGGTCGACATCTCCGCTTACGCGAATCGGCACGCTTTCTCGCATCTTCCTGCACGGGTCATTGAGGAGCGCCGTGCAAGGCGGCAGATGGATTTTCTTGAGCGCAAAGGTATGATCACCCCATCTCAGCCTTATGTTTGTAGTGTATGTGGTAGAAAGTGTAAGACTAATTTAGATTTGAAGAAGCATTTTAGGCAATTACATGAGAGAGAAAGGCAGAAGAAGTTGAGTAGGATGAAACAATTGAAGGGTAAGAAGAGGCAGAAGTTTAAGGAGAGGTATTTAGAGAAGAATTATAAGTTTGAGGAGGCTGCTAGGACTTTGATTACGCCTAAAGTTGGGTATGGTTTAGCTAAGGAGTTGCGGCGAGCTGGGGTGTTTGTCAAGACTGTGGAGGATAAACCGCAGGCGGCGGATTGGGCATTAAAGAGGCAGATGATGCATTCAATGAGTAGAGGGGTGGATTGGTTGTTCTTGGTTTCGGATGATTCGGATTTTCGGGATATGTTGAGGAAGGCAGGGGAGGCGAATTTGGGGACCGTGGTTGTGGGGGATAGGAATGGGGTGTTGGGAATGCAGGCTGATTTGTGGGTTCCGTGGGGCGGGGTGGAGAAGGGTGAGGTGAGTGAGAAGGATTTGGTGCCTAGGAGGAAGGAAGTGGGTGATTGGGGTGATGGGTTGTTCTCAATTTCGGAGTTTGATGAGGGTGTTGAAGGTGGGAGTGACTTGGATCAGATTGTGGATGAGCTTGGTATCCCGGGTGGGAAGTTGAGTTCTGGGAGTGGGAGGTTCTCGGCTTTTTCTGAGGGCGAAGAAGATGATGAGGAGTGGATGTATGATGATGATTATGATACTGATGATGATGATGATGATGAGGACGACTATAACTTTTAAGACAATTGTTGGAGGAAGGCAGATGATGAAATTCCACTGATTGCAGCTGCCACGGCAGCTTTGCTGTGTGTATAGGCACTTAGGCAGGACCAAAAATTATGAAGGCCTTGATTGTGGATTGTCTGATCTCATATGTACTTACTGAGATTGGATCATTTGTTCTTACTGAGATTGGATTATTTGTTTCGATTATGAAGAACTTCAATATTTATCTCCCTGAGATTGAGCACATAAGTTCCCAACTTCTACTACAAAGGAGGTGTGATCAAGGCTTCAAGTTTTGAATCATAGAAAATGGCTTCAGTTTGTTTGTTGGCATCAATTTTATGTCTTTTCCGGCAAAAGGCTTGTTTAGAAGGCAATTACTGTAGGATACTTGGTAAAATGTTCCCTTCATCTATGTGCATTATGTATATGACAAATTGTTTTGGGTCTTATTGTTTGGTCTGACCCATATTCATTTCAATTCCATATATATAACTTATGCAAATATTGCTTCGATGTCCTTTCTCTGGTGTGCATATTCCAATTGCCTACTGCAACTTGTGCTTTGATATCGGTTGCAAGGTAAAATTGAACTGAACATACTCTATATTCAGAATTTCATGATTGTTTCACCAATGTTGTTGACCTTGTTGTCATTGACGAGAAATTTAGAATGAAAGAGAAGAGGTGTTATGGACTATTCTTTTGGAGCTTTAATAATACACAGCAAACTCTACTACCTCCGATAGCTTGGTGTTTTGGTTTAGGATCTTTTTCACAGAGCAATTATCGGTGTAAGGTCTGCAAGGATAGCATAGGGTAAAAATGAGTTGTTTTTAATTGTAACACCCAACCAAAATATGTAGCCTTTTCTAGATTATCAGCCTCTTGCTTTTCACTGTGACCTTAAATTGTTTTTGTTAATAAAAAAAACTATTTTGTATACAACAAAATCAGTCAAAAGCTTTTCCCTATGTTCCTCGGTGCACTATCTTTTCTCAGTTACTGCTGAAAGCCTGAGATTGCCCAGGACATGAAGGAACTCACTGCTAGCTTCAGTTTTAGCAGTTTGTGTATTGTTGGTTTATTTTTCCTTGCTATCTTGACATTATTCTGATGCTCTGTTGCACATTGCATGTGAATTTTCTCAGTATCTGTTTGTGCTTTGAGAACCTAATACTTCGTATGTATATGTTTCTGTTTGCACTTTGCTATCGTAGATGATTTCGAAACAGGATATGCAAGTTTGGTTATGATAACCTTTAGTTGCTCATAAGAATGATAAAATGTGCCACAAAGATTTAACTAACAGAGAAACAGGACCTTGAAACCCTTGCAAGTTATAGCTGCAAAACAAGCATGGGCTTATCTTATATTGTGTTCCTTGTGTGATCATAGCTGGGCTTTATCCGTAAATCATACTGTAAGAAAAGGTATGCCCTCTGTAAAGTAATATAAACCTCCAAATAATTTGAAAGCCTTGTTAAAGTGCAATATCATTCTCCTTGTAAGATTTATGCTGCTTATGCAGATAATTGTTTACATGTGAAGACTCAAAGAACAAGTTTACTTGTGTGCAGTTCTTCCTGCAGATAATTGTTTATGGCAGTCTATTGTAAGACATTTGGACTTATCAAGATCTTGAAGAATTTTAACAGCAACTCAAGACTATAGTAAGTTAGTGACCACTAATAACTTCATACTGTGTTATACAAGGCGAAGGTGGATCAAATGGCCGGTTACTCTCCTTTTTGTATTGGGAGATTCCTGTAAGCCGTCTTCATTTCGGAAGGAGAGGGTAAATCATTGCAAGATTACTCACTTTGAAAGCAGAGCGTTTCATGTCTACAAGGATGTTTAACTCTTACGGTAATTTATTTTTTTTATTTTTATTTTTATATTGAATTAGTAGTCTAATTTTGTTTATAATCTGCATTCTTTGTTAGATCTCGAGAGAGGGAGAAAAGAGATTAAAGAATCTATCTGGCAACAGAGTTATGTTGAGAACAATTCAACTAAGCTGCTACTGCACAGTGCACATACTGCTAGACTTTTGTGAACAATTCAACCTCTCAATAATCTATTATCAAATTCCTATAGTCGACTCTATTTAAGAGTTTTACCAGATACTTGTTGATCGATCATCTCTGCGCAAAAGTATATTAGTTAGTCACTCTTTCTTTATGTCTTCTAAGATCAGTTACTGCAAGACAATACAAACAGGTTACTAACTCCTTAACAGTTCCAAACAGGACCTTGAAACTCGTTGCAAGTACTAGCTGCTAAACAAACAGGGGCTTATCTTATGTTGCGTTCCGTTCCGTTCCGTTCTGTTGTGTAATCACAGCTGGGCTTTATCCGTAATTCATACTGAAAGAAAAGGTATGTCTTCTGTAAAGTAGTATAAACCTCCAAATAATTTGAAAGCCTTGCTAAAGTGCTATACCATTTTCCTTGAGATTTATGACTTGTTCACAAGTGAAGACACAAAGAACAAGTTTACTTGTGTGCAGTTCTTCCTGCAGATAATTGTTTATGGCAGTCTATTGGCAGACATTTGGACTTATTAAGATCTTGAAGAATTTTAACAGCAGCTCAAGACTATAGAGATCACTAATAACTTCATACACTACTGTGTTATACAAGGCGAAGGTGGATCAAATGGCCAGTTACTCTTTTGTGTGTTGGGAGATTCCTGTAAGCTGTCTTTCACTTCGGAAGGAGACGGGTTTTTGAAAGTTGAGTGTTTTCATGTCTCAAGGATGTTTAACTCTTAAGGTGACCTTTATTTTTTATCTATTAGTAGTCTAATTTTGCTAATACTCTGTTTATAATCTGCATTTTTTGTTAGATCTTTTGGCGTAAATTACCCTTTTCATTAGTCAAGATTAAAAACAGCAATTTTACAGCAACAGTGGAACGTGCCTCATGCGCTTTCCTTCTTGAAAATCCCATACCGAGAAAACCATTAAACCAACCCCTATTTTTTAAATTAAAACCACCTTTCCCCTTCAAGGGGTAAACCATTGGGCCACCGACGTTTAGAGTGGGTTGGCTTGCTCCTCAATCGCCGGTGAACTCCCCTCTCAAGACTCCAACCTAGCTGGCGAACACTATTTTCGATAAAGTGTTCTAGCTATCCGATATTCGGCCCCTTGCCGTGATATGACGTATTCCTTGGCATGGGTGTCGTCTCTGGCCGCCCCTTTTTTTCTCGACAGTTCTCTCTCTGCTTTGGTGGCGGTGCTCTGTTCATCACTTAATTGACCGATTTCTGATCCTCCACACCTCTTGTGGATCTGTTTAGTGTTTGGTTCGGTGGCAGTGTTTTGGTTGCTGCTCCCCTGCTCCTTGTTGTAATGATATGCCCTTTGAGGGTTTGTGAGCCCTTTAAGGGTTTGTGTTTTGCTTTGGTAGTGTTTGTGCGTAATTCTTTGTGTTTTGTTGGTCAATTCCACTTTTGTTTTTAGAAGTTTCGTTATGGACTGCCGGAATTTAATTAGTGCCCTTATACATACTCACTTATGACGAAAGGATTGTCAAGTCACTCAAGTGTCAACTATGCTAAGAACAATTGCCCTCGAAATATCCTCAATCAAGCAAAATTTTGAAAGAGGAGGGCAATGTTCACTTCAAGAAAGGTGAAGTCGTTCTTGTTGGGGCTAAGTATAATAGAGAACTGAAACTCTTGTGTTTGTATTGCCAAGATTATCATCGTGTTTATCAAAGGAAACTTACCATATCCCTTGAGTTAAACCTTGCAGCTTGCGCTTTAAAAGTTTAGGACTATGAGTAAACTAAGGAGCTCTGCCAGCTAGTCATTATGTACAAACTTGAAGAGGTTTTTGAAGACCTTGGCAAAGCAGTTAAGGCTAATCCTAACAACCAAAACATCCGCAGTGAAATGGAGAAGGTGGAAGGTCTAAGAAGTAAAGCTAGTAGGCTCAAGGGGCAAGTGAGGCACTGAGGATTCCGAAATGCCACATGCCATTTTTAACAAAAAAGGGAAGATCAGCGAGTCAGATGTCATCCTAGAATCTAACAAGTTGTCTACTAATAATGTTCCGAGTGTTGTTACGTAGTTACCCAACGTGGTTGCTACTAGTGCATGGTGGTAGAGAACCTTATCTCAATGTGGTTGCTACTAGTGCAATGGTGGTAGAGAACCTTATCTCACAGTAACTATAACTCCTCCTTTGGAAAAAAAGGGACAACGAGGCTACCTCCATAAACAACTAGGATTTTAGGCATGCTAAGGACAAGAGATCAAGGAAAATCCGGATGTTCCTCAACATATTGAGATGTAACAAGTCCCTTAAGATTTCAGATGTATCTTACTCGAACCCGAGTCATGGGAAAACCTTGAGTTTCTTCAACATTATGATGCTTCATGGATGACTGTATGAGTGAAGGAAAAAAGCCACCCAAGATGGGCATCCATATTCTCACAAGGCTAGGACTCCAAAGTTTATGAAACCTTGTTCATGCCCACTATGATGGTGGGGCCGCTAAAGAGGGATCGCGTCAAGAAGAGCCAAAAGAAAAAGGCTAAGCGATCTCTAGGCACATTGCGGCCAACCATACTGTTGGATTCCCAATCCCAACACCTCCACTGTTGAGAAGTTAGATGATCATATATCTACTGACCTAGCTTCTGGCAGCAATGAGGGTCAAATATCGAGGAAGGGAATGAGGTTCCTACGAGAGATTTAACTACCACTGATTTTGCTGAAGTGGAATCCGTAGGTTCTAATGAGGAAGTATGGAATGCCAATCAGATCAAAGGCAAAATACAAGAAAGATAAACGACACTCCAAGTTTCATTTTAGCAGGATCAAGAAACGCAAGGGAATAAGTTTGGAACACCCTATGACCGGCGATAGATCCCTTCAATCCTCTTATTTGCGATGTCAAGAAGTTCACAACGTTTGTACCCCAATTTAGTTCTTATATTAGCTTGGCTATGAGAGTTAAATTTTCGGTTTGTATTCTTGAGTCAATTAAAACTCTTGGGAGCTATCCTCCATTTTGGTCCGTTATTAAAGGAAAAAAAAAAAAAAAAACTTGTCAAAAAAGAAAAAAAGATTACAATTCTTCCTAAAAAAGATAAAATAAAATAATACTAGTATAAGATAACAACTCAACTGATTAGATTTGTGTTTCAAAAAAAAAAAAAAAAAAAAAAAAAGAAGATTAAATTAGCATCTAAACCCTAGCGGGCCTAGCCTAGCAGTTTATGTACATTATATATGCCTGTTAGACGTGTGAAAATGTTGTTAGGTTTAGGAGTCTTCCTAGTTATGTATTGTGTTTTACAAATATATAATTACAAAATTTAAAAGGCTAAGCTGTTTACTCTGCATTTGAGCAAAGAGATGAGAATGTTGGACGGCCAAGAAATTCACATACCAATAAATCGCAAGAAGATGAGAATGTCGGACGACCAAGAAATTCACATTCCAATAGATTTACTGAGGGAGATACTGGCAAGGCTACCCGTGAAAACCCTACTAAGATTTAGGTGTGTTTGTAAACTCTGGTGTTCTCTAATCGATTCCAAAGATTTCAGCCTCAACACAGACAATCGTATAAGCACTGATGTATTAGTTATGAGAAGCGTTAAAAACCGAGATGAATATATTTTTACTGTTCGAAGCACTGACACATTTAAGATAACTGATGATATTTGCACGATTTACGAGTCATATAAACTTCTTGGAACCTGTAATGGGTTGATGTTGATGTCTAAGAAACTATCTGACAACACAGTTATGTTGAGATTGTGGAACCCTTCGATTCAAAAGTCCTTGATACTTCCGTCGTGTCCTTTGAGTTCTAAAGAGGATCCAGTGAACTATGTGTTGGGGTATCCTTCTTCTGGCGACAACAATTATAAGGTGGCTGCCATTAAAATTGATCATTATTGTGGTGGAGATACGAGGGATTTTTTTATTGCAGTTTATTCATTTCAAAATCATAGTTGGAGTTCTAAAATAAAAAGGAAGAATAATGTCCCCTCGATGGCGTGGATGCCACCTCTATTTGGTCGTTTATTCTTTCGAGGGGCTTGGTACTGGATTCGCGAGACTCATCTCGTCTCCTTTGATTTTGATTCTGAGGACTTTAGCTTTGTGAAGTTGCCGGATGTCACAACGCAAGGAAACGACTCTGTCTATAGGTTTATTTTCATTCTTGGCGAGTCGTTAGCTGTATTCAGTTTGTCTTCTGTACGCTTTTGCATATGGGTTATGGATAAGGATGATAATGAGGAGCCGTTGTGGAGGCCATGGCGTTCAAGAGATTCAAATCATAAGGAATTGTCTGAACTTAAGAATTGGACATATTGTTGTTCAAGAGTCTTTTATAATCAGGACACTGATATATTTATCATACACAATTGCCGCAAGTTGTTTTCTTACGAATTTTCTACTCATCAAATAATAACTTTGAGACGTTTAGCTCGTGATCGTATAACTATAGATACTTATGAAGAGAGCTTGGTGTTGCACAAAGGAACTGAAGGTCAGACTTTGACATCCTTCCCATGATCGATGAAACAGATTTGTAGGCCGTGGTCAATGTTGGAAGATCACAGGTAAAATTTATTAATGTCATCTTTTCCACTTTCATTTACATCTAAGTTATAATTTGTAGCATATGCTCTATATATGCCATCTAAGTTTGTTTGAACTCTTAACTTCCTTATTACACGCATTACTGATAACTATCGGAAAATATATTACAGTATACAATTGGTTTGATGGTTCTGAATCATGCAGCATAAAATTTTACTATCTCATTTGCAGGCTTGCAGGTTTACAGGGAGCGTCTAAGCATTTCATGAGGAATCAAGCCAGTTAAATTCGCAAACATTAATTTTGTAACAACTTTTTTTAAGTGCTGTAGTTTATCCTCTCCTCTCTGATACGGGTTTTACTAACCTGCTACTGCACATACTGCTAGTCTTTTGTGAACGATTCAACTTCTTGATACATCTATTATCAAATTCCTATAATAGACTTTTTTTTTTTTTTTTTAGTGTTGAATGTTTAGCAGAGTTATACCAGATACTTGTTGATCAATCATCTCTGCACAAAAGTATAACAGTTGGTCACTCTTTCTTTATATCTTCTGAGATCAGTTACTGCAAGACAATATAAAATGCATCATATTAGTAGCTCCTTTAGGGGGCGTTTGGTTCGCAGGGTGGTATATGTTTGGAATCAGGAATAGGGTTAAGGTGGTATTGAGTTGGAACTTAATACTTAATACCATGTGTTTGGTTTAATTTTGGAATAAAATATCATCTCCTTAATTTCATATATTTGATACCTAAGGGAATGGAATGAGCCAAACCCACCTCCCCCCTAAGGTTTCTAAACCCCATATCTCATGGGTTTGAGGTATGGGTTTAAAAATCATATTTTTGACAACCAAACATATGGTATGGGTTTTGGTCATTCTAAACCCATACCTAATACCTATAATCTGCGAACCAAACGCCCCCTTAGAAGTGCCTCTTCGAGGGTACGGTAGGTGTAACTTGCAATGAAGTTAAAGGGCGTCTCTAGCAATGAAGTTTCAAGTTTTTTTTTTACTGTAGAACAGGGGAAGACAGGAAAAAAAAAAAAACAAATCAAAAATAAGTTTAAAGATGATAAGTTGTTACAAGAACGATTTCCCTAGAAATTGTTACTCGTAATATATAATTTAATTTCCTATTTACGTTGGTTTAAAAACTTTTTCCCACCATACTGTCCACTTAGGATTTGGAAAAGGTTCGAGGAAACGGTTTTTTTTTTTTTAAATTCTTGTTCAGCTAAGAACTGCTAACGGTGAATCGGTGATAGCAGTTCTATACATTAAAACCGCAAATACCGTTAGCTTTTTAGGGGTGGTGGGATTAGGCGGGTTTAGGGTGGGCAGAGTGTTGGGGATGGTTTAGATTTGGGTTTGTTAGGGGTGGTAGTGGTGGTGACACGCCGTGCCCTGGTGGTGCGGCGTGGTTTTTTTTAATTCGATTGAAAATTTTTCCGACGGAATTTTCCGATACTTGAAAATATATTTCGATGACCGAATTCCGTTGTCGGAAAAGTGTTTCCGACGGAATTTCCGTCGGAAAAGGATGTTTTTCCTACCAGAGGGTTTCCGACAACTGCTTACGACGAAATTCCGTCGGAAACAGGTTTTCCGACGGATTTTCGGGTGATTACGACGGATATTTTCGTTGATATTTTCGTTCGAAAATAGCCTATTTTCTAGTAGTGTTTTTTGACGGATTTTTTAAACATTACTCCTTCTGTTCCTTTATTAAAAGCCTAAATTTAATATTTAATATTCACATAATAAAGAAAAATAGGCTTTTAATTTAAGGACGGAATAAGCATCAAATTTACATTTGTTTATTATTGATTTTACATAGGATGATAAAGTACATTGTTATGAATCTAAGAAGTTGTACATAAAAAAGTTTTGATATTTGTTTCAATTAACATTCTGTTAAGATAAGGAAGAATATCTTAGGGAATATATTTGATATATTTGTAGTTATATTGTGTTATCTTTAGGTAGGATAATATTTACTAAATATTTCCTAAGATAGATATGAATTAGATTCCTACATTGATATAAATATTTCATTGATGATGAATGAGAAGAACAAGACTTTGAGATTATCTTGACATGGTATCATGAGCCAAGGCAAGAAACAATTTTTTTGCTGTGAGAGAAATCTGAAAATTTAAACACAAACACAAAATAATTAAAACACATATTAAGAAGAAAGAAGATGGGTGAAAAAGCTGTAGATTTGACATATTATCTGGGATCGAGTGATGGTCCGGGTAATATCATTACGCCTATACAATTGCATGGTGAAAATTATGATGAATGGGCTCAAGCTATGCGAAGGTCTTTAATGGCTAAGCGTAAGTTTGGCTTTGTAGATGGCACTATTGCCATGCCGAAGACGGATGCAAAGAAGATGGAGGATTGGATTGCTGTACAATCCATGTTAGTTTCATGGATCACAAATACACTTGACCCCAAGGTTCGATCGACCATTGGTGATTATGATGATGCTAGTGTCTTATGGCTTAATTTTAAAAACAGATTTTGTGTGGTCAGTGGCACAAGAGTATGTCAATTGAAGACTGCTTTGGGAGCGTGCCGACAAGCTTCTACGGAGTCCGTGGTGGATTATTTTGGCAGATTATCGAAGATATGGAAGGAGCTCTTGAATTATGTTTGGGTTCCTAAGTGCGGTTGTGGGAAGTGTGAGTGTAATATTGTTACACAAGTAGAGAGTATTAGAGAAGAAGACTACCTGCATTATTTTTTAATTGGCTTGGATGCTCACTATGCAGCGATTCGAGCTCAACTTCTTGCGTAACTACCCTTGCCGAGTGTGGACATTGCTTACCAAAATATAGCAATGGCCGAGAGATTGCGGGAAGGTAGTATGAAGGTGGAGAATGCAGTAGCATTTAAGGTGGATTCAAGGCAAAACCGAAATATGAGGATAATAGTGACAAGTTTTGCAACCATTGTAATCGTGTAGGCCATGACGAGAGTGGGTGTTTCCAACTCATTGGTTACCCCGAGTGGTGGGGGGAACGTGGTTGTGGCGGAAGAGGCAGGGGCCGCGGTGGAGGAGGACGAGGGGCTGGCCGTGGAGGAGCTCGCACCCATGGCAGCAACTCGACAGCACCCTCGTCCCAGCAACAGCCCGTGCGAGCAAACAAAGTTGGCGGCTCCTCATAGCAACAATCACAAGCTTCCTCGACTGACGATGCAGCAGCTAATTTGGTTGGCGTGAGTGCCACTCAAGTCCAAAAATTTTTGGACAACTTGAAAAATAAGCAGTTGCATGGTAAGATAAATAATATACCTTGGATTGTGGATACAGGTTCCTCAAATCATGTTACATGTGATTTGACGTTACTTGAAAACGTGAAGAAAATACAAAATTGTCCCATAGGTTTGCCAGACGGAAAGTCGGCGAATGCGGATGTATTAGGGACAGTGATATTGTCGGGCGGTTTAAAACTCAAGAATGTGCTTTAATTTATGTTCCTCAATTAACTTGCAATTTAATTTCTGTGACTCAATTAAATGATGAATCCAAGTGTATGATGCAATTTACTAACAAAATATGTGTTATACAGGACCCGCGGACGAGGAAGGTGATTGGTGTGGGTGAACGCGAGGATGGACTGTATATATTCCGTGGTGTTCCTTAAGTGAAGGTTCTAGCAGTGGAAGGAGATTCTTCGTTTGAATTATGGCACCAACGGATGGGACATCCCTCAGAGTCAGTGTTGCGAATGATTCCGAATGTGAGTAGTTCTTTTAGGAAAAATAATAAAGTTTGTGATGTTTGTCCTCGTGCAAAACAATCTAGAAGTAGTTTTCCAATTAGTGAGAATAAAGCAAGTCGTATATTTGAACTTGTGCATATAGATCTATGGGATTCGTATAAAACCCCTTCTTCATGTGGTGCCCGTTATTTTTTAACAATAGTAGATGATTTTTCTAGAGGAGTGTGGATTTATTTATTGAAAAATAAAACAGAGGTTGAATTAATGTTTTTGAATTTTATTGCAATGGTAAAAAGACAATTTGATCATGTTATTAAAATTGTTAGGAGTGACAATGGCACAGAATTTAATAATTTGAAGGATTATTTTCATTATAATGGCATGATTTTTAAAACATCGTGTGTGGGAACCCCTCAACAAAATGGGAGAGTAGAGAGAAAACATCAACATATTTTAAATGTAGCCCGGGCTTTGAGATTTCAAGGGAATTTGCCATTAAAATTTTGGGGTGAGTGTGTTTTAGAAGCATGCCATTTAATTAATAGAATTCCAACTCCTTTACTTGACAACAAAACTCCTTTTGAAATATTATTCAATAAACCACCGTCCTATGAGTATATTAGAGTTTGTGGTTGTTTGTGCTATGCTCACAATCAAAGGAGCAACGGGGATAAATTTGCTAGTCGTAGTAGAAGGTGTGTTTTTTTAGGATATCAGTTTGGAAAAAAGGGTTGGAGAGTTCTTGATTTGGAGACCAGGGAGTTATTTGTGTCCCGTGATGTGTGATTTTTTGAGAGTACTTTCCCATTTATTGAAGAATCGGTGAAGGCAAATACAGGGGTACATGAGCAGCCTCGGTTGGGGGTGGTAGATGAAGCTTATAGTGATGATGAGGGGTGGGGTGTTGCATATGAGGAGCCCGGGGTGCAGCACCAACAACAATCCGTAGCCTTGCAGCAGCCAGGTGGTGGTGAAGACGCTGCACAGCCCCGAACATCCCCTGTCCAGCCCGCAACAAACCCAGCGGACGCTGGCAGGGGGTGTGCGCTTGCAGGGCAACAGACAGGGGGTGAGCAGCAGGGTGTCGAAGGGGATGCCGAGCCTCTACAGCAGCGTGTGGAGGGGAATGTTGAGGCCTTGGGGAAAGGTAAACGACCGAAGATACCAAACACTAAATATCGAGATTTTGTCACTCACACAATACGGAAATACAGTCCATCTTCAAGTACATCGACTCCTATATCATCTTCGTCAGGTACTCCTTATCCTCTCACATATTTTGTTGATTGCTCACGTTTTTCTGAGAAACATAAAAAGTATATTGCAGCTATAACGACAGGGAATGAGCCTAGATCTTTCAAAGAGGCAATGAAACATGCAGGTTGGCGAGATGCAATGGCTGCAGAGATAAGAGCTCTAGAAGAGCAAGGTACCTGGGTACTTCAGAAACTTCCACCAGGGAAGAAAGCCTTGGGAAGTAAGTGGGTGTATACAGAGAAACGTGATGAACATGGGAACTTGTTAAGATTGAAAGCACGATTGGTGATATTAGGCAATCATCAGGTGGAAGGTCTTGATTACAATGAGACATTTGCGCCAGTTGCAAAGATGACTACAGTTCGAACATTCCTAGCAGTAGCTGCAGTGAAGAATTGGGAAGTACATCAGATGGATGTGCACAATGCCTTTTTACATGGAGATTTGGAGGAGGAAATTTCACTACTAGAAAATAGCTAAATTCCGACGGATTGCTTCCGACAGACCCAATATTCCGTCGGAAAAAGGGAAATTTACGACGAATTTTTTTTCGTCGTAAATTTCCGACGAATTCATCGATTCCGTCGAAAATCCGACGGACTAAATATCCGTCGGAATTTTCCGTCGGATTTATAGTCCGTCGGAAGTTTCCGACGGAATATTCTGTCGGAACATAATTTCTTTATAAAAAAAACCATTTCCGCTACAAAACCCTAATGTTCCTTTATGTTCTCTTCTCCAACCCGCCTCTTTTCTCTTCTCCTCTTCACTCTCTCTCTTCTCCCTTTATGTTCCTCTCACTCTCTCTCCTCTCGTTCTCCTCTCTCTTCTCCCTCTTATCTTCTTCTCTCGATCTCCTCTCCTCCCCTCTCTGTCTTTCCTCTTCTCTCTGTTCTCTCTCCTCTCGTTCTCCTGTACTTTCCTCCTTTCGACCACCACACCACGGCATCAACAACAAAACACCACCGTCATCAACAACACACCAACGAAATCAACAACAATTAACCACCGACATCAACAACAACAAAAGTTAACTACTTGAAAGGTTTTTTAGGCCAAATTCGGCCATGAAAAGTTTAGATCTAGACTTTTCATGGCCGAATTTGGCCTTGTTAAACCGTTTCCGTGGTGAAATTCGAAGCATATTTCAATTTCAGGTATGTTTTATGTTTTAATTTTTTGATTTTTGTTTCCGATTATTATTTTTTATTTTTTTTTAAATATGGATTTCGGTGGTGGTGGTTTCTGGTGGCCGTGAGATCTGGGCTTAGTTGGGATCGGGTTCGGTCGAGTTTGGGTTAGGGTTTGGGTGTTTAGGTGGGTGGATCTGGGTATGGGTGAGGGTGGGGTTTTGGTTAGAGTTCGGTCGGGGTGAGGGTAAGGTGGTGGTGGTGTTGCGGATAGGTTAGGGTGGTTGTGGTGGTGGTGCTGTGGATCTGGGTATGGGTGGGGGTGGTGCTGTGGATAGGTTAGGGTTAGGAAGTGGGTGTGGTTGGGGTTGACAGGGGTGTTTTGGGTGGTTGGAGGTTGTCGGTGGGTGGTTGATCTGGTGGTTGTCGGTGGGTGGTAGATCTGGTGGTTGTGGGTGGGGTGGTAGATCTGGTGGTTGTGGGTGGTGGGGTGGTTCTGGACTGCTGATACGAGTTAGGGGTTGGTGGTTGTGGCGGTGTCTGATGTTGGGTTTTTTGGTGGTTGGAGGTGGTGATACGCTGTGCTGGTGGTGGCGCGGCGTATTTTTTAAAAATTTCAGAAGTCGGAAATTTTCGACGGAATTGAATCCGTCGGAATTTTCCGACGGATTGTTGCAGTACCTGAAATTATTTTTCCGTCGGAATAGTGTTTCCGACGGAATTTTCGTCGGAAAAGTTCATTTTTCCTACAACTTCTTTTCCGACAACCTCTTCCGACGGAATTCCGTCGGAAACCCTATTTCCGATGGATTTCAGGGTGTTTCCGACGGAATTTTTCCGTCAGAATTTAGCCTATTTCTAGTAGTGTTTACATGAAAATTCCTCCAGGTTTTAATAAAAATAACTCTGATTATGTGTGCAGGATGAAAATTCCGTCGGAATTTAGCCTATTTCTAGTAGTGTTTACGTGAAAATTCCTCCAGGTTTTAATAAAAATAACTCTGATTATGTGTGTAGGATGAAAAAATCATTGTATGGTTTGAAACAGGCTCCCAGATGTTGGTTTGCAAAATTAACTGCAGCTTTGAAGAAGTACGGATTTAAGCAATCCTACTCAGATAATTCTTTGTTCACATTCACCAAAGGAAAATTGCAGTTGAATGTGTTGATATATGTTGATGACTTGATTGTTGCAGGGAACAATAAAGAAGCTTTGTCAAAATTTAAGGCATACTTAGGAGTTTGTTTTAAGATGAAGGACTTGGGAGTATTAAAATACTTCCTAGGACTTGAGGTTGCGAGAAGTAAGAAGGGAATCTATATTTGTCAACGGAAATATGCTTTAGACATTATTTCTGAAACTGGTTTGTTAGGAGCTAAGCCTGCAGATTTCCTGATGGAACAAAATCATAAATTAGCTCTTGCGGAAGGTAGAGTTTTGGAGGATGTGGAGAAATATAGACGGCTTGTTGGTCGTCTGATTTATTTATGTGTAACTAGGCCGGATCTAGCATATTTTGTTCATATTTTATCTCAGTTTATGCAGAATCCGAAGGAAGCACATTGGGAGGCCGCACTTAGAGTGGTGCGTTATTTGAAGAAACATCCAGGGCAAGGAATATTTCTTCGCTCGGATAGTGAATTGCAACTTGAAGATTGGTGTGATTCTGATTGGGCTAGTTGTCCTTTGTCTAGGAGGTCTTTGACGGGTTGGTTTGTGTTGCTTGGTTTTTCCCCAATATCATGGCGGACCAAGAAACAACCCACAGTTGCTACATCATCTGCGGATGCGGAATACAGGTCAATGGCGGCTACAACATGTGAACTAAAGTGGTTGAAACAACTACTAAGAGCTTTGGGTGTACAACATCCGCAGGGTATGAAATTATTTTGTGATAGCCAGTCAGCTTTGTACATTGCTAAAAATCCAGTATTTCATGAAAGGACGAAACATATTAAAATTGATTTGCATTTTGTAAGAGATGCAATTCAGGAGGGACTGATTTCACCTTCGTATGTACCTACGAAGGAGCAGCTAGCACGCAGAAATTTTTACCAAAGCCTTAGGGAAGGCTCAGTTCGAGACACTACTTTCCAAGTTGGGCATTCGTGACCTTCATGCTCCAACTTGAGGGGGGATGTTAAGATAGGAAGAATATCTTAGGGAATATATTTGATATACTTGTAGTTATATTGTGTTATCTTTAGGTAGGATAATATTTACTAAATATTTCCTAAGATAGATATGAATTAGATTCCTACATTGATTAGGTTTCTAAGAGATGTGTATAAATATTTCATTGATGATGAATGAGAAGAACAAGACTTTGAGATTATCTTGACAGATTCATAATCAACTTAAAAAATACGTTCTTTAATTTACAACTATCAGTCAATTTTATACTATGTCTCTTCTTTCTTGATTAGAGAAAATATGAGTGATTGTTAGTTTAAGAGTGTTGGGTGAATATTTTCAAACTTTAGCGACACTTGTATTTTAAAACCATCGCATCATTAATAAATTATAACTCCGTATAGTTTATAACTGAAGTGACAGTCATCGCTTCTTTTTGATGTTTAAAAAAAGTTAGATGATTTAAAAGAAACTCAAAAAATAACAAAAATGAACAAAATGTCTTTAGAGAAAAATAATTTATTTAAGTACACAAGAACACTTAAATTTTAAGTCTAGTTACCAATTGGTTATTGATGTAGTGGTGATTGGGGCTGTACTTGGTAGGAAGTATCGCATGTTTGATCTCCTGCAAGGTTGCAACAATAATTGGAAGGGGATTGGAATGTAACTACTCAAAATTGATCCCGAATTACGTCATTCTTGAAAGACCTGAAAGACCTGAAATAAATCTTTAATAGGGCCAAATAGAGAGAAATGTTATACTCCGTATATTATCAAACTCCCAAATCTTGACAATAAAAGTGACCAAAAAAGCTAAAACCCTTTTAAATCATTTTGTAACACAAACAATATAATCTGGGGCTAAACTAAGCTCTTGTTTTAGACAACCTAATAGTTAGTAGTACAAAAACTGAGCACACGTTGAAAAACTTGTGGGAACAAAATGACTAAAATGAACACAGGCTGTGAAAGTGATGGACAGTATTCCAGCTAATAAGGGAGATACAGTAAAGTATCTTTGACAAATAAAATAATGATGAAATCATCTAAGAAAAACCCTAATACTAGTATATAAAACTCAGGCTTGCACGTCAAAGTAAAACTGATTACAAGCTTATCGTATAAGCTTCTTATTTGGTTGTGAGGCTTGCTTAAGAAGCTAAGACATAGGCCCCGATCATATCCACTAACTGTCGGCTAAAAGCCTCTAATTTAATGTTTTAATATTACTCATACTAGGAATTTTGAAGAATATATATACTACCTCCGTCATAGATTATGTGCAACGATTAGACATTTCGTTGTCAAATCGTTGCACAATCTGTGATGGAGGTAGTATATATATAGGAGTAGGAGATGCCAATATGTGATCCTTCACAACATCACTAATCACTATGTATATTTTTTCATCAACACGTGAAGTGTGGTGTTTTTATTTGATGAATCATTTAAGTGTGGTCCGATCTAGTATGATTTGATCGCATTTGATGAGGTCTTCTGGTTTGATTTTATGATTTGATTGAATTACTTTTTCTGTTGTAAAAATGTTTTAAATTAATCGGCACATTTGTCAATACAGAATTTTGACCATCAATATATATAGAAGAGATAATGAAATACTACGTATATACTTAGGTAACTTGTTTAACTATGCTTATTGATTGAACTAAATAAAAAATTAAACATGGAAAATAGGTACTCAGTAATTGAGTTTAAGGATTCAATTCGACTTCAAGCAGGCCAATTCTAATTAAACAAAATTTGAGTCGCCTTTTAATTAGGTACTAATCAATCAAGCCGACTTCAAGTAGCTTATCTCACGTACAATTTTATTATAAAAAAAAAAAAAAAAAACGCAACACATATATATGTATATTTCATGTATAAATTTAATTTCTTATTTTCTTAAATGCTTAATTGGAAATGTAGAGAATCTAAAGTTTGTCTCAATAAACAAAACCACAATTAATTTACATTATGAAAAACAACATGACACATGAGATCAAGATCGAGGGGAATGAAGAGGGTACTTAGAAGAGAGGATTCCTTGCTTGGCAATTTGCCTTGACAAGTATACTTGAAGAAAAAGAATAATTTCTAATTTAAAAGAGCTTATAATTTTTTTAAAAAAATATTAATAAACAATAAATTAAAATAAAAAATACTTGTTGATGGTAGAATCATACCTTTAATTCTTATTTTAAAAATTGGTAGGTTGGATTCGTATAATAAATATAATATATATAATTTGGTAGGGTGTAGATAGATGTACATATACTGCCTACTACAATATATATATGTATGGTATTACTACAAGTACGTAACTTAACAAAAGCTTTAAGATCACTCTTAACATTATATTGACACTGCATCTAATAAGGAGGCTGCCCCTTCCTTCGATATCCCAGCCTAAAGGACTTGGTATGGTAAAATGTCCTAACTTGAGAATCATCTTGCTCATTCTCTACTCTATCATAACGTTAACACAAACCCTTTTTTTTTTTTTTTTTGATTATCTTTATATAGGTCTTTATCTTACTACATTAATTAAACTAATAATAAGACAGTCGCCATTTTTTCAACTACTATGCATTCAAGTAGATATGCTATATATTATGAACTCTCCTAAATAAATTAGTAGTCAATTAGCTATACGGTATTTCTAGGTGTATAATATACGAAATACAAAAAATAACATGAATACATCTTAGGCATACAATAAATTTGCTCAACTAAAAGGAAAAATAAGGTAAATTCAAAAAATGGTTATTATATACTTCCTCTGTTCTTTTTTACTTGATCCGCTTTAACTTTTACACTATTCATCACCCTTCCTTTGACCGTCTCTTGTAAATAATATGCAATGAAAAATATATTCATGTAAGATATTTTGAAATCGTCTCAATAAGTACTATCATAATATGTTAATTTTAAAATTTTTACTTATAGAGAATTAAAGTTATTGATTGTTAAAGTTTTGCATTGGCAAGCGTGATAAAAGAAACAGGTCAAGTAAAAAAGAACAGAGGAAGTATTTTAATATTTGTGTTGTAATTCAAATATTATAATAACCTATAATGAGTGACTATTGTTTAATGTCGTTCAAAACAAGCCAAGAATTTGTAAATTCCAATCCAACTCATAATACACTCTTGTATCAAAAAGTCTTGGTCAAGTCAAGTCAAAACAAAAAAATTAAACTAATGATAATGATGGATCAGCCCATAAGTCGACCTAATCACTAAAATCAGTCTATGTATGAATGCATGTATAAATATTCCAAAATTACAACTAATATTTTGAAAAATTTGTAAATTGCAGCCATTTAAAGTCCGTATTTTGCAAATTGCAGTCATCTAATTTTTTATTTTTTTTTTATTTTTTTTTGCAAATTGCAGCCCAAAAGTTCGTATAAATTGTAAATTGCAGCCCGATTTAATTTTTTCATCGGTTTACATGTTGAAAAATCTTCGGTTAAGGTTTTAGGGATCATTTTCTCCCTTAGGGCCTCGAATTGAGCTCGGAATTAGCAAAAAAATAACGTAATAAGTGTCTCATATTTACATTTTCCCACAAATCGATACATTTTTGTTACACAAAACGAGAAACTTGCGTTATTTTTTTGCTAATTCCGAGCTCAATTCAGTCTCTTAATGACTAAAATGGCCCCTAAAACTTTAATGGAAGATTTTTCAACTTGTAAACCGATGAAAAAGTTAAATCGGGCTGCAATTTACAATTTTTATGAACTTTTGTGCTGCAATAATTTGCAATTTTATTTTTAAACGGCTGCAATTTGCAAAATACGAACTTTAAATGACTGTAATTTGCAAATTTTCCTAATATTGAACGTATGTAGTATATTTTTTGTATGTGTAATAGCTTATAGTAAACACTACTAACGCGTTAGTTTATGAAATAATATAATGTTTCTAGTTATTCCACTTTTTAATTATTGCTGCAGCAAGAAAGAAGGGAATCATATAAGGCTGATGATGATCTAGTGTACTGTAAAGTACAACACTATATAATTTTCACCTCAACACCAACATCATCGCCAATTCATGAGATGAATCTTACGAATTAAAGAAAAGGATTGGAGTTTTTGAAAATATGGATATGGGAAGCAACTTTTCTTTAACCTTAATCGACTCAATTGACTACATTATAGGGAGTAAATTAAACTAGTTAACTTACTCGGGCTTGAGCTAGGGTTGCTCGACTTAACTTGCATCAATTCAAATTTGAGCCAAGTTAATCTTAAAGTACAGTACATTTGAAGCATTAAAATCCTGACAAACTTTTCATTTCGACCATACTTTGATCGACTACTTATACAAAGTATCTTGATTTGAGCACACTTGAGTAGACCTTAGATAAAAAAATTCAATACCACATCCCTTGAGCTCATCATAACATCCAAATCGACAATTCTCTCTAGCGTAACACTATTGAAAGAGTCTTAGGACATCATCAGACATATTCAAGACCTTAAATCAAATCTATCAACACTATTAATTACACCAGTTAACGTCTTTAATGAGTAATTTCATTACTTATTTCTAAGAAATGTATCAAATGCTTAGACGTAAGTATGTAACCTTATACAAACTAAATCATTTTCCTTAATAAAAAATTAAAAAAAAAAAAAAAAAAAAAAAAAAAAAAAAAATCAAAGGAAAGGTGCACAATATGACGGTGTGTAACGATTATACCCTATCACTCTCTCTCACTTTCAACGACTTGACGTCCAAGCAACCTCTCTCTTATTTGTAGAAAATACTCTCTTTTTACGCTTTTCCCATCTCTCTTTCTCTCTCCTCAATCTCCTCCTTTCTCTCTCTACAATTTTACCTGCAAATCCCTCCATTAATACCCATTTCCCAATTACTTCAAACCCCACAAAATTATTATTATTATTATTTCTTCTTTTTTTTTTTTTTCTCTTAATTTTTCAAGAATTTTTTGGGGTTTAATAAACTTCATTTTTCTGGGTAGATTTTCTTTTGCTGTATTTTTTTGGGTGATTGAAAGGTATGAAATGACATGGTGCAACATTAATAACCCTTCTACTAGTAGTAATATCAATATTAACACTAATAATGATGATATTAACATCAATAACTTCAATATAATTACTGAAAAATCATCTTCTAATGATGATAATAATAAACATGGAATTTTAAATTCCAAAATTAACCCTCTTCATACTATCTCTTGCCCTTCTTGTGGTCATCACTTACCCCTTCAAGATAAGGTAATTTTTCTATTTTATATATTTTTTATTAAAAAAATATTATTACTTTTTTGTCGTAGAGAGAGATGCAGAGGTAATGATATAGACGTGATTCAATCTCAAGTCTCAGATTTTATTTTTAAAGTTCGGTTTAATTTTGTGTATGCAGGGAGCTGGGGGAATAAATGATTTACCAGGGTTACCAGCAGGGGTGAAGTTTGATCCAACTGATACAGAAATTTTGGAACATTTAGAAGCTAAAGTGAAGTCTGATTTGGGTAGGTTACATCCTCTCCTTGATGAATTCATACCTACTATCGACGGCGAAAACGGAATTTGTTACTCTCATCCTGAGAAATTACCAGGTTTGTAACTATTTTCAATTAATAAGTTTTGTTTTTACCAGTATTTCATTTGATTTGGGTGATTTTTGATGTGGTACATAGAGAGCCAGGAGGGTTTGTGTTATGTTCGGGATTTATTAATCCGAGACTTTACCAACTAATCTAGCTAGCGGCGCAGTTGAGGACTCAAGGGTTAGCAATCTTAGCATCATGCATGCCTTTTGGATCCAAATTATATTTTGGGTGTAGATTAGTACGGAGTAGTATTTAATTTTATTTTAAAAGGAATTAAATTAATTAGTAGTAGCGTGCTAAGAATAAAAATGAATGTTGAATTAAATTAATTACTTGTAATTAGTAATACTAGCGTGCTAAGAATATATTGATGTTGTTTTCAGTCGATTTATGACACATTTCCATTTAGGTTGCTTCCCTTGCAAGCATCTATTAGGACTTAAGAGTAGTTTTTTTAAATTAGTTTTTGTGGATTTTTGGTATTTTGTCAATTTTTGGAATTTTGTTGCAAATGGTACTAATTTTATGCATTTAATCTCCAACCAAAATCCTGAATCTCTGCTTCGTAATTTAGGGGAAATTGGGTCATTTTTGTTGATCATATTTATAATTAGGAAAAAAAATAAAAATTCTTCAATTCATTACCAAAAAAAATACTACTCGTATTATTTGTCCCAAAATTAAATACTTAATTCGTACGAAGTATATCACATTTTTTATTATGGATCGTTCAATGATAATAAGACTTTCTAAATCTAGTAATTTTTTTAGTAAGTTTTTGTAATTTAAGATATTTAAATGGATTTATTGTGGCCGATTATATAGGGACATAGGGAGAATTATCTGCCTTGTAGTTTGCTTGGAATGTTTGCAGGACAAATTTTGTATTGGCTATTAGAATTGCGTAATATTGTAGGTTATTAAATGATGAGTTATGATATTGATTCTTTACAATCTTAATGTGTTCTGAATGTGATGTTCTCTCCTCTAATGTGTCCATTTGTTGCTACAGAGTGAGAAAATTTAATTACAACCTTAATGCATTAATTGCAATATTAAACACTTAAATAGTAGAGTTTAGATTGATCTTTTGGATCAAACTATAACATGAAAGTATTAATCCCTTTAAATAACAAAAATGTTTTGTGTAATTATAGAGTAAATGGGGTGTAATTATTTGGATTGCTTGAATATGTAATGAGATATATGGCTAAACTCTTTGGACAATTCAAAGATATTACTTGTTTAAGTTGTTTTCACCTATTTTACCTTTTAATTTTGATGATTAGAGATCTTTTGAACACATGATTTGTACCAAGTACTACAATACTACTTTTGGTTATGTGGATCTATGGTGGGTTCAATTACTTATCCAAAGTAGAAATAAAGATCCATATATTTGATACTAGATCTAAAGAGAGAGCTTGATATAGTTTAACTTTTTATGTTTCATATTCTTGCTTTTTCATGTTAGTTGCCTTCACAAGACATACAAATATTATGCTTATCTAGCACCTTCACATACATATACTTTCAATTCGAGTTGGAAGTTAAAAAGATGACACGGAAAAGAAGTAGATAATTAAGCAAGCGAGTGAATGTGGAGCTAAAGTAGTATCCAGAATAAGTTGTCACATTGATAGCATATTTTGAATTTTTGAGCTAGGTTAGCGTAGTGAAAACTAATTTCGAATAGAACTAATATATGTCACGAGTAGCTAGCTTTCGAGTGGGATGTAGGTATTAAGGTCTAGCTTGTTGATCAACCAAGCTTAATGACAAAAAAGGTTTGAATGTTGTCATGGCCTTACTTTAACATGTGCATCAATTACTAAACTCCATGTTAAATAGTGTATCATAGGCATAGCTTTGCATCTTATGAAAGAAGATAATAAAGATTGAAAAAGTGAGATAAAATGGAAAGAGTTCACTGATTATTAGCAATGTTTAAGAAAAGAATCTTATTAATCTCCAGCTTGTAAAATCATGTATATTGCCTCTTTATGTACTTTTGTTTATGGTGATTATTGTAAGCTCTCCATATTCAACTTTCATAACTTCTAATAATTTTATCATATAGAACCGCGATTTTTTACAAGAATGTACGTCCAAGTTCTAGCTTTACCCAATCTTTATCATGAATTGCATTGGTAATCTATCATTAGTCATGTGTAATTAAGCTTCCAAACTAGTCTTTGATAAAATGTTTAATGGAAGCAACATAAATGTAGCCTTTGTAGTTTGTATGTAATACACTTCCTTTGTCTATCCTGAAGTAACTATTATTGTCACGTTTTCTATGATAGTAATGGTTTGCGACTGACTCCTAAATATCCTTATACTGTGAGGGGTTAGTTAAAACAATGAAACAACAGAAGGAGTTATTGATTTCATTTAAGTATACTTTAACTTATGATGCTTACTTCTTATTTACTTACTGATAATCCTAATATATCCCTTTCATTTTCGTATATAATAAATGTGCTCTCTTTTAGTAAACTAGCAAAAATTGAGAAGTCTTGTTGTTCACTCTAAATTAGGTGTGAGCAAAGATGGTGTGATGCGACACTTCTTTCACTGCCCTTCAAAGGCATACACAACAGGAACAAGAAAGCGAAGAAAGGTCCACACTGATGAAGACGGCGGAGAGACAAGATGGCATAAGACGGGCAAAACTCGACCCATACTCATCAATGGCGCGGTTAAAGGCTTCAAGAAGATTCTAGTATTGTACACAAACTACGGAAGACAAAGAAAGCCAGAGAAGACAAACTGGGTAATGCATCAATATCACATTGGCCAAAATGAAGAAGAAAGAGATGGTGAATTTGTCCTTTCAAAGGTGTTCTATCAAACACAACCTAGACAATGTGGTTCAACTATCAAAGAAGTACCCCAAGATGTTGAACATCCTGCATTGATCAAGCCTCCTCTCAATTATTACCACCCGAGTTACATTCCTTACGATCATCATCACCACCATCATCATCATCATCAACAACATAACGACGTTGGGGAACAAAGTAGAGATAGACCATCTCAGTTGATCCCTAACTTAATACTACAAGGTGACGGGTCATCTTTGTTTACAATAGCTACTACTCGGAAATCATGAGAAAAACTGGACTGAAAGGTACATACTAAAATACAATATACCGTTGATTTGAACTCGTGATGATAAGGACTTATTTGGTGGTTGTTGAAAGGTCAAATGATATAGTTTCAAGGTTAAGGGTAATGAAATTGACTTCATATGGTTGGATTTTGAAGGGTTTGGATGGCAATTTGGTAATTTTCCTTAGGAAATTTTGAGTTGCGGAAATGGCTATACATGCAGGTGAAGTGAAGATCAGCTATTCAGCAATTATAATATACATGTACACTTTTATTTTGTAGGTTAAATTAGGAGGGGTAAAATGGGAACTAATTTGTTGATACTGTACAAAGATATACTTTTCATTGTACGGTTTTCTAGGGCAAAATTTACATTAATTACATACACATAACGAGAAAAGTTCTTAGGTAACTATTGTATTTTAATTTTTCCACAAAAATTTAATAACATATGAAATTATGAGGGAATAATTGGATGATACTAATTCAAGTTATGATTTGGTATAACCACAATTGAAGGATACTACAAGAAAACAGCTATTTTACAATGGAAAAAAAATTCATCGGAAAGGTTGACAATTCCATCGGAAGTACTAATTTCCGATATAAATTAATTTCGTCGGAAACTTTGCAACGGATGTTCCATCGAAAATGGACATTTGTCGAAAAATTCGAAATTTTTGACAGAATTTGGAGTCTGTCGGAAAATTCTATCGGAAAAGAGATGTTTCTAGTAGTGGGACATTGATAGGAATAATAAGTTGGACAGTTAGACAACAAAACTACGTAGTATAAAACATTGTTATAGCTCCATTGTACGTACTTGTATAATCTAGGATAATTTTTCATTTCTTTTTTATCATTTATACATTATAATTCAAAACTTAAATTTATAGCTTAATTTAAGCTAAGAAGAATGCCTTTCAAAAAAAAAAAAAAAAACTAAGAAGAAAATAAATTATTTAAAAATATCAAATTATTGAAAAAATACTCTCTTTTTCTACACTTAGATCTTTCAAATGATATTTATCTTACTTTATTTTTATCTCTTTTTAAACTCTGAACAACTTCTTAATTCTCTTTCTTCGTGCTACAATTAATCACAATATCAAAGAGTAGAGTGCGTGCAAAATTATATGACTAATTGATACTCCGTAGTATTGTTTACCATTAATAAAACTATTAAAGTAAACCGTCATAAGTATGCAATTCGACTAACATGAGCTCAATAATTGGATATGATGTGTACGATATGAGCTAGAGGGTCAAGTAGGAGTTTAATGGTAGATCTTTCACCTTTTAATCATGATGTAGATAGTTCGAATCTACTCTCTACAACTCTACATTTTAAATTTAATTGTAACAGTTTGGCCTTCTCTACTATTTATTAAGTCAATTTAGTTTGACTTTATTTTAACTAATGTACAAACAAATTTTAATCTTTTTTTTAACCTTCATATGTTTTTGAATAAAATAAAATATACAAAAGTATTCTAACTTTTTTTTTTTTAGGTAATGAGAATTCTCTTACAACTAGGGAATGAAATTAAAAATCATACTAAGGATTTGTTCTCTTCAGCTTAATTTCAGTTCAATTTAATTCAGCTCAGCTCAGTTCAATTCAGTTCGATTCCTAATTTCCTTCTCTCATAATAAAGGAAATTTAGTTCAGTTTAGTACTTTAGTTCATCTCAACTCAATTCAGTAAAATAAGAACATGCCATATTTAAAGTAAGAATCAAACCCCTCTAACAAAATTCTCAATGGTAATCTTAAGGTTTTTATTTTTCTCAATGGTAAACACTAAAAAAACAAATTATCAATGGTAATCTTCAATTAGTAAAACTCAGTCAGTGGTAACATTAATGACATTAATTCATAATTATTAGCCTAACCGTAGTTAGCTTAAGGCAAAATGACTAATATAACCCTATTAATTAAATAAAAAAAAATTAAAAAAACCCTTGCCACCCCAACCACAATCCACTGCCAGCCCCCCTCCCCTGCCAGCGGCGGCCACGGGCGGCGACCCCCCTCCCTCCCATCTCCTAGCGCCGGCGCAGTGAGCCTCTCCTTCCCTGATTCCCTCTCCTCCCTTGATTCCCAGCCCAATCACCATCTCCTTCCCCGATTCCCGCTCCTCCTTCGATTCCCAGCCCAACCACCATCTCCTTTCCCGATTGACCTTTCCTCACTCGATTCCCAGCCAGCCACCATATCCTTCCCCCGATTCCCTCTACCCTCGATTTCCAACTCACCCAAATCAAACTACACCACCAACAAATCCCCAAAAACCTCGTCGATCTCGACTTAGGGTTAGACAACCTGCAATGAAAATCTTGAAGCAATTTGCATCAACCATGCACTGACGAAATTCCATCAGCTTTTGATTTGAATTTTAAGTCGTTTTTTGCTCGATTCAAGGTATTTTAGGGGATTTTCATCGATTTTTGTTCGAAAATGGGGTTGAATCGAATATGGGGGATTTTAACTTAGTATTTCTGGGGTTTTCAGTGAATGCAGGTGGGGTTGAGGAGGTGGAAGGACGGTTTTGAAAATGGCGGTGGTGAAGAAGGGGGATTGGGTGGTTTAGGGGTTGCAACGGAAAGGGGGGTTCAGCCCGGCGCCGGGGAGGGGATCTAGGTGGTCGCGACTGGCGCCGATCGGGATAAGGGGTGGGGCTGGGGCTGGGCAGGGGGTGGCGGGGAAGAAATGGGTGTTGTATTTTTTTCAATAAGGGTATTTTAGGCAATTTTCTTGTAAAGCATTAACCTTGGTTAAAATTTCCTTAAAATGTTTAACTAATGTTACCACTGAATAGTTTTATTAATTAAAGATTACCATTGATAATTTGTTTTTTTAGTGTTTACCATTGAGAAAAATAGAAACCTTAAGATTACCATTGAGAATTTCCCAAAATGAAAAGAAGACCTACAACCATTAAGGGTCTGTTTTCATACGTTTATTTTCAATTCAGTTCAGCTCCTAATTTCTCTCTCTTATAAAATACGGAGTATTAATTTCAGTTCAGTTCAGCTCTAATAAGTTCAGTTCAGTTCTGCTGAGTTCAGTCAATGAGAATAGGCTCTAAATCAACCTTAATTCTAAAAATCTCTTCAGCTCGTGCAGTCATACGTAGCATTTATTTAATATTTTGTCACTTCGTCGCTAACATATCGTTCTTATGGGCCCATTTTTTCTTTCGAGTATTTAACATTTAGCTTTGCCTGGGCCGTGCCCTGCAGTGTGTGGTTCCTACAGGCGTAGGTACCTAGCTTGCATCATACATCTATTTCGCGGAAAGAACATATTGTACAAATGTAAAGAACCAACTGCTGTAATGAAAAGAACATACTATTAAAATATAATGAACATGTATCTAAATTGAAAAGAACATATTTGCACCAAAAAAGAGTAAAAAGAACATATGTTCATGTTCTTTGACTGCCTATATAATATACTTTTATTTATGATATAATGTTCATTGCTTATTGTGTATTGTTCTTTGAATTTTGTTTTAAAATTATGGTGGGTATATATAAATAATGTTCATTACACAATATTTTCATGTTCTTTATTAATATTACAAGAAAAAAAAAAATTGGATGTTTTTTTGTAAAACAGCTATATGTTCTTTATAAAATAACTTTATGTTCTTTATAAAGTAGCTACATGTTTTTTCTGCTTTTCTTGTCTGTACCAAGCAAGGTACCTTAAAATTTTCACCTGCCCCGAGGAATATGTCTCTATGATATCTTAGAAGTAAGAACCAGGTGATCTCCCAAGGAATAACTAAAGTAATTCACTTAAGGGGTGTTTGGTTAACGGAATTTAGGTATGAAATATGTGTTTAGAATAATTAAAACTTTAAACTCCTATCTTGTGTTTGGCTTATGATTTTATGAATTTTAAACTCATATGATCATACATTCATACCTAATCTCTAGTGGCGAGATGGATTTAGCTCATATGTTTAGTATTAAGAATTTTAGATTCAAACCTCAAATTAAACATATGTTTGGTTTCAAGTACATAAACCAATCCCGAGCCTCAAGTTCCTCAATCATAAGCTTATCATTTTATAGTTGAGACCAAAAATTGATTTATACACTCTATCATGTACACCTACAGTTCTACATGCAATCAGGTAAAACGACAACGTATAATGACTTTTTTTTATTAAGTTAAAGGTGTAAATTTATAGGTTAAATACAATTTATAATGCAATAAAATAATAAATAACATCAAAGTAGCTTTGTCATAGTGCTAATGCATTGAATTTGTGTTAAAAGTCTTGAGTTCGACATCCACCACATATAATAATATGCCCTTTTTAAAAATATCCTACATCCACCACTGATAATAATATGTCTTTTAAAAAATGTTATGTGTTTCCAATGATGTTTATGCTCTGTATGCTATCATTCAATTTCAATAAACGTTTATGTGCGTTTTTTTTTTTTTTAATACGAAACCAAATAGTAGCTCTTAAAAAAGCATGCAAAAACGTGTCTTATATTTAAAAGAAAGTAGTGAAAGTATAAAGAAAAAAAATGAAAATTTTATGTCTTCTTTTTCATAATATACAACCTTCATTTTACTGAGACTTACATGGTTATTCTAGCTACACAAACTAAGTAAAAAAAATAAAAATAGAAACCATACATGCAAGTACTTGTACTCCGTATTAAGCAAAAGATTTATTAAATAAAATAGGGCTCTACAAAGTGGAATTGTGGATGATAAACATGAATAGAAACCTATCATAAAAGGAGTAAAATAAAAGTGAATAGAACTTTGAAAACGGATAAAACGAAAAGCGAATAAGACTTAGAAAAACAAAGGTAGCACCTCGTATTATACAATAATTAATAAGTCATACTTATATCCTTTAATTTTAAAATTAGCATATTCCATTCTTGTGCACCATTGTGCAGAGTTCTTTCTAGAAGAACCAATAAAACGAAAAGTAAACAAGACTTAGATTAACGAAGGTAATATTATACGAAATATAATAATTAATAAGGCGTACTTATATTCTTTCATTTTTAAATTAGTGCATACCATTCTTGTGCACCATTATGCAAAGATCTTCCTAATTTTGGCCCTTGTCTATTCCTCAGTAATCTATATTCAATTTTGGTAGAATTTTGAGATTTTTTGACCCTCTTCTTCCCGCCTTCACCCTAGCACATAGGCCCACTTAGGCCCCGTTTGGTTTAATGTAAAACATTTTCAATGAAAAATTAGTTTTCATGGAAAACATATTTTCAAGGAAAAACACAATTACAAATTATTTTTCCTTTGTTTGGTTGCATATAAGAAAAATTCAAGAAAAATAAAAAATAAGAGTGGAAATGTAAGGATGAATGAGAAGGAAGTAAAAAAAGAGGTAAGGAGGAAAGAGGAAAATGTGGCTTCCCTTGTTTTGGAAAGTAAAATGTTTTCCCATTATTAAGGATGGAATTTTCCACCCTTGGAAAAATTGTTTTCCACTCCTTAACAAACCAAACAAAGAAAAATGAAAAAAAATAGAAAATTCATTTTCCATGAAAACCTTTTACATCAAACCAAACAGGACCTTAATTTATGGTTGCCAACTCCAAGCATCAATCAAGCATTTTGAATATTAATTTGCGCTAAGGAGCCCTTGGAAGCCACAAGCAATAGATCCTTATAACGTGCAGTTGGCCACTTGCACAAAAGTGAAGCAAGCAAACATCTCGTGGATTTACCAAAGAGAGTAAACCACTAAACCTGTTGCCATTCTACACTCGATTAAGCAAGACATAATTCGTAAACGGTAAATATATCATCACTCGTACTTTACCAGATTGAAGAATTTTCACTGAATCAGCAAGGAATACAGTTTTAATCTTTAACATAAATCAACACGCATAATACATCAAATCCACTATCAGTTTTGGACTGAAACTACCATAATCCTCTGAAAGAGCAACTCTGACCGTTAGACCTACACATCATAGAAAAGCAATGAAAATTAAAACTTCGCGACACTCTGTTTCTCGCAGAAACTAACTGAACCTAAAAAGAATATACATTATCATGCTCCTTAATGTTAGACCTACAGTAGTTACAGCAAAACCAGGCAATTTCGCCACTGATGTTCCTGTCTCACTCTCCCAGAAAGACCAAAATGATACGGTAGAATGATTTCAGGTCAGAGGCAATGTATCAACACAAAACCCTTTTATCCAGAGAATTAATAGCCCTCCCCAACTAATCTCATCTAATAAAAGAAACTTGAACTAGAGCTGAATCTTCTGTCCAAATCTAGCAACGTTAACCGGTTGATCAGGACTTGTTCAGGATGTATTTTTCATACAAAGCAATATAATCTTTCTTCTTAGCAGGGGCCCGAAGCTTAAACACCTCATCACCGAAATTGTGTTCAGTGAGCTCTTGCTTGAGCTTCTGAATGGTGAACTTTCTATAGTCTTGCGTGTCATTTTGCTGACTGCTTTCATCATCATCACCCGTAAAAACAGAATCACAATCACCTGCTGAGGCTGCTTGCTGTAGTGGACTGATCGTACTTTTTCTTCTTTTGCTTACCCTTGCTTTATCAACATCCATATCCTCCGCAGAGTCCACTGCCACATCATGCTCATCCACCCTGGCACGTTTCCCATGTGAGGCAGACTTCAGCTTGGCATCAAGGGCAGACTCATTCAAACGAACAGATGTCAGCTCTTGCTGGACCATGTCAAGTTTCGCTTGGGTAGCCTGCAGCTGATGAGAGAGTGCCTCTGCACGGCGATTTGCTTCTCCCCTTGCAACACGTTCAGTCTCAAGGAGACTCTCCAGTACTTGAACAGTGCTAGCTCTTTGCTCACTGTTAGATTTCATCAGCAATTCAATTTCTTTCTGCCTTTCTTCAACCTGAGCCTCCAGCAGACTTACTTTAGCATTGGCATCCGTTTCGGATGTACGGAGTGTTTCCAGTTCATTTGCCAGGTCACTTTTCTCTCTCTCCAAGTGATCAATTTGCCTCTCAGCACGCTCGATATGGGCCAATCTTTCCATAGCTGTTCGCTGAATTTCATTTTTTTCCTTCTGAGCAGCAGCTGCATCTAATCGTGCTTTATCAGCCACCTCAGTAGCTCTTTTTGCTTCTTTTTCAGCAATTCTACATCTTTCTTGCACCTCATCAAACCTCTTGAACTCAGACTGGTATTTCTGCTCCAGATGTACTTTTTCCTGCTCAAGTGTGCTAGCTTCTCTCTCATATGATTGCGCAGTAGCATTTGCAGCATCCAGCTTCTCATTCAACTCCTTTATGTCACTTCTCATGCCAGCTATTTGCAGCTCATAGCTAGCTACCTTGGATTCAGCAGCCTGAGGGAAAGAATGTAGATCTAATAATTACACTTGTATACTAAAGAAAGCATAAAATGCTTACAAAAAATCTATTTAGTAGACTTCATTTCAAAAAGACAGAAGATTCAAGTCTTTTTGAAATCATCAACTAGCCAATGAATTATTCTTTCGCAAGGTCGTTAGTGCCAAAGAACACTTAAAAGAACATACTGGATATTATTATTCTGTATATACCTGAAAAATATTAAGGACATACCATCTGCAACAACTACAAGTACTAATGACTTTTTTATTTGTCTTTTTTTTTAGGAAAAAAAAAAAAAAAAAAAAAAAAAGATGCATTCAATGCTTATTCATCAAAAAATATAAAAAAAAATACCTTCAACTCAAAACTCAAAGCTGCTAATCTCTGCTCCGCATGCTCAATATTTGCTGCTTGCTTCTTAATTTCCTCTTCCTGTAACATTAAAATCAGAACAAAGATTAGCATGTGAGTATTTGAGCTCACTATAAATCTGTTGTGAAACTATTAATTGCAAGATTTGCAACAACACGTTATTGAGAAATATGTTAATATAACAGGACAGTAAAGGCAAAAAAACCATTAATTTTACAAAAATCAATAAAGACCTTCTTTGCCAGACTACTAGAAAATTCACTTCTAATAGTATCTTCCCGGGATTGCCTAGTCTTATCCGCACGCTCCTGCACAACAGCTGCCTTTTCGAGGGCTGCTTTAGCTTCTCGAACAGCAATATCATATTTTCTTTTCCACTCATCCGCTTCCTCTTGAGAAGATTGAACTTGTTCACGAGCAGCAGCCAGTCTTGCTTCTGCAGCACTAGTTCTGGACTTGAGAGCATCTCTATCAGCACTCGCTTGTTCTTCTTCATCTTTCTTTTTTGATAGGACATACTCATATTTCCTTTTCCAATCAGAAGATTCCTGCCTAACAGACTCTAGAGATTTCAACAAGCCAGAAGATTTTTCTTCCAAGGAGCTGCATTTACTCTGCAAAGAAGTAATATGGCTCATATACTCATCAGCAACCTTCTTCTTTTCATTTATAGCATCCTCATAACGCTTCATATACTCAGATTTTGACTTCTCATTTGCTTCCAACTGTTTGTTGAGCATATTCATCTTATCTTCGATAGATCGACACTTCAAACTTAAGGAACTTTTCTCAGACGTGACCTGATCTATTTTCTTCCTGACAAGGTCTGCGATTGGACCTTCCAAGCTGGAAAACTTCAAGGTTCAGTTAAGCCCAATCGACAATAAGAAATTTCAAAGAAAAAGAGGTATGCGAACCTTTGAAGAAGAAAATTTGCAAGTCTATGCCATTTTTCAGGACCGTAAGTTGACTTTTCAAATTCTGAACAAAGGTCATCGAGGATCTGCATATCAAATTGTTCTCCAAATAAGAGTTACCAAATGCAAGATAGCAAGAATGTATAGATGTAGTGAAATGTGCACCCACTTGCAAATATCATCATGTCATGACATCAAGTGCCACCACAAAGTTTAATATATCAACACACATAAGCAGCAAACAGGAAAATGCAGCTCAACATCTTTCCTTTAGTCTTCTTTGAACAGTAGGGCACAAACAGAATAAACAAGTAGCAGATTTTGAAATTCAGTACACTACAAAAACGAATATACTCCGTTACATATTATGAGAAACAAAGAGGCTTGCACACAGTCCAAGGTAAAATTTGTCAAGGGTTGTTTAAGAAAGTAAATGACATGTAATCAAGGGTAGGAGAAAAAGTGGGGATGATTAATAAATCTAGGAGCTCCACCCAACCACAACCAACACCCAACAGTCACCCATTATTTATATTGCACCATGGAGGGAGAACACAATATATTTTTGTTGTGGGGAAAAGGAAGAGGAAAGAAAAATTACAAAATTAGCTATGAGATTGTAAGAATAAACTAAAGAAACATGTATTAACAAGGGTATATTAGGCATTTACAATGGGAAGTGTGAGAGATTTGTTTTCCTAAAATGGTTATAGTGCAATATTTCTGAAGCCTCCTTAAAAAGCAAGTGGTGCAATAATAGCAAAACAAAGGAAGTAAAAAAAAACACTTATAACAGTGGCTCGCAAGGTAAAATTTGATGTCTATAGAAAATTCACTGTGACATTTGGAATCCATGAGAGTTTCATCAAGGCCATGCTTGGGAATGGTAGATGTTTTTTTCTTTATAGGGCCCAGAAACTAAAAAATTGTAAAGAAAATTCACGGTAATATTTATGTGAGTGATGAGTGATGTCAACCTGACTTCCAAGTGTAGGCATGTAGAGCACAATAGAATTTTTTGCGATTTAAGATCTGGTGTTATCATGTATTTTGTGCTTTTTGCCATTTATCAATGTTACTGACTTTTACTCCCTCCGCCCGTTCCTAAAGACCTCTAAAAGACTTTACAAGCAAATTGCAGAAACTACCACTCTCTACCATCACTCAATCCCCGTCACTACCCTTTAAAACAATACATAGTTGGACCAAGCCCAGCCCTTGAAGGAACTACTTTATGTTTCTACCTTTGCAAACCAGAAACTATACTTGCCCAATGAGACATGGCTCTGAACTTGACAGCATTAAACTGACAATTGCAAATGAAGCTTTGAATATTGAGGGAAAATTAAAGATATAATACCCCAAGAATACCTATCCAGGATTGAACTTATTAGTGATATTACAAGGTTACAGGAACAGAAAGTTAAAAACCAATACTATGAATAGCAAGAGAATTTATGTACCTCTTCTGAAACAGACCTAATAATCCTACAAAACTAGTCTCAGACTCTCAGGAGTGTTGTCTATGATACACAAAGAGGAAATGGTCAATTGAACAAATAGCAAAGTAGCTTCCAGAAGTTTGCTTGATCGGCAATGAAGAAGAAATTAAACAAGGTAAGCATACATAACAAAATAAGAAAAAAGAAAAATCTATAAATACGTGTATATAATAGAGTAAAAGGATTGTGCAAGAAATCAAAATCGAAATCTGAAGAAAAGAGTAAGAGCTACAAAAACAAATCACCTTAAAGACTTGCTCCAACTTTGCATCGGCAGAATGACAAGCTGCTCGCAATCTCTTTTCCATATTCTGAATAGCATTCAAGCATTTCATCTCTGCCTCCATATAAGCATTTCTTTTGTAATCCTGGATAATCAGTAAAATAATCAGGGATTCACAAAAATCCAGACAATGAGTATTCTACCCGAAAATCAGCACACCTGTCAGAAAATGATCCAACCAATCTTCAGATCTCAAAAGACCACAAAATTACAGTTCAAAATGTACTTCACACTCGAATATTTAGATTGTGCAGCCCATCCAATTAAAATTAATGTGAATATTGTAAAATTAGACCCAACAAGACAACCCAACCTTACTCATCTGAGAGAAAACTGATTTAACCAGGGTAAATATTTTAAGATCATAATTAACGTTGGTACCAAAAAGGCAAAGCAACCCCAAAAAACTAGAACCGACCAACATGTTTGACAGTCTACAATACAGTCTTGCCACTGATCAATCATTAAGCACCATCTGGTACACAACTGACTTAAAAGCTCCAACAATAATACTTCCTCCGTTCTTTTTTTTATTGCACCATTAGGGATTTCATGCTTGCCAATGCATTACTTTAGTTATTAATATCTTCAATTATACTTTTGTAAAAAAAAAATGATATTTGAAAAATAGTCGAGACGAATCTAATTAAATCCCACATGACTATGTTTTTCCTAATGGATAAAACAAAAATGATGGTCAAAGAAGATTAAGTGAGTAGTGTAAAAGTCCTTATGGTGCAATAAAAGGAAAACGGAGGAAGTACACAAGTAGTATTTTACAGTAAATGTGCTCAATTTCATCCCAGTAGATAGTTGTGTAAAGCTGGAATAATAATTAAACACACCGTTTCTTAAATTATCAGAAATAGCACATTGAGACCAAAAAATAAAACTGAAGCACCATATAAGCCAAAAAGGTTAGTTGTCAACTGCTAACTATAGTTATCCTCAAGTAACAAGGCATTGTAGCAAAGTCTTCAAGAGAAAAACTCGCCACCACACTCCAACATCTGTTCAGGAACATTTTATACTACTGAACATTTACCAAGTAATTTAATCACCATATCTGAGACTGCAGTAGACCGCCTCCAATGGATGCAATCAGTACTCCAGGCATTAAAAAAAATGCACATGAAGGAATAAGGATAGTTAACAGAAATTGTTAGTAGTATATTTAGTACCTCAAAAGCCTTCTTAAAAAATGTCTGGAGTAGCTTCTCAAATTTCTGCCTGACTGGACCAGCCCCCACAGCACAAGCATTGAAGATACCCAAAGCCTTCTGGACAGCCACTTCATGCGCTTCTCTTAGTGCTGCCTAAAATCAAAACAGTTAAAAATATGTAACAGAGACACAATATAATTTTTTATTGGGACCCAAACTTACTTCCTCGGCTGGCTTAGAACGATCAAAAGAGGACATATATTCCTCAGTAGCTGAATCATATGCCCTTCTGCACTCAGATTCTTCAACACTCTACAGATCAAAGAATTGATGCATTAGATTTGGGTCACCATTTTTCTAATTAGTCAACAAGTCTGCTGGTAGAGTTGATCACATTACACTGAGAATTGGGTCACCATTTTTCTAATTAGTCAACAACAACAAGGTAAAGGGGGGGAGGGGGGGGGGGGGGGGGGGGGGAGGCAAAGACAAGGTAAACTTGCAAACGAGAAAATTCCTTTACCACATACCCACTCCGTCCCTTAAAGTTTGCCCCACTATCCTTTTACGCTGTCCCTAATATATTGCCCCATACCATCAATGTACATTGGGGACAATTAAACTGTAACAACAATTATTTTCAGCCTTACCACTTTTCTCTCTTATTAACTTTGAGTAAAATATATTTATTGATACTCATTAACCCTTAGGTGGAAACTTTTTATGGTGAGAACCCCATCATGGGCCGTTAGATATTGTCACGATATAAAGAGTTTCATTAATGGCAGTTTTCGTAATATTGTAAAACTTTGAACCTAAATTACAACAATACCCTTAATGAAGATTTATTTAATAGACGTCGGATCTAACAACCCACGTTGGAGTTCTCACCATAAGAGGGGGTCTCACCACAAGGGATCTACTCATTTACTATAAAAACACATACCAAGGAAAAGTGAAAATGGAGATCACGCATGTATGGAATAAAGTAAAAGCGTATAGAAGTTAGAATACGGAGGAAAACGGAAAGTGAGTAACACTAAGGAAAACGGAGGAAGTATATCTTTATTTTCTTTGGTCATAAAGTCAACTAGGTGTAAGGTATTTTAAGAAACTAATTACTTTATTATATGTATTAAATTTTGTCACGCATACACATTATGAAAAAATAAATGTTAAATATTAAGTAAAAACTAGATGGAAAAAAAAAAAGGTAATTTAGAGGGAAACTAAACTTTTTTTACTATCTTTTACTATCGCAAGCCTTCATTAGTTGCTTTTTTTTTAATTGGATGTTGCAACATCTAATTTATATTTGAGTCATTTGACAATATTGTACTCCATAGTATTTTTTTATTGCCTAATTATTTTTCCTATCAACATTTATCATCAATCATTGACTTTTTTCAATGCATAGACCATTTCAAGATTATTTTATAAAAAAAAATTTAAAAAAATGAAGGAGGGTATTTATTTTAACTAAGTCAATCAATTAATATTTTAATGAAAAATAAGGGATGTGAGAGGAAAAGATACAATAAAAAAAATATAGTATTGGGTTTAAGTAGGGACCATGAGAAGAAAGAGATGCTATATTTTTTTTAGGGGATAAAGAGATGCTATATCAAAATGAAGTTGTTTGCAAAAATGGAAATGTAACGCTTAAAAAAACAGCAACATTTGGTAAGTGAAATACTTATAAAAAATATTAAAAAAAAATTAAAAAAAAAAAAAAAGGAGTATATGCCTTTGATTGTTACTTTTGACTATATCGATCCCACTATTTTATGAAGATTATACTTCTGAAATAAAAGGGAAAGGGAAAGCCTAAAAACGTATCAGAAAAAGGAATAGATACTACACATATGATAGGGATGCACAAGTAATTCAAATTGAATGTGAAGTTGTAATGGACTACCAAATCTGACTTGTATACTATACTGATTAAGAGGAAATTTGAAGGGGAAAGCTTGGAAATTTGATTAAACAGATTAATGGTTTCTTACAAAAGCTAGTAGGTTTAGCCTACAAAACTCATATTAGTGACTTGAGGTCACAACTCTCCAAATAGTGACTTAAGGTCACAACACTCCCAGGGATTCACTCCAAAATTCTGCCTGCTTTCTACTTTCTCCCCTCTCTCTATTTATACAAGGTTACAAACTACTAACCTAATAATACTAGACTTCCCAAATTGCCCAAACTACATTTGATAACTACTAAGATACTAAACTACCCATAATACCCTTCCCTAAGTCAGTTCATTACAGAAGTACACCATCATGAGAACATATCGCAAATTTTACTGGATCTAAATCTACAATCTAAAAAGGATACCATCAAGTGATAATCGGGAACTATAAAAGGATTGGGTCATTTGGGTGTTTAAGTCAATAGAAGAACATGATCAGGAGCTTGTCAACTTCAATGTCTCTTACTCTCAAAATATAAATTATTGTCAGCATGGGAAAAGAAAAAAAGAGATGACGCAAAAATATAATAGAATATACGTGTGTCATAGAAACCACATCCTTTTCAGTGAGCTTTTTCTTATTCGGGACATGTTCAAGTTGAATAGCCAATGTACCGTTGGCTACCTCCACCACTAATGAAAATGCAAAAAAAAAAAAAAAAAATGTACTTATTCATTAACATGTTATGGTTCAAAATTTAGATATTGGCATTCAAGGTTATGAGTTGAGGTAAAAAAAATAACCCTTGAGGTACTAATGAAAACTAAATATACATATATATATATATATAAGGAGACCGAACCCAAAGCCCTCATGAAGTCAAGGACAGCATAATTGTCATACCTTTAGTCCTATACAGAAATGTGATCTCAAGGAGTAAAGAATTATGGACCATCAAATTACACATCCAATCATTAGTATTTCCACGTATGAAATATCTAATGGTTGGACTATAATGGCTAGACAGCAAGGCCTTCAGGCTTCATTTGGTTGGGCAGAAAATATATCACACAGAAGTTCCTTAAGCCAATTAGAAAGAACAAAAAATCGTGTATAATTGTATAAAAAACAGTATTTTGATACATGTTCTCTGAAAAACTTAATTTAGAATTGTGATGAGATAAATTATGAGGAAATGTTTCCCTTCTTTCAAAAGTGAATATATATAACCCCATAAAAAGGGTACAAGAACATGTTTTCCTACATTATTTATACTGTGTACTTCATATAAAATTTCAGATAAAGAAAGAGCCTTTGCTTATTATCTGTTCCTTTGGCATCAGTTATTGATTTTGAATTTGACTTAAAGGGCCCCTCCTTACCCACGTAGTTACTAAACAAATAAATCTTGCGTGCCTAGAGGAGTAAGGCATTGACCATTTCATATTGAAAGTGAAGGTCAACGCACAACACTGTACAGTGCTTGTACACATTTTTGCTTTTCAATCAAATCAGACAAAGTACAAGGAAAGCAAATTCCACAGAAACATCTACAGCAGTGCAAATTCAAATTATCACAGGTAATACTATACAAAACCATGGATGATAGCAACACGATTGCTCTAAATATAGTCAAGGAAGCTCAGATTTAGAAAGTCCAAATCAATATAAAGAAACTGGTAAACTCTGGCGATAAAATCTATTTGCATCAAAGATAATAAAAATGAAAATACCTTGCTTCAAGTAACACGAATGTAATACTATAACTGAATACTGACCTGCCAAGAAGACGTAATGGTAGGGACTGCCCCATGATTTAATGCATCCAAAAATGATTGTGTAATACCAGCTAGCATTGGTCCATTCATTGTGGTCGCTCCCATTTGCTTTGGCCTAGTTCTCTCAAACACAAACCTTGTCAACGCATCCAAACCAGATTTAAATTCTGGCCTCAATTTGTTCAACTGCACGTAGGAATATCGTCTCAGTAGACTATCAAAAGATTAATTAAAAAAAAATAATACTCTGTAACATATATATATATATATATATATATATATATATATATACATATACACAACAGCAAATAGGTGAAATACTAACTGAGAGTTGGTCCATGCGCTGGAGTTGACTTTCATTGTTTAGTGGCCGCACAAGAGTGAAGCATTCTCTATCTGGAAAAAGAGCTCGAATTGACTCCCGAATCTAATCATGATAACATTTTGCATGAGAAGTTTTAACTGGACATGTATAATATATTTAACATAATAAGAACTCTCTCATCATGATTCATACACACAAAACACAGCATCTAAAGTAACAAAGAGTATTCTTTACATTAGCAAATCTAAGAACAAAACGATATACAAAAAGAACGGAGTGTTACATATTTGTGTCCAATCAATTGCTGGAAACAATAGTCTCTCCAAATATATGCTTGTTTCCATATTTCTTGCTAGCAAATACCTCATTCTTGGCAGAAACATCTTTTGCACCTCCTTGAACAGGTCTCAAAGCAAGCTCCAGATAATCTCTGGGAGTTATTTTCCTATTATCTTCAGTCAAGTCCAAATAGAAGTCCTGAAAAGCAATATTTGACAAGATCATTCCTAAAACATATACAAAGTTGAATCAGTTGCTGGACATGCTACAAAAGAAATTACCCTTAAAAGCCAAACAAAGATTGGAGAGAACTGTCCTAGCTCAGAAGCTGATGTCTTGCCTCCAGAAGCTCTCACTCGAATATGTTTGGTCATTTCAGTAACAAGAGAGAGGCGATCAAGTGCAGCCTCATCAATTCCACCCATCTGAATCAGATATTGGAAAAATTAATGTACCAAATTCTGACTCTAAATTTGTATTCAGAGATCAGTATTTGCATTTGTGAAGTATTCGTTTATCAAACACCAATATATCACACAGGCACACAGCTAGAAAAAAATAAAAGCAATCAAGAATTACATCGAAAAAGCAATTTATTGACAAGAAACAAAAACAAACATGTACCACATGTTCAAATTTTGACCTGATATTATAGTCAGAGAGCAGTGTTTGAATTTTGCAATATATCAAACACCATACATCACATGGATTGAAAATTCAAGATATTCATGCAATTAATTGACAATAAACAAAAACAGACATGTTTCTAACCTGGTTGTAGATGAACATGCTGGACAACAGGACAGCCAAGGAAAAGATCTGGGTGCTGTATGTTCCCTGAAGAAGGCTCCGATTAAAACAAAGGATATATCTAAAACACTTCAAGAAAATAGATGATTGGCAAAAAAAAAAAAAAAAAAAAAAAAAAAAAAAAAAAAAAAAAAAACAATATAAACAATGATGCTAGACCACCCTATGCAAATCTAACACTAACTAGTGCTTGCTTAGAGCATCTATCCTCATGATCCAATTTTGAATTATGAGTCTCTCTCATCCTTTGTTCTTGTGCCATAGCCCATGGAAGGAAAGAAATAGAGCGAGGCAGATCATTGGTTCATGTGATGGTTGGATCATCCCTTTCCTCCTCTCTATATCTCTCTCCTCATTTCTTGTGTGATGGAAGGATAGAGATTGAAGAACCAAAAATGGATTGAGAAATATGATGCCCTTAACAATCAAGTCCAAAAATAAATTACTGCCAAACACAATAAGTAGGGAATTCTAACCGTCTGATCATAGGCATCAATCCCCTCACTGTCCAAGAGAATTAAGTTATATTCAGTTCCATCTAACGCAGTCCTCTTTAGCGGAACGCTCCACAGCCAAAGCCCTTTGGTGCACGGCTTATGGGTAGATGCAACTTGAAATCCACTGCTCCTGCCTAGAAGCTAAACAGTACATGGACCATGTAAAACAATCGATTTAATAACAATTTCAAATTTGTAAACAAAAAAAAAAAAAGGAATATAACAAAACAAAAGTAATTTGTATTACAATGGTCACTAGCTAATGACAAGCAAAACTGGGAATTTAACTTGAATAAGAGCATGAACAAAGGAGGCAAATAATTGTAGAATAAGCATCAAACACTCAAGAGTCAAAGACACAAATTAATGTAATTTAAGCATCAAAAGCTTAAGACACAAATATCATCACATGGTACCTCGCTTCAGATGGATATGCTGGAATGCAAAGCTCTAGCTGGCTTTGCCATCTTAATGTGTCACTACAACAAAGAGATATAGACTAAAGAAAAGATACAATAAAGCTTAAAACTGAGATATTATTGCAGCTCAGTGGCAAAGCCAGAATCAACCAAGTATAGTTGGAGGCTTGAAGCTACGGAGGGCATAAACTTCCTCAGTATTTTTTTACTTTCAACATTTCTGCTTTTCTTGCCAATGAATAACTTCAACTGTTAATATCTTTAATTATACATTTGTAGAAATGATAAAAATTAAATTATATTGAGACATATCTAACAAAATCCCATATGACTCTTTTCATTTAGTATAAATCACGAAATGTAATTGAAATTGAGTATGCTAATAATGTACATCGTAGAAATGTTGCAATTATAAAAATAATAAATAAATAAAACACGCAGGAAGTACATTTTACATGAAAATTATATTGTATTACAAAGGTGCAAAACATTAAATAACAGAGTAAAGTCCAACATCATTTCTATATTTAACGGCAATAATACAACTCATTGAGTTCACATTTTTTTATTAGGCTTAGTTTGTTTTAGAGAGAAAAAATTCAAGGAAATGTTGTCATGTAAAATGTTTTCCACCTAAACAAACAGAGCTTTGGTCACACTTTCTCGTCTTTTTAATTCATTTTACCCGCATTAAAAATAAAAAAAAAAATAAAAAAAAAAAAAAAAAAAAAAAAAAAAACATTTAATTGCATGAAAATCCAGAAAAGAAGAAAAAAAAAAGGAGCTTTAATCTCTCTAGACATAATTTGATTGCCTAAAGCATATAATCAATCCTCAAAGAAAGTTGTAAGTTATGTACTACCTCCGTTAACGGTTATTTGCAACATATACTATAAATGGATGCTAACTATTATGTGCAACAAATGTTTTTTTTTCCTTTTTAGGTAATCATTTCTCTCTATCTCTCTCCTCATCACATGCACCCAACTTTTTCTCTCTCCATTTAACTCTCACAAACAAATTTTGCCTAGGAATCCGCAAACACCCTCTTTGTTGCAAATAATAGTTAACGGAGGAAGTAATTATTATCGCAAATCACGATAACAGTCACGGAGCCAATTTTGCAGGCAATGTAGATAGTTTGTGTCTGTAGCAAGACTTGCAATTACAACAATAGCACTTACAAAACTGTGCTGCTTATTAATTCAATTATCAGCTCCACTTCTACCATTACATAGTGCTACTTAAGGATTATCAGGGAATATTCTCTAAACAATCAATTTACATTCTTCATTCACACCCCAAGATCATCCCTAATTAACACAATCGAGCAAAGTAAATAAGTTTCGCAACACAATCACCTCGTTAAAAAGATTCAACTACAAGAACAGCCACCATCTAGAATCAATATAACATTTGCTAATCGTATATACATAATTAACAGTAAAACAATCACATTCAAATTAAACCATTCAACAAGACTACAAGCATCAAAGCAAACAATTCCAGCAATACAAACACATAAATAACTAAAGTTAACCTTCTTTTCAATCTTCCACAACAAAATTAACACCACTAAAACCCTAATTCAAAACCCTAACCCTAATTCCACAAAAACGAAAAACCACCAACCTGATTAAGAATAAAACTCTTGCCTTGACGAGCACGACCGCAAACAGAAACAACACCAATAGGTTCTTTAACAAGCTGAAGCACCGCTAAAGCTTCTGGATCCAATCGAAACTTTCCTTTCTCATCGCAATACACGAATCTAATAGGGCGAGCTGGTCCAGTGACTGCCGGCGCCGGCGAAGAAGACGACGGCGACTGAAAGTCCGACACCGGAGAGCGCGATGCCGGAGAAGGAGTTTCCGGCGAGGAGTCGCCGTTGTCTTTGGCGGCGCTAACGCTTCCTCCTCGGAAGAGTCTTTGCATCATTTTTCGAAGTTGTTTGCTTTTTTGTGGCTTTACAGTTTACACCGCTAAATTCTTTCTTTTTGTTTGCAAAGTTGTTTTTAAAGAGAGGGAGAGAAAGAGAGGGGGGGAATTTGAATCGTGGTGTTGAGGAGTTTTAAATTTGCGAGGTTACGAGGTGGTGTTGGATGGTCCATACTCTATGACTATAACCTCTATGCTGGTGGTTGTTTTGTTGGGTTCGGACTACGGTCTACAGCGTATGGTTGATAGGGCCGGATCATTGAAGGGACTCGGGTCTTGTTCTCCAACATCTACTATTTAAATTTTTAGCTAGTCTTGTGACCCGTCATAGCTGTCTGGTCCTGGTCTTGCGCTACAAAAATGAACATTTACTTGGAAAATAATTAAACATGTACTAGAAAAAAAATTGAACATTTTAGTAATTGAACATTTCCTATTAAAAAATGAACATTTCCTAGCTTGGAGCGTGTGGGGGGAAAGGAACAACCAGATTTTTCAGAACAAGAGTACTCTATAATCTATATTGCATCGTAGCCCAGCATCCCAGCGAGGTTATAGGCTCGTTGAAGAGCATGGAAATTATAGCAAGCTCGTCTATGGGTTCTCTCATAAATCCCAGTAGTCAAGTCCGAGAAGATGGTCTCCACCACCTGATGGGGTCATCAAATTGAACACATATGCTACTTTCGCTGATGATGGTTGATAGGCCCGGATCATCGAAGGAACTCGGGTCTAGTTTTACAAAATCTATTGTTCTATTTTCTTTTAAGTATATTGTAATACGAAAGCTTATACGAAATACACTAAATAAAGTGTATGTAAGCCACGTGTAGACATACATTTACAAGCTTTCTGATTGGTTTTCATTGTGGCTCTTGCTATATATTCTTGCTACAAAAGGTAAACTAGAGTCCATTTTATCGGGTGTTGTTTGGTTAACAAATAAAAACATGAGAACTTGAAATTCCTAGGAATTGAAATTGTTTGGAGTTGTTTGGTTGACAAATTCAATTCATGGGAAGTAGAAATTCCCATTCCCATGAATTCCCACTTCCCATGAAATGGAATAAGTGAATTACCTATGAGGGCCTAAGTAAGTGGAACTTCCCATGGGAAATCAATTTTTCAAGGAACCATTTAACCAAACAAGCCCAATGAATGACGTAAATCTCTCTATACACTAGCTTCTTAATTGGTTTTTAATTAGGTCGCGCTATATATTTTCGCTACAAAAAGTACATTAGAGTCCATCGATTGTAAAAAAAAAATTCAGAGATGAGACGATAAATTCCACTGTACACCATGTAGATTAAGGTAAGCTTCCGTTCAATAGTATTGTTTCTTTAATTTTATCAGAGGTGTCAATTTGATCAATTCACGACAAGCCATGTTCAACTAAGATCCGCCCCGAGTTACTTTTGAGTCGGGTGGAGTCACAATTGTCAATATACCTTATTTTCATAAAATAATCATTATTAAAAAACAATGATCGTTAGTTTAAGGGCCTGGTCAGTTCAGTTCAGCTCACTTCCGTTCAGCTCTTAATTTCCTTCTCTTATAAAATATTCGGTTAAGTTCAGTTCAGTTCAGCTCCTATTTTCCTTCTCTTATAAAATATTCAGTTTAGTTCAGTTCACTTTAGCTCCTAATTTCCTTCTCTTATAAAATATTCAGTTCAGTTCAGCTCAGTTCAGTTCAGCTCAGTTCAGCTCAGCTCAGCTCAGTTCGATTCAGTTCAGTTCAGCTGATTTCAGTCTATTAGAACAGGCCCTAAGTCTTGTGCCGAAGAATTAAATATGGGTCAATTTTGCCAGATTAGTCTTATCCATCTCATATCTACTCCTCTTTTCCTTCCCTTTATGTTTATTCTCATAGTTCCAGCCTTTCTCTTTTACTCCACTTCATGATGACCAATTAACCAGCCTTCAATTCTATTACTACTTCTTGACATTATTTTTCCTAACTCCTATATACAGTCACTCTTCAATTTCTTTTAGGAAAAATTAGAAAATAACACCACAAAAAAGCCACGATTTTGATAATAACACCATATAAAAAAAAGTTTTGATTATAACACCTCCAAAAATCTCAAAAATTTGATTTCACCACCGCATAGAGGATGCCGTCAAAAAAACCGTTTGTGGAACCCACTAAATACACGTGTCACTTATATATTGGTTATAATTTTTTTTTTTGAAAAAAAAAACCTAAACCCTTAGCCCAGCCACGAAGCTCACCACCGGCAGCCCTACATCCCACCACCGGCACTACCCCCCACTGCCGCCAAGCCACACCAGTGTCCACCCAGCCACCCCCACCCTCCTTAACCAACCCCGAAAATCCACCACAGCTGCCAAGCGACCAAGCCACCGCTTGTGTCCCTAGCCCCGCAGCTCCGGCCACCAGAACCCAACCCCAGCGCCGGCATTGGGGTCTAGCCCCTACCCTACATCCACCGTGAGTCCAGCCCCAACCCAAACCCAACCCCAACCCCAGTGCGACTCCAGCCTCAACCCCAGCCCCACCGCGACTCCAGCCACCACCTCGAAAACCCCATTTCCGTCCCGATCCAGCTTCCTTCCCCTTACCAGTCCCTTTTCCGGCAACCTCGCTTTTCCTACGCTCCGATTACGGCCCCCATCTCCTTCCTAAGCCTCAATTTTGGCCCATCTCCCCATCCCTTTTATGTCCCGATCCCAGCCCCCTTCCTCTTCCCCGATCCCTTTTCCGGTCCCTCCCCTTCCCCACGCTCCGATTTCGACCCTAGCTCGCAACTCCATAAACCCTAGCCACCACAAAAATGGCGACTAATGGTTGAAATCGGCCAAGTTAGGGCCTGAGTGGTCAAGTTCGGTGGCTGGAGGGGTGTCGGAAGTGGTGTAAGGGATGGGAATTCGTTGTGTATGGTGGCGGAGGTGGTGGTTGCGGGGGTTTTTCGATGCGAATAACGTGGTTGATGGTGGGGCAAGGCCGAGCTGGGGCAGGGGTTCGTGGTTTCGCCGGTTTTGGTGGGGCAGGGGTACCGACGGCTTGGGTTAGCCTGTCGGTGGTGGTGGACAGGTGGTGCCAGTGGTGGGGTTGGGCTGGGTTTGGTTGTTGAGGGTTTTTTATTTTTTTTTTTATATTAATTTTTTTTAAACCAATAGGATAGTGACATGTGTCTGTTATGGGCCCACTAACGGATTTCATCCAAAAATCCGTCAAGTGGTGGTGAAATCAATTTTTTGGTTTTTTTTGTGGTGTTATAATAAAAGTTTTTTTTTTTAAGGTGTTATTATCAAAATTTGTGTTTTTTTGTGGTGTTATTTTCTAAAATTTCCTTTCTTTTATCACTCCTAATTTAAAATTAAAGTCATTAACAAACAACAAAATGTAGATAAAAAATTATTTATTAATAGCACAGTACAAATGTTAAAGTATATATTGCAAGCATTTTAAAATAAAGAGTTCTTTATAAAATAAAAAAATTAAAAAAAAAAATCAAGAGGAATAAAAAGGTTTCGTTATTAATAAATATAGCCAAACAACACTTATAATATAAACAATTTCTTAAAAAAACTAAAATTCTAACACAAGTACATAGCACCTTAGAATCAATAATGGGCTTAAAAAAAAAAAAAAAAAAAAAAAAAAAAACCCACCTACATTTGAAAAAATACAATAATTGGGAGGGAACAGGAATCTAACCATTCAAAACTAAGCTTCAAATTTGGATTGGTATAAAGGGTGAACCTAGTGAAAAAAGAGTTCTCATTGTTGCACCTACCAAACTCTATTTTTTTTTCTTAGTTATTGACCTTCATTTTATAGCCACTTAAAGTCATGTATAGGGTACATATATCTTTTTTTTTTTTTCTATTCTTAAATCGGATGATTCAAGTCGGGTAGAAGTGTCAAAAACTAATTCGAACAACCCAAATCAAAACCAACCCCAAACATACTAATTTAGATTTCGACTTGTATAAACACAACACTTTAGCATGATTCAAATATGAATTAGACCCCACCCCACCGACCTGATCTAACTCCACCAACCCATTTATCTGAATTGACATCTCTAAAGTCGAGTAATGGAGTTGGGTCAATTTTATCAAGTCGTAAAGTTTTTTTTCCTTTCTAATTCTCAATTAGGTGGTAGTGCGATACTGTGATACGTAGTACCATTATAGATCGTGAAAATTGAGGTCATTTTATTCCCGAACCAACCTTGACCCATTTTTCATTCCCACATAACATTGAGCTTAAGAATTTAGTGTTATCATTCATTCATTCAATTAGTGAGTGTTGTAAGGTTTTGATGATTGTGAACAAATGATGATTATGTAACTAATATGTGTATTAAGATGTGCATGAACAAGTCATGAAGCAAGAAGATGATTGAGTGCAGGTTAGATCATTATTGAAGATGGTTCCCAACGTACAATGTATGGATCGTGCTTAAGTTCCTCATGGGGAACACAAAGAGAAGAAGAGTTTCCAAGGGGAAACACAAAGAGATGGAGTCTAAACATACAAACGTATTGTTAGACATTTGTATGCAGTTCCTAAGAAGAATGAGAAGTAATTCTTTGCAAGGAATAAGCAACAATTCATAAGTGAGAACAAGAGAAGAGAAGTTCCTTTGAAGGAACAGAAGCTTTGGAGTAGAAGCTTCAAGATAGAAAAATAAGAGTATATCACTAGTAGAAAATACGTAATGGCAAGCGGTTCAAACCCCCTAATGGGAAGCGGTTCTGAACCGCATGCCCTTAGGGGGCTTGCCAATTGGTCTTTAAAATGGCAAGCGGTTTAGAACCGCTTGCCAATTTTAGGAAAGGGCAGCGGTTTTGGCGCCAAACCGCTGCCCATTAGGGGTATTAAAAATAAAAAATAAAATAATTTTTTTTTTTTTTTGGTTTTTTTCACTTTAATTGATAAATAATCAAAATATATGTAATAACATTAATATTTTTATTAATTAATTGTTGTAATATTACAATTTCTGATTTTCAACTACAAAAAAAAAATTAACAAAAAAATATTACAATTTCTAATTTTCATCAACAAAAAAAATAAATTAACAAAAAAAAAATTACAATTCTGATTTTCAACAATCAATTAACCACCCCACACCACCAACCACCACACCACAAGCCACCACCCTACACCACCAACCAACAGCCACAACCCCACACCACCAGCACCACGACCCCCAGCCACTCACCCACCACGACCCCCCACCAATACCAGAACACCGCCAGCACCATGACAGGGTAAAGTCGTATCCCCTGATAAAAAAATAATTACCTAAATCACTAACTACAGTAGATAGGGAAGTAGGGTCGAACTCCACAGGGAAACAAGTCTTTTTAATTCTAATTAATTGTTATAATCTAGATTATCTAAGTAACCAATATTTTAAATATGAATTCTATACTACGAAGGATGAGTTTAGGGAGAAAAGAATCAATAATAAGGAAACCTAGGGTCGCAGGTTCACCAATAATTAATATTCCGGGATAGAACGAAGCAATTAATAATTAACAATGCATCAATAACATGATTAACAGGCTCTCGCAATTTATTAACCAACATGGATTTAACAGGCTCTCGCAATTTATTAGACCTAAGTTCCTATTAAAAATAGCCTTTAATATTAAATCAACATCTGCTCGATTCATCAATTCAATATTGCTAAACATTCACAACCAAATTACATCTGCTCGATTCATAATCTAATTGCAAAGAATTAAAACAGTTCAATAGGAAATTATCATGCAATATCAACAATCAATAATAACAAGCTATCCCTTCATATTAATTATGGATCCCCTTAAACCCTAGAATTAAACTACTCACTAATCATCATAACTAATCCAATCAAATAAACAATTAAAAACATAAACAAGAAAACAATTAAAATAGCTGAAATTAGAAAGGGAAGAAATTGTACCCAAAACAAATCTGGAATTAATGAAGGAATTAAGTACAAGAGTTTTGAGAGAATTCTAGAGATAGAGAAATACTAAGTAGAGAGAGAAAGTCCAAGAGAAGGAAGTGATTAATTATCCGTACAAAACCAAAATAAATATCTCCCCCAAAACACGAAATAAACAAAGCTTAATCAGGTTCTAACAAAACACGCGCCCGATCGGGCGAAGGGGGCGCCCGATCGGGCCCGCCTTTTTTTCTACGCCTATCTTTCAGTGCTGCGCCCGATCGAGCCTACGCTCACCCGATCGGGCGCGCATCTCCCGATCGGGCGTAAGCTTGCCCGATCGGGCCCGGCTTCATCTTGGAGGTTTGGACTTCGATTTGGGCTAGATTTCTCGGCCCAATCCATATTTCCTCTCGGGTCTCGAATACATGGTCCAATTGCCTCGGGCTCCGAAAATGGTCGTGCTCCTCCGATGCTCGTAGTCGCTTCATAAAAATCCCGGGAAAATACTCCAAAGGTGCAATTCCCTGCAAAACTTAACCAAAACTACGAAAACACTAGAAAACACATATTAGTAATAAAAGTGGCCCCAAAGGGCCAAAAACACTACTAATTATGACCGAGGGACGGGGGTAAAATACTATATAAAATAGACATATCACACCACCACCCACCACGACCCCCACCAACACCAGAAAACAAGCCAACACCACCATCCACCATCACCCGTCCACGACGACCCCCACCAACAACAAATCGACCTGAACAAACCAATTCAACCACCCATTACAAAAAAATAAAAAAATAAAAACTGAAAAAACAAAAAACAAAATAAAAGATTAAAAAAAAGGAAATACCTTGAATACCACAAAAAAAATCAAAATTGGCTTTAAATTTGGGTTTTAAGGGTCAAATTCGACCTTAAAAACTCTAGATCTAGAGTTTATATTGTCGAATTCGACCATAAAAACCCACAAGCACCACCACCGGACTACCATCATTTAAACCCACAACCCATAGCTCGAAAACCCACTGGAATTCACTCGAAAACCCACCGGACTACCACCGGAATTGGCTCGAAATCCACAAGCTTTAATGAGGTCTTGGCGTGACAAAGGAAAGATAGAGATGAGAGAGAAAGAGAAGGAGATGGAGAAAGTAGAGATGAGAAGATGTCGTGAGTCGTGACAATGGAGGGGAGAGAAGAGAGAGAAGTGAGGGAGTGAATGAGAGGAGAGAGAGTGAACTGAGAATAGGGGAGAGAGGAGAGAGAGGCCGTGAGAGGGGATTTAATGGGCTTAGGGTTTGTGTTGTGCGTGAATTGTAATCCCGCCTTTTTTTTAAAAAAAATGGCAAGCGGTTTGAAAATGGCAAGCGGTTTGGGGTTGAACCACTTGCCAATATATCTAATGGCAAGCGGTTCAACCTCAAACCGCTTGCCATTAGATATATAGGCAAGCGGTTCAACCCCAAACCGCTTGCCATTTAATATTATAGGTTTATTTATAAAAAAATGGATAAATGGCAAGCGGATTTTTAAAACCGCTTGCCATTTAGGGCTTCCCATAACTTATTTTCTACTAGTGTATTATTCTAGGAATCATGTAAGTATGTTGGATGACAAGCTCAAGTCGTAATCACCCAATCAAAAATAATACCTAAATCCACTAACTATGTAGATAGGGAAGAAGAGTCGAACCACAGGGAAACAAGTCAATTTATTTCTAATTAATTAAAAGCAATCTAAAATATCAAGTAACCGAATTATTATTATAAGGGTAACTAAACTACTAAAAGTAAGAGTAGGAAGGAATAAAAGTAAGAGGGAATTCAATGAAATAAAAGCCTAGGGCATAGGTTCACCAATAAACAATATTCCAGGGTAAGACATAACAATCAATCATCAATGCATCAATTAATCAGATCACAAAGGGCTTTCGCTACGTATTACAATCACAGAGTTAATTTACCGGTATTAAATCTTATCTCTCGAATCTCGACTTAACCATTTATAAATTAGTCCGCCTATTGAAACTAAGCCTAAACATCAATTCTCATCTCTCGAATCAATATTGCTAAACTCATACAATGAAATCTGGCCAAACCTAATTGCATAGCATTAAATCAATCAATAGGAAAATAATTAAGCATTGACAATCAACAATCATAAATTGCCCCTTCATATTATTTATCGGATCCCCATAAACCCTAGAAATAAAACTACTCACACATAATTAAATCTAAACTAAATAAAGCAATTAAATAAGCCATAAGAGAATAAAGAAATAAAATTGCTTAAATTAATAGAGAAGAAATCGTTACCAAAATCAATGGAACTACAAAGTTGAGCAAAAACAAAGTTGAGAGAATTCTAGAGAGAGAAATAATCTAAGTAGAGAGAGAAAGTCTAAAAGAGAAGGTAAACAAAAATTAAGTACTAATATCGTACTTAAACAACTCTAAAAACAATCCTAATTAGAAACTAAGAATTCGACAAATCAGGACCCTCAAAAACACGCGCCCGATCGGGCGAAGGGCTGCTCGATCGGGCCCGCCTTTTTCTTCACACTTCTTCTGGGCAGCTGCGCCCGATCGGGAGCGCCTTTCTCTTCGCACCTGAGTGCGCGCCCGCCCAATCGGGCGTAAGCTTGCCCGATCGGGCCCGGTTTCTTCCTCGAGGCTTGGACTTCAATTGGGCTTGATTCTTCGGCCCAATCCGGATTTCCTCTTCGGGTCTTGAATACTTGGTCCAAATGCTCCGGTATCACACACCGAGCCCTTAATCACCGGCTCTAACCGGTCCTGGGCTTCAAAGATGGTCGTGTTCTCCTAATGTCCGTAGTTGCTCCATGAAAAACCCGGAAACGCTCCAAAGGTGCAATTTTCTACAAAACTCAAGCAAAACTACAAAAACACTAGAAAACACCAATTAGTAATAAAAGTAGCTCTAAAGAGCCAAAAAATACTACTAATTATGACCAAGGGACGGGGGTAAAATACTATATAAATTGGACACGAGAAATTATTTGGAACATGCTTATGGAACTAAATTGGAACTTCAGTCTCGAAGGAACTGACAGTTTGGAAGGAACTGGGTGTTGCTGACCTGCCAGTTCCTTATGGGTTAGTCTGAAATTTGTGTATAGGAGAAACACGAGTTTGCACAACACTAAAAGTCGGATTTCAACGTTAATAGTCATTGCATTATCTTTGCCTACTTTCTAGGTAGTTAGTTTTGACTTGGTATTATATATTTTAAATAGATTTTATTTTATAAAAGATAAGTTTGTAAAATAAAATCTGATTTTCTTATTAGTCAAAAAGATAATTATTCTCCTTATCTTCTCCTATATTTTAGAGATTTGTTTTAGGTTGTTTCCCATTTAATCTCTAATTAGTTTAATATTTCAAATTAAATGGGTTAGTTATTTTAGGATAGAATATCTTTATAAAATATTTATTTTGAATGAATTAAATTCGAATCAGTTTTTAATTGATAAAAATCTGATTTGGTTAGAATTTTATTATTTTATATTTTCTATTCTTATTTATTAAGTTTTTGGAAAAATAAAAATAGTTTTTCACGTTTAATTTGAAACAACTTTTTACTGGAGAAAAATAAGGAGATTATGAAGAAAATGTTTTTGACTCCAATCCATGTCTTCCATTACTTTTTATGTCCATGGAGTTAATGGAGATAATACTTAGAATTTAGGAAGCACTACTATTATGGTTAAAGATCATGGGATGAATGAAGTTTGTCTTTAAAGCACTATAAAAAGACATGTATTCATTCATTCCAAACTGTCTAGCTTAAGTGAGTCATTCCATAATGGAGTTTGTCCCTAGTGGTAGAGCAGTAGAAAAAAAATATATATTTTCTCTCCACGTTGGTGAGCCAGTTCCTCCAGGTTCCAAGTTCCTTACATATCTCAAAAAGTCCAACATATTAGTTTTATACATTATATCTTTTATATGTATTTGAGAGTTGTTTAAGGGTGTGAGTGAACTCTTGTAATGGGGAATTTATAAGGGTTTGAGTGAAGTCTTGTATTAGGGTGAGAACTTGAGTGAGTTCTTTGTATGTAGATAAAGCTTTGAGTGAAACTTGAGAGAAAGAGAAAGAGTAAGGCTTTGAGGGAAGTCTTGAGTGAGAAGAGAGGTATTTGAGGGAAGATTTTGAGCTGCAACTATAAGAGGGAATAGTTCTTGGGGATATGATTCGTTGAGGAACTCGGTAGAGGCTCAAGTTCCTCATAGGTTGTAACAGAGTCGTTGGCCTATTTTAGTGGAATGTTTTGAGTCAAAATCCCTTTGGGTCGAGGTTTTTCACTTCCTATTTGACCTAGGAAGTTTTTCTCGCTCGTAAAATCTCTCTTGCACTATTTCTCTATTGCGTTAAGTTTCTTTTAATTCCACAAAAAGTGACTAGCAATCTCCATACTACAATTCACCCCCCCTCTTGTAGTATTTCATCTAAATAACAATGAGGTTTTTTTATTTTTATTTTATTATATTTTTTATTATTATATAAAAGGAATTCATTGAGGTTTTTTGCTTACACTTTTTTTTTTTCTTATTTAATCTAATTATTATTACTGTAATTTATCGATTGACATCCAATAAAAATTCTTTCAAAAAAATAAAAAATATCATACAATAAAAATTCCACATGAAACTCTTCTTCTACTTTTCTTATATTTAACTCACTTGTTTCACTCCGTTCAAAAAAAAAAAACTCACTTGTTTCACTATCTTCCTAGCTACTTCGTATGAAAACAAACCAAAGGAAGTAGATGACATCTTAATTCACTAGATTTTTTATTATTATTATTATTATTTTTTTTATTTTTTTTTTTTTTTTTTTTTGTGTGTGTTTAGAGAGCCACAAAAGCAGGAGTGAGAATCGATTCCAAGATCTCTTGAAATCAGGAGGAAACTCTAACCACTTAAGCTATCCCTCAATAATCCTATCTCAAAATAAAGGGATTTGCTTAATATGAATGAAGTATAATTTTCTCTAAATTTTATATTAAAAATTGATTAAAACAAAGATTAAAATAATCCAAACCCATGATTCATGACCTAGTAGGTGCTCCTTCATTAATGTTGTTGGCCCATGATAAACGATGGCTAGTTGGTATGTTGATTTGAAAGGTTGATGATTCTTGATTTTGCAGCCCAATTTAGGTAAGTGACACTATACAATATCTGACTAAATCATGTTCGACAGGTTAAAAAATGATTTGCATCATACTTGTAGACAAACCGAGATTTCGACAAGATTGGAGATTGAGTGAATGCGAGTCATTAAATTGACACAATTGCTTTAAAAATTGGACAATGCAAACTTCTATAGTAATTTCATTGTGCAAACTTCTATAGTAATTTCATTGTGCATATAGTTTTGTTACTTGAACTCTTCATTTTACCTCATGCATCATTTATGACACCGAGCCTAAGCAACATAAGCGTAGAATATTCTCCTTGTCCGAGCAACATAGGCGTATAGAGTATTTCTTCTAATTTTATTACTGTTTACCACATCCTGTGCTGGCTAGCAGGTGCCAAACCTCCACTGCCCCAGCCACGGCCCGGCCGCCCCTACCACCGAGCTTTATAAACAGAAACGACAAGGAACATACAATGACCGCCATCACATCTTTGCATAACAACCAAGTACAGCCTGCATATATTGTTAGCTAATTTGTTATTTAAAAAAAAAGGTTTCACTAATCCCGTACGTCCTTTTCACTAAAAACTACAAATAGTGAAATGCAAAATGATTGAAGAATAGTATTGCAAGTTAATTAACTAATTGTATGGCAACTGTAAAATGGATATATATATACCTATTGTTTCTTTTTTATATAGAGCATTTGCTTTATTACAATGAGAACAGAAAGAGCAAGTTGTTACAAATGCATTTTTTTTTTGAAGGTAAGGAGAAAGACCCTGATTGTACCTCAACCCTCGTGGTTTTTTTTTTTTTTTTTTTTTTTTTTTTTTTTTTTTTTCCGGTATTTACGGGTCAGACACTTTGAAAGTGAGAGAGAAGGGTAAGGGATCCCCACCCTCAAAAGTGTCTCTAATAAGGATTGAACCCCCAACGTCAAGGTTGGAAGGTGACAATCTTACCACTAGACCAAGCATAACTTGGTTGTTGCAAATGCAAATTGATACATACTACACTAGAGACTTAAATTAACCAACACCTTAATTACATGACATTCTTCTTTTAATTTGTTTAGGGAAAAAGAAATCACCGAGATATAGGGAAAATTTATGGATAATCATGATATTTGAACATTAGACCATATGTTCCTAGTTTTCATTATTCCACCACCTTAACTGGTTAAACACTTTGCAAGACATGTACTCAGCAACTTTTGGCGTATATGTACATCAATACATGTGTTGTACGCCTGTATACAAGTATTATTTCTTAAATTACTAGTATTTATTAAAATTATTACATGGAGGCGAACAATATTATGGAGTATAAAAATATACGAATTACAATTTTCGATTTAGGGTCAATTATTAGAAACAAATAATCTATAACAAGTATACATAAATGCCCAATTTTTTCTTATATAAACCACTAACATTTGCCAAAATAGATTAGATGAATATAGAAAGTCGAAATGTTTCACTCAAAATAAGGAGGGAGTACATAACCGATCAAGTAAGATAGAGTCTATTACAAATGAATCAAATTTTCGAAAACACGATGAGTACTCCATGAGTAAAAGTAGTATTACTATACGTACATTAAAAAAAAAACAGAGTAATATTTTTAAGGTACGAAAGGAGTATACTATCACCTTACCTTAAATGGCAAAAAAACATTTGATTAATTGCAACCTTGAAAGGGCATTGAAGATAGGTATTATAATATCTTGTCAAACAATTAACAAGAATTGTGTCCTTCCTAATTGTCAAAAGTGGGCCTAAATCCCACGTGAAATATAACGCTGTTCATTGAAAATGAAACTACACTAACCCTTAAGATTTAGACAATTTAATTTATTAACAAATCCATCTCAAATTATTAAACAACCATTGCACGCACATAATTAATTAAGAACAACACCATTTGATATGCTATATAAAGTATAACCAACTTTTTAAAAATAAGTCTATAACTCACAAAGCTCTACTAACAAGTACAATAAAGAGAGGTAGCTAAGCCACAAATCAAAAATAGGAGTATTAGCTATAATATGTACTCCTCTAAACATTCTCAAAACAGAAAACAACACCCACAACCAAAATGCACGAGCAAGAGGCTAACCCAAGAGCAAGTTAGGCTCTTAGAGGCTAGCTTCAAGTTGGATCGGAAACTAGACATGGACCGGAAGTTCCATTTGGCTCAAGAATTAGGCATTCCATCGCGACAAGTTGCAATATGGTACCAAAACAAGAGGGCTAGGTGGAAGAGCCAAAGCCTAGAGATGGGCTATGCAACCCTCCAACAAAGGCTTGAGAGTGTGGTAGTTGATAATGAAAGGCTTGAAAAGGAAGTTCAAAGGCTTAACCAAGAGTTAGAAAATGTACGCCAAATGTTGGTTGCTTCAACCTCAACATCAAATTCATATGCATGTGATGAGGAAGGACACTCGGGTTTGATTAATGGTGAGCCTAGTAGTTGCTTTCATAGGGAGCTTTATGCTTGTTTGATTGGCAATAATGAAAGACAACTTTGAATTTTCATGTCATTTATATTGTAATTCCTCTGTGATGTCCATGTATAAGGATCTAAATTTAGACACTATAGAGGTTATGACAATGTTGTGGTCTTATTATTCATGTTATATGCATATTAATGTTATTTTTAGTGAATTTAGTATAAACTTTATAAGTATATACATTATGCACCATCATGAACTTCTGTTTTTAAAGGTTTTGGTTAGCATTGGATAGGTTAAACTGAATGGTAGCACATCTGTATCTTATACTAAAGCAATAGCTACTTAGGGGGTGTTTGGTTCACTTAATTAAGATATAAGGTATAGGTTTAGAATGGTTTAAACTCATACCTTATGTTTGTTTTATGATTTTAAGAGTTTTAAATCCATACCTCAAACCCCCAATGTATGGGGTTTAGAAACCTTGGGGGGGGGGGGGGGGAAGAGAGGTAGGTTTGGCTTATTCCCATACTTTAAGGTATCAAACAATAGAAAAAAATTTCATTCCATAATCATACCAAACATATGGTATTAAGAATCGAGTTCCAAACCCATACCACTATGGTTTCATTCCTGATTCCGACCTATACCAGTTTGCGAACCAAACGCCCCCTTAAGGAGTTTTTATATTTTCCCTCTTAAATCCCTTTATTTTCCTTCCCAAACATCAAATTCCCTAGCTAGTTTGTACTCCGGTCTTGTTTGAAAAAACTAGCATTAGCAAGTAGCTTTTGGCGATTTAGTAGCGGGTAGCTTTTAGGGCAGTGAGTAGCTGTCAATTACTAGGGGCATGGGTAGAGGTTAGCTGTCAAAGTAACGTAACGGTTGATAACATGAGTGTTTGACAAAAGTAGCAGTAGCAATACTAAAATACATTAAATTCATCCATATTGTTTTAAAAGGTAACCAAAAATTGACAAACGCTACCCGCTACTAATTTTGATGTTTGTTAAGCTAAACGCTACCTCTACTACTAACCGATGCCCGAACCACTACCTTGTCAAACACTCTTATTTTTTTTCTAATAGTGTTTTAACTTTGTTAATACAAATTGCTACCTCAAACATAGAGCCTCCTTACTTTTAATTGTGGAGTACCTTTTTTTAAGTATCTGCCTCATCTAATTAATTCACACTGTTTTAACAAAATTGTAAAGTTGTTACCATTTTTTCAACACACTCTTAACTATTCAAAATTTATTGTGAATACAACAACACAAGGATTAGACCAATAACAAATTTTAAATAAGGATTTATAATCATAAATAAATCAAACTTCCAACCATTTGTTCAGGGATTATTTTTTAAAAAAAAAGGTAGGATGAAAAACCCTACCAATTCGGCACCTCTTTGAAGTTTAGCCAGCCCAGCTCCGTAAGTCGACACTAATAGAGGGGGGAGATAAGGAATCTCCCTACTCCCAATTATTTTGTAGTTAACGGAGCTCTAATTTGTAACCTCAAATTCACAAGGTGAGTTCCCTACCAACTACACCAAGCTTTGTTTAGTTGTTCGGGGATTACTTAGTTACCCTCTATTTGAGAGGAAAAAATTTGGCTCAAATTTATTAGCCCAAGTATTTGACTAAGCCCATTAAAAATAACCTTAGAACCATTTCACCTAATAAATTCAACCCAAATGGGCCCTTAATCAACAATAATACCCCATTATGATTCCACTTCAAACTCCATAATACTCTATGCCAAAAAGATATGAGATTTTTATTTAGGGACGGAGAAATTATCTTGTATGTCATGCTTTGTTTAGCATCATTTTTTTGTTTTAGTTAAAAAAAAACTAAAAACCAAAAGTAAGAAACAAGAAAAAGGTGTTTCCACTTTCTGTTGTCAGTTTTTAAAGTTATCATGATTTTAATATGTCTAAATAATTTTTTATCATTATGTGACATATATAATATACTTTTAAAAAACAAAAAACCAAAAAAAGAAAACCACAATGATGCCAAACAAATAGTTATAAGTTTTTATTTTTTTGGGTTTTTCTAAGCTATGCCCCTAAACTTCTTCGGTTTCTAAGCTGTGCCCACGGTTTTTAAAATGTCTAAGCTATGCCCTCCACTTTACTATTTTTAATTAACAATAACCAATTACATTTAAACTCCGTTAGTAGTTGTGGAACTGTTAAGTACCTCTGTTTGGAGGGAATATTTGCCGCCATAATTGTTAGGGTTTTACTTGTATTATAAAAGGGGGCTTGTATAACACAGTTCCCCTGTTTCTTCTTGTCTACAAAAAATTTAGCCCAAAAAATTTAGCTATTACGATGACAAGCTCCCGTTCTTCTCCAGCAATTTCTAGTTGTCAATGGGATTTTGTTAGTCCCAAGTGCAATTGCAAGCCTAGAATCAATTGCTACATCAACAATCACAATTACGCCCAAATATATGTAAAACAACAAAGAATAGCTTTAAATTTCAGAAATTTATGTGAAATTACCTGTCTTAGAGTCCGAAATTTTCGACCTTAGGTATAATTCAATTGCCCAGCCACCACGACTCCACCTCGCAACCAAAACGCAAGCACAAAGACGAGTTTCGATCCGCGAAATTCAACAACGAAAGCTGTGTTTATAAATGAAGATCGCTCATCGCATTCTTTGTTTGATTTCAATCGCAAATTCTGGGCACTACTTTTTAAGGGTTTTGATTTTCTTTAGAGTGTTTATGAAACAGAGTAGAAGAGGAGTTTGATCAGTGTGTGTAAGGGAACAGGAAGGATTTTTTTTTTATTTTAATCGTTTTTTTTAAAGAGAATTCAATCGTTTTTTTTTTTCTTTTTATTTTCTATTTTAACTAGCAACGACAACTAACAGAGCTTAACGTCGGTTAATTACTGTTGATAATATAGCGTATTGTTAATTAAAAATAGTAAGGTGGAGGGCATAGCTTAGACGTTTTAAAAATCGTGGGTACAGCTTAGAAACCGAAGAAGTTTAGGGGCATAGCTTAGAAAAACCCTATTTTTTTTTAACATGTATGCGCCTAAGGAAAACTTGTACTGAAGACGTGGAGGCATTGGGCTTGGTACTTTTGAATAATTGTAGTGAGCTGATTGACGTGGGCTTGATCCATATGAAGTCCAAACTCCAACTCATAAAAGCCCAATACATTAGGGAAAGAAAATGTATAATAAGATTAGCAACATGCACCTTATCACTAATCTTAATTCTTATACTACGTATCACATATCAGATTTCGGCCCTATTCTATTCACCTAATTTAAACATGCATATTTTATTATACTTGCATCAATCGACTATACATATTTATGACCATTAACCTATTTTATTATGCCTTTTAAAAAAATTTAGAAAAAAAATTATATTTTGAAAATATAAATTGAGATCAACTCAACAACTGTTAGGGGTAAAATATGGTTAAAAAAAATAGTATAAGAATAGTCTATAAAGTCAATTGATGCAAATATTGAAAAACGCAGGAAGTATAACCTTTTATAAGTTCTAACAAGTTAAGATAAGATGATAAGCTCAAATAAGAAAAATCAGGTGAAAAGAGTACGTTTACACACTCTTAATATTAAGATTACTCTACTAATCAATAGATCATTAAGTAATGTTGAATAAAAGTACAAGCCCTTACATATAATTTAAAAAACTCATTTTCAAGAAGGATAATCAACTCCGAAATTAAGATAATATTTGTAAGATCGAGATCCTTATTTAATGTATTTACGAGTACAAGTTTAAAAATTAAACTAGTATACATATCCGGGTAATGCTATACAATTAGTAGTGTTTCAAAAGTAACGGGTAGCATTAAAAAAAAAAAAACGTCAAAGTCAAAATACATTTAATTTGATAATTTTAATGGAATCATTTGATAAATTTACAAGTAATTTTTATTAAAAAAAAATTATACAGAAAAAAAAGGGGGTGTTAAATACCGCCAACAATTTTTATCAAAATCGCCAACATTTAAGGTGAATGGACACCAATACCCTTACTATACCCCCACCCCATCTTCCTCTTTCTCTTTTATTTTTTTTCTCTCTCATCACAATACCACATCCAAACCACCATCAACCTCAAATAGAGGTTGTACATCAGAGGTGAAGAGAAGTGGTGGCCGGACGTGGAAGGACAACAACGGTGAGGATTGGAGGTGATGAACCGGCATCACGGTGGTCAAAATTGAAAAACCAGTTCGTCACTTTGCTCAGTTCTTGTTTTTAATAATCTCCGGCGCTCACCATGGTCAATCGGCGTGCAAAATCGGTCACCCGAGACGGTAACTGGTTTTGGATGTCGGTCTACCGTGGTCAATCGACACCCAAAACCGGTCACCCGGGACGGTAACCGGTTTCCAGCGTCGGTTACCATGGTCAACCGACGCTGGAAACCGGTTACCGTTCTGGGTGACCGGTTTTGGGCGTCGGTTGTGCTGGTCGTCGGATTTAAAAGAAAATCACCACCCTCCCGCCGACGTGGGAAGGTGGTGGGTTGTTTATTCGATGGCTGATGATTGTTGTTGGTCCGATGGTTGATGATTGTTGTTGGTTCTTTCGGGATTTCGACCTCAAAAACAATTTGGTGCCTTGGTGCAGTGGTTGTAGTGGTATGGGCGGTGGTCGTGGTGGCGTGAGTGGTGGGTGGCAATGGTAGTTGCTTTTGTGGTGATTGAGTTTGAGTTTGAGGCTTGATTGATGCCTTAGGAGAGAGAAAGCAAAGTGAGGATGAGTAAGGGTAATTTTGTCCATTCTTCACTTTTGTTGGCGGTTTGATAAAAAAAGCTGGCGGTATTTAGCAATCCACAAAAAGGATTGCAATCGTTATTATAATGCCAAATAAAAATCGTTATTATCGCAATTATGATGTAGTGAAGGAATAATAGGCCCAAATAACGTATTAATGGATAATAGAGGCGGCAATTAGCTAGTTACGTCATAAGCTTAAATTAAACATAGGAAGGAAAATTCAACTTGACTTTAGCAACTTACAAAACTTTACAAATACTACGTATATAGTTAAACAAGTCATGCTTCATGCTTTCATCATTTTTGTCCATTCATAAATCATTTACCATAACACAATTTTAATTAATTAGTGATTTATTCATCAACACAAAAATGATGCATTTCTTAGAAAAATTGGGTACGGTACAAGAAAAGGACGGCATACGTAGATTAAGTGATTAATGTACATGCAAACGTAATAAAATACGATGAATAAATTGATAATCATAATCTTAATTATTATACATTGAATTAATCAATGATTAAGGTGTGACTAATTAGATATATAGCGTAATTTCATCATCATTAACGTCACACTAATCATCTTTGCTGTAATGTGTCTTTTTTTTTTTTGACTTAGAAGAAGGGTTTTATGTTGCCAGATGGAAAAAGGAGAGAAAATTCTAAAGCTTACTTCATTATTGTGGCCAACTCAATTAAAAGCAATTGTAATAGATAAGTAATTAAATTGGGTGATTAATTAAACTATAATTAGTGCCACTATCAAATTGATTGCTTGTTAACCACTAATTTTGATTTCGTGGAAATTATGGCTAGCTATTGTTTGGGTGGTATCATCACTATCACGGTATATATGTATATGTAATGGAGAGCAACATCTTTTTGATTGCTTTTTTATAATATAAATTAAGTTATAGTGATTTCATAAAATGTTGGATGGTTTCAAAAATAGTCTATAGACTTGTGTAAGTGAAGTTCTGTTCTTTTGTTGGTACGTACAAATGTGATATTATACTTTAATTAGTTTTAAACCACTTTTAGTATTGAAATTATTAAGGTATATGAGGTGTCGACCAATAATATACGTATTAATTTTTTTATATATAAGTATTTATTTTTCAATCTCTTTCTATTCTTCTTAAAAAGAAAATCCTTTTCCCTTCATTTCCTTCTCTCATAAACACCATGTTGTATTGTTGACAGTAGTTTGATCAAGAAAGAAGCTCAAGTCATAATTTTTGCTAGTTATCACACAAAACTCTCCAATTTGCTTGTTAGGTCGTTGGGTTTTTAAGCATTATTCTCACGAGCACTATATTTACCCCTACCATTCTTCACTCTCATTCATCAACTCAATCAACTTAAAATAAAAAATGTAACTCCTCTCTTTGAAGCAAATAAAAGGGGACAGACAGTAGGGGCAAGGGGTCCATTCTGATTTACTGAAATGACCTGAATTGTTTATGAGAGAATTGAAGGGAATTAGAACTGAAATGAACTAAACTGAACTGAAATTAACCTGAAGAGAACATGCCCTGGATCATAATAATGAAAAAAAAGTTTCAAACAACATATAAATACTTCATAAATAAATAAATATGCAACAAGCTAGGCAATCTAATGATTTAGTAGCATGCATTAAGCCATTGTCGTTGGTAGTTAGATGGTCAATCTATGGTTGGATCTGCTAACACTATAACGCCGTAATCACACTTTATTCTATACTTCATCTACGTATACATACGATATGTTTCTTTTTGGCTGCGTCAAAAACTTACAATTGAAACCAAATCCAACCATTTTACAACTCAAAAAATTGGGTTCTAGAAGCAGTCATTTTACTGTAATAAAATAAAATAATTTGACTCAACTTTCTCAATTTTTTTCCAATGACATAATGCATGGATGAATAAATTAACCGATCGAATACTTGTCAATCTTATATTCCGGTGTAAAATTACATTGTTTTATATTTTCATCCATAAATTCCCTCCGTCTCATAATATATAAGAATTTGAATTTTTTTTTACTATTCATGTATTAGGTTTGACCATAATTTTTTACTAATATAATAAAAATATATTTTATCATATAATCTGTTGTAAGATAGGTTTTAATATAAAGTTTCATAATATTATTTTAAAAATATTTTTTATTAATATTTAATTATATGAAAATAAAGTCAAACTAGTGTATTGTCATGTGTGCAATGTTTGACTGTGTCATGTATTATGAGACAGAGGGAGTATTCTATATCTATCATTTGTCATGAAATAATACTTCCATTTTATAACCTTATTACATGTCATGTTTATTTTGGGTGTTATATGTATGTGTACTGATTTTTATTGGCCAAAACATCATTTGAAAGCTATAATTAATTTAGTAATAATCATAATAGTTTCACTCAGACTATACAGGTTAACAATCTTAACAGGATTTAAAGATTTTTCGCTTTATGGTAGATTTTTTTTAAAAAAAAAAAACATATTTTGTTTGTTAAATCCTCGGAATTTAAGTTGTTTCATTTTGGTCAGGATTTTCACTTTGACCTTCATTTAATAATTATACTCCATATCTAGCTATTACGGAGTAAAAATTATATAGACTTGTAAGATCATGTTAGATTTTTTTTTTTTTTTTTTTTAATACGAGTATAATTTTTATTTATACTCCGTATATAATTAATGATATCAATGGTTACTTAGTGATCTAAATGTTGATGATTGTGGATTAGTGTTTTGCACTTTCAAAATCTTTGACTTGACTACCTGAAATTTAGAGTTGACTGGTAGGCAGCTTGTATGTACAATGCCAAAGAAGTTGCTCAAAGCGTAATTTTGTGATACATTTTCTAGTCGGGTTTCTAGAGGCTGAACTATTGTAATAATTGGGCCGTGTCAAGATTATGTTTAGACTTTTTAAAGCAGTCTAAACACAAGAAAAAATCCACAGCTAATTAATCTCAAACTGAGATTTTTTTAAATTTTTTTTTAAAAACGGATGGAGTACTTAATAAGGCACAAGTAAAATATTATAATTGATGGGCGATTTAGAATCACACTTGTGTTGTTTGAAGACAATCAATATTTTTGTAAAAGCTGTTTTCTAACAAAATTGTTCTAATATACTTCTAAAAGGTGGAATATAGCTGCAAATTAAACAAAGTTCACAAATCTGCTAATATGAGTAATATCTAACTTTTTTTTGGCGAAGTTGTTTGCTTAATTTTTTTGGACATAAGACCAAGCACTGATTGATACTCGTACATCACATGCAAGATATTGTTTGAATGTACTGTATTTATTTTGGCTCAAGTCATTTTTAGGTGTGTGGCAAGTCACTTAAATTAGCCAAAATAAACTATCAAGTAATTTTAACTCATAAACTATCAAATACTCGACACCATATATTTCAATTTCGAGTTAGGAATTCATCGTATTACATACTCCCTTTGTGTTTATTTAAGTACCTAATTTAATCGTTATAATTGCCAATGTTGAACTTTGACTGAAAATATTTTTAATTATGAATATTGTATACTTGTAGATTATATAAAGTTTTTAACAAATACCAATATGACTATTTAATTTTATACAACATATATAGTAGTAGATAATAAATTTCAAACTGAAATATTTTTTTAAAAAAACAGAGTGAGTCAAGTAAAAGTCAATTTTCTTAGAGTAAAGCCATTGGTTGCCCTTTTGTAGTGGGCATGAGGAGAGAGAAAATGAAATAATATTTAAAAAATAAAATTTCATCAATTTTGGAGAGAGAAATGCCATGACCAGGTCATGGCCATGACCTTTGGCAAAAGGTGGGCAAAGAATTTGAGTCCGCCACTTGTCCATCTATTATTGGCTGATAGTATTTATATTTTATTTTCTTTGTACAAGTATAATAAAGAAATTATTTATGAGTAGGGCAAGTAGTGGGCAACCAATGAGAGTGTATGGTCATAGGTGGGTATGAGAATTGGGCATAAATGAGATGAAAGAGAGAGATATGTATTAAATATTTGATGACCACCATTGGCTTGGGCAACCAATGGCTGTACTCTTATATCCACCAGTTGATGATAAGCAATATTACTATGGAGTATTATAATAATTCATAAAGGGTGGACCACGTCAACGGTTACAAACCTAATCCTGAACTATTAATGACACGTGGACAACGACATTTAAACCCTCAATCCATTGATATCATCTTATGATATCATCTCAATCCATTGATGATGAAATGACTAAAGAGACGAACATGCACCGAAATTGGATAAAGGGAATAAAAATAAACCAACAACAAAACAAAATCATTCTTCAATTTTTTATTTTCATTTCATGTAATAAAATCATTTAATATTAATAAACACCATCATTTTCTTTATGGTCTACATACACAACCATGAATAATGATAATAGTAATGTACAAGAAAATCTACCTTCTATTAAAAACTTGTAAAAAGTTATCATGACAGCTAGCACTTGTAAAATTTCTCATACATCAATTGATTCTCCCATTGATTTGGTTCAAAATATTTATCATTTAACTCATGTAATATGAAAAAAGACAATTATTTATGGAGAACCAAAGTATTTTTGTAAATTTAAACTATTTTCTCGGATAGAATTAATTGTCACGTTGATATAATACTTCAAATTGCTAAACTCGTATGGATGCAGTAGTGGTTTAGAGCCATAACGCGCCGGCTTGTTTGAGAATAGGCACCAATTCACCGGAAAGATGAGTAGCCATAACTTTTTCTAGGCCACCAAAAAGCTCACCACCCACAAACACCAAAGGAAATTGCAAGGTGTTTACACTATTATTATTATTATTGACTACAAATTTTGATAAAGAATTAATCAAAAGAGATTCATTAGCATTACTACTATCAATCTCAAACACAGGAGGATTAACTCCTAACCCAAGCAACAATTTCCTTACCACATGACACATACAACAACCTCGCTTTCCAAACACGATCACCGGATTCTCCTTCACCAAACTCTCCATTGTATTACCATTATTAACATTGTTACTCCCACTATTACCACCACTATCAGAGGAGGTACTCGCCACCGGTACCGGTGGGAGTACCTCCCATCTCTTATAGGGCAATGCCTCTTGCATTACACAATATGTGTACAAGTATAAATAATATTTGGAGTTATAATATAAAGTTTTGAAATAATATTATGAGGGAAAATAAAAATAGTGGAGAAAAGGGGGAGTTTGGTTGGTGGGAAAGGGTGGAATTTATATAGGAAGAGAAAGGGTGATGAGTTGGACGTCAACTATAGGATAGAAGGTGGGGTAAGAATGACGTCATAAATAGCGTCACTTACACTGTGAGTGGGTCGTGGATGACGTCAATAATTGCTGGAAAATGTATGGAGTGACGTAAGCATTGACGATGACTTCTTACATATCCAAATAAAATTAAAAGCCAAATTCTATCATGTAATGGGCTAGATTTTTAGGTGGTTACGGTTGTTAATTAATATTATCATGCTATTTGGTTGGTTGAATTAAATATATAGTTATGTTTAATTTTAATTGATTTATTAATACTAGACTATTTGAGTATCAAGTTTGCGTATTAATTGGTATACTCTTTTGTAAGATTTGGTATGTATAAAGATTGAGTTAGTTGAAGTTCAATGATCTGGCCAAAAAAAAATAATGCTATTTTAATTTTGTTTTGTTTTTTAGAGATCAATTTTTGTTAGCTTGTTGTAGAGTTTGTTGATTAGGAATTTATATAATTTTATGGGGACAATTTGGATACGATATATTATATTTTCGAATTATTTCAGTTTTTTGGTGTCAAAATCAAGTTCATACATAAATAATGTTTATAATTGTCCAAAAATTTTGTTCTTGGGTAGAGAAAAGAAAAAGAGGTGATAGAAAGTGGTATGAGAGGAGAGAGAGTTACTAACGGAGTTAGAAGATTAATGTATTTTAACAAATAAATTCAGAATTATATAGACGGGAATATTATTGTATATTCCATAAGACATGATGAAATAGAAGTAGGTATGTCAAAAGAAAAACCAAGTTTGTTTTCCTTTTCTTAGTAACATGGAATTCATATTTGTTGGATAGTACTCTTGTTTTATATTACAGTCAATTGTTAGTAGCTAGCTGATTTATTTGGCTTAAAGACGCCAATGGATGCGAGTTTTATTAAAGATTGAAGACAAATCTATTATCCCGCATCTGCCCCATTTTAGTGGTGGAAATAGATACGAAAGTCTAGATGGATATAGAAGAGGGACCAATATCCGCATCTAAACTCATCTCATTAACATTTCGATCTTGACTTATACACCGAATTAGTAGAACAAATAATGTTATATCTACGAAGTTTACATATCACAATATGCTTCAATCAACAATTCAAACTTCTTTATTTGTTAGTGTCCAAAATATTTTACTTTATTCATATTTTATGTCAGCATTACATCATCAACAATTTATAGACTCGTTGAATTCCTAATAGGATCACATATAAAATAAAGTATTAAACATGAAGTGACGCGTGATTCATATGAGTTACGGATAAAAACACTTATGAAACACATCACTTATGGAATTATGGGAATATGTTAGACATACACACATACATTGAACACCATCCTCTTTAAGTTAAGAAGAGAAAGAGAGACTCTAAAGTCTACACACCATTGATTATTAAAAAAAATTCAAACTTCAAAAAGTTGTCACGTAAATGCATTTACACACAAGTAAATAATGATAAAATAGCAATTATATTATTGTTCGTTTGTTCCCATAGTTTGAAGTGAGTTATGCTTGCTTGTTTGGGAGTGGGAGATATCGATGACGGTCCAACGCGGCACACATGGGTTTGCGCCGACCATTATTATCACTAGCCAAAGAAAGAGGCAACCAAAAAACTACCATCATATATGAATATAACATAAAATAAAGATGTCATTTTCTTCATTATTTTTCCACTAATAAGTTTCATAAGAATAATGGTCTAGTATGGTAAAGATGTTTGCCCTTTTGTGGGTAGTGGGACCCATTTCACGCAAGTTTTAATGATTTTAATATAAGGTGGCCAAGGCCAACTGTTGTTGGTTTTGAAAATTCTATGGACCGTATATGCTAATCTTATTGATTGGTTCCTTAATATTGGACTAATCACATCGTTTAACTAGGTGTATATATAGTTCTTTAATTATTAGTTATGTTCAAACTATGAGAAGTTGAGAATCATCTAACAATCTCATCCATGGACTTCAAATCAAATAATGAAAAGGAAGATTCCATTATAACCGAAAGATCATTCCTTTGGAGCATTTAGTACATTTTTTAAAAAGAAGAGAAGGAGAAATTATCAAACATATACTTGAGTGTATACTTTTACAAGTTTCTGATGTCAAAAGTGTAGATTCTTATATTTAAGTTGTTTTTGTCAATGTAGTATTATCTTGCCTAAGGGTCTGTTCTGATTGACTGAGCTGAACTGAACTGAATATTTTATGAGAGAAGGAAATTAAGAACTGAACTAAACTGAAAATTAACGTAAGAGAACAAGTCCTAAATATCTCTTATTGATAATCATTCTCTATTATATAAAAAAACTTAGGGCCTGTTCAATTCACTTAATTTAAGTTTAGTTTAGTTCAATTCAGTTCTGCTCCAATCAGTTCAGTTCAGTTCATCAGCTCCTAATTTTCTTCTCTCATAAAATATTCAGTTCAGTTCAGCCCAGCTCCAATCAGTTCAGTTTAGTAAATGTGAACAAACCCTTAGATTTATTCTCATTTTCACAATTTAATTGTAAAGTTTGCTAAACATTAATAGGTTATTTATATGATATCATTTAGGTTTCATTGAGAAAGCCAAACGCTCTTTATCTGCCTTATTCTGTTTTCATGGAATTGAATTGTGTAACTTTGTAAGATATCATTGTCAACTAATTTCTCTTTCAGAGTCTTGGGGATTTTAAGAAAACAAACGTTTTTTTTTTCATGCGCATAACATCTCACGTATGCATATATTCAATGTATATATGGTGAGAGAGTTAGTTCCATGCTCTTAATTAAGCATATAATTAAATAATTTAATTTGATCCTCCAAGTTTCATTGGTACGGTGTTAGTTAAGTTGTAAACTTGTATCCCTATTAATTAACATTTTTTTATATTAATTAATTACAAAAACGAAGGACATTGCTCAAGTCATAGACTAATATTTTCCCTTACAATCAAACTAATGGATAGTAATAGCTAACATTTTTTTGATTTTTTGGTCATGACTCATGAGGATAGAGGATTTTATTGATAATAAAATACTTCGTAAAAAAGAGATGGTTTAATCAGATCATCTTCATGACTGAAGTTGATTCTTGGGAAAAGAACTATATCACAACATGTTGTGAAAAGAACCGAACACTATTATTAACAATTTTACAATAAATCAAATATAGAAAAAAAAAAAAAAGGATGACCATATTTTTTTTTGGCAATCACTAGGATTGTTTGATCAAAATAGGTCAGTAGTTTGTAGTTAGAGCACATAACTTGCCAAAAACAAAATTGCCCATAACAATTCCTATTTAGAAATTGGAAAAAGTACTTTCGACAAACTATTTGTCTATTTTCCTTGGTAAGTGAATCATTTACTTGTTGGAACCTTTGGCAGATTCAATGTTTAAGCTCTTAAGGTCAATTAAGAGATTATCTGAAGACATATACACTTTGTTCTCTGCATTTGAAATTGTTTGTGCTGTCTCTTTTGATGCTTCAATGTGTCTCAATGCTATGAATGCTTGATTATTGGACACCGCCTCGCCAATCAGCTCGGCACTCTTTGCTTCACCCTGCACTTAGTCACAACATGTTAAATTCGCAATCCCGTTTTACTAAACTCGAGAGGGTGGGAGAATCATCGAGAAAAGTAAAAATTACGTTAACACTTCATATTTTATAGACGATGTCTTATATTTCTTTTTTCTAAGGGGTGACTTTTATTGATTTAAATAACGTAACAAAATTACCGTGAAATATGACTCTATCTACAGACACATGATCAAAGTCATAAAACCCAATATAAGAGGGTCAAAACCCAATAACGACAGGCTCGGCCCTTATATTGTTTACTAGCCCTAGCTTAGGGGTGGATCATAATGGTTGACTAATTTATTTAATAGCTTGGCATGCCACATCAACTTCTCAAGCTACAACAATTCAAGCTATTTGTTGCTCCAATGGTTAAACTAGTTGTAAATTAATTTATTTTCAAATCAATAATATTTTTTATCTAATAAATATTTGCCAAGTTAATTAACTCTACAAAGCTAATTTGCTTGACAAAGCTAATCAACAAGATTTGCAACAATGGTGTAGCTACTAGCTTAAGATTTTTAATATTTGCAAGCTAGTCCTTTTTCCCAACCATTGAAGTTGCTCTAAGAGAGATTGAACGGGGCTTGGCTGCTGATAACTTTGGGATAAAAAAAATTATACTTAGTATGTAATGCATTGATAATAAATAAACAGGTCACTAATAAATGTATGCTTAAAGTTAGTTTCTTGTTTTGGTTCATATTGTATTTTTGAATTGGCCCCTAAAAGAAAAAGTTCCAAGATCCGCCACACTAGCCCAATAACCAACTTTATTTATAACACGAAAGACTAAAGAAAGAAAGAGTTGTGAGTAAATCACCTGAGCTCTGATGATAGCACTTTGTTTCTCCTGCTCAGCTTTCTCTACAACAAACTTAGTCCTCTCAGCATCTTGTTGAGCAATCTGCTTGGCTTCGATTGATTCTGTAAACTCCTTTCCAAAATTCAAACTCGTAATCGACACATCATCAACCTCTATGAAGAAATTGGATGCCCTCTCCGTTAATATCTTCCGTATCTCCCTACTGACATTCTGCAACAAACAAAATTTCAACATTCAGTTCCGAAAACTTTTCATTTCACCTCAAGCACTCGTGTCATATTCTTAACACTCCTACAAAGCTTATGGAAACTTTGCATAACGTAGTTAAGTATAGTACGTATAACACTTTAGATATGAGTACCCTAATCCGAGTAACATTGAATCAAAATCGATAATAAAACATTACCTCTCTTTGAGTAAGGAGCTGACTAGCATTGTATTGGGCAATTACAGCCTTAAGAGTTTCATGAATGATAGAAGGTAGCACTCTTTCGTCATAGTCCTCGCCTAGATGTCTATAGATTCTTGGTAATTCATCAACTTTTGGACGAAAAAGGACACGAATTCCTATATTAATCTGTTACATAAACTTCAGAGCATCAATTCCAAAGAGTTTGTAATTTTCAACTGAAAAACATAATGAGCAACACTAATCATACAACAAATTTAAGTACTTGTAGTATTTACACTGCCTACCTTTTTTTTTTTTTTTTCTTTTTCGTGTTGATGACACAATAACTGATGCCAACTTTGCCAACTAACCTAGTTGACATCTATATATAAACTTTGCTCCGTAATTGTACAAGATAATCAACAGGTAAACAAACATGAACACATACCATTTGAAGGTCATGGCTTCCTGTGGTACTCTCTACAACATGGGGACGTGAACGAATGTCGTAAATAATTGGCCTCTCCAGCCAAGGAACCATTGTATGTGTACCTTCAGGATAAACCTACACATAAATATGGGAAATGAAATCAAGTAGGCATTTCCAGTATTTGGAAGTGTAAAATATTGTTTGGTTGATTGAACATTTGAACGTTTTATTTGCATATATGTCAACCAATTCAAACCATTTTTAATATTCCCACGTAACTAAACCTCAGGTATATTTTTATGTCAACCAAACAACCACTAAATCTAAACAAGGGAAAGTATGATGAGTCGTTTATGTTACCTTATCCTTGATACCATCAATGCGGCTAAAAATTATAGCTCGACACCCAGGAGCTACACTGTAAAAGCTGTTATGTAATGAGTAGGCACCAAACACTCCAACCATGCCTACACTAACTAACTTTGAAACCGCGAAGCCAAATCGCCGCAGCTTCGTACTCCATTGATTCATCATATTGTCTAGGCAAGGGTACCTGCCCTGATTAGCAAACACTTGTGTTAAAACAATATCATATTAACAAAGATATATGTTACTTCCTCCGTTTTATTTTAATTGCAACTCTGTATGGGTAGATATACACACGTATTAATGCATAACTTTAATGGTAACAAGAATTTACAAGACGCGATCATATGTTTTTAAGATCGCAAAAAATAAACAACATTGTGCGTGAATATTACAAATTAAAACAAGTTCCAATTGAAAAGAAAATTGTACAAGGTCTCTACGTAACAAGATTTAACTACTCATAACTTATTAACTTGTTTATTTTTCTAGGGGTACTATACAAATGTATGTGAGAATAAAGAAAATTAAGCTGATACAATACAATGATTTTGAGAAGAAAATAATACGATCATGGTAAAATTATGTAAATATAGATAAAATTAATTGAGAAGAAAAAAAAAATAGAGAGTATTAGAAAAACCTGAGAATAATATTTTGGTGGCAAATGACACAGAGATAGACGAAACCCTCAGCTGCTAATATTGCTACTGAACTTTTAGTGGGGTTTAAGATTTCAATTTTCGAGTATCTTTTTCATCAAGATATCTAAAATCTCTTTTTTTTTTTTTTTTTTTAGTTTGGGCTTATGAAATTTATATTTGGTCCAACTCTATTTAATACAAGCCCAAATTGTTGATGATAAAATAAAGGAAATTTTGTCAAAAACTACCAATTAAAGTGCGTGTTTTGAAAACAACTACCTATTAAAAAAAATTTAAAAAGAACTACCACAAAGTTGTAAAAAGTTTAAGTAGCACTACCACTTTAATAATTCCAACTAGAATATTCGGCATGTAGGTTCTACTTTTTACCTTTACCTCATAAAATCATCATCTAAATTAACTAAATTACCCTTCATAAAGGTAAAAAGTGAGACCCAAATACCGGAGATTTTAGCCAAAATTGTTAAAGTGGTAGTGCTAGTTAAACTTTTTATATCTTTATGGTAGTTCTTTTAAAAAAAAAATTAATAGGTAGATGTTTTCAAAACACGTGCTTTAATTGGTAGTTATTGACAAAATTTCCTAAAATAAATAAGGCCTCTTTCTTACAAATTCTTCTATGGACACTGGTCCACCTATTTTAGATGGACCACTACTAAACACATGCTTCTCTGAATTAAACGCAGCTTCATTTTCTTCTTCTTTTTTTTTTTTTTTTTTTTTTTTTGTTATTTTTTGTTTCCTTCTTCACATGAGCTCTCTTTCCCTTCTTAATCTGATTGTCTTTTTTTTTTCTTTCTCGATTATAATTCTTTTGTTTTTCAAATTCTTATTTCCTCTCTCCTCTGTTCTTTGGTTTTTTTTTTCCATTATATTTTCCATTGATTTGCTGCATTAAACATGACGAAAACCGTCAAAATTTCAAAAGTGATCAATCCAAGTTAGTTATTCTGAATTCATTGTGACCAATATTGATTTTTTTTTTGTTTTTTGAGATGAATTAGTGGATTTAATACTTGTTTTAATATTAATTGAATTTCTTGAAGCTAATCTAATCGATCTCAATCCATTATGATAGATTTCAATCAATTATGATCGATTAATTGATATTTTTTTATTGTTTTCATTAATTTGATCGATTAATTTTATCGATCTTATTAATTTGTATGAAATTTATTAATTGATTGTTTCAAAATTAGTTATATGTACTACGCCTATACTTTTGAACATTTACTAAAAAATTATGAACGATTGCAAATTTTGAACATTTAGTAAAAAAAATCCGAACAAAACATCGAAAATTTTGAACATTTAGTAAAAATATTTGAACAATCGCATTGTACCATGCCCATACTTTTGTACATTTAGTAAAAAAAATCTGAACGATTGCAAATTTTGAACATTTAGTAAAAAAATTTGAACTGAACATCAAATTTTTTGAACATTTAGTAAAAAAATTTGAACAATCGCAATGTATCACGCCTATAGTTTTGAACATTTTGTGAAAAAAATTGAACAATTGCATATTTTGAACATTTAGTAAAAAAAAATCCTAACATCGTAAAATTTGAATATTTAGTAAAAATATTTGAACAATCGCAATGTACCACGCCTTTACTTTTATTTGAACATTTAGTAAAAAAAATCTGAACAATTTCAAAATTTGAACTTTTTATCTGAACATCGCAAATTTTGAACATTTGGTAAAAATATCCAAACAATTGCACTGTACCACTGCATGCCTTGAAATCGATTGGATTAGCTTCAACAATTCATCTTCATCACTACTTGTAGAATAATTTGTCAAGTTTCTAAAAAAAATGTGAAAAATGTTATGAAATTATTCACAAATTACAAAAATTTTAATAATTTTAACAAATTACAACAATTTCAAAGGAAATCAATTAACGAATTTAAAGAAATCTAAAGAAGTTTTAAGTTGTTCAGATATTTAATTACCTTTCTGGACCTTTTTCTTGTTTATCTTCCATGGATATTCATAGAGGAGAGAGATAACTAGTTGAGCAATTGAAAAATGAAATGAAAGTAATAAATGAAAGCTGTTGCAGAGGAGAGAAATATGTTGTTGCAGCGAAATAACATAAAGAAAGAAACTGAATAAATTTTGAGAGTGTTTGGGCCGCAAGATATGAGGTTTGTAGTGTATATTGGCCCGGTGGTCCATCTAGTTCTAGATGGACCAGGGTCTACAATAGACTTATTGCCTCTTTCTCGATCTTTATATGAGCGGAAATGCCAAACTTTGTCCAACACATGGTCCGTTAGACCGTTACAAACAAATATACTCTGTATTACTTCTAGATTGACCTGTAAGATGTACCGGATTGTTGTGTACTTGTGTGTAATATGTGACCTTATTGTTTAACATTACAGTCATTTGTGTCATGGTCTCATGGATACGTACATCGTATTATGGAGAACATATGCTAAGAATCTAATTGGAATGTTTCTTTTTTTTTTTCTTCAGGAGTTCCAACCACCATATTGGGGTTATTTCTTTTCTTTTTTTTTTTTTTTTAAAAAAAACACAAAAAAAAACATGCTTAAGTGCATAACTGTTTAATTTTTAAGGACAATTTAAGTTCTAACATATTAAGGTCGCTCTATTATGAAAAAAGGTTAAATGCGCATTTGAAGGTAGATTTTTAAGTAGCAAGTCCCAATGCATGCTTTTAACAAGACAGATCAAGAAATGGCTACATGCCTACATATATCAAGTAGATGTCGGTTCCTCACAAACTGACTTGCTTTTATCTGACCAACACTACTAGAAAACAGGTTGATTGCGACGGAAATTTTTCGTCGGAAACACCTTGTTTTCCGTCGGAAAACCCATTTGCGACGGAATTCCGTCGTAACCGGTTGTCGGAAAAACACCCTTTTCCGACGGAATTTCCGTCGTAAATGGGTTTTCCGACGGAATTTCCGACGGATTTCAGTCCGCCAAGAACATTTTCAAGCACGGCAAAGTCCCTCGTAAAATTCCGACGGAATTGAATTCCGTCGTAAATGCCCGACGGAATTTCCATCGGAAAATGCTTTTAAAAAAAACAAAAAAAAAAGGCCACTGCCACGCTGTACCACCGCAAGCCGTCACCCCACACCACCTACCCCCACCTCACACAACCAGCAACTCACCAAGTCACCTAACCCACACCCAACCCCACGAACCATATCACCACCCACACCAGAACCCTACCCACCAGCCACCTACTCCAGATCCACCACCCCACTACCCACCTACAACCACCACCGCCACCTAACCATATTTACCACCCCACCACCCACCTAAAATCACCACCGCCACCACCAAAAATCATCACAATCCAGAAATTAACAAAAAAATAATAAAAAAAAAAAAATTAAAATCCGAACGCAACCCACAAACACGATCTCCATCCAACAGCCACCACCCACCACCACCATAAATTGTAAAAAAAAATTCCAATAAAACAACAAAATAAAATCAAAATTGAAAAAAACGAAATACATACCTTAATTAGACCACACATAACCTCGAAATTGGGTTTAAGAGGCCAAATTCGACCATAAAAACTCTAGATCTAGAGTTTTCATGGTCGAATTTGACCCAAAAACCTTTGTTTTAAGCATGAAGAGAGAGAGTAAGGGCAAAATAGATGAATATTATTGTTGATGTTGATGCCGGCGATGGTGTTGTTGATGTTGGTGTTGTTCGTTGTTCGTTGTTGATGGCGGCTATGGTGGGAGATTTGAGGGGAAAGTAGAGTAGAGGAGAGATAGATAAGGAGAACGAGTGAGATTCAGAGATCGAAAGAAGGAGAACGAGTGAAATTCAGAGAGAGGAGTGAGAACGAATTGAAAGAGAATCAGAGAGAGGAGTGAGAACGAATTGAAAGAGAAAGGGAGTGAGATTCAGAGAGAGGAGTGAGAACGAAAGAGAAGGGGAGGAGAGAGAAGAGGAAAGATAAGGAGGAGAAGAGGTGGAAAAGAGAGGAGTGTTATTCTAGGGTTGATTTTTTTTTTTTTTAAAAAAAAAAAATTCCGACGGACTAAAAATCCGTCGGAAAAAGTAATTTCCTACGGAAATATCCGTCGGAAAGCCCATATATTACGACGGATTTTTATTCCGTCGGAAATTTCCGACGGATTTTTAGAATTCGTCGGAAATATCCGACGGAATTAAAATCCGTCGAAAAATTCGATATTTCCGACGGAATAATTGGTCCGTCGGAAGTAGTCCGTCGTTATTTCCCTGTTTTCTTGTAGTGTAACTCTCCCTTCACTTTACATGTGGTCACCTTTGTTAAGAGATCGGTAGTCTAGAGTTTCCTATTCCTAGTATCCAATATTTAGTTACAAAATTCAAGTATTCTTTATTTAGCTTGCGAAATTCCCATAATATTTTTACATGCCAAAAATTCCACCGTACTTATAAACTACTCCGATTGTTACTCAAACTCCTTTAGTTGATCTCAAGTATTCGTGCTAGATCTTAGACTTAGGTAGGACATTTAATTATTTGAACCCTTCACTTGGGCCGTCTAAACCATGAAAAAAAATCACAAATTAATCGAGCTAGACACTTGGACATGCAGCCGCGTCAAACACACAACACCATAGCTTATAAATGCTTTTTAAGAGCGAAGTAATTTTAAATCCAACTGAATGTGCTTCATCCCACAATTTCTCTTTAAACACTTGCTTAATTACTGAAATGAATTGCTTAATCAGCAATATGTGAAGCATATGATTGATTTTCCTATCAGAGTGTCATGATTGAATGCCACAAACAGTAGTTAGTGGAAAAGAAATCTGCCCTAATATCAGAAAGGCCAAAACTTTGATGCATCATCCATGCTGCAGATATTCCATGCTGCAGTATGCATGACAGATTAAACAGGAAGCAAGCATCAAATAAACCTATAGCTAAACAATCATGGCTCTCTTGCTCTCGGCTCGCTCAATCCTCTTCCTCCCAAGTCCCAACCCATGTTGCTGTCAGCGCTGTACTTGAAGTGAACAAGCTCTACACCTCTACCTTCTACTATTCGCGGTTCACCCAAGCCATCATCAATGTGTTGTTTAACAGATTCCCAGTTCGGCAAACTAAACACTTTAAGGCACACATGCCTGACATAGATACTAATTCATTCCCCACCACCACGCGATTATCTTTTTTGTACCTGTATCGTAATGTCTTTGTTAGATTTCGGGAAAACTCCTTGGGTTGGAGTGTGTACCATTGAATAATATATATAGTGTTACAATACTAGTCCTAATCCTGTTAGGAAACCTAGTATGATAAGAATACAAACTATATCACAAATATATACAAATATATCCTAGCTCTGCAACAAATATTATCATAATCCTATAATATCTATCACACCCCCGCAGTCGTAGAGGGAGGAGGGCGAACGCTAAGACTGGACCTGAATTCCAGAAATAATTCTCGTGGTAGGCCTTTAGTGAAAATGTCTGCGAACTGATATCTGGAAGGAACATGCAATTAAAACCCGAACCTGTCCCAAAGCAACCTTTTCTCGAACAAAATGAATATCCATCTCCACATGTTTGGTGCGTTGGTATTGTACCGGGTTACCAGAAAGGTAGATTGCACTGACATTATCACAATAAACAATAGTAGCCTGTCGTAGAGGACAATGTAACTCAAGTAGGAGATTACGGAGCCAACATGCCTCTGAGACAACATTTGCGACGCCTCGATATTCTGCTTCTGCACTCGACTTAGACAAAGTATGTTGACGCTTAGATGACCAAGACACGAGGTTGTCCCCAAGGAAACAACAATAGCCCGATGTGGAACATCGGGTATCGGGACAACCTCCCCAGTCAGCGTCAGTGTAAGTAATAAGTCGATGAGAAACAGTCAGATATAAATGTAAGCCGTGATCAATGGTACCTTGAACATAACGCAGAATGAGTTTCAATGCCTCAAAGTGAGGTTCCCGAGGATCATGCATAAAAAGACACACATGTTGTACCGCGTAGGCAATATCTGGCCTAGTGAAAGTGAGATACTGTAGAGCACCTGCTAGATTGCGATACAAAGTTGGATCCCAAACCGGTGGTCCAGCATCTGCACTAAGTTTTGACTTAATGTCAACTGGAGTAGCCGCAGGTTTACATGAGCCCATACCCGCACGCTCTAAAATCTCCTGTGCATACTTTTCCTGTGAAAGTAGCAAATAAAAGGGAGTTTGAGTCACCGCAATCCCTAGAAAATAACTCAATGGCCCCAAATCAGTCATAGGGAACTCAGTTTGTAACTGAGAAATGATCCCTGCACGTAACTTGTCAGATGAAGTAGCTAATATAATATCATCAACATATAGAAGCAAATATGCCATATCATCACCCTGTCGAAAAGTAAATAGAGAGTTGTCACTCTGAGAAATAACAAAACCCAATTTAATGAGAAAATTTGCACAGCGTTGGTACCAAGCCCTGGGAGCTTGTTTCAAACCATAGAGAGCCTTGCGAAGTCGACAAACATGAGTGGGTGCACTCCGATCAAGAAATCCTGGAGGTTGGAGCATGTAGACAGTTTCCTGCAAATCACCATGTAAAAAGGCATTTTTGACATCTAATTGATGTATAGACCACTTTTTATCCATAGCTAAACTGAGAACAGTGCGAATAGTGGCCGGTTTAACTACCGGACTGAAAGTCTCATCACAATCTACACCAATTTCCTGTGACCTGCCATCACATACAAGACGAGCTTTGTGCCTTTCAAGATCACCATTAGACTTGTATTTATGCTTAAATAACCACATACAATTAACAATATTCACCCCCGTAGGCCTAGGCACCAATTCCCATGTCCCCGTATTAATCAAAGCACTATATTCATCAATCATCGCCGCATTCCAATTATGGTCATTTAAGGCTTGTTTATAGGATTTTGGAAGTGGTGATTTATGAAAGTGGGGACCCGAAGGTTGAACTGTGAGGTTACAATATTTCGGGTTTGGTTTAAAAATACCCCGTTGACTACAGGTGACTTGGGGCGAGGGAGGTGGTGGCCGAGTGGGTTGTATGGGCGGTATGCCACGCATAGGTGGCGGGGAGTAAGCAACTATGGGTGTGATGGGGGCTGCTGGCCGAGGAAGGTGTTGGCAGCGGGGTCCGCGGGCTACCCGCGGCTGGGACAGGGCTGCCGCAGCCAGCCTGCGGAGTAGCCTGCTGGACAGGGGGCGTCGGTGTGGGCAGCAAGGCATAAGACGTGAGTCTGTGCTGCTGGGCTGGTGACACTGGACTGGGTTGGCGACACGGGTGCTGGGCTGGCGACACGGGTCTGGGCTGCTGAGCAGGTGAGACTTGTGGGCTGACAGACTCGGCAATTGGGCCATGTGGGTCTGGGTTGGTTTGTTGCGGGCTATGAAGAAAGGGATGCAACAAGTGGGGTGATGGTGAATCCTTACCTAAAAAATCATAATCATGACTACGGTAATGAGCTATATTTTGGAAAGGGAAAGTTGCTTCATCAAATGTAACATGACGCGATATGAGATTTTATTTGTGGTGAGATCAAGACATCTATACCCTCTATGATCAATAGGATAACCCAAGAACACACATGGAGTTGATCTAGGAGCTAGTTTATGTGGAGCTGTAGCGGATAAATTAGGAAAACATAGACCCCCAAAGACACGGATGTGATCATACGAAGGAGTCTTTCCAAACAAGGCAAAAGCAGGAGTATTGTTTTTAAGAGCTTTTGATGGCAAAATATTTAGAAGATAGGTGGCCGTTTCAAGAGCATAAAACCAATACGAGGGGGTGGAGAGACGCATGAAAGAGAATAGTACGCTTAATATAATTAAGAGTGCGAATCATACGTTCAGCTTTGCCATTTTGTGAAGAAGTGTGTGGACAAGAAAATCGGAAAAGCATCCCATGGTCAATACATTTTTGCTTAAAGGGGTCATTATCAAATTCCCTACCATGATCACATTGAAAACTTTTAATTTGACGTTCAAATTGGGTTTCAACATATTTTCGGAAATTTATAAAGGATTGGAAAGCTTGAGATTTGTATTTTAATGGAATGGTCCACACAAAATGAGTATGATAATCTAATAAGACAAGATAGTATTTGTGACCCTGAGCACTACAAATAGGAGAAGTCCATAAATCGGCATGTATAATATCAAAGGCACAAATTGTAGCATTATTAGAATTATCAAAGGGAAGGCGAGTATGTTTTCCTATTTGACATGAATTGCAAAATTGGGAGTCATGCTCCTTATTACAATGAATATGATTTTTAGATTTAAGAAAGCTAAAAACTTGAGCTCCAGGATGTCCTAGACGACTATGCCAAGTAGAAGGGGAAACAGCAATGAGGGTAGTAGCAAGACAGGTTGAGGGAGTGGACTTGGTGGTTCTGACTGGATATAAATCTCCCGAACTATCACATCTCGTTATTAGTCTCCCCGTATGAAGGTCCTTCACAGAAAAACTAAAAGGGTCAAACTCAATAGACACAGAGTTATCAGTAGTAAATTTACGAACTGAAATAAGGTTCTTAATGAGTTGAGGGGCTAGGAGGACATCACGAAGGATAAGAGGTGTTTTAGGATGGGGAAGGGAGCCATGACCATAACCTGTTACTGGAATACGATGACCATTACCAACTAAAATATGATTTTTAGTGCTTAAATTAAACAGGGGTAAGAGATTACCAGCATTGTTCGTCATGTGAGATGTTGCACCCGAATCCACGTACCACTGATTATCGGGATTTGGAAGTGTCATTGTGGAGAATGAGGAAGCCAAGTCTGTGGGAGTCATGGGCTGCCCATATTGGGCCGTATAGGCCTGCTGGGGTCTGGGCTGTCCAAGAATGGATTGCTGGTGCTGCTGGACAGGAAACGGTGCTGGCGGCCTAGCCCAAGTTGCCTGCTGAGCCTATTGCTAGAAGCTCGCGCATAACTGCTCCTGCGTTGGGCCTGATGTGTTGGGTGGGGTGGTCTGGGCTTGGGCCGATTGGTGCTGCTGGTTCTGGCCACGACCCCTGCCTTTTCCCTTGGGTTTGCCACCCTGCTCTCTACTGCTACTACCACGTCCACCGCCACCACCACCCCTGGCTTGTTGTTGCGGCGGTTGCTGCTGCTGGGCGGCTGCCGCGGAGGTGGTGGTGGTGTTGCTTGTTTGAGTAACAAAAGCCTGCCCGGAGTTCTCCTTTGCGGATTTTCGAGACTCCTCTAACAAGATACGTGATCTTGCTTCATCAAATCCGGGGAGAGGTCGAATTTGGGTGATGGATTGAGCCACTCCATCGTAGTCTGAGTCAATTAAACCTGCACAAAGGCGTAAAACAAGAGTTCTCTCAGACACGGGCTGACCAACATTAGCTAGTTGATCTTTGAGTTCCTTCAATTTCTGACAGTAAGAAGACACATCTGGAAAATTTTCAACAAAAAGATTGTTAAATTGGTTTTCAAGATAAATTGCACGAATTTCACCATTATCTTGAAAAATATTAGCAAGTCTATCCCAGGTTTCCTGTGTCGTAGCATGCTTGTACAACACCGTGCTTCGTAAATCTGCAGAAATTGTATTGTAAATACACTTTTTCACAATCGAGTCAAGGCGGTTCCACTGCGCTGTTGTGAGGTCCGTAGGACGAGGGGATTTAGGATCAATATGGTCGATAACATTGCATGAGTGACAATGAATCTCAAAAAGTTCAACCCAACTACCGTAGTTCCCTTTGTCACGGTCAAGAATTTCGGGAACCTTATTCTTGATGTTGCTAATTGAATTAGCAGGGTGATAGTCATTAGATGGGGGAGGTGGTGGGGTTGGATTTTCATCATCTTTGGCCATTGTAAATTAAAGAAGAAATAAACTTGCCACTGAGAAAGAATCTTGCGGCTAGGTGGACAAAGAAACAGTGATGGAGGTAATGGAATTACCACGTGAGAAGGAAGGTAGCGGAAGAGAAAGGATCGGATCTTTTTAGAAAAAAATTTGTGGAACTCTAAAAAGATTTAGGCTATGATACCATGTTAGATTTCGGAAAAACTCCTTGGGTTGGAGTGTGTACCATTGAATAATATATATAGTGTTACAATACTAGTCTTAATCCTGTTAGGAAACCTAGTATGATACGAATACAAACTATATCACAAATATATACAAATATATCCTAGCTCTGCGACAAATATTATCATAATCCTATAATATCTATCAGTCTTCGAGCTCTAGAGAAGCACAGGAAGTTCGGTACACTATCTATTCTATTAATGAAGGTATGGGAAGATTGGTAAACATATTAGTTTCTTCTACTTTCAGCTCTGATATACTTCAACTGTGTCTGCTTATTAGTCCTTAATACAGGTCGAATGTAGGCTATTCTAACATTTGCTACACTACTGTATGCTGTTGCACAATAATCTTTAGTAAATAAATACTTGTACATAGCATAATTATCCGGGGAGAAATCGTGTGATTAAAATTACAATCAAATCTTGAAGGGAAAAAATTCATACATGCATCATAAGGTTTGGTCTAAACTAAAAAGCAAGTTAGACAATTACAAATCATTCTTTTGAATACAAAACAACTTGAGCAAACATCTTGAGATACTTCTTTTTTTTTCATCAGTGACTTAATTACCAATATTGTAGCCAAAGCATTCTGAAGTTCTTCCTACTAAACTGTCACTAGGCCATCAAACCATGGTTTGGTTCAAAGCCGAAAAGTGATCTAGATCTTGTAAAAGGCAGGTTCTTTCTGTTTACAGAGCAATATCAAGAAGCATATCTCTTACAGCATATAGATCGTTTGCTCCGGGACAATTGCTCCCAACTTTGGTCACAGAAGGAGACTTGTAGCATGGCTGCCCTTCAACGAGAGGCCAAAACGAAGTCTCAGGAGGTGGAAACGAGCTATTATGGCTTCTCTCTTTATCCACCCTGTGTTCGCCCTCAGTGAGAGAAAAACCAAACAACCTGCAGCTGGCTTTACCGGCAGGAACCAACTCCTCACTTGCTTTCGAGAGAGAATTGTATGGAGGAACACCGGCATAATTCATATGTTCCATACTCATCACCCTGGGTTGACACATAGGCGATCTGAAGCCCCTAGCTTGTTGAATGCTTGGATGTGGGAACATTAATACCGAGGATGGTGAAGATACTTGTGCTTTAAGCCATCCGTTTCCACAGTTAGGCACTTGCACACCCTCGTAAATTTCAAGGGGACCACCACCCTCATGCCCCCGGTTGGCTGAAGATGTTAAACCATCTACTTGAGCGGGACTAAGATGGCGTATTTCTTGACCTTGCAAGACCTTTTGGAATCGGAATGATTCCCTGAAGCCTATGCCTTTGGCAGTTCTGCCAAAATCACCTGGAGGAATGGAGCTAGGATAGCATCTTCCTGGATCAGATGAGGAAAGATGAGGGTTGTCATTACCATCACAGGCAGAACGAGAACCCAATTTTTCTTGACCTTGCAAGACCTTCCGGAATCCCATTGATTCTCCGAAGTCTGGCATTCCAACTCCACCTACACAGAATTCAATGGTACATCAGTATTGCAACCACCAAAAACAGAACAAAAAATTATTGGAAGTTGATTTCTGGTTGCTCAAAAGACCTACTTGGAATTGGAAATTCTGGTTTTGCTAATGGCAAACCGATTCTGCTCCTCTTTAGACCAGATGCCATTAAGCTACTGGGACTCGGAAAAGAACCGGTTGGCTCAATCTCCCAAGGTGAAACTCTGCCATGGCGGTTCACCTCTACATCATCCCACCTTACCTGTGACATTATCAGCAAAAAAGATTTAGTACCTGAATGAACAGTCCTGGAGTCGAAACGACAACACACTAATTTGATGATGCATGCTATTTCATTTTCTGTTATTTTACGCGATAAACAAGCAATACAATACTAACACGAGTCCTAGATATACTTGATGTTGTATCATTCCCTTATTCCCTTTGAAGAGTCCAAATTTAGCCATTCAGATTAATTATTATTCATATAATTTAGGATATATATTCTCTTTGAAGGTTAGAAGCAAAATTGATTCCTTTTTGCCATTTAAGGAAAACAAGATTTCCAAGCTCGATGATCAACCCAAGTCAAGACCTTAAATCTAACAGTTCATCAGAAATGTAGGAAGAAAAATAAGGGGAAAGAACAGAAGACTACTGCTGCGTGAAGAAAGGGAATGAATGGTATCCTATAAAATCCGGCATACTCTAAGAAATATGTCATATGGTACAAACTGCAAAGGATGTTATTTACTCTTGTAGACTTGTTCAATCATCACATAGAACACAACTTTCAGTTTGTGGGAGGATGAACTTTGCAGGTTTTTTTTTTTTTTTTTTTTTTTAATCTCTATATTCCACGCCAGATATGAATTCCAATATATAATTTCCAAGTCTATTTCCACTAATATAAGACGTGCATCAAAAAAAAACCGCGAAGTAGTATCCTATACATGCATACCATTAAGCATCTCCATTTCGAACCAGACCATCTCATCGGATCCAACTCAGCCATTCCAGTGACCACTCCGGTGTACCTATTGCAAGAGCACACATCTAAGATGAAGCCAAAAAAGCCAGAAAATTACGCTGTTAAGAGTAAGAAGGTATTTCCTAACCTTCTTTCGCCAGCATCTTCTGCCTCAAAGCGCATTTTGAACCTCATTCCTACATTGAAAGAAGTATCCAAACTCTTCAAGAACCTCCGGAGTGGTACAACAAACTCAGACGAGCTTGCCCTACAAGAACGAAAGAATGATCAATATTCACATTAACCAAAGGATAACAATTGAGCATGTGATCTCATGTGCTAGTGGACTGTAACTTGCACTTAAAGACAAGGACAAGGTACAATAATTTTATGGACTTTCGCGACTGTCTGCTATGATTAAAGGATCGGATGGAGGTACTTCGGGCTGTAAAAAAATAGTGTCACATACAGATAAAACCCCTCACAAGTACAAGAATGACTTCTAGTTGATATAACAGATAGTCCAATTAAAAGAACAGGTTGCTAATGTTTCCAAGAGAAAGATCCAAAAATTTGCATATACAGTCACACACAACTGACACAAGGAAAGACCTGCATGCTTAATGAGATGCTATTCACACAGATTTCTAGTCATTTTCTGCCCAAAAATATTAGGTCCAATTGAAGAATATGATATAGAAAAAAGTAGCTATCATGTCTATGGCACATCATGAATAGTAAGACAAATATAAAGCTTACAACTTTATTTGATTATATGATATATATGATCAATCAAACACAACAATTCAAATAATGTATGCCAGTAGCAAGACAAATGCAAAGCTTTCAGCATAAGTAGAAATATTGGACCGATCAATTTATACCTTGATTTATAATAAAAGTTAGAAAGTCAGAGAAGATGGGCATGAACGCGAAAACTTAAAGATAAATTCGTCAAGGGGACGTATGCACATACAAAATTGTAAGGGCAAATTTTACTAGTACAATAATTTTGGCAAGTAAAATAATACAGGAAAATCCAAGTAATTAAACTTGTCAAACAAAATTTGGTAAACTTTGAAGTTCATTTACATAAGAAAAGTGAGTGAAAATCAATAACATAGCAGCTCACATGATTTCAACTACAAATACCTTGGGTTATAGCAAACATTGAAAACACGTCCAGAAGATATTGCATCAAATGCAGCCGACACATTGTTGTTGCTCAATGGTCTAGTGGGGAGAGCAGAAAAGGAGGTTGGTCCTTTCAGCTGAACTGCTCTTCGGATTCCTAACCTCAGCTCTCCATCGGCGCCTCTATCATTCCAAAACATAATATGATTAGAACAAATATTAAAGCGGTCATAAAACCTTCTTTAAGACAGAAAATTATAAAACCTGAGGAAGAGCACTGCATCTCCAGAGACTAGCTTCTTCTTGTTCACAAAAGCACTCCACCCAGTTGTAAGCAAATGCCTCCTCGGCTGGCCTACTCAAGCATCAAGAACACCACATTAAGTAAATAAGCAAGAAAAAATCAGCATTCATTGATTTTATAAAAAAAGTATTTTTCCTTTGTTAGCAATGTAAACCCTACCCGGGTATATGTTTCACAAACACAAGTATTAGACTCCACTATATTACAAAGCATGTCGTTTTTTTACCAAAATCACATTGAAAGTGTGCATACTACGAATTTCAAGACTCCCATCACAAGCAGTTGAGGTAATACGAAAAATACGAGTAACATAGCTTGGAAGAAGCAACAAACCCTTGAAAATTTAATGGCAGGACTATAAACTAGTACACTCCCAACTGTTTAAGTCAGACCCATAAACATGGAACACATCATAATAACAAAATCACAGAGAAGTTAAGAAGCTTAGGATACTTAATCTAAGAGAGTTTTTCTCAAACACTAGGAAGACAGTATGAATATTGGGAACAATATCACTAGTTTCTAGCAAACTTTGACCTTAAACAATAATAATTCCAGATAAAGTCTTTAATTATATGAGAACCTAGAACCTAGAAAACTGAACTCAATGCCCCTAACCTCCAATGTACCTCTGTAAATGTGCCTAAACCTCCACTCTAATCCATGCAAATCCTTTGCAACCAGCTCCTGAGATGGCCTTTGCTGCTTGTAATCCTACACCATTTTCACCAAAAATGCCCATTAAGAAAATTCCATAAAGACCGGCATTTTATCAGAAATCAGCAAGCAAAAAACACACAAAACCACGGTATTCCAGTGAAATTGGAGCTGAAATTACCAGGGGAGGAAAGCAATCCTCCGCAGCACGGCGAGGGACAGAGAATCCACCATGAGTGCTGGTATCCGAAGCAGTTAGAGTCTTGCAGAACATATGAGGTGTTGTGGACTTGACAATGTCCTCAAAATCCTCTTCATCCCCCTCTACATCAGTCTCACTCTCTTTCAATTTCTCCTCAAACTGCTCCAATTACAAGCAGGAAAGTAAAACAATGCACAAAAAACATTGTCAGAAATTCAGAACATTGTTTAATTAAAGCACAAAACATTAGGAACAATAACAATTAAACAAACATAGTTTGATTAGGAAACTTCAAATGTGAATTAATTACCCTTTTTTAAACTTCATATGAAGATTAAAGTATAGTATTTATGTACATCTTTTACCAAAATAATGAGTGATTATTTTACACATTCTTACCTGGCTGCTCTCTGGGATTAGAGAAACTTGAGCATAAACCTCATCTGTTGCAACTTCCGCCTACCAAAAATGAGCACACATTTCAAAATTGTTAATTATATTTTCTTCCCCACAAATTGCAACACCCAATTTCAAAGGAACAAACACAAAAGATTATTAATCAAACTACTAAAAAAATTCCCAAATTCCCAGAATTAAATAAATAATCCCCAAAAAATTAAATCATTACATACTCAAACCAACATTCACACACATTTAAGTAAACACTTACCCAAAAAAAGCAAACTTTCTTAAAAAGCCAAAAAGAACCAAACCCATAATCAATTTCTTAACCTAACCCAAACAAATAAAATAAAAATTACATAACTACTTAGAACCAAACAACTAGCAGAAACAGCATATACCCAGAATTAGTACCCAAGTTCGGGATAGAATCGAATCTCGTCTACATCATTGCGCTACTACGCTATGTGGCTATCTATTATATACCCAGAAAGAATTCATTTAAACCCCATGTTACCCAAAATTGAAACATGAAACCCCAAATAAAAATTTACCAGAAAATTACCAAAAAAAGACCATCACACAAAATTTAAAAAGAGGGTATAAAGAAAAAGGGGAACTTACATGAAGCTTGACATCAAGAACACGACAGAACACGTGAGGAGGAATATTGTTTTGGTGGGAATCAAAAGTATGATTATAATTATTATTACTACTAATATTACTATTAGTATTAATAATCCCACTTGAAAAATCAAATTCTGGCAAATTATTTTGCTGATTTTGTTCTTCAAGATGACCTTGAGGCAAGTAAACTACCAAACTACCCTTTTTGGGCAAAGAGATGAGTGGGCCCGCACAAGCATGCCATAGCTCCATACAAACAGATGATGAAGATGAAGCACAGAGATTTTGGAGGGTATTTTGGTAATTGTTGCTGCTACTATTGTTGTTGCTGTTGTTGTTATCCTCTTCATCTTCATTAACAGTGTTCAAGTCGATTAGGACACCCATCATGGCAGAATTCTAGAGAGAGAAAGTGAAGAATTCTAGAGAGAGAAACAAGGGTAAAATGGGAGATTGTGAGGATTTCTACAAGGGGTTTAAACTTAGGTAAGACAGCTACTTAAACTGAAAACCCACAGCATTGCTAAAAGAAGAAGGGAGAAATTAAAGAAGAACACACTTTCTCTCACTAGAAAGATTTGATTTTTATTACTTTCTCTCTCTAGGAGCAGAAGAAAGGGGGGTTTTTTGATTTTTGAGATTTAAGGTGTCAAATCAAAAGGGGTTGATTAATTTTCAATTTTATGAAATGGGTATGTATGATTTAAATTAATGGGATATTTTTTGTGGGTAAAGTTTTTATCTTTTATAAATTTGGACATTATATTGTTTTGATCTGCCAAAGAGTGTTGCTTTGTTTGCAGTGCACAGACTGTTGCTACTGCTGCGCGCTGCTGATGCTGCTGCTGCTGCGCGCTGCTGAGGAGAGAGAAAGACGGGGGGCAGCAGCCTGTGAAGTGTGGCAGAGGAGAGAGAAAGTGAGAGAGAGAGAGAGAGAGAGAGAGTGAGTGGTGTAGTGAGTAAAAATGGGAGAGTGAGTTGTTGGATAAAATTAGGAGAAAAAAAAGGGGGAAAAAATAACAAAAGTAGAAGTGAATAAAATTCGCTTTTTTGCACAACCCCCTATATTTCCGGGCGCCTTTGTCTATTTTATCCTCTCCTTCTGCCTTGCCCCTCTCTTTCACATGTCCCCCCCTTCTCTATCTATGGCTATGTGTTTTATGTCCACTTGTTACATTTTCTCTTTCCTTTGCTCTTTTATTTTATCTCTCTCATTGTTTTGCAATCATAATCTTCACCTTCATGCTTTTACTAGGTTATTAGTTAGGTTAGATTAGGTTGCATTCAAAAGATATAGGATAGACACATTGATAATGGCTCTGCTGATTATATTAATTAGTTTGACTGGTTGATTATATTAGATGATTTGACTAGATGATTGTAAATAGCTGATTGTGTAAAATTGTTTGGTAAATATGGAGTAGTTATTTATTGTTAACTGTTTCAGTGTATTTAATGCTTAAAAAGCTCTTAATAAGAGCTTTTTAAAAAGAACTTTTTGACCCTAAAAAACACTTTTAATAAGCTATTTACCAAATAACAAAATTAGCTTTTTAAAAGGATCATACTTTTAATAGTGTTTAATAAGCTAAAAGTTTTTCAAAAATCTCCTCATCAAACAAGACCAATATCTATTCTATATACGATATTGAAATTTCGTATTAACGAAAAATAGTAACTAGATAGGTCTCAAGAGGGGGTGTTTTTTGGTAATTCGGAAAGTAAGTGTGAAGTGTGAACTAATGGAATAGTAAAAAGTTGATAAATTGATTATATGGGTGTTTATAGGTAAGGTGCAATCGTTAACGATGATGATAGAAATAGACATATCTTTTTCACTTTTGTTGTTATACTTTTATATCAAAATGACTTTCTTCTTTTCCTCTTTTTTCTTTAAATGATTTTACTTTGTTCAAAGGTTGAAGCAACGACACTAGCTTAGTGTTGTCAAGTATCTTAAATATGTCACTAATTAGGAGAATGACTATGAGCATACCTTAGCCTGGCCTCATAATTCATTTATTTATTGTTTTTTCTTATATCTTACGGATCAGACACTTATAAACAATGGAGAAGGATAACGGGTCCTCTTCTCCGACCAACTACTACAATTGAGTGGATTCGCCTTGTTGATCTTAACGTTACAAGGTGAATCCCCAACCAATTACGAAAAATAAGGGTTTTTAGTGAATTTGATGGATGTACTTCCTCGTTTCTTTTTAGCTGACATGTTTCTTTAGTCACGTTTGTCAATGAACATATTCAACCGTTAATATCTTTAAATATTTATAAAAAGTTGATATTTTGAAAATATATATCGTGACGAATCTAACAAGACCCCACATGACTATATTTTTTATTACATATAAATCACAAAATACGGTCAAAGAAAAGTGTGTGAATAGTGCTAAAGTCAAAACGTGTCAACTAAAAAAAACAGAGGTAGTAGTATTAGTTATGATACATGCTGAATATGGTAAACGCCATGCATCTACCTCATGTATTTGTGTCTTAAAATTAGAAACTTATTTTTTTCCTATTTGATTTGAATATTTGATGTAAATGTAGTTTTGATATGCTCTAATTATTGTCATGGTTTGACTAAATTTTGATCTTATATGTGTCTTAAACTATTAGGCAAATATATATATTCAATGAGATCTTATTAGATTTGTATGTATCAGTATTTTTTTCGTCACGAAATAAAAGATATTTATTGATAATAAAATAAATTTTACACAAAATACTACTGTACTCTCTTTGTCCTAGATTACATGACACAGTCAACATTGCACACATATCAATGCACTACTTTGACTTTTTTATATATATAGTTAACTATTAATGAAAATTATATTTAAAATTATAGTATAAAACTTTATATTAATGCCTACCTAACAATATATTTTACAATAAAATATATTTTTATTATGTCAGTAAAAATTATGGTCAAAGCTAATGCAAAAATAGTGAAAAAAGTCTAACGTCTCATATATGCAACGGAGGCAGTATATATTACTTCTTCCGTTCCTTTTTTATTGCACCATAAGGGTTTTCACACTTGCTAATGCATTAATTTGGCTATTAATATCTTTAATTATACTTTTGTAAAAATTATTAAAAAAAAAAAAAAAAAAATTGATATTTGAAAAGTAGATTTCGAGACGAATGTAACTAGATCCCACATGACTATTTTTTTCCTAATGGATAAATCATAAAAGATGGTCAAAGAATATTAAGTGAATAGTGTAAAAGTCATTATGGTGCAATAAAAGAAAAACGAAAGAAGTATATTTTAAACCTTTTTTTTTCTGATTAGATCTAAATTACAAAGGAGGTAATTTATTTATGAACATAAAAAATTCCAAAATTACAACTAAGGGCCTGTTCTCAGTGACTGAACTGAGCTGAACTGAACTTAACTGAACTGAACTGAGCTGAACTGAAATGAATATTTTATAAGAGAAGGAAATTAGGAGCTGAACTGAACTGAACTGAGTTGAACTGAACTGAGCTGAACTGAACTGAACTGAGCTGAACTGAACTAAACTAAACTAAACTAAACTAAAATAAACTGAATTTCAACGTAAGAGAATAGGCCGTAACAGGGAAGTAATAATAAGTGATTATAGCCTTAGGAATAGAAAGACAAAGTCACTTTTGAGGTGGAAAAAGGCATAACCTATGCTTAGTGATAATTGCAAGACCAGTCTTAAAACATTCCTTTTCTGATTTTTCTTCACTCACACCAAATCAAAAATAAATAAATAAAAAAATTATTAAACCTTAATAACCATGTTATCGGGTCCACGAACCAATCAAACAATTATAGCACCTTTGCAATTTTAAATCTTTATTATAATTTTATAGGTTTAGGATCTTCATTTTATAGGTTTATTATAATTTTAATGTATGGAACATATAATTGAATTGTCTCTCTTCACTTACGAGTATACTACCAGTAGTATTTATATTCTTTGCATATAAATTACGGCGTTTAATTTAATCTACCTTTATGCGTGGGACTGTGGGAGTATGTGTGTACTTAAAAATTCAAGTAGACCTCCCAAATCTAGTATGTACCACATTTACATTAAGAGAGGGTATTTGAACACAGAAAAAAAAAACATACTTGAGGCCTAACTAATGCAGCCAAGCGGTTCAATCCACTTCCTTAACAGCTTAGCCCTTATTTAGTTCAATTTATTTTAGAAATAAGTTCAAATTAAATCAAATACGGAGTAAAAAAAAGTTAAGATCAAATAAAAAAAATGAGTTCATATCAAATCTAATAAGACTCCACTTGATATATTATTAAAATACACATTACTACGAATCTAATAAGACTCTACTTGATATATTTTTGTTTCTTTATAGATTATCCTACATATAAAGTCCAGGTTTGGTCAAATCAGACAATTAGACCATATATCATATCAAATCAAATTAAATCAGATCAGTGAACTAAACAAGCCCTTAATCTTTACCACTAGTTAGGTCAAGATCTTGTTGATTAATAAGGCCAAATTCACTTTACCTTATATTTACTAAAAAAATTATTTTGCTTAATTAAAATTAGTTTTGATTTGTTATTGTATTTGTTATCTGAAGTTACTGATATTTACAGATTAAAACTTAAATTAATACGAACTATTAAGTATTAACTAAACTTATACTTCAAATACGCATATTATCTTTATAAGGTGAAAAGAATAAAATTTGGCCTAAGTAACCCTTGGCCTACAATATCAAACAAATAACTCATGTAACAGTACTGACGGAGTAATGCTCGGCCCTATTCTTTTGAGCTTGTGTGTAGAGCAGAGTAGAGCTTCCAATACAATACAGAGCAGAACAGAGTAGATTTCAGTACAACAAAAGAGAGTAGAGCATACTCGCATAATATAGCAAAGCAACTCAATATACACTACAAAATTAAGTCAATATAGCATCAACTAAAATTTGTTGCCAACTCTATTTAGCAACGGGTTGGAAACGAAAATTTGTTGTTGCTAAAAGGCTTGTTACCGTGGGAATTTGGCTACCAGTTGCAAAACAATTTTGTTGCAATATTGCATCCATTTAAATACGGTTTCCATGATGGTTGCTGTTTTTGGTGCATTCGTTGCCAACTTTGGCAACAAATTACCATTGGCCGTTGCTAAAATTAGCAACAAATTATTAATATTAGTTAATAAAATAGCAACAAATTATTAATGTTGGTTCCTAAAAATAGCAACAGAAATTAAAGTTGGTTCATAAAAATAGCAACAAATCATAAATATTGGTTGTCATCAACACTACGAGACAAAAACCTAATCCCTATTAGCTCAGGTCAACTTGGCTTGACTTTGCATGTAAGGCGCTTTAAACCTAATCCCTATTAGCTCAGGTCAACTTGGCTCGACTTTGCATGTAAGGCGCTTTGAATCCCCTGTCTCAAGAATCGCAGTTAGAAGGAGTCGAACTTGTGACCTAAAAGTCACACGGTGAATCTCTTACCAACTATACAAAGTACTATTTGTTTACTTCTATACATATAATTTATAATAAGTGAATGAAATATTAGAGACAAAATTGAAAATTTTGTCTCTAAATAAGGGACAAAATAAAAAAATCTGTCTCTAAATTAGAGACGAAATTGAAATCCGTCTCTATTTGATATCATTATAGCAACCAAGAGTGTCTTCAAATAATTTTATACATAATAGCAAAAACTAACCTACATATAAATTAACAACAAAATGTAACACAACTTGTTTCCAATGGCAACAAATAAAAAAGTATGTTATCATCTAGCAACAAAAGTTTTGACGACTTGTTTCTAATGGCAACAATTTAAAAATTCATTGTCTTTGTTTGTTTCTAAATCAATACAAATAAAAAAATATTTGTTGTCATAGTTTGTTACTACATGGCAACAAGAGAAAAATATGATGTCATCTAGTAACAACTAGTAAGACAATTTGTTTTAAATAGCAACAAATCAAAAACATGTAGCCATTAATTATTAAAAAATTAAAGAATAAAATGTCGCTTTTAATTAGACAATGAAAACAATTATATTCGTTGCTATTTAGCAACATTTAAAATATCTGTTTCCAAACTTAGTTGCTAAAAAGCTTTTATTTTTGTAGTGATAACATGGCCTAACCCCCTATAACACACTGAACGAGTAACAACAAGTACACTAATAAAAAAATATAAAAAAAAAAACTCCCGTAATAACTGGTCACACCGTGTGGCTAGCTACATATTAAGAGTTATTTACATGTACGGCAATAAAATTATAGTAGAGATATTATTTTTATTTCATTCTATTTTAAACTAGTAGAGATTAATATAAAATGAACTAGAGATATAAATGGGGTACATCATGTTTATTAATACATCAATCTACTTTACATGCATTCATTCATTCATTTATTCATAAATAAATATTATTGTCAGTGTTACAAGAAGCAAAGCCATGAATGCATACCTTCATTATTATGCAGCTTTCATTCGTCTTTAAAACTCTATTCATTTTTATTTATTTTTTTTTTTTTCCTTTTTGAATTTACAGACGTCCCTTTTATTTTTACTTACTTGTATTATATTTCTTTTGACTGAATATATGCCAGAAGTCGTTAGGCAGTCCACTGCACATATTTTTATTATTAGTAAATTTATTATATAAATAAATGAATTAAATTTATATCTTCAAGAAAGTGACTTGTTTCAATTAGTATCTGTCATGATCGATCGATCGTACTCTCCCATGTATAAAGGCAATCAGTATTCGAGGTTGTTATTAGTAAGAGGAGCAATCAACAAAAGGAAGATCATTATTGTGGTTGCCACTTCACCAACTTGGATAAACGAGTCCAACTTATTAAATATTCACTCCGTTTTTAAATGTTGTTTTTACTTTAACTGTTAACTGTTTAGTTAAATAATCTGATCTCCGTGTCACATATTTAAAAATAAAGGGAGTATAAAGGAATTTATACACTTTAGTGTGCCAATTTAGTTGTTGTTTATATATGTACTTTTAATTTGATTATTTGATATCAATGCATAACCTACATATGCTAAATGTGTAGGAAATTATGTACACCAAGGTGCGCTTTGATTTAGAGGTTTCAGCATGGTAGATTGGTAGGTAAGTGTAACTAGCAACAAGCTATGAATGTCATTAAATTAATGATACATAATCATCATGTTTTATCCACAGTTTAAATTCAAGGTAATAGGATTGTTAGTTAAGATTAGTCGTGTACCAGGCCTAAGCCAAACATAAAACTCAACACGACGGTAAAAAAAACACACACACAAAACTTAACACGATAAAGGTTTAACCTTTACACATAAAACTCAATCTTTTTCATTTACCATTTCATTCTCTCTTACTCCTCTCAACTCTTCAAGTCCATCTATATAAAGTAATATAGTCCACTTTATGTTATTCCTAATTTTCCTCAATAATATCTTGTGAAAAAAAAAATCAACGAAGTAGGGTCGTATATAGAGGCTAAGAGGCATAGCAGTCATTCAAGTGTTCAAGAAGAAATGTAGAGAAATTATGTTGCAATGTTGCTGACCAAAATTAATTAGGATTTAGGAGGTCGTTGGGGTTAAGATTTGAATATGTATACAACTTTAAGGATTAAGTAAAGGCATCTTAATATCTTCTAAAATGACTTAGAATTGTAGAACGAGTATTAGTTCATGAAATTATTACAAAATTATGTTTTTTTTTTTTTTATTAGGGCGATAATATGTACTTGTGTTGGAAGTTTAGATTGAGAAATTGCTTGTAAATGTCATTTGATTACCTTTTATTAATGATTTTTTTTCTTCTTGTTAAAAAATAAAAATGACGTAGATCGAGTATTAGTCAAGGGAAATATTACAAATTTATGTACCTAATTTTGCGTGCGTAATAATAATAATAATAAGCTTATAGGGAGCATAGTGAGTATTGATTTAAATTAATTAGTAAAGGTTAAGATATATTATTGCGTTTTGTTTTCAACAATCCAAACCCTAACAATGTTTCTTCCAATATTTGCATTACAAGTAGACACCATGACATGATGGGAATGAAAGACAAAAATCAAGAGAAAAATGGTGAAATTAACATATTGAAGAATTGTATTTTATGTGAAAGCTCCGTTGAAAAAACAAACTTAGATTTTGTCACTTGTTATTTTTTGTAGACATTTTTTTATACCAGTATGACATTATGATAACGAATTTTTAATACATACAATTGACCTTCATTAATTGATGGACATGGGATGTTTTGCATTCTAGACTTCTAGTGTTAATAATCAAAGTTATTTTACACATGAGTTTTCAATTTTTTGCCGACAAGTCAAGGACATATGATATCACTGTCAATTGGATGAGGAATCAATCTCATGTTGCCTAATTAATTTGAGAGATAATTAGCACAACTAAGAAGATTTTAGAAACACCACTTTGAGCCAACATCTATCAACCACAAACAAAAATACCTAGCTCAATTTTTGTGGTGGAATTTATAACAACCCGACAATATGATTTGAAGCATTTTTGTTGAAGCTAAAAGAGAAGTAAAAGCCTCAAAGCTAAGCTTGCATACTTGCATGGGTCATATTTTGATATCCTTGCAAGTTTAATTTCCAACAGTAAGTTGTTATGATGGTCCATTTGGTAAGCTATAGGCATAAGATATATGGGAATTTAGATGACACATTTTGACTTTGGGCTATTTTTAGGGATCGTGATACTCGTGATGAGCAATATGAAACATGGGAGGTATTAAAAATTTACTACCTAATATATATCATGTATTGCTTAAGTTGTTAGAGCTCTTTTCTCAATTACAAGGGATTTTGAGATCAATTATCATCGGTTCATCACCTACTCTTAATGTACAAAGACTTGTTAGCAAGATAAAGCTGCATAGTTGAACAAATCAAAATAACTATATTTATTTTCAAATGCGCAATTAAATTGAAGATGGCGTATTTAATGTGTCTGGTTTAATTACGAAGTTGTAAAACCTACAACGACTACAACCTATTTAACATGAAATCACGACACTATATGGATTATAAAAAAGTTGATTGATATTGAAATTAAATTTTAGGTATTTTTAACCTTTTTATCAAAACGAATCAAACAAGATTATTGAACATAATTATGCTTTTTCTAAAATATTTATCGAGAGATAAATAGATTTATTTTGCAATAGAAACCCAAAGATTCTAAATGAAAATATTGTTTAAATAAAGATGAGGATAAAAACTTAATCCATATTAGAGTTATAACGTATGGAGTATTCACAAATTTTGCAATGATTTATTATTATTATTATTATTATTATTATTATTATTATTATTATTATTATTATTATTATTATTATTATTATTATTATTATAAGAAAATATTATTATTATTATTAGTATTTATTTATTTATTATTATTATTATTGCTTTGGGTTAGTATACAAGTTGATTTTGAACAACTATGTTAATTAACCAAGAGAAGCAAATAGAACCGCAGATAACACGCCTAGCTTTCCTCGGCCTATCACATCTCTTAGCCACCACATTGAAGACAACAAAGATATCACAAGTTAAAAACCATCCTTTTAAATTTAGAGAAGAGTGAATACTAGCCTGCTTTTTTGGTATTGTTGCAAACCTTTTATGGAGTACTAAAAACTAAACCTATGGTTAGACCCCTAATCTAAAGAAGAGGCAAAATGTAACATCAAGTAATGTGAAGACAATAGTATCACTATTATGGGAATTTATTAAAATTGTAAATAAGGAAAATAAAAATAAAAGGAAAAGAGACAAGTATCTATCAAAGTCATCAATAGCAATTAGCAAAGGACCCAAAAGAAGGATGCTAAAAAGAGAGTGATGGTTGAGGGGTCCATAATAAGGAATCCCCGGACAAAACGGGTTACAACTCATTGTCCGTTGGCTATTGTGCCTATCACTCTTCCCCCTTTCTTCCCATTTATTTTCATATTTCACCTTCTATTTCTTTCTCTTCATCTCCACGCGCTAACCATACCATGGCCAATATCGTGTCATGTAAAATGTACATGTTGAAAATCGGATAGTAGCACGATACTTAATCTGATCTGATCTGATCTAATATGTTAAGAATAGAATCAAGCAATTAAAAATTTTAAAGGATATGAAAAGTCATTTACAAAAGAGAATTTTGACTATGAGGTTGGTCGTCTCACACCCACCTTAATTACATAGAATTAACCAAAAAAATATGGATAACTCAAGATATATAATGGCCAAACAAAGAATTAAAAAGTTTAGTTGATACCTAAAAATATCATAAAAGTTGACACCAGAAAAACATAATGGGGGATCCAAAATTTGGAGATTAAGGGAACAAAATTAAATTTGATTTAAAATATTACAAAATGACATGTGGAGTAGTGCAATTATTTTTTTCCCAACTAAATTTTGAGCTATTAAACCATTTCACTATAGTATTAGTATTTGCGTTTACAAACCACTTATCCTCCAACAACAAGGTTTATAAATGAGTAACTAAAAATGTTTAGAGGTAAAAAAAAATAAGAGACCAGTTATTTGTGAAAACAAGTCGAACAAGTCTTTATCTCGAAAAGTATTAATAAGGATAGGAAAAAAAATAATAATACCTAAGAAGCCGGTTTTTCAATAAGAGGTCTCTTTGAATTTAATACTGAAAATAAAGGAGATTGATTATTTAATTCGTGGCTTGGGCTTACTACCTAAGGGCTTGTTCTCTTACGTTGAAATTCAGTTCAGCTCAGTTCAGTCAGCTCAGCTCAGCTCCTAATTTCCTTCTCTTATAAAATATTCATTTCAGTTCAGTTCAGCTCAGCTCCTAATTTCCTTCTCTTATAAAATATTCATTTCAGTTCAGTTCAGTTCAGCTCAGCTCCTAATTTCCTTCTCTTATAAAATATTCATTTCAGTTTAGTTCAGTTCAGCTCAATTCAGTTTAGTTCAGTTCAGCTGAGTTCAGTCAATGAGAACAAGCCCTAAAAGTACCTAAGATACCCGATATTAGATGCAAGCGGTCTCTTTAATATCAGCTTTTTTTTCCTTTTTTGTTTTTTTGGCGGGGGATACAGCTATACTTCTATGTACCCCCAAAATCCTACAGTGCATAAACACCTCAAACCAATCTATTTACAGCCCCGTATCTGGGGCAGGGCAGCCGGGGCAGCCGCCCGGGGCCCCAGATTGGAAAGCCCAAAATTTGTAGAGAGTTTGGTTTATTTAAAAAAAAAAAAAATCAAAGCCCTTAATTAATGTTTAATATTCCTCCCTGTATTCACGCAGTCACTCTAATGAAATCATAGAAAAAAGATTTTCCTTTCCCAAAACAGTTACTCTCCTAATTAATACCTTTAAAATTTGGCTAGGTTTAATTCTCAGAAAAATTAAATTTATTGAAGAGGGAAAGAGAACAACGGTGGTTCTCTATAGGAGTACAAACATTGGTGACTAAGGCTTAAAGAGATGAAGAATGTTGACAAGAATGATGAAAAGGGATTGAGTAGATGCCGTAGATCGTTAGCAGAGATGATTTCCATTGAAATGCTTTAAGTTATTCATGATGACCTCTTAATCTTAAAGGTTCAATTTTTTGTGATTTTTTTATGTTTTTAATGTATAATTTCACAAATTTGTTATACTATGATTTTTTATAAGCTATCTTTTTGCCAAGAATTTTGGAGGGTGTTGCTAGTATTTAAGCATGTAGAATGTTTTGAATTTCATCTTGATTAAGTTTTTTTTTAAATAATTTTATCTTAATTTAAGTTATGTCTTTTGATGTATATATAGTGCTATGTATGGTGGACGATGATTAAGTTGGAAAAGAAATGAATATTTTTTTCTCAAAAAAAAAAAAATTATGTGAAAATTTTCAGAAATAAGTTACTCAGCATTATTTTTGTTGTAAGTCTTGTAACTTAAAAATATTCATTTTTTTTTTGGTTTTTGCATACCCTTGAAATTTAGAATTTTTAACATCACTTTTTAATTAGGGCCCCAAATCATAAGTTTGCCCATAGGCCACCAAAATCTCAGAAACGGGGCTGTCTATTTAATTTATCAATTAAACCCAACCCAAACTTGATCTAATCGACTCATTTGACATGCCTTGCTTACACAGTTACACATGATTAATATGAAATGAAAGTAATCGAAATAATTAAGGGTGAGCAAAAAATCAGGGTACTCTGAATCGGAACAGAAACATCTTAGAAACCGCAGGTATTGTGTTTCATACTTGTATAAGCTAAAATAAGTTGAGTAGAAAGTACAGAGTATTGTGTTTCATATTAATTAAGGCCCCATTTAGTAATTAGCTGGTAGCTAATTTTTTTGATAAAGCTAATTATTGTATTAGCTAATTTGACTAGCTGGTTATAATTACTCCGTAGCTTATTGTGTTTTCTTAGAATTATTAACCATTTATTTAAGGAAAAAAAAAAAAAGTATGAGCATATTATGAGTATGAATTAATTCTTATTGATCCCGTAAAAAAATAAAATACTCTTTGACGATCTGATCAATCTAATTGATATAGACTTGAATGGAATATATGGTAACCTCATTAATTACTGCATGTCATTATTATGAGGTTTGAGTTATTTACGTACGAATTGAAACTGGTCAAAGAAAAGTAATGTTGCTTACTTGCATGAATCGAGAACTCTGATATCCTCTCATGCCCTGCGTAAGCGTTAATTACCCCTTTAATTACCACTATGTTTATACCCAATCATCAACACGAGATGTCAAACTAATAAGCAACTATTCATTCATGCGTGCCCCCCAAACCAATTTTATTTGAGTGCAAATAATTTGGCGCACTCGGGTGCACTATGCTCATGATGTATGTACGGTGTACCTAGTCGAAATAACAATAAAAAATATATACATACAAATTGTAGCTCCAAAGTACTAATTACTAGTTAATTGCCACCAAATCTAATTTTTTCACGATTTGCGTGCCGAAAAATGTTATGTTAAGATTTTAGGGGACATATGAGTTCTTAAAAACTCAAATTGACTAAAGATTAAAAAAAAAAAAAAAAAAGTTGCACACAAGTCAATACTCCATGTATTTTTTTATACGCAAAATGAGACATTTACCTAAATCTTTTGCCAATTCCGAGCTCATTTTAGATCTTTAAGGACTAAAATTACCACTAAAATCTTAATGGAATATTTTTTTTTAACACGCAAACAAAAAAAATTAAATTAGGTGGCAATTAACAATTTATTAGTACTTTTGGGCTGCAATTTACATTTTAAAAAAATGGATACAACTTTAAAAATATAAACTTTAAATGGATGTAAGCTGTAATTGGTAATTTTTCCCATAAAAACACAAACTCATTTGTTGTTGTTGTATAGAAAATCACATAAACAGGATAAGAATGAATCCCAAAATTTATTGAAACAGGGAAAAAAACTCTAATCACTTATCTATCCCCCACTCTCAAAATACAAACTCATATGGAGTGACATAATTTGTCCCTACATTTGTACCAAGTATTTTGAACTAACCAAATACGGAGTAATATACCCAAAAAAGTGCAATAATTAGACGTGAAATAGACGCGCTAGATTGGAGCAGTAGGCTTTGCACCTTCGACAAATATCTTCTCCCACCCACAGTAAATTTTTTCACTCTATGATTTTTTTTTTTTTAAAAAAAAGAAAAAAATAATAAAGATAAACAAATTAATTAATTAAAATATTACTAGGCCACCCAACACAAACAAATATTGTAGCCAAGTAGAACAGCTTAGATGCCAAAGTTCCTTTTCTGTACTTTTGCTTTTCCATTCTTTTCTTCGTATAATAATTATAGTCATAAAGTGTTATTATTTAGAGGTAGATTATGGACAAATCCATTTTGTCCCCTTTAAATGGGGCTTACCTAATGAAAATGATTATTAACAAACAAAAATCATTCGTACGATTTAGAATACAAAATTGAATATATTCTCTTAATTAAATTAATATTTTTATCTCAAAGTGATTAAATTAATTATCATGCGTAAGAGATTGAAGATAGAAAGAAAAAACTCCGAACTTGTGGCCTATGCTTCATATAGAAGTTGTGGTAAATCAAGTATGTACTACCTCACTGGCTCGATAAATCACATACTTCGTATCAATAATTAGCTAATTGTGACCTCTAAGGCAATCTAGATACCACTACTTAAAACTATACTTTATCTAGGGCTAACTATGAGATGCATATAGCACTTAGGAACATTATTATTTTGGGAATTTTGAATAGTTATTGGTGAATGAAGGGCAACTAGTGGTAGGTAACAATCACAGAAATGTTAAAAGCAATTGATTCTTCAATCATATTACAAAAAAGGGTAGAGCTTTAATACCTTTTGTGGAGGTCAAATGATAAAATGGCAAAGTTCCTTATAGAGAACAATATTAACTCTCGTATTCATAAGGGGCAAAACCAACCCTTTGGCCTCAGTTATCTACTTACAATTTTCTAATTAATGAGATGCATATGGCCATATGGGTCATCAGAAGTCAAGAATTATATCACACTATCAAAAAAAAAAAAAAAAAAAAATTATATAAAAAAAAAATTGTATAAAAAAAAAAAAAGTTGTCAATTTAATTATACGAAGTAGTTATGATAACAGTAAGACAAAATTAGAAAATAACACCACAAATTTTACAAAAAATAAATTATAACACCACAATTTTTCAAACTTTTATAACACCAAAAAAAAAAAAAAAAAAAAAAAAAGGTTTCACCACCATCTAGTAGATTCTTGGATGGAACCCGTTAGTGGGGCTTAATGTAGACACGTGTCACTCAACGATCTGTTTTTAAATAAATAAATAAATAACCTAAATCATAACCCAACCAACCCCACCACCGGAAACACCAGCCAAAGCCGTCAACAGCCCCTGACCTCCTGCCAGAACCCGTCAAAACCCCCTGACCTCCCACTGGAACCCCTGACTTCACCAAAACCACCAACTCCACCTAATCCCTCCTTTCTCCTCCCTAAAAACCACCCTAGCCGTGACCGCAATTATCTCATGTTGTACCGAATCCAGCACCCAGACGGTGACCCACGGAACTCCGCTTGCTCGACGACCCACGGAACTCCACCTGCGCGACGACCCCCGCCCTAGTTTGCAACCCCATTCCTTTCTAGCGGTGGTTGGGGTGTTTTTCAATGGTTGAGGTTTTCCAAGGATGGGTTAGGTGGGTTTTTCGATGGCTGAGGTATTTTGAGGTTGGCTCCGGTGGATTTTTCGGTGGCTAGGGGTGCCGACAGTGGGGTTGGGTTAGGGTTTAGGTTTTTTTTAAAACCAATCAATGAATGACACGTGTGCTTGATGGGTCCCACTGACGGATTCCATCTAAAAATTCCGTTAGATGGTGGTGAAATCCAATATTTGATTTTTTTTTTTTTTGTTTTTTTAATGGTGTTATAATAAAAGTTTGAGAATTTGTGGTGTTATAATCAATTATTTTTTGTGAAATTTGTGGTGTTATTTTCTAATTTTTCCTAATAATAATGACAAGAAACTTTACAAATTTGATGATTAATTAAAGAACTAACCTAGTTATTATTATTATTATTATTATTATTATTATTATTATTATTATTATTATTATTATTATTATTATTATTATTATTATTATTATTATTATTATTATTACTACTACTACGAGGGATACCTCTTGGTGCTGTGGTACAAGAGACCGCCTTGCATCCTCAAATCTTAGGTACCAATCTTACCATATACGAAGTATTAATGTATATTAAGCGTGTTTATCATGCCAAATTCGATATAAATTCACTATCATTAATCCATAATCAATATATGTACACCGTACGTTGTATAGTAGCGTACCAAACAAAAGGTCACACATATGTTACATAGATATGTTACCTACATGTAAGAGAAATCAAATCATCAATCCTAGAACGAAGTAATAGATCGATAACAAGTTAGTTGAAGTTCATCATTTGATCAGGATTCTAATAGTTAACCCTATATATTATGTGTTTCAGTTGAAACAATTATTCATGATGATGATGAAGATCTAAATCGTCAACAAAGCATGCAAAATCACGATAAAGTTTGCATGCACTAGTCTACCTTTCAATTAGTGTGGAAATTGAGATTCCAAACACGTGTAACTACAAGAATTAATGATGATGTCCTAAATATTAATACGCTATTTTGCTTTATTACTGCCTGACAAAAGTTATAATAGATGAGTAATTATGTTGCCGGAGCAAAGCAAACGGTCGGTAGCCTTTCACTTAAATGCATAATATTGCCAAAACAGGAATGTAGAATTTAGTGAACTATAGCCAAATTAAACATGCATAATTATTAGGCACGAGAATTAGATTTGCAATAAGAGAAAACATAATCGTACTTATAGAATGGCAAAGCTAAGAAAATTTACTTTAATGACAATGCACTTGCCCTTGTATGTGTTGTAATATAAGGAAGTATTTTCAAGGCTATATATATTCTAAAATAAGAAGATCGAAAAGATGATCGATCTTGTGACAATGAAAGAGTATGTGTGTCGTGATGCAAATCACTGACTTGAAAACGAAATTCCGGCGCAATCGGGGTGCACTATTGTATTCGCCGGCACGTTCCCTAAGGTTAACACACCACTTCCACACAAAGGCACTTTTGGGTGGAAGGTTGGAGCCAAGTAACTTATGCCCAATATAGAGTATGTGTTTAAGCAAGCTTGTGTTTGATATGTATTTCTTGTGTGTATCAAAATCAGAAAACATCCTCCAATTTATAGAGATGAATGAAGAATATGAAAGATCATGGAGGAATCTTCTATGAACAAAGAAGAGAAATCAGAAATATTATGGTGATTAAAAACACCATAATCAACCTCTTAAATGGGGGGTTACAAGAAATCAAACAAGAAGAGGAATCCAAGGGAAACGTTGGAGTCCAACGGACAAACACGCTCCTGATCGGGCGGACACACCCTTTTTCCAGACGTCTTCTCACGTCCGATCAGGCGGGGCTCACCCGGTCAGGCGCCAGGTCAGGCGCCCGATCGGACGGATCTCGCCCGAACTCCAGAATTTTACGATTCTTCTCGCGCCCGATCGGGCAGGGCTTGCCCGGTCAGGCGCCTGACCGAGCGCCCATATCTGACCCTTTGAATTTCCTTTCTTTATTTCCAACAGTATGTAGGGTACGTAGACCCTATTCATTTGAGTTTCTGGGCGGAGTCCTTATATGTAGAGTACGTACGTAGGCCTTATTTTTTTGAGCTTTCAGACAGAGCATAACATATTTAAGCAAAGCGGAGTAAAACAGAGCAACTCTAGAGAACATGGCCGGAGTGATACCATATTACCATGGACTCCTATATGGGCATATGGCACACAACTTCTTTGTGATGCTAACATATGAACAAGGACATGCATCATTAAAACTACAAGTATACTATTAATTAATTAAACATTAATTCAGGCCAATTAGAACAGTTGCAAGTCCAACACGGTTTCTAGCTGGTTTTGGGGTGTTTGGCAATTGACTTTTTGCCTAATTTTTGGCTTTTTAATTTGGTCAAAGCGTTAGACAACAAAAAAAATATGTAGTTGGCTTTTAAGTTGGTTTTTCCGCCAAAAGCTGATAAGAGTATCTTTTTCTATTGGCGTTTTGGCTTACATTGTTGGCCCACTTTATCACTAATAAACAGCTACCAACCATAAATAATTTTACAAAACACTTTTGTAAACAACTGGGTTAAACAACTAAGGTCATGTTCTTTTGAGCTTCTTGCAGAGCAAGGATTAACAAAGTAGATTTCAGCAGAGCATAACAGAGAAAGGCAGAGAATAACATGTTTCAGCAGAGTAAGGCTTCCAACACATTGCACGGAAGAGTGGAACATAATAGGACACAACATAGCAGAGCAGAGCAGAGTGGAGAGGACCTAATTTAAAAAGTCAATCAATACAGTTAATATTTCCAGCTAGTCAAACAAGTCAAACCGTTGATTGCCAAACAACCCCTTTGTGTTTGGTTCATGACTTCATGGACTCATGATGAACAATATTTTTTATGTGGTCAGAATTCTAAAAATTATATTGTATCAATCAAAGTCACACTCCCCCCCCCCCCCAAATTTAGGGGTCTCCCAGATGGTATGGGTGTGAGCCTAATGTTTAATTCATTATTTTTTTAGTTGACATGTTTACTATATTTTCACTAACTTTTGTGTTTTATAGTTGCAATTAAATATAATCATGTGGTATTTTATTAGAATCGTCATGCCATTTTATATTTTATAATATCACCTTTTAATACTATGGAGTATTTACATAATGGTAATTAGAGTTATCGATTGTGTGTTTGTGCGTTAAGTTTGTGAGTTAATTTTTTTTATGAAAGAAATAAGCAACTAATTATGTTGCTTACTTGTGCCAATTCATGCAAGCACACCAATATATTAAGGTCCTCTTCTTTTGAGCTATTCACCTTTGCTCTGCTTTGCTGTGTGTTGGAAGCCTTAATTTGCTCTGCTTTGCTGAAATCTGCTCTTCTTTACTTTGCTGAAATCTGATCTGCTCTGCTGAAATATGATCTGTTCTGCACTACTCAGTTCTACAAACTTCTGCTCTGCTCTATTATGCCAGAACCTCAAAAGAACATGGCCTAATCCTTTCTTAGATGGTAAATTCTCTTTTTTTATTCATTTTGAAAAGGTATATAATGACGACTCAAGCGAAATTTGTCATTACTTCTTGTGTATCTTTTCCTTTCAAAAATAAAAATAATTTAAGAGTTATTACATCATACTCATGCATATAAACCTTACTTTGCTTTTTTTAGCTGCAACACTTTGATTTTTCAATTGTCATTGAGGAATTCGTGGTAGATATATGTGAAAATTTTAATCCCAATTATATTATTTTGGTCATTTAATAATCTTTTGTTCATTTAGATTAAAAAAAAAATAATAAAAAAAAGACTAAGCAAATATATGGCCTTGTTCAAGTTCTGAAAATATCATGTTTGTATGTATTTATACAAGTATAATCATTGATTGCATATCATGTACATCTCCAACAGAATTATCCTTGTATATATAATGAACTTACCCCCTCGGTGTTTTAATAAGTGTCACACTTATCAAATGCAGTCGTATTTAATCAAGTTTCACACTTTCCTTTTTCTGATAAAATGCTACTCCTTCCGTCCCATAATATAGTTTCCGTTTTCCTATCTTGAATATCCATAATGTTGTTCCTATTTCTATTTTGAATAGTTTGTAAAAACCATTACTCGTTTACCCTCATTTTTTTTTTAACTTTATTCATTGTACTTCCTTATTATCCTTGAATTTTGTACATGTCTTATACTTTTTTCCACTTTCTCTCTCTAACTTTTGTCTATTATTGTATTTTTCACTTTTATTAATGTACTTCATCCACATTCCCCTCTTATTTCTTAAACACCGTGAAAAAATCACAAATAACAACTATATTATGAGATGGAAGGAGTATATTTTAATGTTATATCCTTCTTATTTCATAGTCCCTAGTCTTCCACTCCCCACTCAAACCCACTATTACTTTTTTTTTTTTACAAATATTTATTACTATTTCTTTCTTTTCACATTCATTACTTCATAGTTCATACCCCCATTATATTTCTTTTACAAGTTTATAAATATTCCAACTATCTCACTTACTCTTTATTTTATTTACCACCAAAGTCAATTGAATTGTCTAAAACCATGTGTCTGCCAAAGCGTAACAATGTTAAAATAGTAGTTTTTTTTAAAAAAAAAAATATAGAAAAGGTGGAAGAAAGAAGTGAAAAAAAGCCAAAAAAAAAAGGAAGGAAATGACAAGGGAGGCAGGAAGAAAAGAGAGTGAGGGTGGTGTGTAGTGGTGGGGACAAACACCTTTAAAATGGTGTGGCTTGAGAAGTGAGAAGTCCCTCGACTTTTACGCGGGAGGATGCTGTTTTTGTTACCAATACGTACGTTCTGCTATGCTGCACTCTCTTCTGCGTAAGCTTCCAGGCTTTCATCGTACTTTAGTCATGTCATTCATCTCCCCTTTACACGCTCCTCTACGAGGTTATATAAATGGAGGGTTGAGAGAGATGTAGAAGTGTCTCGCAGGGGTAAATTGGTCATTTTATGCAGGATTTAAATTTTGCCCTTTTAGATTCAATGGTACAAAATATACTCTCAGTGGTACAAAATATAATTTTAGTGGTATTTAAAAAAAGGTTCAAATGTCTAATTAGACTGTCAAATAATACAATTAGAGCTCAGTGGTACAAAATACACTCCCAGTGATACTCAATGCGGTTTTAGTGGTACTTATAAAAACCCCCAGTGGTACAAAATATATTCTCAGTAGTTGTGGTCCCAATTTTTTTTTATCCTTTTTGCACGTGAAATCATTTATGAAAATTTTTAGTGGAGCCCACACCACTTTTTTCACTCTTCCTATCTCTCTACTCCTTTCTCTCTCTTCTTTTTTACTTTTATGTTATTTTAATGGTTGTGAGACATTTACATTTGTCTCACAACACTCCATTTGTACTTCCTCCTCCTCTATGCCACTTCTCTCATCTTTCACCCTCTCTTAGCCGTCCACGTCTTCACCTTTTTTATATTCGCTAATATTATTTTATCTCCGTTCATATTTAATTGACACATTATAACCATTTAATTTAACGTTCTTGTTCATAACAACTACGAGTACGGAATAACACGTATGTTTAGGTTTGACTATTCACTTGGTTACTCCCTTTGATTTCATCTGGTCTTCTTACTTAAAAAATAAAATAAAAAATCCTTTATTAAGTATTTAAACATGAGTATAAAACAAATACAAATAGAATGAGACAATAGTAGGAGTAGATTTTTTATAAATGTGTAAAAATTAAGAAAGACTTTCATTTCCTTAGCTATATTTAGCTAAGCTATTTCATAACCTGAATCTTTTGTGTAAATATCAAATATCTAGCATTTAACAACCCGGGCAACACATGTACTTTGCCCCGCATTGAATGTCGGGCCACTTGTTGAGGATTTAAAAGCACATCGAACCCACACTTGGTTAACAACCGACATGTGAAATTGTATTTAAGAGATCGTCTCGAAAAAGAAAGAAACTAAGAGGATCTCATCCTTAACGAACGATCAACTCATCTTTGAGCATGATGAATCACATCATGCCGACCTGTTGTCAATAAACTTTTTGGCTAACATTAATATGAACATTAATAATTACAAACTAACATTTGACCTATCTTAGCTTGAAAATTAATCTTGTCAAGAAAAGAAAAATTAAACCTTGAAAACTCAAAATATTATCTATCACATAGGGTATGTTCTCATTAACTGAACTAAACTGAATTGTACTACATATTTTATAAGAGAAGGAAATTAGAAGCTGAAATGAATTGAACTGACTGAACTGAAATTAAACGTATGAGAACAGGCCCACAATCAAAATAATTATCTCATTGCATAATTTACTCATTCATTCATCCAATATGATAAGCGACCCAACACAAATTACTGTACCAATTAAAACAAAACTTGACCCATTTATCACCTTTAAACTACTCTAAGGCCTTACTTGACTTTGTTATTCATTACGAGTATAGATATTTGGCCATTAATTAGGTCTAAATAAATTTCTACTACAAACACATGTCATTGAAATACTCAACAGATCTTGTAACACTACCATTATTACTATAATTAGGCATGTCGATCTATTGAAGTGCCATTATCCTAGTAAAACTGAAAAAAGAAAACGTCAAAACAAGTGAGATTGTCAAATTCTGTGGGTATTATTGAACTGAACAAATTGCTCAGGATCTTTAAGTCAAACACACATGTTTTATCCAACGGCATCATATTTCAAATCAATCTAAGCCTAACACAGTTGTCACAGTATAATCTCTAGTACATAACTGTTATACAAAAGTTATTACCCTATACGTCGTATCCCATACTAGCTAGTAGATACTTTCGTTTTTTTTTTTTTTTTTTTTTTTTTAATTTTTAATTTTTTTTATTTTATACTTTATGGTATACCAAATACTACAAGTAATTGTCATTTTGAGATACCTCATCATGTTTCTAAATACTTATGGCTTGTTCTCATACGATTTCATTTCATTTTATTTCTAATAAGTTTAATTTAGTTTAGCTGAATTCAGTCAATGTTCTCATTTATTGAAATGAGCTGAACTGAATTGAAATAAATTGTTTATAACATAAGGAAATTGAAAACTGAACTAAACTGAATTGTTTACAACGGAAGAAAATTAGGAACTGAACTGTATTGAATTGAAATTAAGTTAAAGAGAACAGACTTTTAGCCTATTTATGAAAGTCCTAATTTCGTGATTTATATGGAGTAAATATCTATTGTCAATTTACATTACCAATAATGCAATGCACTAAATTTCCCATTTGAGCAAAGTGATTACACATCTCATACATTGAAACGAGTAATATATAATCACATCTACTCCGTAGACATTTACTCCATAGATTCCAAAGTGTACAAAACTAAATTTTATCTAGCGGGTAAGATTACCTTCCAACATTGAGGTTAGAGGTTCAATCACTACTAGGACACGTTGAAGGTGGCATCCCATACTCTTCGATCATCTCTTCCCCTCGCTTTCAAAGGATTTGACCCACAAATATTAGACCAAAAAATTCATGAGTTTGTGAAGGTTGAAGTCTGGTCAAAGCCCATCTTCTTACTCTTTTTTTTTTTTTTTTTTTTTTTTTTTTTTGGACAAGAGCCACAATCATCTTATTGTTTTAAAAATAAATAAAATTGTGCACCCAAAATAAAATAAAATAAATATATTACGTAGTTTATATTACAGTATTATTCTGCAGAGTACTAGATTACATAATATCTGATTTTAAGTTTAATATTAACTACTGAAATGAATAATTAAGTACAAGTCCAGTTAAATGACCTCATCATAATTTTTTATAATCTTCCTCAAATGACAAATTGCCTACACTTTATGACACCAACCCATATACATACTCCTCTAGCCATGACAACTTCAAAGCTAGGTCAATCCATTAATTAAATCAAACAATTCATTTTTACACAAATTAGGACATTCTATACTAAGTTTATGAAAATGTAGGTAGAAATGTAATCATATTATTATTGCATCTTCAAATTTATACAAGTAGATACATAAACAATTACAAACCAACTATATTTATAGAAAACAATAAATATGTGATGAGTAGTGGAGTTTTACAAACAACATAAATGCATATAATAAATTAGTAATCCCCATTTCGAATTAAATGTAGATGATGGATAGATTGATAGGTGGTAGATTACTTTTTTGTGTGCAATAATGGAGACAGCGTACGTTTAAGTACCATTCCTCTACACTTTGGATATTTTACTTATACATTTTTCTTTTTTTGGTGTTCCACCCGATTCACCCTTTGGGCTAATCCGGATTCGGGGATCAGTTATGGGTGGTTAGGTTCCAGTCCCCTCCCGATTGTTGTTGCGGGGGATTGAACACGAGTCCTCCCTACCAAGTGTAGTCCCAATCACCACTACACCAACAACCAATTGGTACTTATACATTTTTCTTTATTACTCTTTTGTACAACTTCATAAAGGAGATTTGGATATCTAGACAAAATGAGCTTTTAACTTTGATTTTCTTATTTGGTTTCTATTTGGTAAATTGCTTTTCATCATGATCTTTTTAATGTGTCTGGATATGAAAATAAGTATTAGTGATTATTAGTGTTTTTTTTAACAGTATAATCGTCATTAATTTATCCCAAAATGAAGGACAATTCTTGCAATAAGTGTGTACTTTGTACTTGCTCCCTAAGTCACTAGATATTATGGAGTAGTATATTAGGCTTTGTTCTCATCAGATAATTTTCAGTTCACTTCAGCTTTAATTAACTCAGTTCAGCTCTTTATTTTCTTCTCTCATAAATATTCAGTTCAATTCAGCTCTAATAAGTTCAGTTCAGTTAAGTCAATAAGAACAAGCCCTGACTGCTACCTTATTTTAACTTATTGAAGTAATAAGTTCAGATAAGTTTGAACAAAATAATTTATATAATTAAGTGTACAAAATTAAGCTATATCGTTATAACTATAAGTACATTTAAATTATATAATTATATAAGTTATAAAAAAAATTGACATTATAAGGGGTTGTTCAGTTCAGCTTAATTTTAGTCCAGTTTACTTCAGCTCAGCTCCAATCAGTTCAACTCTTAATTTCCTTCTCTCATAAACAATCCATTTCAGCTCTATTTAGTTTAGTTCAGTTCAATTCAATTATTTTCAGTAAATTAGAATAGGCCCTAAATCAAATAGAAATTAATGTAAGTTTTGATAAGATACTTTATAGAAAAGTTCAAATTAGTGTTGTATTATTAGATTTGTTGGTCATTATTATATATTTTGAGATCATGTTGCTAGTATTTTTATTTATTTATTTATTTTTTATTTTAAGAATTGCTAGTATTTTTACTAGAAGACAAAAGTGTTGAAATTCCAACGAAAACAACTGACATTATTACCCACTATTGAAATTTTGTTTCTAAAAAACAATGTAGTTAAACTTCATTTTTTGAGGTAAAGATAAGGACTCTAACCTAACATAAATTGAGCCCTTTCTCTAAATAATGCTAGCAAAACACCCAATTTCCAAATTACAGTCAATATTTTATTAATTCCCATTATACCGTCTATGTCACCGGTTCAAGAGAATTTTATTGTTTTACGGCTTGAATGGAAAACTGCTACTTGAAGTAGCGGTTTATACTTACTCAAAACCGCTACCTCAAGGCTTGTTTGACATCATTTTTGGTTTTCAGTTTCCTTTTTTTTGAAAACTAAAAACCAAAAACAGGAAACAAGAAAAAGGTGTTTCCACTTTTCTGTTGTCAGTTTTCAAAATTATCATGGTCTTTTTCCATTTCTAGGTAAGAGAAAGAAAGGATAGACTTCCCAAGCATGGGTGTTTGATCGATGATTTTACTAAGTTTTAATAATTTTTTATTCATTATATGACACATATCATATACTTTTAAAAAATAAAAAACTAAAAAACAGAAAACCACAACGATGCCAAACGAACCCTCAAGTAGTGGTTTCTTGAATTGTTTAATAAACATCCTCAGGATTTTTTCCTCAACTACGAAGAACACCTCCACCCTTTCTGTGCTCCTCCTCCACAGCCCTATTGCTGCTGGCTTCTTGCCACCCTACTATCGTCGTTTTCGCCCCCAACCTTGTCTTGGTACTGCTGTAAATTAGGGGTCAGATGAAGGGTTATTTTATATTATATCCTAATTTTGTTTTTATATACCTAATTAACTTGTTAATTTTGTAATTATTTTCAATTCACATAATAAATTTGACAAATAATAAGCATTGGTTTTGGAGATTTATATAAATATATAGTGGTGAGTTTATAGGAACATCAAGAATTAAAGCTTGCGGCTGGTGTTCATGTTAAAAACCAATGCTTTGTTTGGATATAAACCGCTACTTCAAGTAGCGGTTTCCAGTTTTGAAAACCGCTACTTCAAGTGGCGGTTTTCTGAGTATAAACCGCTACTTGAAGTACCGGTTTATAGCTGGACCGATAAAAAAAATCGGTTTATTTCTTTTAGCTTACGTGGACGGTATAATGGGAATTAATTAATAAAAGATTGACCGTAATTTGAAAATTGGGTGTTTTGCTAGCATTATTTAGGTAACGGTAAATTTGGGGGGGGGGGTGAAGAGATCCCCAGTTCCCCACTACTAGAATCAAATCGAGGTTAGATTATTATTACCCTTCTTCCCTTAAAATTACCTTATTTAGGGCATGTTCTTATACGTTGAAATTCAGTTCAGCTCCTAATTTCCTTCTCTTATAAAATATTCATTTCAATTCAGTTCAGTTCAGTTCAGCTCCTAATTTCCTTCTCTTATAAAATTTTCATTTCAGTTCAGTTCAGCTCATAATTTCCTTCTCTTATAAAATATTTATTTCAGTTCGGTTCAGTTCAGTTCAGTACAGCTGAGTTCAGCGAATGAGAACAAACCCTTAATTTTCTTTTAGTCTCCAAAATTTATTTTGAATCGTAAATATCCTCATTTTCTTAGGCTTATCAAATATGAAGTATGAAAGATTTTATGTAAACACATGGCCTGTTCTGATATGATTATTTTCAGTTTAGTTCAGCTCTAATAAGTTCAATTCAGTTTAGTTCAGTTCAGCTTCTAATTTCCTTCTCTTATAAAATATTTATATATCAATACAAAATTTGACCCTCTTCTCTAATATTGATCTTAATTTTGACCCTCTCTAATATTTTTCTTAAATTGTGGGTCCATTCAATATCGACCTGTAACCCACATTATTAACTTAATAATATGAAATATTGTATGTGATTATGTATAAACTCGATTTGCTATTGACCCCAATTCACCTATTCATAAACTAATTGAGACAATGTTTTAAAAACGGAGAAAAAATCGACAAAAAAGATTGATGGGAGAGGCAAATTGCACCTCCTATAGTCAATTAATTGAATGAAAACCCAAGCATTGAAAACTATTGTCCCCTTTTAAATCACACACCCAAAATTTAAGAAAAAAGAAAAAACCTCTTATCCCCAACATGTTAAAAGAACACGTGGCAAGATATGTATGGAGGACAGGCTGGACCCCATACTCTCAAAAATACAAAGAAAAAGGCTCACCATCAAAGACCTTCCCTTGCCAAAAAGAACTAGACCAATCGTTGTCATGCTGGTTTGCAGAACCTGTCGGCTACTCAATGTGTTCTATTAATAACAAAAGTAAAAAGACCTATCCAACCGTTCATTTTGTGACCCTTCATTTTTAATCCAACGGCTCTTGATTCTCCTAATTAACCATTATTAATATGGAATATTTATTACTCCCTCCGTTTTTAAATACTTACTCTATTTTTTCATGGGTGGAGTTTTTGGAGAAATTGAAAAAAGTAATAAAATATGAAGGTATTAGAATAGGTGGAAGAATAAAAAATTGTGAAAAAACAAAAGTAATACTAGTAGATAGAATTGGAGGAGAGAGAATTTAAAATTAATAAAATATGAATTATGTTGGGTCGAATAGGTGAGAGAAGTGAATTTAAAAGATTTTATAAAAGTTTCCAACTAAGGAAATGAAACAAGAATTTAAAAACGACGAAAAATGAAAAGTGTAGCAAGTATTTAAAAACGACGGAATTATTATATTATTATAATTATTATTTTTTGTGTGCGACCGGAAATATTATATAGCCGCTTGTAAAAGAACAAAACAACTCTTATAACACTGACTAAGGGCATGTTCTGATTGACTGAACTGAACTGAACTGAGCTCAACAGAACTGAACAGAACTGAATATTTTATAAGAGAAGGAAATTAGGAGCTAAACTGAACTGAAATGAAATGAGCTGAACTGAACTGAACTGAATTTCAACATATGAGAACAGGCCCTAAGAAATCCCTGTAATATTGATAAACAATCCATATAATACTAACGAAGGGCCTGTTCCATTGGCTGAACTGAACTGAACTAAACTAAACTGAACTGAGCTTAGATGAACTGAACTGAACTGAAATGAATATTTTATAAGAGAAGGAAATTAGGAGCTGAACTGAACTGAAATGAATATTTTATAAGAGAAGGAAATTAGGAGCTGAACTGAACTGAACTGAACTTCAACGTATGAGAACAAGCTCGAAGTAACTCCTACAACACTAATGAAGTAGTCCCATTAAGGCCGGTCAGTGGTCATAGCATGTGGCCAGCTATGTAATCTCTCCGCCCTCTAATACAAAGCCTAAAATACAATGCCTTTTGTATTTAAAGTTGTATATTTTGACATTATTATCCTCTTTTTTATAAGTTGTCATTTTTTTTAGATCAATTTCCAACATTTTCTCTCTCTAACCCCACATGCACATATAAACTTTTAATCACTAGTTTTTAAAAAATTATAATTTTCTTAATTTCTGCACAAAAATCAAAAGAGTCTTTATATTAAGAGACAAATAGAGTATTAAAATTGGCGATATTATTATTTAGAAAAAAATAAAAATATAAAAAAGGTAGAGAGTAGAAAATTGTGAGGGTAACAATGAAACAAGAAAGACCAAAGCCCCACAAACACTACACTACTAAATGGGTCTGGTGTCACAGGCAAAGGATGGATCCCCTTTCATTTTGATGTTACATTGTGTGGGCCATTATTATGCTGTTTTACTACTATTTGTGAATTTCATCTTTTTCTAATCTTTTGACCCATATAGTAGTTGTAGTTGTAGTTGTGTTTATCTTTCACCAATTTGTATGTGATGTGTTATATCATTAGTTGTACACTAGTACGGGTTCTGATATATTCGATTCAATGACATTGTGAGTATTGACAGTGCACGTATAAAGCTATGGTAGGGGTTATCGACTGTACAAAAAATAAGGTTGCTAATAGTCTAATATGAAGGTTATTGACGATTCATATATGGAGTTATTGATAGGATCGGAATAATTGTTGTTTTTTTTATACTTAATGAGTAGCATATACCGTTGTTTATGAGTCGATGAGGTTGTTCATTAAGTTTTGGGTTATTGTAATTCGGTTCATGGTTTGGTAAGGATGCTAATTAAGTTGTATAGTTAGCGTAGAAGGTATGGAGACATTACCAAAATCAAACGATTGTGTTTAATTTTAGATTTTTAGGAAGGAATGATAGAAATAAAAAGTAATTCATATCAATATTTGAGTCGATTCAATTTCATATTATGTCAATGTTGATTAGAGTAAATTATGTGCATTTCAATTTCAAATATTTTGAGTATAAAAACAAGTTAATTTGGTCACGTACAAGTTACAACTAAGAGAACTACAAAGAAACAGGCTACAGGCCGGAAGGCCCAATAAACATATGTTAAGCCCAGGCCAGATTTAAACTTATCACTTTGGGCCTTAATTAGGTGAATGGGCCTACAAAACCCAGTAAAATGTGGTGACTGAAAACCATATGTCCTTAATTAAGCTATTCAATCCCAATCATCAGTTTCATAAACTTCCTTGGTTCTTTTCTTTATTTAACCCGCTTCATTTATCATGTTGGCTAATGTATTCGAACTACTAATATCTTTAATTCCTACTCTGTAACAAATAGATTTTATAATAAATTTTATTGAAAAGATTCAAACAAAATTCTACATGACTATTATTATGTTTTTCTTGTGTATGAATCACAAAAGATAGTCAATAGTGATTGTAAATAAAGTAAAAGAAAAAATAGGTCAAGTAAAATAAAACTGGAGAAAGTAAAAAAATAAAAATAAACTGAAGTAGTATAATTAAATAATTCAAGACACACTATATATGTTGCTTGAAGCAAAAGGAAGGAAATTAGATTTTTACAATATTGGCCATACTATTCTTCCCTCCATTTCAATATTTAATTAGTACCAACCAATCACTTTATTGCATGATCAAATTACAAATATGATACAAATTTAAATTGTTGAATTGGTTATTAACTTTATCCAACCATTGTATATCAATGTCTCATCCCAATTAAACTTTTCGACTAATATATACAGAGTTGTAATCAAGGAATGTTGGGAATCAAGTGGTAGCAGGAGCATCTCCAAAACCTCGTTTAAGGGAGTGGATTCTCGTATCCCTTCCAAAGACATAATTAAACTTCACGTTCTATCTTGAAATAGGGACCCGTAGGAGACCATTGGGAACCTGACAAAAAACACGGAAGTAAGAAGTAACATCACAATTAGCCATGGCAAACTAAATTTCTTAATCATTTTAATTATCACAGTATTATACATTAAGTTCAACGGTTGTAGCTACCATAGTATTAATTGATCTCTGACCTCTTTGTTTCTCCGAAGCTTGAAATTGATGCAACGGGATCGAATTCAAGTCAAGATAATGCAAGAGTACAACCATAAAAACCGAAGAAACAAACATAGGGATAGGTCCAAAGAACCAAAGCAACAAATTGAGGGCAAAATAAAGAGCTCTAAGTCCAAGTTGCCAAAATTCACCACCCCTAATAATAGCAACTTCAACATAGTAAATAGGTGTGTTACTATTTGGCATACTTATGAGATAAGTTGCATTGATGAAATATCTTGTTGCTTGCACAAAACAAAAAAAGGCCAAGAAGAAACAAATAAGAAGGCTTATGTACTTCAACATCATGGTTGTTGGAGTTCTATCACCATATATAATTTCGCTTTCGAAAACCTTGTTGTTGCTTGCAATCCATGCACCAATCAAGGAGCTCAAGCCTAAGGAGATTGAGGCTAGATATGTTGCTGCTGATGTATTTGAGGATAATGCTGATAAGGGTAGCTCCATGCTACTCAAATCATCAAGCTGCACAGGATATACATGCTAATTATTGTTAGTTTTCATGCTCATTTACCCAACAATTTTACTTACAAGATTTGTTCAAAGGATTGGACTCACTATTAATTTAACCAAACGAACAAGAACGAGTTGTGGTTCAACCTAAATTTGAGCTATACATTGAGAGTTCAAATTCACATTTATACCATACTAAAAACTTGTAAAGACTAGAAATTAATAGATCATCCACGCACTCTGCTCCATCTTAGTACAATAATACATAAAATACTATTTTTTTAGTGTAAAGAGAGTCACAAAAGACAAATGATGTAGACAAAATTTGATTTCAAAATCTAAGATCAGATCTCATTTACAATACTTTAACCAACTAAACTAGTTGACATCTACATAAATTAACGCAAAATTAAATGTCACACTAGTTATGCAATATCCATATACAACTAATTATGGACCACCATATCACAACACAAGTAATACAATTAAATAAAAATAATGAAGTTTGGAGAGACTTAATTACATACCTCCATAACTCTTTCAACCCAAGCTCTCTTGTTATGATTCTCAAAGCCCACAACAGTAGTTTCTGGACGATTCAAGTATCTATAGAGTAAGGCGATATGATAAACAAACATGAATGTAATCCCAAAGGGTACAAGAACTAAATCAAGGTATTCCTTTTGGAAACCCATTATTATTCTTTTCTATTTTTTGGAATACAAATTAATGTAATGTAATGTAATGCAAGAATATACGACTTAAAATGGAATTGCTTTGCCTTTGAGTTTTGATAACACGAGTTTGATAAGCTATAACTAGCTACTCTAGCAAGTTTCCTAATTTTGAAGCAATTGACTTATTTGGTGACCTCACTTTATTTGTCACATTCACAAAATTACAAGCAATGATTGTTGCTTAATCATTCATCAATTTTGTCCAATACCTTGGGATGTTGCCATGTTGGCTGGAGATCGAGAGCGATCCAACTTGATTAAAATCACTTTAATCCAATCCAATCTAAATATAATTTAATTGAATCTATCCTTGTTACTCCGTAAGTTGATTTTGATCTTGAATTGTGAAGAAGGTGTCAATATAATTTTGTCTTGTTTGATTGGATTGTCTACACACAAATACACATAACAAGTTAACCTCGAGGGTGTCTAAGCGCAACCTTTCAAAATCACTTTAATCCAATCCAATCTAAATACGATTTAATTCACTCCTTATTTCTAAAAAAAAATCCGATTTAAATTAGTAATTTGATTTGAATTAAATCGAATTTCGATTTAATGAGTGCAATTTTCTACCCTCGTTGATGAAAGTTTTGTACTCTTAGGCCCGATTCTTTTAAACATAGTAGATTTTAACAAAGTAGGGCATGTTCAGAGCATACTAGAACATATTTCAATCAACAGGGCGAAACTGAGCAAATTTCAACAGGGTTAAACAGAACCAGAACAGCTCTACAGAATAGGGCCTTAGTTTTCTAAGATAGATTTTCAATCGTTCTTTTACCTTAGTTTTCAAAAACAGTTTTTAAATCGTTCTTTAATATCTGTATTAGGCTCGTCATATATTTGTTACTCGTATATTCTTTTTAACACAAAAGGGGAGTAAATATATATTAGAAGATAATGCTACTGATGGAAACCATCAGAGCATGGGATAAACATTTCAAGGAGCTATAAAAGTCCTTAAAATGGATAGAGTTGAGCTTACAATTAGATAATAAAAAGAGGCAACAAATACTGAAAATATTACAATAAGGTGGCAGCAACAAGAAGATAAGCCCGATGATGATCATAATCCTGAATACAGCCACGGTTGAAATGCTTGTAGCTGTACATATATAAACATCTTCCTTAGCAGAAGAAGACAAAAGCAGGTGGAAGTGAACACTGAATTCTTCATCATCCGAGAGCCAAAATATATTGAGAATTGCAAAGGTTGCTGAAACCACAGAAAACACGAGAAAACTAGTTGGCAGTGTCTGGGATATCTGTTGCGTAGCTATCAAAAACCTCATGGGGAGGGTAAGTGAAGGGAACACTTTCACCCTGCTTGAATTTAGTCATGCCCATTACTGCCAAACCATCAGCTACCAAGTTGACAGTTCTGCTAACATGAAAAACTTGCACAGTCCAGTTCCTCTCTAAAAGAGAAGCAACATCCCTAACCAAGTTGCCTAAATCCCCATCCTCATAGGTGTTGGGATTCTTAAGCATTTTGGTGAGAGCCTCTACATCTGTTTCAAGTTCAAGGAACTTAATGTCCTTGTTCCAAGCTCTTAGTAAACCTTCTCTAATTGCACGAAGCTCTGCTGAAGCAGCAGACAGAGCATTGAATTTCATTGCAAAACCTTGAACCCAAATTCCTTTATCACATCTAATAACCCCTCCTCCTCCAGCATTATCAATACCTATCCAAGAATCATCAGTGTTTAACTTGTGGTATCCTTTTTGAGGAGGAGCCCACATTCTTGAAGACTGGGAGATTGAAGAACTAGGCCTATCGAAGCTTCCCTGAATTAAATCATACAAGAATGATAATCCACAAGGAATTTGTTAAAAACAGAATCAATGAAGAGCATTTTCTTGTCAAAAACAGCCATGTTTCTATTGATCCAAATATGCCAGATGGCTATAGAGAAAATAGTTTTCCAGCTAGTACATTTAGCAAAATTAAATCCTAACCAATCAGTGAGATTAGTATTATAGAACCTTTGTAAATCAATATTTAAATATGATTTTTTTTTTGAAAATAAGAGACCAAAAGGCACAAGAGTTTGGGCAATCCCTAAAGATATGAATAGAGTCTTCAAAGGGATGCTCACATCTCATACACATAGGATTGAAAAAAGGAATTTCTTTTGTAAAGAAGCCCCTACAGGTAAAATATCTCTAACAATATTCCAAAGTAACATTTTATATTTATAAGGGACTTTGATCTTCCAAAGATTTTTCCAAGAAAAGGAAGAAAGAAAAGTAGAGTTAAGGTTGTTAGGAGGAAGAGTAGAGTTATAAGCAGATTTAATGGTGAAGGATCCAGTCTTGTCCAAAGTCCACATTAGTCTATCTTGGACATGAACAAGAGAAGGGAGAGGATAAGCTAGGATTATAGAAACTAAAGAGGAAGGAATAATATGGGTTATATTATTTAAAAACCAAGAGTTATTCTTAATAATATTAGACACACGCCAATGACTTTTAGACTCGGGAATTTTAATATTAGGGATAAGATAGAAAGGACAATCACCTATCCAATGATAGAACAAAAGAGATGTGTCCTCTCCATTCCCAATGTTAATCCTTATTCCTTTTTTAAGAATGGGTCTTCCTGCAAGAATATCTTTCCAAATTATAGAATCATTAGGTTTAGAAGAGTAATCAAGGAAGTTGGAGTATTTTAGATATTTACTTTTGAAAATTCTAACCCAAAGCTTATGATCTTGGGTAAGGATCTTCCAACCTAACTTGGCCACGAAAGATAAATTTCATCTACACAAATCTCTAATACCTAGACCACCCTTAGCCATGGGATCACAAATAACCTTCCAATTAGTACGAGGGATAAAACGGGTTCTATTAACTCTATTCCAAAGGAATTGTTTGCAATTTTTTTGAAGTTGATCGAAAGAACTGATTTTGGAAGAATATTAGTTTGCATAGCATAAACCGGACAAGAATTTAGAACAGATTTAATAAGAGTACATCTTCCGGCCATATTTAAAATTTTGGCTTGCCAACCTTTAATTTTAGAACACGTTTTGTCTAACAGGGGAAAGTAGTCTAAGTGACTTAAACGTTTATGAGAAATAATAATACCTAAATATTTACCAAAATTAGTAGTATCAGTAATATTACAAATTTCACAAATGGAATTCCTAACATTTAATTCATTTTCCTAGGAAAAATAGCAGAAGACTTTAGAACATTGATAGAAAGACCTGAAATGCTTTTAAATTGATCAAGGACATCCATCATGACTTTTATATTACTAGAGGAAGCCTTTCCAAAAAGGAAAACATTGTCAGCATAAAATAAATGGGATATATATATTAATATTCTTAGCAATTTTCATAGGCTTCCAATCCCCTTTATTAACCTTTTCTTGAATCATGAAAGATAACCGATCCAAACAAAGAACAAAAATGTTAGGGGACAAAGGATCACCTTGTCGAATTCCCCTAGAGGAGAAAAAGATTCAATTATTTCTCCATTCCAAAGGAGAGAGATCCTTGGAGTGCAAATACAACTGAGAATAAGATTGACTAGATTACTAGGAAAATTAATACTAAGAAGGGTATCCTTAATAAAATCCCATTCAAGGCTATCAAAAGCTTTAGTAAGATCAATTTTTAAAGCCATAAGATTAGCATTCTTAGAAGCCTTATTAAAATGGTGAGCTACCTCTTTAATTATTATAACATTTTCTTCTATAAATCTAGTAGGGATAAATCTAGATCTGAATGGGCTTATAAGATCATTCATCAAGGGTTTAAGTCTATTAGAGATGCATTTAGTAATTAGTTTATAAATAGAATTGCATAAACCAATAGGTCTAAAATCTTTCATAGTAATGGGGCTATCACATTTAGGAATAAGAGAGGTGTAAGAATTATTAATAGAAGAAGGAATAGCACCATTTAAAAAACAGTCAGCTATGAAGTTGGTGATGGAAAAACCAATAGAATTCCAATTCTTTTGAAGGAAAATTGGCTGAATTCCATCAGGTCCAGGAGATTTTATAGGATCCATTTGAAAAAGGAGATTCTTTATTTCCTCAAAAGAAGGGGGAGCAGCAAAACTAGGACTACAACAGATTTGTAAGTGTTTGGGAAAATGAAAACATCCTAAAAGATTAGAGTCAATGGGGCTGCTTTTAAAAACATTAAAATAGTAATCCCTAGCCATTAATTTTAGAGTAGAATTATCAGTGATCCAAAGGCCATCATCATTTTGTAAAGTTAAAACTTTTCCCCTAGTTCTTTTAATATTAGCCATTAGGTGGAAGAACTTGGTATTACAGTCAGCATTCTTTCTCCAATCCAAACCAGCTTTTTGAGCATAGATAATTCTTTCCATTTTATAGATGTGATTAAACTCAAACAACAAATCTTTTTCTACTTTACCAAAAAAGGAGAATATCTTTTCGACAGAGATATTTGTATACCATCAATTCTAGCAACCAAACGTTTTTTCTGATTAGTTAAGTTGCCAAAAATATTGTGATTCCAATTTTTAATATTAAGTAAAAACTCATCTCTTCCTTTTAAAAAATCAAAGTCATGGATATTCCCGTTATGCACAAAAAAATCTTTAAAATTAGAGTGCTCTAACCATGCAGCTTTACATCTAAAAGGGTAAGGGCCTCCAATAAGATTATCATTATCAAAAACATTAATAAGAATGGGACAATGATCTGAATAGGTTCTAGCAAGATGAGATACCTGAGTGTTTGGGTAGGTGTTCAGCCATGATGGGTTCCTCATTGCCTTGTCCAAACGTTCCTGAATGATACTGAGAGCCTCTCTGGCATCATACCATGTGAATGGATTGCCAGAAAAACCCAAATCAACCAGACAAGCTGCATCAGTAAGCTTGTTAAGATCAGAGCATTCAGAGGCTCTGAATTTGCGACCCCCTGATTTCTCAGCTGGACTCCTGACCTCATTAAGGTCACCCAAGAAAAGCCACGGAGAGTCATCTGGAGGGAGAGAGGATTTAAGATCATTCCACAGCTTATGCCTCTCCGTTGGAGAAGAAGGAGCATGCACAGCCGTGAGTAATACATCCTTGCCTTGAGGAGTGAATTTAAAAAGGGCATGGAAGTAATTCCTAGTATGGCCTTCGATGTAATCAACTAGCTCAATGTCATTTTTGTACATTAACCAAATGCCTCCCCTAAGACCATTAGGCTTAATGAATTCAAATTTGTCAAAACCCAGAAGCTTAGAGACCCTATCAGCCCTAGTACCATCACTTTTTGTCTCCAAGAAGATGAAAATACTAGGTTTATGAGAAGAGATTACCTCCCATGCATGAGGGATGAATTCGTTCCTTGAGGCTCCTCGAACATTCCACAACACAATCTTCATATCAAGATCAGGGAAAGAAGGAGGGGGTTTACCATTGCAGAATAAAGGATCAAATTGATCCCATTCCTTCCATGTCTCTGCACGATCTATCGACACTACATCGTGCATTTTCAGGGGAATCACCATTGAATTCAACTCCCTTATCGTGTTGATCGTCTCCTAGAAATTGACGTCTAATTGAAGACCCACCACCCCTTTTCGAATCAAGAAGATTTTCATATGGTCATCTGGATCTTCTAAGTCTTGCTCGCTGTTTCCCGTAGAGAGAGTAAGAATTGGAGGGTTGTTTGGCGGAGGTACAAGGTTGTGAGGGGGGTAATTCGGCCATGCCAATTGTTGTTGGTACCAAGGGCGGAGAGGTTGAGAGGGAGGTTGCGGGGGTGGAGGAGTTGGTGGAGATTGGAGCTGGTTCGACATTAGAGAGGTGATTTGAAGCAGGGTATTGTACATCATCTGAATTTTGGCTGGAGTTGGAGGGGTATCCATCGACGACCATAGCAGAGGTGTCGGTGGTTTCAAGGGTTGAGTGGATGGGGTCAGTGACCATTGCATGGGTGACGGCGCTGGAGGAGGAGGGGGTGAAATCTGAACTGGGGGAGGAGTTGAGACAAGCTCCTTGATTTGAGCCAGAGTCATTGATACATTGAACGGAAAGGGAATCGATGGAGAAGGAGGGTTTGAAAATGGGTTGAAGGGCATCGATAGAGGAGTCGTCGGAGTAATCGGCTCCCCCTGAAGCGTCTGCAGCCTGGTAAGAGAGAGAGGTTGGGAAATCACAGATTGAAACTGCGGTGGTGACAGAGATTCTCTCCGGGAGACTCTCACCGATCTCCGCGGCGGTCGAACTGGGGTTAATTTTGCTTTGTGTTTTTCCATTGGATTGAGTTTCAGTGTTTAAATTTTCTGTGTTTAGGTTTCTTTGTGAGCTAGTCACTTGAGCAACTGAGTTTATAGTAGGGGAATTTGAAGAATTTGCATGGATCGCCATTTTTGAAGCCGAGTGGGGCGATGCCAGATGGTGGAAAAGATCTTTGGAGGGAAGGGAAGGAGAAGAAGTAGCGTGTGGGGGAATAGAAGATTGATTTGGTGGATTTTGATCGTAATTTTCGAGAGAAAGCTCATCATTGGAATTGATTAAATTATTTATTAATTCAGAATTGGGGGAAAGTGGAGTAGTGGGGTCTAAAGAAGCAAAGGAATTTGAAGAAACATCAATATTTTTCCGGAATCCAAATTTCCTGATTTTTTTGAACCAATGGTGTTTTTCACTGGATTGGGCTTAGAGATGGGCTTGTTGGAAGGGATAGAAAGTTGGCTAGACTTGGTCCTTTGAACAGGTAAATTAGTGAAGTTTGTGCTTGGTTTTTTTTGCTAAGATTTAACTTGTGAGTTTGTTTTTTTTTTTTTTTTTTTTTCTTCTTAGAGACAATAGTCCATGGGCCATATTCAGAGGTAGAAAGGGGAACATTGACCCTTGATTTAAGGGAGGTGGAAGAAGAAGGGTAATCCACTAAAGGTAATTCTATTGAGTGATTCAAAGGGTTAGGTAAAATACCTTTACCTTTGTCAACATTTGCCAAACTTTCTTGACTTTCTTGTCTTAGATTACATTTGTCTTTTGAGTGACCAATTTTTCCACACAAGAAACAAAGGGTATGAATATTTTCATATTCAATAACTTGCCAACTATTCCCAACCCACACGCCAGAGACTATAAGAATAGTTAGATCAATATCAAGGCAAACTCTGGCATATCTTGCCCTGGTTAGATGATCCGTAGCATAATCCACTATAAGAGGATTACCAGCTAATTTAGCAATATCAAAGAGAGCTTCTTTGTTGTAGTATTCAACAGGTAATTCTAGGAACCTAATCCATACCGTCATTCTATCAAAAGGGTTTATAGATGGGCGAAAATTAGGCTTCCATTTGGTGATCATTAGATAGTTATCTAGAACAAACCAAGGGCCACCAAGGAGAGCTCTTTCATAATCATCTTGAATGGAAAAACGAAATAGGTAAACATCCTTACCCAAATCAATTACTTTGAGAGAGCCTCTAGGTCTCCGCATAGCTCTAACTCTTTGGGTTATAAAGGAAGGACGAACCGAAATGCCTAAGCATTTACCCATGAGAGTAAGCTTCCAAGGTTGTCTCAATTTGTCTAAAGTTTCCTTCCCGAAACAAACACCTTTGGAAGGATCAGGAGATGTAAAAACATCATCCTCCCATTATGTGGAAGTAATAACTATTTTCCTTGATTATGAGAACCATTGAGAAGAAGCTAAGACGGCTTCTCTAAATGATTGCTTAGGAGGGGAGGGTAATTGGTTATCAGGAATAGCTTTGAGAGGACTTGAACCCTCGGTATTACTAAGATCCTTCACAGATTGATTAGCCTTGTTAGCAACATGAGTAATTTCGATAGGTACATCTACCATATCAATCTCACCCATAGCCTTGGTAGCAACATGACTAATTTCTCTAGGAACATCGACCATATCAATCTCACAATTAGTGTTATCAATACTAGAGACTTCAGTAATAACTTGCTGATCATTAGCAGCCATAACACAAAGAGAGAAAAAAGAAAAAACAATGAAAACAAAAGAACAAAAAGGACAGGACAAGCGAGAGGAAACCGCAAAAACCGAACACCTGTAAAAGAAAGAACAATTTGAGGAAGAAAGCTAACTACTTCCCTAACCATGGCTCCCAAGGCCTCCTTGCCTAAGCAAGGAGGGGAATCCTTGATGACCCTCGAGAGAGAAAAAGCAATTCTTTAATTTCTCTATTCGCAAAACAAAATTCGTCAGTTACTCGTATATTGACCTTCTTTAAATGTGAATCATTTTTTTTGGATGTGAATTTTTCGATAGAGGAAGACTATGTTTTTTAAGTAAGACTTTTGTTGTTTCAATGAATACTACAAGAAGGGGGGGTTGAATTGTAGTATGACAGTTTAGTCAAACTTTTTGTGGAAATAAAACTAAGTAAGCTAAAGGAACTGAAAGATAGCTAAAGGAACTAAAAGTGCAAGAGAGATTTTTACGTGGAAAACTCCTTGGCCCTAATCAAGGAGGAAAACCACGACCACAAGGGATTTTAGGAAAAGAATCTTCACTAAAATAGGGCAATGACCCATTACAAACTAAAGACTCTAACTTCAAGTTCCTCAACGAACTCAAAGCCCCGAGGAACAAGTCACCCAACTTGTTACTCTTTTCTTCTCTTTCTCTCTTCTCACTTCTCTTTCTCTTTCTCCTCTCACTTCTCTTTCTCTTCTCTTTCTCACAAATAGAAGTTCACTCAAACTTCCCAACTCCCCAATACAAGAATTCACTCAAACCCTTACAAATTCCCTAATACAAGAGTTCACTCAAACCCTTAAAAATTTTTCAAATACATATGAAAGATAGATGTACGAAACTAATATGTTGGACACTTTGAGACATGTAAGGAACTTGGAACCTAAAGGAACTGACTCACCAACGTGGAAGACATAATATATTTCTCATGAAAAACTATTCCACTTAAGTGAGACACTATATGGAATGACTCTCTAAAGTCAGGCAGTTTTGAAAGAATTAAAAACGTTCTATTTATAGAAGATTAGAAAACCCACTAATTGCCCATGTTCCTTATTATCAGAAGTGGTCCGAATCTTTAGGCCCACGAATAGAAAACTAATTCTGATTATAAGCAACAATAATAGGTCAATTAGTTTCTCCATGACTTGCTCAATAACTTCCTTTTTGTTAGGAAAACAATCAGCACGTTTTGCAAATACCAGCCACAAGTTCCTTGGGGACCAAGTCCTTGTGCTAAAAAATAGGAGTTTAAAACTGACTTCTTTAAGAAGATAAGTTAAAATAACACACTCGTTCATTAATTTAACTTCACATATAGACCAGATTCATTTTGTTCCTTAACAAACAAAATCTCAATTGAACTCCTACCTTTAAGGTAACCACTTTGAAAATCTTTTTCCCACGACTTTGACTACAATAAAATCAGATTTTGATTATAAAACTTTGTTTTATAAAATAAAATCATTTTATAAATTAGTTTATTTGAAAACTAAATCCCTAGAAACTAGGAAAATAAGTTATCTTTTTTACTAAGAGAAAATCAGATTTTATTTTCAAAAACTTATCTTTTATAAAATAAAATAAAATCTAATAATAAATATTAATACCAAGTCAAAACTAACTTCCTATAAAATAGGCAAACATAATGCAATGACTATTTAACGTGGAAAACTGACTACTAGTGCTGTGCAAACTCGTGTTCCTTCTATAAATGAATTCTAGACTGACTAGTAAGGAACTTACTGGTCCTCAACACTAAGTTCCTTACCGACTGAAGTTCCAATGTAGTTCCTTAGGCTTGTTCCAGACAATTTCTCTTGTCCAACATACTTACATGATTCCTAGAAAAATATACTCCTATTTTTCTGTCTTCATGTTTCTCTGATGAAACTTTTACTCCGATGCTTCTGTTCCTGCAAAGGAACTTTCTCTTCTATGATGAAACTTCTACTCTGGAGCTTCTACTCCCGCGAAGGAACTTCTCTTTACTTGTTCCCCCCTGAGGAACTGCTGCTCAGCTCATTCCTTGCAAATAACATCTTCTCATTCTTCTTAGGAACTGCATGTAAAGTCTAACAATACGTTTGTACTTTTAGACTTCTTCTCTTTATGTTCCCCTTGAGGAACTCAAGCACGATCTATACATTGTATGTAGGGAACCATCTTCAATGATGATCTAACCTGTACTTAATCATCTTCATGCTTCATGACTTGTTCATGCACATCTCAATACACATATTAGTTAGATAATATCATCATTTGTTCACAATCATCAAAACCTTACAATAACTTTTAACTTTTTGAGTTTTATTTGTCAAAAGTTAGCCTTGGGTCAAAAGTCAGCCCTGGGTCAAAAGTCAAACCCCAAAGTAAAATGTCAAACCCCAAAGTAAAATGTCAAACCTCCCTACTTCCAACTCCCTTTTCTCCCAAGAAAACAGAGCAAAAATTTCAAAATAATGAAATATAGGGACTAAAAACACACAATTCTCGTTTTATGTCATTCTTATTATGCTCTTTCTCTCTCAAGCAAAACATCAAACACCTGGTAGACTTGAACTTACCTTTATGAAATTACCCAGAAATCTGTATGAACAGATTTAGGAATAGTAAAGCAATGGTTTTTTTTTTTTTGTTTTTTTTTTTTTTTTTTGTAATTAAGATTGGGACACTCGCTCGCATTGAGAACTCTTAGTAAACCCATTGCAAGTCGTCTCAAACAACAAGCTGGTTTACATCCTAAATTTCGTGAATTAATCATTAGTCTTGCTCAGGTATTCTTCCTTTAAATTCTTTCTTATTTTCTTTCTAAATTGTTTGTTTAAATTCTGGGTTGTTATTGAATTTTGGTTTTTGGCAGTGATTTGTTGATGGGTTTTTGTCATTTTTGACATTGAGCATTTTGATGAGTTATTTATTTGTTTAGGGTAAGATAAATTGGTTGATTTTGCTGTTTTTTCTTTTTGAGTAATTTTGATGTCGATCAATGTGAAATGGGTACAGTAATGGAAACCATGGATCTTTGTCTTAAGTCTGGCCAATGTGAATGTGTGATCAGTGTCATTTTCTTTCCATATTGACAATCATATTCCATATCATATATATTCAAATGAATTATTTCTAAATATATGTTATATACTTAATGTAGTATTTTGTAATATTATTGTTAAAAATATTTAACAACCGTGCATTGCATGGGATTTTGACCTAGTTCGTCGCTAAATCATAAAGACGCCAACCCTTCTTTCCGTGAGGATAACCTTCAAAAATACATTTTCGGGAACGATAATCAAACTTATCTTTAATCCGGGACGATTTGCAGCATAAGCAAGGCAACCAAAAACTCGCAAACTATCATATGAAGGTGACTGACCAAATAAAAGCTCATGGGGAGTTTTACCTTTCAAAACCGGAGTCGGTGTGCGATTAATGAGATGTACTGCAGTCATCACACACTCACCCCAAAAATACTTGGGCAACTTTGCCTGAAATCGAAGAGCTCGTGCCACATTTAAAATGTGACGATATTTACGCTCAACTCTACAATTCTGTTGAGCCGTATCAACACACGACGTTTGATGCAGAATGCCTTTCTTAGCAAAGAAATAACCCAAACTGGGAAAATCCTGACCATTATCACTACGAACAACCTTGACCTTACGACCAAATTGAGTCTTAGACATAGCACAAAACTCACGAACCAACTAAGAAGCTTCATATTTACCAACCATTAAGAACACCCAAGTAGAACGTGAAAAATCATCAACAATTGTAAGAAAATACCGAGCATCACAACTAGACAAAATCTTATTCGGACCCCAAATATCACAATGAATCAAATCAAATATACCATATGCTCTATTCGTACTCAATGGAAAAGAGTTGCGGTGTTGCTTTCCCATAAAATAAATATCACAATCAAACGAACAACCAGAAGAACTACTATGACCATGAGTACTATGAGAAACTCCCGGAAGAGAACTAATCACTTGCATCGACGGATGATCAAGACATTTGTGCCATAACAAACTTGCATCTGAAATCACCACTTTATTTGCCTGAGGATTCTGAGCACGAACTGGACGGAAAATATAGACCCCATCACACTGCTCCCCCGCTCCAATCAGGCTCATCAAACTGCGGTCCTGAATAATGCATAGCTTGTCATTGAACATAACAAAATAAGACTGTTTTTCTAACAACTGAGACATAGACAACAAGTTGCATTTAAGAGCAGGAACATAAAGAACGTTATCAAGAGTTAAACTATTAGACAGAATAAATCTCCCTTCTTTAGTAGTAGTGGTGCTCTTCCCATTCGGCAAACCAACAGGAGACAAAATATCAGATAAACTGGTAATTAAGTCAATATTACCAGACATATGATTTGAAGCTCTAGTATCAATGAGCCAATTGACAGAATTATAAGTGCGAATAGACAAAGACCTCAGCACTAAACGACAGATAGAAGATCTTTCCATTGCGCATCGGTGATAGTAGGAACACTCCTATGTTCGATGTCACTAATACGCTCAAATGTACGGTTTGATTGAACCCTCATTGAAAGAGAACACCAATCTAGCTCAATCAACAAACTAACTTAAACGATAAGAACGAAACAGAAATATGAGCTATGAAACCACGAACACCAAAATCAAATAAATCACCAAACTAGCTCAATAAGAAACGAAAATATGAGCTATAAAACCAACCGATAAATAATGTACAAATACGAAGTCCAAAATACATAAATAAAAAAAGGAGCAAAAGAAATCCAATTTGCACCCACTAAAGAGAAGATAACAATAAGGAATAAAGAGGTAATTAATCCACGTACCAAAAGAATTAGCTTCCCCTTAATTCAATAAATAGCACTAGCAACTTCGTCCTTAAAAAAAACCAAACACCAACCTCAAGGATGAAGATCACAGCAGCAAAAAAAAAGAAAAAAAAAAAAAAACAATGGGCACAAAGCCACAGAAACTGAACTAACCAACAGAGGCAGCAACACGTACACAAGAGCACTACACACTCCACACCACAAGCACACCTCAAACCAACTAAACAAACCAACGGGCACCACCACACTCCACGAACACACCCACTGCCTCGCAACAACAACGTACCACAATAGCAGCACCTTAACAGCTTGTTTGGATACACTAGCAGGAAGGAAAGGAAGGGAAGGGGTAGGGATGGGAGGGGAGGAGGGGAGGAAAGAAGAAATTGAACCTTCCTTGTTTGGATAAAGGAGAAAAGGGAGGAAGGGGAGGGACATTCACCTTTTTTTTTTTCTTAATCTGTGGGTTTCTTGCATTCAACAATCAACATTATACTAATTTTTCAGAAAAAAATTGTAGTTATTTGTATTATAATATAAACCTGATTAAAAAAATATTGATAAACGTCATTAAAATCAAGCAAAACTCAAACAAATAATTTAATATCCTATGTTCTTAAAAAAAAAAAAAAAAAATCTTATGTAAATTAATCTAAAACATCAGATTGATTTTCAAACAGATTTTCCAAAACTGATTTTCAAACAAATTTTCAAAAACTGATTTTCAAACAAAAAAAAAAAAAAAAAAAAAAAAATCAAACAAATAATAAAAAAAAAAAGAAAAAAGAAAAAAAAAAAACAAATTGAAAATCAATTAAACATTAGCAATGAAGAAGAGCAGTAGATCCTTAGAAATTGGAGGATATAATTCGTGAGAAGCGTAGTAGAATAACTTGGTGAATTATTTGGCCTTACCTTGAAAATTAAAGAGATTGAAAGAGATAAATTAAAAATGAAAAAACCCTAGAATTTGGGGGAAAATAATCGTGAGAACAATGAGAGAAAATAATAGAGGAGAAAGATTATATAATAGGTTGAATGCAGTATTCCAGTTGAATGTTAATCATATGTTTTTCTTCCAAATCTTTTCAAATTTGGAAGGATTTTATTCATTAACAATTAAACAAAACTTTTCCGTTCATTTCCTTCCCCTCCATTTCCCTCAATCCCTTTATTTGTTATCCAAACAATGGATTTAATCTCCCTTCCTTTCCCTTATCTTCCTTTCTCTCCATTTCTTCTTATCCAAACAAGCTGTAAAAAAAAAAGCAACAGAGAGCACTAGCATCGCAACACGCAGCACACACCACACCACACAACCACACACGAACGCAGCACACACCACACCACACCGCCACACACTCGCAACACAAACACAATAGTAAACAGAGCAGCATCACCACACGAAATAGAGGCACCACTCGCAGAAACTACACAGATCACACACTACACCTCGCAGCACCACTCACGCAGCACTGCACCTGACGCAACACACGCAACACCACAACACCACACAAGCAACACACAACGAGCACTCAACACAAAGCACCCAAAACGCCTAGCTCACCAACCAATCCCACGAAATTAGGGTTTTAGCACCCCTTAAAACAGAAATTAGTGTGATTAAAAAATAAATTAAAACAATGAAGCCTTAATCTCTGACTTTGCGGAAATAAAATTAAATTTGTGATGAACGAACCAAGATCGTAAAATTCTCTAGAAATTAGAGAGGCCTGATATCATGTTAAACTCAAGAATATTGTGGAGGAAACGGCTTGACCTTTGTATTGATATTAAACACGTATATATACACAATACTAAATATAACCCAACTTGCCTAAAACTCCTAACAAGATAAATTTGCAACCATTTTCCTTGCGGTCGTTGAAAATAATGAAAACGGCCGCAATTAAAGGCGGTCACAATTTAACAGAATTTTAGTAGTGTTCAGATTTTGAGGATGACTTGGAAACAGTTGGTTACTTCTTAAATTTCCAGCTGATAGGTGATTGAACAAGTTGAAGAACATATCTAGTAACAGATCTTCAAGAATCAGGACATGAAACCCAATCAGAGTCTGAAAATGCCTATAGGGTGATGAGATCACCTGCCCTCATTAAGATTCCCTAACTAGCAGTAGCAGAAACATAATTGAGAGTATGATGTAAGGCTGAGAGATGAGAGGTTCTTGGGTTTTGCATAGAGGTGATCAATGGGTGGGCCGGGCCGAGGTAAAAAAATTTGACCATTTATCTGGCCGGGTTGGGTTGGGCCAAGCTTCGGCCCGGAAAACGTGTGCCTAAACTAGTCGGGCCATACGGGCTTTTTAGGCCAATTTCGGGTCGGGAAAAAAAAAACTAAAAATGCAAGAAATCTATTTCCAAACCCGTCCAATCTTTTTAAAAAATCGGGTCGGGCTGGAAAATTCAACCCAAAACCCACCCAAAATCGACCCGGGTCGGGCCGGGCTCAGTGTGATCAGTTCTAGTTTTGCATAAACTGACTGAGTGTTTAGACAATGTAAGACAAGTCTGGCCTTGTATTGGTTAAAAAATTTAGTTTACTAACTGTGGGGAATAAATTTCAAGCATTAACCCCATGCTTGAACCCCACTGTGATCATACACTAAAGTACGGTGACGTCCAAAAGGGAAGAAGATAGAGCAAAAGAGTCGCCAACAAGTTTTAGGAACTTGTAAACCGTTCACAGGGTGAAGGTTACACCCCTTAACGGTCCAAGAGATCATCAACTCCATAAGGTCTAGAACCAAATAAGGGTTCGGGGATGAAGGTACAAATCCAACCTAAAAGAGATTGAACCTGCCCTAATAATAAGCCTCTACTTTATTCTGATCGTATTCATGTGCGCTTTTTAATTAACATACAATCATTAGGATTAACCCTAAACCTTTTTAATCTATGTTGGTTGAATATAAATGCACAAATAAACTATTATTGGCGATCACTTGAATTATAATCATAATTAACCCTAACAAGATTATTAATTATCTTATTAAGCGTGATTGCAAGTACCAATTCCCTTTAAACGTGCATAAAAGGCGTGAATCAAGCAATAACAATAAATACTTCCTCCGTTCTATTAATATTGCAACAATGGACTTTTTGCACTATTCATCACTCTTGTTTGACCATCTAATATGAGTTATACGTTAAGCAAAATATAGTCAAGTGGGATCTTATTGGATTCGTCTCATAAAATACTTTTACAATATCAACTTTTTATAATTTTTACTCTTACACAATTATAGATATTTAGCATATAAAAGGTGTTTCGGGATGCGTAATTTCCTCCTTGTTGCAATATTAACAGAACGGAGGAAGTATCAAGCAACATAAATCAAAATAAAATTATAAGCATAATAATAATAATAGCAAGATCCTAGGCATGATACTAACAAGATTAATAACAAACCCTAGCATGTCACCAAGCAATAAAAATCAAATCTTTAGCCCTAACATGATACTAACAATCATAAATATTTGAAAAAACATAGGAAACATCATAACAATCATATTTGGTATATTTGATATTATAAACTTTTCCCTAAACATGATACTAGGAATATCATAATAACAATTTAAACATGATTTCTACATCATAACATCAATTAAAACCATTAAAATACTTACTTTGATGCCTCGTACCTCTTTCTAATAACAAAATACACACGTTAGTAACTTCAAGGAAAATAATAAACAAAAAATTAAATTAAATAATAATTGAAATAGAGATTTGGGACCAAACCGTCAGAAATTAAAACCTTTCACGTCTAGGGCGAAGGCAACTTCGAATATGGCTAGGTGTTTCTAAGTCTAATGTATGAGGAATTTTGTTTGTAAAAAGGCTAGTTTAGAAAAGAGAGAGAGAGAGAGAGAGAAATCAAGAGATTCTTGATGAGAATTGGTTATTGATGATTGAAAACGGAGTTTTTAATACGTTATTTATAGAGAAATCAGCCAAAAAGATAAAATATCAAAACAGAGCACTTGGCGCACGTAAAACAGAGCTGGCGCTAACCCTGGCTAATAAGCGCCAGGCGCCAACACTAGCGCCAGGTGTCAGGCTTAGATCCAGGCGCCAATGCCTAGTGTCAGGCGCCAGGCCTGTTTTTGACGCGTTTTCAAAAATCATATAAGTTTTTCCGTAATGGAGGATAAAATCGTATCTTTTCCTCGAAAATGCTTTTTGATTTTAATTAAAACTCTGAAAAGTCAACAAAAGTCAATTTATCAATGCTAATTGAATTAGGAATGAAAAGAACCTTCTAGAAGAATCTAGAAGACTAAAAACATTCCTAATTGCATTAGGAATGATAAATCATATTAGGCCCTCCCCTAGATCATTGGGCCGCACATAAGGCTCAAACCGGGCCCAGTTTAGTAAATTGGCCATAACTTCCTCAATATTCATCGGAATTGGGCTTATAATACATCGCTGGAAAGGTCTTGTCAAGCCCCATCCAACTACACTACTATTGGACCCATATCATGGACCAACCAAATTGGATTGTCTGTTTTCTTAAAATAAGTTTTCAAAAACAGAAAGAAGAGAAAAGAAATTAAAACTATCCGCAACACTAAAATTTCCACACTTTCGCTTCATTCGATTATGATTCGACACGAAAGGTACTCATCACTGGGTTTGGTTTTGGGGAGACAAAAATGGGTGTCTACAGAAGCCCCCACTTTGGCTGAGTTTGGAGAAACGCAAGTTTCGAAAACAAAAGTCAAAGTATCGATAGGGACGGAGAATGATTCAGAACGTTCTGCGATCCTAAATCACTCTTGTAACGCCAATACCTGCAAACTAGCATTAGTTAAAAAGATAAAAGAGTTAAGAAACGCGTATCTTGCACCGTCGAGCACACGTCTCTGAAAGTAACCGATTGTTTTGATGACGTCCTGCAAGCTAGAGAATGTCATCCCGCTTGAAAACCGCTACACCTATAACTGTTTCCAAATTAGAAGACTGCTTCGCCTGAAACGATCCTCCTCCACTTTGATAATATTCCACATCCAAGGGAATACTATCGAAGATTGCTTCTCTTGAAACAATCCTCAGTTGTTTGTGACAACTCTCCACAATCTAGGGAACGCCACCTTGCTGTTTTGATGTTCACTCGTCTCTGAACAAAGAGCTTCTTTTTGATATGTTCACGCGCCTCTGAACAAAGAGCTTCTTTTTGATATGATCTTCTGAATGATGTGTCCACGCGTCTCTGAACGAAGAGCTTGATAATAGGATGCCCACGCGTCTCTAAGCGAAAGAGCTTGTAGGAAATGTCCACGTGTCTTTGAACAAAAGAGCTTTTGAATGATATGCCCACGCGTCTCTGGAGAAAAGAGCTTGATGGAAATGTTCACGCGTCTCTGAACAATAGATCTTTGAATAACATGCCCACGCGTCTCTGGAGCAAAGAGCTTTGATGATTGAATGTTTGCTGCGAAAATATTCCGAAGGAAAATTTCCGAAGACCAACACTTGTCAATCTCTAAAGCTCGCCTGAACTTTGCTTCCGCTAAAACCAGTATGTCGGTGTTTCCGTAATGAGCCAATTCTTAGGCGCTTTAAGCTAAGTGAGACGATCTTTCATCAGGTCGATCACTTATTGTGATTGTAATCAAACTGACTACTTAATCATGTCAAATTGCTTATAGGGGCTAATTGGCGTACCAAGGAACCCGAAATTGCTGTATGAGGTCGAAATCACCTTTCTGAGAGGCATCGAGCTCTGTCGCTGCTGAAATATCTCTGGCGCCAAGAATTGACTCTGTCGCCGAACGCTGTGATAGGGTTTTCTTTATTCTGCTGCACCTGTATTTATTTTTGACTATAGAACTTTGCCAATCTCTTTAATTATCTTAGGGTTTACCTAAGGCTTAAACGTCGCTTGACTCATTGACTTGACACGACTCAAGGTATAAACTTGACTCTCTGTGATTGACTCGAGGTTGACTCGACTCGAAGTGAAATGACACATGTGTTAGACTCAAATCAAAGTGATATGACACGACATGACTCAATGTGAACATGACTCGTGTGTGCATTGTAATGTGATCGTGCGACTCGAAAATGCAAAAAAGCAAAAAATTTCCGTCATTTTTGTGGAGGGTACCGACTTTCTCCCGAAAAAGAAAGACGCGAAAAAAGAATTGAAGTTTGAAGATGCATGTTGAATGAGCTTAGTCAAACGTTGTTTGATACTATCTCTCAAGGTGCAAGGATTAATCCATCGTAGGCTATCTCAATTGTTGACTCCATGATGAAAGTATTTGGGTAACTTAGGCACGGAGGCTAAGCACTTCATACTTCGTGATGCAATGATGGTAATGATTGATAAGTGATTTTGATATGACAAGGCATGCTTCAACGTTGTGTTAAGATTCCATGACAAAGGGTTCCTAAGGGAAACATATTTGGTCATGTATCTGTGCAGTGTGTGAAAGTGACACTAAAGTTAGGCCGCAAGAGTTAAGTGTGTGGAAAGATATTATTTTTAGAAGAGTCAAATGGTGGTGACTCTTAGCTTAGGTAAGCTAATGATGTAAGGATAAAGCCCCCAAGTCTAGCTCTACATGAATAGGGATGAGCACAGGGGATCCCTTGATATGATCATGGTGTGAGTGTGTGAATGTGAATATGAATACATGTTTATTACGGCCGCACCTCGATGTGAGGTTGCCTACGTATCCGTTAGGAATCAGGCCGAACGTAGCTCTAGCCGAACCTCGCACAAGTGTATGTATAACTCAAAAGGTCTTTTTAAGGGTTGTAACGTGGTTAGGATAAAGGTTTGAAGAAGAAGGGGATAAAGGCTCAAAAACCCTAGATAAGCCCCCAAGGTGTGCAACCTCGCTTTTGAATCTTTATATTTTTATGCTTGAGTTTCTACTCTTTTTTAGCTCTTTTTGCTTTAGCAATTATTTTATTTTAATAAGTGTGGGCAATCCCGATCATGCGGTCTATCACTCACTTGGCATTCATGTTTCTCAGGCACGGTACCGAGCACTCGATAAGAGACGCAATCTGAGACGTGTTCATATCAAAGATATTTTCATATCAAAGACATTGGAACACTTGCCCTTTTATACACTTTTATTTATTTTTTACTTATTTTTTGCTATTTTAATCTTTTGAAATCACTCAAGATCTTTTTTAGAATTGCATAAGTTACACACCATCCCATCCCAAGGTTAGGTAAATGTAGGTTGAAAAAATAAAGGTCTATCGTTAGACGAGGCTCAAAGTGGTTTATGAAGAAAGGATTGCGTATTTGAAAGGTGAAAGGAGATATGATGTGGCTACAAGGGGTGCCTCAAATCATTGATATACCTTGTGCTTAATTCGACATGAATTTTTTTTTTTTATTATTATTATTTTTTTTTGCTTTAATGCAATGCAATGATCATATGCAAGGAAATAAATACTCATTTTATTAAAAGAGAAAAAGAAAGAATCTACAAAATTAATCTAATAAAAAAAGGTGTCTATGCTAGACTTATTGGGGAAAGGGTTTGAAAAAAAAGAAGAAAAAAGCATGAAATCTTGGTGAGAAGCTTGCCTTGTGCATTTGTTTCATCATTATCCTCATTTTTTTTTGTTTGTCAATCACATGAATCAAACTCGATTCAACATGCATGGATGGAGGAAGTGAAGAAAGATTGGAATAGAGTGTGAAAGAAGATTTAGATGGAGAGATATGAAGAATTAGGAATAGCATGTACCCCCCAACTCAAATGACGGAAAGACCGACTCATGCATGGACCTAAGACATGGTCATGGTGATGTGTACTCAAAGTGTGTGCTAAGACTAGTGAGTGTAGGTGACATGTTAAGACTCGTTTCATGACCATGTGGCTAGACTATGTGACTAGACCCAAGCAAAGACTAAGTTAAGACTTCACGTATATGCATTAAACTGGACAGGCTGTGGTATTTTAGTCATAACTTTTGATTTGTGACTCCAATTTAGATGAAACCAACTCCAAATTAAATATAAAACTCGGGGTTACAGATCCATAGGTTATACGACTCGTAATTCTTTCTAGAACTCCAGATATGACCAAAACAATTTGACACTTGTGCAGTATACGGGAATAAAAAACCGGGTTGACTTAAAGGAACTATGACTCGATTTTATGTTTATTCATTAGCTCTAATTAATTAATTAATTAAACAAAGTCCTTTAGTCATTAATCAGTTTATTTAGTCTTAACACAAGTCAAACAAACGGTTAGGAAAAATCACATAGAGTATGCACAACAAATAATAATGCACAATTAGTCAATTAAGTAGGCACAATATGATGCAATGAGTTTGCAACCTAACCATGGCTCTAGTTCTCTAAAATTCGAGATATGGTTTAGTCAAAGAGGGTCCATGGTTAATTGTCCAGATGCACCGCGCGGAAGCCTAACCGTGAAGGGTTGGCGCGATCGGATGGGCACCGCGAGCTTTAGAAAAAACTCGCTTCCATGGTTTGGTGAATTTAACATTCTCGGATGTACCCTTTGTTGCACAGAGCGTTCAATCAGGTAGATGGAGCATGAACTCCCAGAGGGTTATGTCCATATGTAGAACACATATGGGTTTCAGAAAAGTGAGAAAAAATTCAATCAGGAAGTAGGATCGAGCAAACAATACGAAAAACCGGTCGAAATTAGAACGCATATTTCTGGCTCCGTATTGGGGGAAATTTGCGCCAGCAATCAGAGACTGGCGCTAGCTTTTAGCCGTAGCGCCTGGCGCCAATGATGGCGTCTGGCGCTACGGTTAAAATGCTGGCGCCAATGCTCTGGTCATTGGCCCTACTTCCCACATGCCTCAGCAGCTTTCTGTGCTCGATAAAATTTTCCAGTTTCGCGCGGTGTTATTTCGGTCCTAGTTGTGAAAGATATTTCTCAAATTTCCTACGTGTAAAATCCTATGTTTTTAACTCATTACGGATGGTCTTTCCAATGAGATCTTTTTTATGCATATGACCATAATGTTAATCAAAATTACGCACATGAAATACTTAGAACGTTTCGAGTCTCATCCAGTCATTCTAAATCATTGCCGAAACAAATTCAGGAATTAAAATAGAAATCCTCCCCAGTGGAGTCGCCAAAAACTATGGGGAATAAATTTCAAGTGTTAACCCTGTGCTTGAACCCCACTGTGATCATACACTAAAGTACGGTGGCGTCCAAAAGGGAAGAAGATAGAGCAAAAGAGTCGCCAACAAGTTTTAGGAACTTGTAATAAACCGTTCACAGGGTGAAGGTTACACCCCTTAACGATCCAAGAGATCGTCAACTCCATAAGGTCTAGAACCAAATAAGGGTTCGGGGATGAAGGTACAAATCCAACCTAAAAGAGATTGAACCTGCCCTAATAATAGGCCTCTACTTTATTCTGATCATATTCATGTGCGCTTTTTAATTAACATACTATCATTAGGATTAACCCTAAGCCTGTTTAATCTATGTTGGTTGAATATAAATGCACAAATAAACTATTATTGGCGATCACTTGAATTATAATCATAATTAACCCTAACAAGATTATTAATTATCTTATTAAGCGTGATTACAAGTACCAATTCCCTTTAAACGTGCATAAAAGGCGTGAATCAAGCAATAACAATAAATATCAAGCAACATAAATCAAAATAAAATTATAAGCATAATAATAATAATAGCAAGATCCTAGGCATGATACTAACAAGAATAATAACAAACCCTAGCATGTCACTAAATCAATAAAAATCAAATCTTTAGCCCTAACATGATACTAACAATCATAAATATTAGAAAGAACATAGGAAACATCATAACAATCATATTTGGTATATTTGATATTATAAACTTTTCCCTAAACATGATACTAGGAATATCATAATAACAATTTAAACATGATTTCTAAATCATAACATCAATTAAAACCATTAAAGTACTTACTTTGATGCCTCGTACCTCTTTCTAATAACAAAATACACACGTTAGTAACTTCAAGGAAAATAATAAACAAAAAATTAAATTAAATAATAATTGAAATAGAGATTTGGAACCAAACCCTCAGAAATTAAAACCTTTCATGTCTAGGGCGAAGGCAACTTCGAATATTACTAGGTGTTTCTAAGTCTATTGTATGAGGAATTTTGTTTGTAAAAAGGCTAGTTTAGAAAAAAGAGAGAGAGAGAGAGAGAGAGAGAGAGAGAGAAATCAAGAGATTTTTTATGAGAATTGGTTATTGATGATTGAAAACGGAGTTTTTAATACGTTATTTATAGAGAAATCAGCCAAAAAGATAAAATATCAAAACATAGCACTTGGCGCACGTAAAACAGAGCTGACGCCAACCCTGGCTAATTGGCGCCAGGCGCCAACACTAGCGCCTGGCGCCAATGGCTGGCGCTAGGCGCCAGGCCTAGATCCAGGCGCCAATGCCTGGTGTCAGGTGCCAAGCCTGTTTTTGACGCGTTTTCGAAAATAAGATAAGTTTTGCCGTAATGGAGGATAAAATCGTATCTTTTCCTCGAAAATGCTTTTTGATTTTAATTAAAACTCTGAAAAGTCAACAAAAGTCAATTTATCAATGCTAATTGATTTAGGAATGAAAAGAACCTTCTAGAAGAATCTAGAAGACTAAAACCATTCCTAATTGCATTAGGAATGATAAATCATATTAGGCCCTCCCCTAGATCATTGGGCCGCATATAAGGCTCAAACCGGGCCCAGTTTAGTAAATTGGCCATGACTTCCTCAATATTCATCGGAATCGGGCTTATAATACATCGCTGGAAAGGTCTTGTCAAGCCCCATCCAACTACACTACTATTGGACCCATATCATGGACCAACCAAACTGGATTGGCTGTTTTCTTAAAATAAGTTTTCAAAAACAGAAAGAAGAGAAAAGAAATTAAAACTATCCGCAACACTAAACTTTCCACACTTTCGCTTCATTCGATTATGATTCGACGCGAAAGGTACTCATCACTGGGTTTGGTTTTGGGGAGACACAAATGGGTGTCTACACTAACTAAACTTATGTAAAAAGAAGGATCAGGGAGAGGAGAACCTTCAGTAGCATGGAGTTTTAAATTCACAGGCAAGGGAGTGACTATAGGTTTGAAAGTGGACAAACCACAGTTAGAGAGAAGCTCCTTGGTGAATTTTTTTTGAGTGAGAACTATGCCATCATCCTGATATCCAACCCAGCTCTATGCCCAAAAAATAGTTGAGCTTCCCCAAATCTTTGATACTGAATGTATCATGTAGATGCTGCTCGAGGCACTGAATTGTATGACTATCATTACCAGTAAGAATGATGTCATCCACATACATGACAGTTATTGTGATTTTGCTGTCACTTTTCTTCACAAACAGAGAAGCATCACTTTTAGACTAAAAGAAACCTTGCCTTTTCAATTCCTCATGCAATTTTGCAAACCACTGCCTTGATACCTGTTTCAGGTCATAAAGAGATTTTGTAAGCTTGCAAACTTTAACGGGGACAACATTAAAACCTTCAAGAATCTTCATATATATACTTCCTCATGTAGATCACCATGAAGGATAGCATTGTTGACATCTAATTGGAATAAACTCCATCCTCTGCTGCCAAAGCAATGACAACTCTAACGGTTTCCATCATAACAACAGGGAAAAAGTTTCCTCATAGTCCACTCCAAACTTCTGTGTGTAACTCTTTGCAACTAGCCTAGCCTTAAATCTTTAAACTGTACCATCTGTCCTAAGCTTGATTCTGAAAACCCATTTGCATACAATTGCATTTTTACCAGGAGGGAGATCCACAATTTCCCAAGTATTATTGACCATAAGAGCATCCAACTCCTTTACATTGTAGTTACCCAATTGGGATCAGATTTGGCTTGAATATAAGATTTAGGTTCTGTCATAGCAAAACAGGAAGCAACAAAAACTTTGTGACCTGTTGTAGTCTTGTTGAACTTAACAAGGTTGCACCAATCACTAGTAGAAAAATACAATAAGGCACCCCCAAAAAGGCACCGGTTCAGGCCAAACCGGTGCCCTAAACCGGCCCAAAATTGGGCGCAATTTTACACAAATAGAAAAGGCACCGGTTCAGCCCAAACCGGTGCTAAAAATAAAAAGGGCACCGGTTTGAACCGGTGCCTTTACGAACCGGTTCATTTAAATATTAAAAAAAAAACCGCCCTTATAACTACCCCCAACCCTAATTAATTTCGGTCGTTCTCTCTCCTCTCCTCTCTCCTCCTCCTCCTCTTTCTCTCTCCTCTCCTCCTCTTTCGCCGATCTCCTTCAATCCTTCATTCTTTATCTTTCTGGATCTCCTCCTCCTTTCTATCATCACTCGAAAACCACCAACAATTCGAAGACAACAACATGCAACACGGATTTTGAGGTTTTTCAATCGATTTTGAGGTTTTTCAATCGAATTTAATAGTTTTTTTTTCGATTTTGATTTTTTTAAATTTCAAACTCTTCTTTCAATTGATTTTGATTTTTTTTTCAGCGATTTCTCGGTTTTTTTTTTTTACGATTTCAATTTTTTTTTTCTGGGTTTTTGATTTTTCTTTCGATTTCAATTTTTTTCGATTTCAACTATTTCGATTTCTGGGTGTTTTCGATTTGTGGATTTTTCTGGGTTAATTTTTTTGATTTCGATTTTGATTTTTTTTTTTCTATTTCTGGGTTTTTTTTTTCGATTTCGATTGTTTTTTTTTCGATTTTGATTTTGTTTTTTCGATTTTTGGGTTAATTTTCGGTTACAATAATCGATTTTGGGTTAATGCATGCGTTTTTGGGTTTGTTCTGGGTTTGTTGATTTTTTTTACTTGATTTAGATCCGTTAAAGATGCAAGATCTGTTCTGGGTTTGTTGTTCTGGGTTTGTTATGGGATTTGCTTTTTTATTTTTCGATTTAAATTCGAAATTTTTTTATTTTCTGAGTTTTTTTTCCTGATTTTCGATTTTGGTTTTTAATTTCTGGGTTCAATTTTGGTTTTTAAATGATGTTCTGGGTTTTTTTTTTCTTATCAACTGATTTTCTTTTTTATTTTTCGATTTTTTTTTTATTTTATTCGATTTAAATTTGAAATTCTTTAATTTTCTGGGTTTTTTTTTCCTGATTTTCGATTTTGGTTTTTATTTTTTGGGTTCAATTTTGGTTTTTAACTGATCTTCTGGTTTTTTTTTTTCTTTTCAACTGATTTTGTTTTTTATTTTTCGATTTTCTAGGTTTTTTTTTTTTTTTTTTTTTTTTTTTTAATTTTTTTCGTAGCTTTATTAAATCACTTTAATTGATTTATTTTGGTTGTTTTAATTGGTGCAGGTACACTTAAATCAAAGAATCAAGATGCAAGTATATTGATTTAGATGTTGTATGGATTTTGTTTTTATTGTGAAGTTGTATTTTTTTTTTATTTATATTGTAATTTTTTTTTTATTTATATGTTGTAATTTTTTTTTTTGATTTATATGTTGTAATTTTTTTTATTGTTCTATACTGTAAATTTTTGTTGATGATTATATATATATTGAACAGAGTATATTATATTGATTGTGATGTTCGATTTTTTTTTATTCTCATTTTATTTTAGTTTATTTAATTTATAAGTTAAAAAAAAAAAAATTATTTTTGGCATTTTTGGCACCGGTTAACCGGTGCCAAAAGCAATGAATTAAATTTTATTGGGATTTTTTGGCACCGATTAACCGGTGTCAATTAACAGTTTTGGCACCGGTTTGAACCGGTGCCTTTTTAAACCACTTTTTGGCACCCCCCACATTGGCACCGGTTCAAACCGGTGCCTTAGGCTGGGTTTGAACCGGTGCCAATTTTATTTTTTCACGTAGTGAATGTGTGGTTGTGACCTTTTTAACAGCAGCATGACAAAAATAATCACCCATCCAAGATGGTGGTTTTTTAGGTCTAGGAGGCAAGGGTTCTACTCAGATGTGTTATTTGTGATGTCCTGAACAATGTTACGAGTAGTGTTCTGAAAAGGTGAGGATGTAAATGATGTTTCAAAGTTTGATGAGGGGTCTGGGATAACAGGATCAGACTGAAGGATTGGATGTGTAGGGTTTAGAACAGATGACATTGGGATAGGTTGTGTGGGAACAGGACATGTTTCAATAAAAGAATCAATGAAGATGAGTGAGTTGTTTTGTGTGGGAGTAAAAAATTGGAAAGGTTGTTCTGAAGTATTGGAAGTTATGTGGAAAGGGAAATATTGTTCATGAAACACAACATCCCTACTAAAAGTAATGGAATTATCAGAAAGGTGTAACACTTTGTATTTCTTTTGTGTTGGACTATAGCCTATGAAGACACAAGGGTCAGCTCTAGGGTCAAACTTGGATCTGTTGACCTTTGAATTAGAAGTAAAACATAGGCAATCAAAAGTTCTGATATGATGTAGGGTAGGTGATTTATTAAATAGAATCTTATATGGAGAAGTATGATGAAGAGCCGATAAGGGCATTCTGTTTATCAAATGTGTTGCACATATATAGAACACACTCCCCCCAATACTTTTGGGGCAACTTTGACCGAAAAAAAGTGCTCTAGCAGCTTCAAGAAGATGTCCAAGAAGATGTCTATGTTTTCTTTCCACAACCCCATTTTGTTGTGGTGTCCCACTACAACTAGTTTGATGTTCAATCCCTTTCTTGTTATATAAATCAAGAATTTTCCCCTTACAGAGTTCCTTGGCATTATTGTTTGTTCTTATACATTTAACTGAACTGTCAAATTGATTTGCAGCATAAATGACAAAATTCTTTAAAATTTCGACAGCATTAGATTTAAATTTGATCAAATATACCCAAGTATGTTCGCTGAAATCATCAACAATAGTAAAAAAACATAGTGTTGCCATTATGAGACTTATGTCTATAGGGACCCAAATGTCAGCATGTATCATTTGAAAGGGTCTTACAGTCTTTATTACACTAATGGGAAAGGCTAATCTACATTATTTGGCCTTATTAGGACATATCTAAAAAATGATGTCGAGTATGCCCTTACGGCTTACAGATGGGATTACATGTTTTATTTGACTGAAAGGCATATTGTAATACCCGAATATTTTATGATTTTATATAATTTATTTTTATTTATTAAATAACTTTTCTAATCCCATATTATTAATTTAGAGTTCAAAAAGTTTTAAAACCCTATTTTTTTTAAATAGGACTCTTTTATTAACACCTATAAATATTAATAAACCCGAATTATTTTATTTGTTTTTACTACATTTATTTCTTTCGCCGTTTGGTCGTCACTTTTTCTTTTGGAACAATCAGAACCTTGATTTTCTTATAAGCAGAACCTCAACCTATATTATATTGATTATCATCATGATGTATGATTTCACCCAAATTTTATCATCAAGCCTTCTATTATATACTCTTGATACAAAATTGTTGGACGTGGGTTTCTATTGGCGTGCAACTAATTGATTTAAATATTTTGCTCATCACTGTGTGCAATTTGCGTGGTTCTCTATTGCGTCTCATTGTTGTAGTCTTCGTCGGAAAGGTAATCACACTATCCATCTTTTGGAGTTGCTTGATTATAATGTGATTGTATTAAATTATTAGAATTGTTTGGTTATAATTTGTTTATTGATTGTACTCTGTATTATTATTATGTGTAAATTTTATAATTGTAATTCGTGTGATCAAGTTTGTATATGTATATGATTGATTAGTGGTATTATATGATTTGATTGGATATGAGTATTGTATTACTTTTATTGTTTATGATTGATTATGTTTTACTCTAGGGTTCTAATGTTGTTTCCATAGTGAGTATTGTTTTATCGAGGTTTTAGGGTTGTTAATGCAGAATATTATTTTTGGGTTAAGATTTGATTAATTTTGGGAACTAGTTTTATTTCCCTAAGAGTTGATATGTTTTTGAATTGAATTGTTATGTTATTTGGGAACATGTGCCATTATTGAGATACTATGTATTAGTTTGTGATTGATTATTTGATCGATGTGTGAGATCAAAAGGTTGAGAACTATTATTTTGTTATTGGCTTAAGGTTCGGCGTTATAGACCTTATTCCTTGGCATGTTGGTAAGAGGGTAATAATCATGAGTTAACATTGAGGTACAATCTTTATTTTTTATTTTTAAATGGTCCCTTATAGTGGGAATTGGCCCGTATGCGGTCTGGGTCAAGGTATTTTCTGGTTATTGAGAGTATTCAAGTTTTTATACTTGTTGGTTTATTTATCCGAATTACCCATGTCCAAGGCTAGGTATTAACCAATGAGCATGACACACTTATGGGATAGAAAGTTGAGTAAAGGTTCGTATTATTATTCGAGGTTGAGTTGATAAAGGTTATTTTCAGAGTACATTGTGTAATGTAGTTTTGAACTACATTGATTAATTGATGAGTTAGTAATGTTGCTTATTTTATATTATTCTTTGTACTCTGATATGTTATGATTACTCAGCTTTTTTGCTGACGTGTGTGTTATTTTGTTGTGCTACTTGTGTTTGCGGCCATGTCTTTTTCTTATGGTGGCCCTGCGACGATCTATTTTAGAATTTGTCCTTAATGGTGATCAGTCAAGATTGTAACAGGTTGATCAAGAGATGATCGTAAATAAAGGAGCTCAAGTGTTTCGATTAGTTTGTTATAACCAGTTTAATTTATAGAGTTGTATAAATAGCTCACTTAGATTTATTGGGTTGTAATTATTGGGATTTTCGTAAGCCTTAACACTTATTGACAGGTTGTTGAGTGTGGCGGTAATACCTCTGATTTAGGTGTATGCTTCCGCAATTTTATTCAAAGGTTATTTATTTTCCTTTAATTTATTGTTTATTATTAGCTAATAAATCGGGGGTGTTACAAATATGCCCTAACCTTAGATGCCACAATTTGATATTATCATCTACTTAACTAGAAGAAACATTGCTATTAGCTGCAGTAACTAAACGTTGCTCTGTTTGGGTTTGCAATTCAGGGTCAGGCTGACTATGGTCCACAACATAGTAAAGTCCAGACTTCAACTTACCAAGAACAATCTCCCTTTTTAAAACTGGATCATGTATCATGCATGTATTAGGTGTGAATATGACATGACACTTCATATTCTCAGACAACTTATGAACATATATATCAAATTGAAGTGAAATTTAGGAACATAAAGCACATCTTTAAGCACTATGTTTGGACTTAACTTAATAGTTCCCATATGAGTTATTTTCACTTCACTTCCATCAGGTATTGTTAGGGTGTTTTCATCACTGTCTAGGTCTTTATAGGAATCAAACAACTTTAAATCATGGCATATGTGGTCTATAGCACCACTATCTATTATCCAACCTAGATTAGCGTGAGAAAAAAGGCAGAGTTTACTTGTAAAGTAAGCACTGCTAGCATTCTTTTCCTCTGGATAAGTGTTGTTCTGATGTTGGCTCTTTGCATCTGTATTCTGTTTCTCCATGTCACTCATTATCCTAGCATATTCCTCTCTTGTGAATGATGTTGTGTGACAATATCCTCTTGCATATTCATGTCCTCCAAAGTCTCTTCACCTTGAGCCATATTAGCAAACCTCTTCTGTGGATTATTCTTGTAGTCAAGTGGAAACCCATGAAGTTTAAATCACCTGTGTCAATATTATGACCTGATAGCTTACAATGTGTGCACAACAAATTCAGATTTCTCTTGAAACCAATATTTTGTCTACCAGCATAAGAATTATGTCCACCATTGTAGAAGTTGCCTCTATTGGAATTAGAGAAGTTGTTGTTGTTCTAATTGTAAGAGCCATATCCACCATTATGAGAATTGTTGTTGTAACGAGAGTTATTGTCATAAGGTCATCTCCTATCAGCTCCAAAAGCCATAATATCATGTGAACCACTCAAATTACTTAGTTGCTTGTGTTTTTGTTCCTGCAATAGCATCCTATATGCAACCGTCATTTGTGGAAGAGGATGCATCATCAGAATTTTGCTTCTAATCTGCTGATAACCATCTTTGAGCTTCATGAGAAACCTTAACATAGTTAACAGCCTTTGATCTTGCTGGATCTTCAGAAATTTAGCAGTGAGATTACATCTACAACCATTACACTCACAAACTGGCATAGGACTTATATCATCTAGTTCATCCCATAATACTTTCAATTTAGAAAAAAATACTCTGTTATCTTATTAGAATCTTGTTTCACCTCATTGGTTTCTTCTTGAAGAGCATAGAGTTGTGCAGAAGAAACATGTCCATATCGTCCCTCGAGATCTTGCCACATATCTCTTGTTGTCTTATAGAAAAACACTAATTTCTTAGTAATAGGACCAAGAACTCCCAATATCCAACCAACTACCAGATCATTACACCTTATCCATGCCTTGTAAGTAGCATCTATGGGCTGAGGTTTAGGTAGAGTACCATCAACGAAACTCATCTTATTCTTAGTAGAAAGTCTTATTATCATCGATCTCTTCCAAGAACTATAGTTCTCTCCATCAAAAACATCATTGATGAACTTGTAATTGTTGTAATCAGATGGATGAATGTAATATATTGTACTAGGATCTTGTGTAAGTTCCAAAACTCTAGTTCCTTCTTGAGTAGCCATGAACTCAGAATTTCAATACTTGAAAAAAAAAACAATCTAAAGATCTTGAATCAGAGAATTGAATTACGAATCAAAAACACTTCATAAACTTCATCAATAAACCTCAAATCATATAAAACTCAGTTCAACCAAATCTTTAAGAATCAACCAAAAACTCCTCAACAAAACCTCAAACTATAGAATCACCAAATTATCACCAAAAACTCAACAAAACCTTCAAATCGATTGCAAAAATATCCAATTCAACAGAATATCACCAAATCAATAAAAGAAATCAAGAAAAATATCTCCAAAAAAAAAAAATTCCATTAACCTTTAAATATACCTCCGAACTCGAATGCGAGACTCCCGCTCTGATACCATGTTAGAAACCGCAGCAAAGAATTGATTGTGAAGCAGAATCAGAAATCAGCAAAGAAGAAGAACATGACACAGAGATTTTATGCCATCACTGCTGCATCCGTAGAAGTTCCGCTCAGGACCTAGAACTAAGCTTTATTAATAGAGAAAATTGTTTCTTATAGAAGAAGAAAAATAGAAGAAGGAAACTTAGAAAAGTACAAGTTGCATAGCTATTTATAGCTAGCTGTTTTATTACACTAAGCTCAGCTGGAAAAGTTGTAACAAACTTTTAAGGCTCAACTAACTCCATTCTGACGTGGCATAACAATTTTGACTTTGTTGACTTGAGCAAATAGGATGTGCTACTCAACAAAAATCCTCTACTAGGCTTTTGTTAGGGTGAATATATTTTTATTTACCTTGTTAGGAGTTTTTTTTTTTTTTTTTTTTTTTTTTTTTTGCAATTTAGGTTGATGCATAAGTTGTAAGCTTCCGTGACTAATAGTAAAGACTCATTAAGCGGTTTTTTCCTAATTGTTTTTATTGAAGTTTAACATACGTCTAAAAAGCTTCAAGAAAATATTTTTTGTCCTTAAAAATTGCTCAATAAACGTCACCGAGTTTTGTAGTACTCCCTTCGTATTTAAGGAGAAATAGTAGAAAATTTGGTGGAAGAATAAAGTACGATAGGCAAGAGGAAAGAGAATGCGAAAATGTTAAAGTATGATAGTCGAAGAGTCTATAAAAAATTAGTAAAATATAGTAAAGGTTTTCAAATAAAAAAATGGAGCAAGTAATAAAATACGACTGGAAAAGAAAAGTGGAGCGATTAATCGATAAAATACAGAAGGAACAGTGTAACAAACTTTAACATAATAATACAAATCAATATCGTTACAAACGGTTGGCAAACTAGCTTAGCACAGCTTACAAGGACGCAAGAAACCTCACATCCTTGACTATATATATAGATCTACCAACCGTGTATAGGACACATCAGAACAGAACAATTAAGGATGCAATAACTCAATGGCTACAACTAACCCTGAGCCAATGATATGCATCCTCTATTATTTGATACGAAGTACAGACATCACAATAAACATAGATATAAAAGTACATAATAATATGGTTATGCCATATATGCCCTTTCTCAACATAGGAGAAAAGAGTAAACATATTGTTCAACTCTTGCGAGGCAAGATGCTACCTAAACCCTTCCATGAATCTTCAATTCTTCCGGACCACATAAGCTCCTCATCAGTTGCGGAGCCTGGAGTAAATTTGATACGTCCATACGAATCGCCCTTGAATAAGTAGGCCTGATTTGGAATATGTAAAGCGAAAGCAGCATCAAATCCATTCTCAAACATTGTGTCTCTCAAACAATGCCAGTTTTGTCTGATGGAAGTGATGGTCATGAGGTGACCAATATTACTGTAGTTGATGCGAGCATATTGACTGTCCTTGAAGAGGTAAGCCTCAAAAGGAACCGATGAGTCGAATGCAGCATCAACCCCATGTTCAAACACTGTCCCCCTCAGGTAAGGGAACATCTCGCCGATGGGCTTTGGCCCTTCAAGAATCTTTTGGTTGGGGAAATCTGGTGCACAGAGCCATTTCGCGCAAATGTTACCTGAGAATAAGTATGACACTCCTTCATCTTCAGACGCGAATGCACAGTCAATTCCCTTGTCCGCGAAGACTGTATCCTTCAGGGATGAAAACACATCTCCTATTCGAGCTGGTCCATTCAATATCTTGTCATCTTTCTCACCGGGTGCATAGTCAATTAGCACATACTCGTTTTTCATGAAAATATAGGCTTCATCTTGTTTATTTGATTTGAAAGCAGCAGTCACATAGGTTACCGACATGGTTTCGTCCTCTGCAATTCAATCACACCATTTTAATGTTACATGCATGCACATCCATCATTTAATCTAATTTAAGGACGGAGGGAGTAACATTACCCCATATATATATATATATATATATATATATATATATATATATATATATATATATATATATATATATATATATATATATATGCAGTTAATAGGGAATTATGCAATAAATTATTTATACTAATAGCGAATTGAAGATAACAAATACAAGGAATGATGACTATTGTGAAATTACCCCAAGATACAAGTTATAAAATTGCACGCACAAAATAATATAATAAGAAAGAAACAAGGGAGGAGGAAGATAGAGATTCATAATAATAACACAGAAGAATGGTTACCGATACTCTGATTTAGTGCTCCAAATTTTGTTCTCTATGAGATGGATTATTTAGTGATCAACTGTATGAATGATGAGAACATGTATGTCGCTTAGCCTTTTATAGATGACTAGGGGGCATTTTCGTAAAATCGCATTCAACTATCACAATACCTTCAATTATCCTAAAAACAACTGGGGGTGCTAATTAAGTTGAGCATCTTGCGAGCAACTGATCGTACTCAACTCGGTCAAAACTCGACTTGAGATGTTAACGAGCACAAGTTGAGCAAGCTCTAACTCGACTCGATAAGTTCGTGAGCAACTTGATAATATATTATTAATATAGAATTTGCAAACAAAGTTACTGTCTTTAAACAAATTTGACACTTATTAAGTCTTAATTTATATTATAAAAAAAGAAAGAGTAATTTTTTAATAATATCTATATATAATAAGGAAAACAATATAAATTAATAAAATAATAAATAAAGGCATATAATAATAAAATGACCAAAATTTTAACGAGCAGATCGTGAGCAACTCAACTCGACTCGAAACTTTAACTAGCACGAGTTGAGCAGGTTTTATTTGCTTGAAACTCTAGCGAGCACGAGTTGAGCACATGTAAAAAGTTTTCGAGTTGAGTCGAGCACTCCTCAGCTCGTGATCGACTCGCTCAATAAGCACCCCTAAAAACAACATTGGCGTAAGTATTCGATTACCAAGATAAAAGAGCACTATATTCTCAGTGTTAATTTAAAATTATTTAAATATTGGGATTTTTTTTTTAATAGCAAAAATATTTCATTAATTAAAAGTCATACAACTTCTACAATAGAGATTCGACGTTAACAAATACATAAGATATTGAATCAAATAGAATTTTCCTTCATAAAAACTACGATCGTCGAGTAGATCTTGCACTGCGGAGCATCTCCCGCTTATATCGCTGAAAATTACTGCCTTGTTGGAGAGACAATCTAACGATCCTTTGTAGCCGTGAGGATGGTTTCCTTCTGATTCATCTGTTCGTATTCGAAAACTTGATAACTTTTTCACCAACGAAATAATTTCACGACAATCCATTAGATCTACTACCATGGATTCAAAACTAAGAAATTTCTCCCTCGAAAAGAGGAGATAAACCTTGTCTTTCGAAGGAGGTCGAAAAACCCTTGTCTTTCGAAGGAGATCGGAAACCCTTTCTTTCGAGGGAGAAAAGTTCCTTCCAAAAGGAGGAAGTATTATTATAAACCTAAAAAAACAATAAAGAAACAATGATTGGGGCTTTCCACCGATTAAAATCGATGGAAGCCCCTTCAAAATTCAACAATGAAGGCTAGGGTTTTGGAGAGAAAAAGGAGGAGAGAGAAAGGAGGAAAAAGTTATTTAAATATTGGGATTTGTTGTTTATATTCTCTTCTATTTTATAAATTTTTCCAACTAAATTGTACGTGTATTAATTTAAAATTATTCAGTGTTAAAGTAATTTTTTGTTTCAATTGATAGAAGAGCAGAAAAATATTGCATTATTTTTTGTACACTTATTGAGTTTCGGACTGATACGAGCAAGCACGAGCCAAGGCGAGTTGCTTTTCTCAATCCCTTCTCCCATCCTATAGTTTGTTTCGTTAAGTTTATCCCGTGGTCATATTATAAATGGTTATGAGTGATCGTAAGCTCCTTCACCCTGACACCCATCCTATAGTGCTCCAAATTTTGTTCTCTATGAGATGGATTAAATTATTTTCTGGTTTTTTAATATTGCATCACGCACTTAATTATATTATTTTTATGTTTTCCTTAAAACTCCACCCAAAATAAGATTCAAAATTTTATTTATAATTGGAAGAATTTGAAAAAAATAAAATAAAAAATGGTGTAAGAAAGAAATTGTAGGATTTACTGGTATGTGTAATATTTTTATTTTTTATTATTTAAATATTGGATTATCGGGGTGAATTTATTTATTTATTTATTTTTTTTTGAAGACTCCTAAACCAACTACTAAACTACTTCGTAGTCTTCGTTTATAGTAATACTAAAATATTAACCACATGATTTTTTTGTTTTGAGGAAATTAACCACATGATTGATAAGACCTGGATAATTTACTAGTATTTAAAAACTTATTAATTATTTCCATGGCCTAAAAAAAACTTATAAGCCAAAATTTATTATTGTATTCGTTGTATGTAGTACTATATCATTAATTTTTTTATTTTAAAATAAATGTGAATTTCAACTCATTTGTTATATATTTATAAAAATTTTCAAAGTTTTATCCTGACCATTCTCCAATTTTGCTTTTGTGACACTTAAATTATTATTTTTTGGTGTTCTACACCGTTCACCTTTTAGGCTAATTCGGATTCGGGAATCAGTTTTGGGTGATTAGGTTCTAGTCCCCTCCCAATTGTTGTTTCGAGGGATCGAATACGGGTCCTCCCTACCAAGTGTAATCCCAATCATCACTACACCATCAACCAATTGGTTGTGACACTTGAATTATTTAATTCTAAAAATAAATCACAAATCTCTTACTCAATTGGATATAACTAACATATACTCCGTATAATCCTACCCGGTCCTCTAAAATCAAATGAAAAAAAATTCCATTTATATACTTTCTCCGTTCTTTTATTATTGCACCATAAGAGTTTGGCACAAATTTTTTGGTAGTGGAAAAAAGATTGAGAGAGAAAGGTAGAATTGCAAAATTAATTGTATACAACAAATTTTCGTTTTATTGTGTTGTGTTAAAATTCAAAATTTCCTTATTTCAAAAAAAAAAAAAAAAAAAAAAAATTCAAAATTTCCTTTTATTTGTTTTAGCTTTCGTTTTGTTTTCTCTGTATTCGTTTAGTTCGTTTTTTCCTTGTAGTTTTCTAGCTTGTTTCTTTCTTTATGGGACTTGTCTCTCATAGCAATGACGCTAAAACAGATCGATATACCAAAGATAATGGAAATATCATAAAAAAAGAATTGAATTTTTCAAAGTCAAATTCTTTTTAAATAAACTTTTTATTAAAGAAGTTTTTCATTAATTACAATGACATTCGAAAAAAAAAATACTCGTACCTAACATGCAAGTGCTAATAATTGTGTACTTAAATTTAAAAAAAAATAATTAGTGTCCGTAAAAAATAGTTTATTGAAACTTATAATAATTATAATTATTCAAAAAAAAAAAAAAAAAAAAAAAAAAAAAAAAAAAAAAAAAAAGGGCAGCATTCTAAATTAGAGGGAGTTTCTCTTCAAAAAAAAAAAAAAAAAAAAAAACAAATTAGAGGGAGTTTAAAACTGGTGAAGTAGGAATTACACTTTAAGTATTAATTAGACTTTCTGCCGGGAATATCGCCGGAATCTAATTAGGATATACTCCGTAATACACATTAAGTATTAATGTGACTTTCTGCCGGAATATCGCCGGAATCCGATTATAATATCATAAACTTTTATTTACATCCAATTTACACTAATATTAGTGTACATCGAGCAGTATAAGGGTAACTTTAAGCCAATTTAGGGTAACTTTTTGCCTTTTTTTAGGTAACTTTTAACATAATATGATTTTTTTATATATAAATCGAACAAGAAAAGTTTTATAAGGGTGATAAAATTACTTTCAATCACTAATAATTGAATTTTAGTCATTTAAAATGTGATTCTTTACCAATATAAAGTAGATTATTTTTATTTGTATTGGGTTACTTTTATACATATTAGGGTAACTTTTATTCATTTTAGGGATAACTTTTGATCACTTTAAGAGAGATTTAAAATGGATGTACAATAATTATTGTACACCCAATTCTTTTAAAAGTTTGTGTTATGATATAATTTAGGTACTCCCTCCGTTTCAATTTGTTAGTCCCATATATTATTTTGGGCGTTTAAAAAAGATCTACTCGTATTAAATGTATTTCACTTTTAACTTAGTGTTTATTCCCTATATTATGCACATTAAAATCTGATTGGTTAAATTAATTGACTGTGAATTGATGACATGACCGTAAGTATAAAAATTACTCCCTTAATTTATGCAATTATGGCTAATGTTTACCTTTAAAAAAATCAAAATATTTAAATAAGACAAAACTATTTATAATCTGTTTTTTGCTTTAATGTTAGATTCCAAATATTCTCCTTTTCTTATTTTATGTGATTGATTCCATATGGGATTATCATGTTGAAACGGAGGGAGTATCTTTTTAGCATATACATATACTTTAGTCTAACAGTCAACTATATTTATTATTTTTAGAGTTTACTTTGCATGCTTAATTATCTTTAACGACATTTATCGTTTTATTGATCGCATTTTAGATATGTCTTTGTCGTTTATTTCTTTTTCTTGTAGCCATGTTAAAAGAGCGGGAAACATTGTAGATCACTTGGTTGCTAGATCGTGTCCCCCGGTGTGGAGGAGCTTGTAACTTTTGAACCTTTTTCGCAAGGTGTTCTTGCCCTAGCGGAATTGGATGCTTCTTAATAATATTGTTGTTCCTCTGCTTTTGTGTGTGTGTGTGTGTGTTTATGTATATATAAAAGTTACAGGATGATACAGATAATTGGGTTGATTCACCAGAAGGTATTACTCAGCTCTTTTTTAATGAATTCTCCAAATGTTTTAAATCAGATTATAACTATTCTAGAAATATTTCCATTCCATGGATTAATCCAGTTATCTCTCCTTCTGATAATAATAAATTAACTAGCCCTTTTTCGGATGAGGAAATAAGAGAGGCATTTTTTGACATGTGCCCGTATAAAGCTCCTGGTTCTGATGGTTTTAGCCCCAAATTTTTTCAACATTACTGGCCAATAATCGGTTCTGACGTCTGTAAAGCAGTTCATGGTTTCTTTTTTAATAGAGTTTTACTATGCCAACTAAATCATACGCTCATTCCTCTTATTCCGAAGGTTGAAAATCCAAATAAGGCAAGTCAATACCGCCGTATTAGTCTTTGTACGACCCTTTATAAAGGAATCTCTAAAATCTTGGTAAATCGTCTAAAACCGTTCTTGAAACAAACTATAGGTCCTTATCAAAATGCTTTTGCCCCTGATACTTCTATTCAAGATAACATCCTTTTGGTCCAAGAAGTGTTGAATATCTTTAATAAATTGAAAAACAAAACAGGATTGTTAGCTCTAAAGTTAGATATGGAAAAAGCTTATGACAGAGTTGAATGGGATTTTTTACGGGCAACTCTATCTGCATTTGGTTTTAATGACATGTGGGTTGGTTGGATAAAAGCTTGTGTTACCACGGTATCTTACTCTCTAGTGGTTAATCAAAATTCGTCTAATATGATTATTCCTTCTAGAAGGCTTCGTCAAGGTGATCCTTTATCCTCAGTTTTATTCGTTATCTGTATGGAAGTTCTATCAAAGAAACTTCTTTTGGATTCTATGAATAGAAAGAATGGTATAGGAATTAAATTAAATTAGCTGCATCTGCTCCAATTATTCCCTGCCTTATTTTTGCTGATGTTAGTTTTCTATTTTGTAAAGCTACTTCAGCATCTTGCAACCATATTCGAAATATTTTAGGGAGTTTTCTGCCATCTCGGGTCAATTGATAAATTTTCACAAGTCTTCTATTGTCTTCTAAAAAATGGTCCCTTCTTCTAAAAAGAGGAATTTAGCTAGTTATTTTAATATGACTCCTAAGTCTTTCTTAGGCAGATATTTGGGAGTTTTTTTTAACTCTCGATCTTTTTCGAAACATAATTTTCAACATCTGGTAATCAAAGCTGAACAAAAAATGAATAGTTAGTCTTCAAACACAGTGTCTAAAGCTAATAAGACCGTCCTCATCCAGAGTAATTTGGAGGCGCTACCTTCCTTTGCTATGTCAATAGCTTGCCTACCAAAAACTATTACTAATTCTCTTGATCAAATTAATAGAAATTTTTTTTGGAAACAATCGCCAAATAAATCAGCTATACCTATGATCTCATGGGATAAAATCTGTCAACCTAAAGATTATGGTGGCTTAGGCCTTCGTAAATCTGAGGCGGTTAACTCTGCCTTTTTAGCAAAACTAGGTTGGAAAATAATCTCTAACCCCAATAATCTTTGGGTTCATTCTGTCACTGCTAAATATTTAGCAAACAAATCCTTTTTTGGATATAGTCCTCAACCAAAGGACTCTTGGATTTGGAAAAAGATTCTTCAAATTCGCCCCCTCTTACTTCGCGGCCTTAGGTAGAAAATTGGTAATGGTACTAGTGTTTTATTATGGCTCGATAATTGGTATTCTTCTGAAAATTTAATTAGTATGCTTAATTTAGATACTTCGAATATCCAAAACCTAAATCTTACTGTTGATCATTTTATTTTGGAAAATAATGAATGGGATATTTCTACTCTTTCTCTTTATGTCCCATCTAATTAATATTGTCCATTTTATTAAAGGAATCCCACTTCCCTCTTCTGTTATTCAAGATGATCCCTACTGGGGTTTCTCTAATAATGGTGATTTTACTATCAAATCAGCTACTTGGCTTGCCCATAATATCTCTTCTCATACTAAGTGGAAAATTTCTTGGATTTGGAAACTTGATATATCTCCAAAATTGAAAATTTTTGTTTGGCAACTTCTTCATAATGCTCTACCTACTAGGGCTAATCTTGCTCATCGTCAGTTAGATATTCCTTTTTTGTGCCCCCTCTGTAATTGTCATGATGAAACTCAAGATCATCTTTTACTATCTTGTTCTTATACTTCTCAATTTTGGAATGTTGATGCTACTATTCGTTGGATTGGTCGAGTCCCTTTAACTACTGGTATTTATTTGCTTTTTAAAGTTTTAAAGGGTAATTTCTCTCTGTTGAAAAAGGTTATTACTTCTTTGTGGAGTATATGGAAAACGAGGAATTCAATGATTTTTGATGAAATTCCTTTTTCTCATATGGGCATTTTTTTCTCGTGCCCAAAAAATTTATCATGAATGGCATTTCCGTTTTTATCTTGACTCTTTGGATACTCCTGCATGCTCCCGCTCTTACTTCTCATCCTACCCCTAGGAGTATATGTGTCTCTTGGTCGCCCCCTCCCCCTGGTGTTATTAAAATAAATTTTGATGGTTCTGTTTGGGATGGTTCAGGGGCTATAGGCATTATATTGTTCTAAGAGATCATTTAGGAAATAATGTTTGTAGTCGTTCTTTTAATATTGGTATGAGTACTCCTCTTATTGCAGAAGCTACGACCCTTCGTAATGGTCTTCTATTGGCTCTCACCTATAATATTTCTTTATTGAAGGGGATAATTTGCTTATTATTAATATTTTGCAGGGAAAGGCTCAGTGCCCATGGAAAATTTAGCTACTAATGGAAGACGTTAAGGAGCCGATTCGAAATTTCACTCATATTGATTCGCGCCACATTTATGGAGAGGGTAATAGAGCAGCAAACTATGTTGCTTCTTTGGGCCATTTTATGCAAGCTCACCAAGATATCCATCCGTTGTTCATAGATAGTAAATTTTCTTTTTTTGATTTTTTCTGATAAGTTAGGGTATAGTCTTGAGAGAATATTATCCTAACTTCTTGTTTATCTTTTCATTTTAAAATACACACACACACTCACTCCTAATGAAATAATAGAATGATATATTCTCGCTCCAATTTCTCTCCTATTTCCTTTATTTTATAACACGTTATCAGCACCACTCTAGCCAATTGAGCATGCCCTGTACGTTCGATTCTAGTCATATCTCAAGCATAAACAAAGGTACACGTATACTCCATATTATGCTTAATTAGTTTCTCCATATCATGTAGATAAATAAATATGTATGCAAGTTGGATAAATAAATATTTCACCACAACCGATAGTTTGTTTGAGAAATTTTGATGTATTATGATTCAATGTGCCTAACTTGTATTGATTTTTTTTGAGTGATATAGTTTGTATTAATAGAGTCACTATTCGTTACATGTTCTTTGCATAATTTTATTATTTATTTGGGTAATTGAATTGATTAAATCAATAGTTTTGGATCATGTCTTTTACTTTTGTGATTGATCAAATAAATAACATAATTATTGGCCTTATAATATATTGATACTAGATGATCTGTCTAACCCAGTACCCACTAAAATCTTGCGTCATAGGATTAATTTGTTTTGATCATTCATGGCTATTTTGTATCTATATATATATATATATATATATATACTTGTACAATTCTATAAATTTGATTATATATTGATGATCATATACTCTATCATCATGTTTATGCATGTACGTATTTGAATTTCTCTGTACTTGCATGTGATCATATACCCCGTGAGCATACAATACGGTCTACTTTGTTTATTTGATCGCAGACCTTTTATTGATCGACCCGAAATTATTTCTTGTGATTTTATTAATCAATATCAATTATATTTTTACGTCAATTCTTTACGCCAATGGCCCAATAACATTACAAACTAGATCTTTTAATTTACACATAATTTTTCAAAAAAAAAAAAAAAAAAAAAAAAAATTACACATAATTTTCTTCCTTATTAATTGATCAATGGTTTGTATGGTTATATCAATTACCCATTATTTATGGGTTTGGTGTTTTAATGAATTAACAAGTTAATCAGATCCTTCTTGAATAAATTTTTTTTTCTTGGGTTATAAGTTTATAATCCATAATTGTATTATTAAAGAGTATGCAATTTTCTCTGTTTTGTTTAATAACTTATTATACCTTCAATGACCCTTACACGTCTTTTGAGCCAAAAACTTAAGTGAGCTAACATTATTGAACGAATAACCATGGAATTTTGTTTCGTATTAAAGATTGACGATGAAATATAGGGCCTGCAATATTACTGGGTTGAGTTTTAGAGTCAAATGTTTACAATGCTATCTATAGGATCTTTTACCAAAATGGCTATTTTGACAAAAGTATTTACCAAAACGGCTAATTATAAAATTTAATTCCCAAACTAGCTAAATTTATTGATTTGAAAGGATACTATTTATTTTTTATATTCCTTTGAACTCGTTTGGTTCACTTTATGGGGTTTTTTTTTTTTTTTGGTTTTATTTAAAAAGATTTAGTTTTTTATTTTTAATTTTGGTTTTATTTAAATTCTAATTCCATAGTTTAAATTATCCCATTAATTTGAACAATAACAATCAACATAATATATATGCAGCAATTCTCAATTTTTAAAAAAGTTACTCAACGTAAACAACCACTCAAAAAAAAAAAAAAAAAAAAAAGATCCAAACTTCCAATCAACAAAAGAAATAAAAAGTACAACTATTTTTTTTAACACACAAAGATAGAAATAAATATATGTGATCGAGTTTGATTCATCATACACATTAAACAAAAAAATATTCATACTAGCCGACATAAACAAAGAGTATACAATTAATTTAATAGACATGAAAAAGATGAACAATACCCTAAAATCCCTTATTGTCGTATAAATTTACGGTGATCTTGATAGAACAATAAGACTTGAAATTCCAAATTTTTGTAACTAATATGATCAAGATGAAAAATTAGGGCTTTTAATTTATTTATTTTTTTAATCGAAATTAGGGATCTGCAAGTCTGCGACTATTTACGTTCTTTGTAGTTTTGTATACTGCTTTAATTTTCCAACTTAAAAAAATCTTTAAGGAAATAAAAATAAACCAAAAAAAAATGTGAACCAAACTGGTTAAAAGGAAATAAGAAATAGATAAATTTCTTTCAAGTTAATAAATTAGCTAGTTTGGGAATTAATTTTTATAATTAGCCGTTTTGGTAAATACTTTTGTCAAACTAGCCGTTTTGGTAAAAGATCCGCTATCTATATAAATAAATATAACTAAAGTAATTACCGCTGATGTCATTACTTTCCACATGTCAACCTCTTATAAAAAAATTTCCCGCCAAAACTCATAATGACATCATCATTTTTTTCAACATAAATAAAAATTTGAAAATGATAAATTAATTATACATTTCTCTAACAGATTTTATATTTAAATTGACTAACTATGCAATTTCGATTGGAAAAATTAAAGTCAGACTATTTCATTTTCTTATAAACATTATCTCTTTCTCCTACTCCGTATATTTTATACGGATTATATGAATTGGGGCTTCCACTCTTTATTAATTTCTCAATTTATTAGATGTTGATTAAATTATTTGCACTACGTACATATTACACACAAATAAGTTAAATAATATTGTTAAAATCGTAAAATAATATTTAAATTGTGCATCGCACGAGCCTAATCTAGTGTTTCTGGTATGATAAGTTAGGCAACTAGAAAAGATAATGCTACGTATATTGTATTAGTTGATATTTCATGTTTGTTATGATAGCTAACTTAAATTAGTTGGGGTTTCATGTGTTGTAAAATAAGATGTATTTTCAAGGCTATCAAGAAGAAATAATCAATAAGATCGAAAAGTTGATCTTATAATAAATGGAACAAATACAGTGTGTCGTGATACAAATCACTGACTTGAAAACAAAATTCTGGCGCAACCGTGGTGCTCAATTATATTCGCCGACACGTTCCTTAAGGTTAACACACCACTCTCATACAAAGACACTTTTGGATGAGAGGTTGGAGTCATATAAACTTATGCTCAAAAAGAGGAATGTGTTTAGCTTAAAGTGTTTGATAATTGTGTTTTTTCCATTATTTCCAATCATGAAAATATATAATGAAATATGAAGAACAAGAGGTTGAATCTAGACAACAAAGGATAATTAAATCACAATAAACATCCAATTCAATGAGGGGTTACAAGAGAATCAAAGAGATGCAGGAAGAATGCCAAAAGTTGAATGTATGTAGACATGACCACTTGTGGGCAATCGTTGGTGGCCACAAACTACTTGTGGAGTAGGCTGATTTTTCCCTTATAAAGTAGACATAAAAAGTCTACTCCATAACCTACTTGTGGGCAAACATTGTAGGCTACAACCTCCTTGTGGACTCCTTGTAAAGCAAACTAATCAACCTCGAAAAAACTTGGTTTTTACTCTCTTTAATCCAACATCATGAACAATAACCTTCTCTATAATAATTTAATTCACTAGCCACATGATTTTTTTAATATGTTGATAAGAAATTATGCTATATAATCACAATGATCATATTTTAATGTTGAACTAGTGTGTGACCCAAACTTTACTTCGAATGATACTTTGAATAATTTCATTTTTTATATTAACATGTAAATAAGAATACAATGACAACATGTATTTATATATAAATGTGGATTAATATAACATGATTTAATTCTATCTATGATGGTAATACATGTGGTTTTCATTCAATGAGGACGTAGCATTATGCTAAAGGTTGCTAAAATGTTAAATGATGATGTGGCGTCATACTGATGTAATGACACACGTGGCATATACAGAAATTTATAATAAACGCCCTTTAATATAGATAGATATGAATATGAGTACAATCCTTTATTTTGTCAATTAAATATGAAATTAGTTTATTAATGAATTATAATTGTGATGATAATATAATAACTATTTCATTTTTTTTAACATAATGGGAAAATATATGTAATGCAATGCTAGTAACTTACAATCTAGTAATATATAAAGGGCAAGTTTTGTATGTGACTAGCCACATGGTGTGGCCACATTAATTTATAAGAGTAATCTTTATTTATAGGGAAATTCTCAATGGTAACACCATAATTTTTAGTTTTCTCAGTGGTGAATTGCAAAAAAATTTATTATCTTTGGTAAACCTAAACTATTTATAATTATTATTAATGACATTAATGATGACTTTTTTAATAAATAATTAACTATGGTTAAGATTTCATATATTTTTTTAATAATTAATTAATTATATTATATAAATAAAATAAAAAAAAAAACCCTCCTCCCCCAACAGTCACCCCTCCCCACTCCCCCACCATCAGGTCGGCCGGCGCCCAGCCTCCCTCCCTCCCCCACGCGTCAGTGCCGGCGCCGGCGCCGGCGCCAAGCCCATCCCCTCCCCCAAACCCAAACCCAACTCACCCCACCCCACGAAACCCCTCTCTCCCTTATTCCCCGAAACCCACCTCCCCCACTGCCCCACCCTCGAAAACCCCAGCCACCACCCTCGAAAAATCCAAATCTTCCCTCCCCCCACCCTTAAGAACCCTCAACGAGAGTTTTTGTGGGTGGGGAAAGGGCCGATTAGGGTTTTTCGAGGGTGGTGGGCTGGGTGGCTAGGGTTTTGGGGGGTGGAGGAGAGGTCGCCGAGGGTTTGTGAGGGTGTGGGAGGGCCGATTAGGGTTTTTCAAGAGTGGTGGGCTAGGTGGCCGGGGTTTTCGGGGGTGGAGGAGAGGTCGCCGAGGGTGTGGGATGGTGTGGGAGGGCCGATTAGGGTTATTCGAGTATAATTATTAACTAAATTATTTAAAAAATAATAAAACTAATCGTGGTTAATGATTTTAACTAAAAAGATGTTAACCATGGTTTAATATTAACTAAATTGCTTTATTAAGTTCACCATTGAAAATTATAATAAATTAAAGTTTACCAAGGATAATAAGAATTTTTGCAATTTACCACTGAGAAAATTACAAAGTTTAGTGTTACCATTGAGAATTTCCCTTATTTATATGTATGAGTAACCTCATTTTTTCATAAGAGTAACCTCATGTAATCCATAAAAGTAACCCAAATTCATCACAAGTGAAATCAAGTAATTTAAAAATGAGTAACTCCATTTGTTCATTCGAGTAACCCATTTTTTATGTGTTTAAAAAATGAAAGAATAATTCCACTTATTTAAGAAAAGTAACCCCTTTTTCTCATTTAAGTAACCTACATATGTTAAGCGGACCATATTTACTCATCATTGTAATCCCATATATATATATATATATATATATATATATATATATATATATATATATATATATATATATTAAAAGTCATGGGAAGAGTTGTAAATTGTAATCATGCCATGTGTCATAATTTTTGCAACGTGTCGTCATGACTCATGACTTGATAGATGATGTTGAGTCATAGTCATGGGAAGAGTTGTAATCATGCCACGTGTCATAATTTTTGCCACGTGTCGTCATGACTCATGACTTGATAAATGATGTAGCGTCATGTCATATTAAAACAGATATCAATATTTCCTCACAAAAATTTAATGTTCATAAATTCTAAATTTTTAATTGAACTTATATATATACTTCGATATAATCTCATTCTTTCGTTTACTCATCCATAATTTATATAGGTTATATGTATTTAAAATATGTAACACAAAAATACATAGCAACATGTGTTTACCTTGAATAAATTTTTAATGGTAGATAAAAATTCTTTTAACAAATAAAGCAAACTAATATGAATTATAAAATTTAAATTACTGCAAATTTCCTAATGAATTTTTAATAATGTTCAATAATATTTAAAAAAATGATTTTAATTTTTTTTTAATTATAAAACCACCAATAGATTTTACTTTAATTTATTATAATATTTTATATGCAAAAAATGACCGGGGCATCGCCCGGGCCTAAAACTAGTTACTTAATTAATTGTCTTATATGTGATTATGTGAAATGACCACATCATGTGGCTAGCCACATATAAGACTTTGTGTTAAAATATTGTTTCGAGTGTGAAACAATATCCTTGTTAAGTTAATTATGAATTTATGATCTTGAATTGTGAAGAAGGTGTCAATATAATTTTGTCTTGTTTGATTGGATTGTCTACACACAAATACACGTAACAAGTTAACCTCGAGGGTGTCTAGGCGCAACCTTTCAAAATCACATTAATCCCAATCCAATCTAAATACTGATAGAGTATGAAACATATTCCTGGGCCTTGGGCTTCAACCATCAGTTTAAGCTTTTGGTTGAGTTGGTCCTTTAATATGGTACAAATTCTTAGCTACACACTAATGTAGCTAAGCTAGCTGCAACATGTTTAAATATGAACATATACTTACCTCTGTTTTTTATTAGTTGACGACACGTATTCCTTTTTAGGAATTTTGTTTTTAATTAGCACGCACTACTACAAAAATACTCAAAGAGACCATAGATAAGAGACCCGTTAACTACATTACGGGTCTCTTTTAAAAGAGAGACCGATTATCTTCAATAACAGGTCTCTCGAAACAACCATGAGACCTGACGTTTAAGATAACCGGTCTCTTGATTTTTTTAAAAAATCAAGGTATAAACAGAGACCCGTCCTTTTTTATAACAGGTCTCTTGAATTTATTTTTTTAAATTGAAGAAACCAGAGAGACCCGTCATCTTAAATGACCGGTCTCCTCAAAATTCTTAAAATCGCGCGTGTCGTTGGTCAAAACCCTAACCACTGAAATTAAACTTTTCACTTCCATTTTCAATTTACTTCAATTCGCCGCTTTCGCCTCAAAACTGATAACTCCCTCCTCTCATCTCTTTCTATTCCCCCTCCTCTCATTTCTCTCTGTTGTGAGAACTCATCTCTTTCTCTTTCCTCCTTTATTCTCTTTCCTTCTCATTCCATTTTTAATTTCCTTCTTATTTTTCTAAATTTCAAGTAGTGATCTTCTCTATGTCGTATTATAATTTCAAGATCTATTGTCAAGGTGAGTTTGTACTTATTTTTTTTTTCCCGTATTTAAGGGCTAATCTTGAAATTTTTGTGTTTTCCGCAATGAAAATGTATTTTGTTATAATTGTATATAAATTTTGTATTTTTAAAAAAAAAAAAAAAGTTTTTGCTCGATCTTTCTTTTAGTTATGATGATATTTGATTTTTCTTGTTAATATTTTGTTTTAAAACTCATTTTCTACAAAATTTGTTTATGTGGTTTGAATCGAATGTGTTTCCAATTTTGTTTTGAGGTTTTTTAAAATCGATTATTTTTATATGAATCCTTTTTCTTATACTTTTTTTTTTTACATTTTTTTAACTATAGTTTGTATATATAGTCAGATCTAGTTAGTTTAGTTTATTTTTTCGCTCACTTTGCTTTTTTTTTTTTAAAAATAATTTTCGTTACTCTGTTTTTTTCATTTCTTATATAGTCAGATGTTGATGTATTTAATTTCTTATTTTCATTCTTAATATCGTTTTTTAGTTCTTCAAATTTTTGTTCATGTTTTTTTTTTTTTTTTCATTTTTAAACTTTATTCTTTTGCTTTTCCTGACAGTTCGTTCTTTAGCTCGTTTGTAAAATTTATCTTTTCATTTCTTCGTTTGGTAGATTTTTTTTTTTTTATCTTTTATATCTGTTAGAATAATTTCTGATTTATTTTTCTAGATACTATTTTTTTTTTTTACTATGTCTATATTTGTGGTTACAGGTAAAGATTTCTACAAGCTAAGTTTGGAGTGAAGAAATTTGTAACTGAAGATTATTGAAGCTAGAAGTTATCATATACAATTTTTTTTTTTTTAACTTTGCGTATTGGATTTTCATTTTTTATATCTGTATTATGTTTGTAACTTTTGACATATATGACATTCAAGAAATATTTTTGTATTCTGTATTTAATAATGCCAAAAAAATTAGTAATGTTGATAAATTGTTGTTATAATTTTAAAAATCAAATAAAATAAGCTATTTTTTTTTTAAAATGAGATCCGAGAAACCTGTTAAGTTCAATAAGCGGTTTCAAATTTCTCAAAAAAAGACTGCCTATCTTCAGTAGGTAGTCTCAGTTTTTCACAAAAAAGAGACCGCCTATCTTCAATAGGTGGTCTCAGTTTTTTTAATCTAGAGACCGCCTCTAGTCAAATTTTTTATTTTAAATGAGACCCGAGAAACATGTTAAGTTCAATAAGCGGTTTCAAATTTCTCAAAAAAGAGACTGCCTATCTTCAGTAGGTAGTCTCAGTTTTCACAAAAAAGAGACCGCCTATCTTCAATAGGTGGTCTCAGTTTTTTTTAATCTAGAGACCGCCTCTAGTCAAATTTTTTATTTTAAATGAGACCCGAGAAACTTGTTAAGTTCAATAAGCGGTTTCAAATTTCTCAAAAAAGAGACTGCCTATCTTCAGTAGGTAGTCTTAGTTTTTCACAAAAAAGAGACAGCCTAGCTATCTTCAATAGGTGGTCTCAGTTTTTTTAATCTAGAGACCGCCTCTAGTCAAGCAGTCTCTTTGCCAAAGAGACCGCTTAGCTAGAGACCGCCTCTAAAGCAGTCTCTTTGGCTAATTTGGACGGGTCTCTTTGGCTTATTTTGTAGTAGTGACGTTTCCTTTTTGGGTAAGTTTTATACCTTGTTTTTTAAGTGTACCCCACTTGCTTTATCATTCTCTCTCACTTTCTCTCCTCTCCTTAATATGTGTGCCTAAATTGAATGTGTCAACTAAATAGAAATTTGGAAGTAGTGCATAAAAAATGAACATACGTATTTTTCTCTTCCTTATATTTTTTTTTTGACAATTTTCTCTTCCTTATATTTTAACTCTATCTCTCTTCTTTTTTCTTAGCTCTATTAATTTTCTCTCTCTTCTAGTTTATTCTCAATTCAAAATTTCTCTTTTATCTTTTTTCCCTTTCCTTAAAAGTTTACTTTATTACTTCCCTTCAATCTTCAAACTTCTTTGTCCTACTCCGAATGTTCTCTCATTCATCACCACCGTAGCATTCTCCATCGCCATCATCTTCGTCGCGATTATGAATCTTAAGGTAATTTAATTTAACTTTATATATATATATATATATATATATATATATATATATATATATATATATATATATATAACATAAAAATGAACATACTTTAACGATTTATTTTAGCTTTATTTTTCGTAAATTTGTTATATAAAATGAATTTGAATCTATATGAATATATGAATGTTCATTTTAATATATTAAATGTTCATAATATTATTTGACGTGTTCATTTTTTACGTTTTTAATACTAAATTATCATTTATTTAATGTGATCATATATTTTTACGAAATGTTCATATTATTTGGTAAAATCTAGCTATTTTATGATTGTATGATAAATGTTCATTTCTAATATACTAAATGCTCATTTCTAATATACTAAATATTCATTTTTTTTACGCGTTCATTTTTTATTACTGAATGTTCCTTTTTTTACGTGTTCATTTTTATTTTTACTAAATGTTCGTTTTTAAGGTCGTGGTCTAGAAAATATATAATTATATGATAATAATGTTCATTTTAAATAAATGATCACTTTTTTTATAACATGTTCACTTTATAGTATTACATGTTCATTTTTTTACATGTTCATTTTTTATTATTAGATGTTCATTTTTTTCGTGTTCATTTTTTTAAACTAAATGTTCATTTTATAGAGCGTGGAGTTGATTTGGGCAGGTCGCGAATATATTATCTTGGTTATTTGATTTGAGCCACGCGTTTGGGTCTTTCCTTGTTGCAGCTATAATAGCTACATTAGTATGTAGCCAAGACTCATTTTTTAACATGGTATTAGAGCCAACGTGACACAAAGGTCACGAGTTCGAATCTCATCCACCCCGCACTTTCAAGTGGAATATTATTAAGCGCTGGGTGTGAGGAGGGCCCATGTTGCATCCACACTTCTAACCAAAATGGGCTCTCGTGTAAGGGGACGTTCAGTTGGGCTTCAACCATCATTTTAAGCTTTTGGTTGAGTTGATCCTTTAACAAATACGATTTAATTCATTCCTTATTTTTAAAGAAAATTCGATTTAAATGAGTAAATTGATTTGAATTAGATTGAATTTCGATTTAGGGCCTGTTCTCTTCCGTTGAAATTCAGTTCAGTTCAGTTCAGTTCAGCTCTTAATTTACGTCTAATGATATTGCTAATGATATAAAGCCAAATTTCATTCTTTTAAGCTCTTATTACAACGACAACAACAACAACAACAACAACAACAACAACAACAACAACAACAACAATAATAATAATAATAATAATAATATTAACAATAATAATAATAATAATAATAATAATAATAATAATAATAATAATAATAATAATAATCATCATCAATAAATAATAATAATAACAATAATAATTGAAATAATAATACTAATAATAATAATCAATAAATAATAATAATAATAATCATCAATAAATAATAATAATAATAATAATAATAATAATAACAATAATAATAATAATAATAATAATAATAATAATCAATAAATAATAATAATAATAATAATTAATAATAATAATATTAATAATAATATGTACATTTGTATATACACATATGTATAGTAATAAATAATCAATAAATAATCAAAGATCACTAATCCGTAGTTAAAAATCACTAATTAATAAGTTCAGTTCAGTTCAGTTCAGCTCAATTCAGTTCAGCTCAATTCAGTTCAGCTGAGTTCAGTCAATCGAAACAGGCTCTTAATGAGTGCATTTTTCTTCCACGTTGATGAAAGTGTTGTATTCTTAAGCTCAGTTATTTTGAGCTTTTGGGCAGAGTAGATTTCAACAGAGCAGGATAGGTGTCAGAATTGAACAGCTCTAAAGAATATGACCTTAGTTTTCTAAGATTGATTTTCAATCGTTCTTTTGCCTTAGTTTTTAAAGACAGTTTTTAAATCGTTCTTTTATCTCTTAAAAGCCTCGTCATATGTTTGTTACTCATTAAGGGGATGTTCTCATAAGTTGAAACTCAGTTCAGTTCAGTTCATTTCAGCTCTTAATTTCATTCTTTTTATAAAATATTCATTTCACTTCAGCTCAGTTCAGTTCAACTGAGTTCAGTCGATGAGAACAGGCCGTAACTCTTATATTCACCTTCTTTGGATGTGAATGTTTTTTTTTTGGGATATGATGTGAATCATGAGAATGAGATAGAGGAAGACAATGTTTTTAAAGTACTCGTAAAAAAAAAAAAGTTTTTAAAGTAAGACTTTTAACTTTTTGATTTTTATTAGTCAAAAAGTTAGCCTTGGGTCAAAACTCAAAAGCCAAAACCCCAAAGTAAAATGTCAAACCTCCCTACTTCCAATTCCCTCTCTCTCTCCTTTGACCATCTTCGCAACTTCCCTTCTCAATAGCGCGAAAAAATGTAAAATGTACTCCGTAGTTCATTACTTTTCTCCCAAGAAAACTGAGCAAAAATTTCAAAATATTGTGACTAAAAACACACAATTCTCGTTTCATGTCATTCTTATTATGCTCTTTCTCTCTCAAGCAAAACATCAAACACCTGGTAGACTTGAACTTACCTTTCTGAAATTACCCAGAAATCTGTATGAACAGATTTAGGAATAGTAAAGCAATGGTTTTTCCTGTAATTAAGATTGGGACACTCGCATTGAGAACTCTCAGTAAACCCATTGCAACTCGTCTCAAACAACAAGCTGGGTTACACCCTAAATTTCGTGAATTAATCATTAGTCTTGCTCAGGTATTCTTCCTTTAAATTCTTTCTTGTTTTCTTTCTAAATTGTTTGTTTAAATTCTGGGTTGTTATTGAATTTTGGTTTTTGGCAGTGATTTGTTGATGGGTATTTTCATTTTTGACATTGAGCATTTTGATGAGTTATTTATTTGTTTAGGGTAAGCTAAATTGGTTGATTTTGCTGTTTTTTTTTTTTTTTTTTTTGGAGTAATTTTGATGTTGATCATCGTGAAATGGGTAAAACACAAATGTTGAATGGAAATCATGGATCTTTATCTTAAGTATGGCCAATGTGAATGTGTGATCAGTGTCATTGTTTGGTATGATTTACTCCCCCATTTCACTCTCTATTAGGCCATATTTAAATTTTGTTACTTCCCAAAATAATAGGCCATTTCTCATAATTACTCTACTATTTTTAGGATTTGATGCATAGTGTCAAAATTAGATACTTGTTGATAGTTTATTAAGGTTAACTATGTTATTTCAAGCCAATTTCCTTATAAATGACCTCGAACCAAATGTGGCCTATTAAAATGGGATGAGAGTGTACATTTAGAGGGTCGGTGTTTTTGATCCGCCATTTAAGGTGTCAATGTGATTGAGTATGTATTGTACGAAGTTGTTGGTCCATAGTATTTCACACGAGTCATATTCTAACTTACAAATTGTGACTTTGTGAGTTGTGACATGGCTCTTAGTGTTGGATGACCCTGTGGGGAAGTAGAAGACAAGAATGCATTGGTTTGAATGTGAGTGGAAGTGGCATAGCATGCAATGGAATAACACCCTTTTTCTTTGGTAAAAAAAAATCTTACAGAAATTTTTTGATCTTAGATAGAACTATTGAAGTGTGGAACGCTGTAGCTAGCTGCTTAGGGAGGTTCTCTAACGAATGTTATAGCTGCTTACATATCGAAATAAATGTCTGTGAAAAGCACAGGGGGAAAGTTGTATCCCACATGAGCAAGATGACTTTTGTTTCTGGAATGTCTCCTAGTTTTCATTCTTAATTAAATTCCATTGTATAGAAGTATGAATTATGTCTCTCAATTCTCTTTCTACACTCTAGTCTCTTGAGAATGTGCAAATTGGACATGGATATTGAACACAAATAGCACTGAACTGAAGTTTGTTTTATTGTTTATAACAGAGGAGTAGTTTCAAGGTTTTAATGCAGAGTTAAATCTAGGTGGATTGGTGGAAGGCTCTAAATGAGAGGTTATAGATTGTGTCAAGTAGACGTTTTTCAACTCCAAAATGAAGGGGAGTTGATTAGAAACGGAAGATCGGGATCTATTTATGATTTTATGCTACTGCCAAGATATGAATGTGTGTATACACATTGAATTCAGGCAGAATGGATGGAAGGGAGAAGTCTGTTGAAATATCTTTGCGATGAATTGATACCATTTCATACATTGAAATTTGAAAGACTAGTTTGGAATGATGGATGAATTGGGGACCGAGGTGCTATCTTAGTATCTTGTATAGTATATTGGCGATAAAGCATAAGATTTGTGCCCCATCTGTTAGCTAGAAGATACTTTGGCACAGTTCATTTTATGTTTCTGCCCTCGTAATTTGTGGAGTATTACAGTTATCTATATAAAAACATTTAAAGCAAGCAACAACTTAAAATTCTGTTGTGAGGTATGGGCTGGTTTTACAAATTTTACAAATATTTGAAGCAAGCAGTGCACATTACAAAGAAGAGGGAGAATAGTCAAACGGAATTTCGAACATTATCTTATCTCTTGACAGTTTAGGAATGCTACTTACACCTTTAATATGGGCTGGTGGTTGTGCTGACCAAACGGCAAGGATCCACTATATAGGGAGAGGGAAGGGGAGCCAAGTGAGGGAGATGCAAATCAATTATGTGAAATTATAGTCAACTTGGTGGAGAGTTGCCTAAGTTTGGCATATTACGTAGAGGTTTCCTCACAGATTGGTCATTATTCTGAATTGACCATTCTTAAACCTAAACAAAGCAATATGAACATATAGAAATTGGGCACTAGCAATAAATATTCTAAGTAAACATACTCCTGCATCTATGTTTTACATATCAAAACATGTAAGGCAAAATTAATGGCATGGGAGGATGGAATCTTAGCTGAATTCAAGCAATTTCCTGTAAGTTATGTAACATTTTTGCTGTGGTTGGTGAAACTAGGCAAATCATCGGCTCACAACTACACTGCAACGGCGCATATATGGCCATGCAACAGATGTTGAAATTCGCCCACTAAATCAGGAGAGAGCTGTTCAGGCTGCCTCAGATCTTCTAGGAGAAATGTTTATATTTCTGGTAAGACTTCACCTTCTGATGTTATTGTTTATAACTGGTTTAATCCTCCTCCTGCAACCCCTTTTGATTAATTTGAGCCATGCATCAAATCGATGGATATTATAAGCTCGCTGGGTACAAACCAGCAGTAGCTGAAATTTGCTTCATTTTTGTTTTGATCATCCAACTTTCGTGCTCTGGTTAACCTAGTAAGACCTTTGCATGGAGCTAGATGGACACGAAGCATGATGTCCAAAAGCATAATAAGCTTGCTAAATATATTACAGATAGTAATTAATGGCTCATGTTAAATATAAGTGATTCCACCAAGAAAGTAGACAACGTATACATATTGTTTTTCTAGATTAAGAAAACAAAGGATATCTTTTCATTCGCAATACATTCAATAGCTTTTTTTTTTTCCCTTAAATGTGCACTTTCATGCAGTGGAATCATGCTAAAAAAATAGCTATTCATTGACCTTGATTATCTATTATATGTAGTCTCTTGTATGGTACATGTGTGCACTCATTCATTTCAGCCCGCAGACATATTCTTGGCCCTTTTGGTCTTATGGACATCAATCACATCATGACTTCAAGAATGTAGCTAAACAATTAGTGACTATTTCATCTTATTGAAGTTACTTTGCTAGTATTGCGTGGATTTGTTCCATGCTGCCCGCTCGTTATTGCAAGTTATCATTGGTTCATAACAAGTCTTAAAGACACTGCACTTATAGTCCTACGTTGCTTTCAAACTTAAGATTCCTCTTAAGAGCCAATGCTTCAATTTACTTGAATTGAAACAGAACGCGTAACTAAAATTAACCAGCAGACCTCTTTTGACCCATATATGTATAACTCACATTTTAGATAAATACACAGGTGGCAGGAGCTGCTGTGATATTTGAAGTGCAAAGAAGCGCAAAATCAGAAGCTAAAAAGGAGGAGAAACGGCTGCAAGAGTTGGAGGTAATGTAAAGAATCACTGTCTACAAATAAATCTCTTTCTGGATGTATTTCCTGCAGACCATGTATCTCTTGATGTCTATTGGCTGTGAGTCTTTCAGTGACAAATTTGGAATGATTTATGTGCTTGAGCATTCTCTAGATCCTTAGTTAAAGGATTTTCATTTGACTAATACTTCTCAATGTTGAATTCATCAACATTGAAGTATGGTTCACAATGCAAAGTAACAAATGCAATGATTTTTGACTAATACTACTGGAGCTATATGCTAAAGTTCCAGTTGATTCTTAATTGTCCTCTTTCCTCACAGCACAATAATAAATAACCACTAATTCAGCAGGAATTTGATTAAATAAAAAATAATGAGAAGACTGTAAAGGAATTTAGGGCCAAGTATAGGACTATATAGTGACAAGTTGATATAAACCATCAATTCAATCAATCAATCAAATTATAATTCTTCATATCACAATTGTAATGCATCAATTTTCTTAGGCCAAATGGGACGACGATTTCTCTCATGAAGGGATTTGTGTGATGTAAGCTTAGGAGTTCAAACGGACATTATGTCTAACAGTAGTATGTGCTCCATTAAATTGCTCATTATTAGAGAGGGAGGGGGGGGGGGGGGGGATAAGGTGCTTATAGCCTTTTGCCTGTCTGTGCAAAAACGCAGTCCAGGGTCCTAGGCACTGTCCATCGAGGGGTGCTCGTGGTTGTGACAGGCCATGCTGGCACCGTACACTGCCAACCTTAATATTCATCATAAAATTTTTGTTCCTCAGCGGTGGACCTTGTGGTGTCTTCTCTTTAATTTATTGTGACTTCTGGCGTAAAAAAATTATTGTAAAGTACTCCGTAATACTACTGGAGCTATCTAAGAAATTATTTTTAGTTGTCGATTGGAGTCCTGGGTAAAAGGGCAACTGTATAGATGCTTTTTTTTTTTTTTTTTTTTTTTTTTTTCCGTTGTTTGCATTGCCTTTCAAAAAAAAAAAAAACAAAAAAAAACTAACCATAGTTTATGTACTTCATAAGTTCATATAACTTTTCTGAATGAGGCCAATGGGTCATTTCTTCTTCAACTTTTGAATTATGTTAGACTAGTTTTGAAATCTCGTTAGGCATTTGATTAAAGGTCACTTAGAAATACCTTTTTTATTAACATCTTGTTCTCCTTTATATCATCTGTGGCAAGAGCCTTTTTAAAGGCATTGGGGTAAAATCTCTAAAATGTTTATATATTGTTGGTGTCATTTTGGTGCCTATCCCTTTTGGCCTCTGGTGTATTCCTGAGCACCTCACTCCACTCAAGTATTCTTCATTTTGGTGAGCTTCAGAGGATGTTTAGAGACTTCTTACTAAGGCTGAGCTTGTCCTTCAAAGTGAATATTTAGCCTGGATACCATGGAATTATGATGCTATCGAGAACATAAATTTATAACACTATTCGACCTATTTTTTGTACAGATTAGTACATATATGAAGGGATGACACATGTTTTTTAATCTATCTGGGTGAACAGATGATTCAAATTGGGTTCAGATGGAGTTTTTCTCAGTTTTGGTTATTTTTGGTTGATAAGATATTCAGTTTGAAATCTTTTCAGCTTTTCAGCACTAGTCAATCAAGTCTTGGGTTGGGTTTTACTAGATCAATTTCCTTAAGGGTCAAGTTCAGATAAATTTGTTTAGGTAGAGTATGTATCCAATTCTGGTAATTTGATTGGATAAGCAGGGACAAACCAGTTTTTCCATTCCTACTTTTTACATAATATTTTCATTGTTGATGTCCAGCCTCCCCTTTTAGCATGATGTTGCCTCACTTGGTTCTTCCTTCGGAGGTTTTTATTTAGTTGTCTTGGCTGCAACCCTATCAAGGTCCTTTATTTTGTCAAGACTATTTAATCCTTGTTAAGCCCTTGTAATAACAGCTTTGAGTATTTTGTTAGACTATGCAAAATTGTAACGGTATTGATGAGATTTGACAGGAATATCTTATCTTTTTTAGTCCCTTTTTCATGAGGTGTCTGATCTGTATAGATTGTTGCATAACATGAATTGACCTTAGGATAGATGTTCTTCGTCAAATTTTGTCTTTTTATTCGCTTTCTTTATTCAGAAAGGTTAAATAGAGTGGCCTATTTTTCAAAAGCTATATTCCTCTGAAGGTACCTTTTGTTTGCTGTTCTGATGGGTCTGATAGTTGATTGTGAAGATTGGTGCCTATTTCTACGTTGAAGGCCCCTTTATTTGGTGATGAGACAAAATTTGTGATTAGGACTTAGGAGTCCATATATCATCGTGGATCTTAATATACCCTCTAGCTAAAGATCTGTGCTACATCTGCATGATTGAATGGTTAAAGGCATTGTGGAAATTTCCTTAACCATTGACACATGACAATAGACCTGAAGCCGATTAGCTTAAAAATCAATTTTATTGTCAATGGAGTAAAAAGATGAGGAAAAGATTTGGTGCAAATGTGCTACCTTGGAATTACTAAGATTAAATTTCTGTGATTGCTGCTTTACAGCTTTGTTACTTCTATTCAAGATGAAGTGTTTTGTTATTTTTTGTGTAGAAATGTAGGCAAAATATGCACATACATAACAATTTTCCATAGTTTATGTGTTTAGTTAAAAAACACACATACTTATAAGATTGCATCTTCCTTTCCTGAGATTGAATTTTATGATTTGGGCGTTGCTTAAGCATTTTGAGATTAAATATTTTTCAGAAACCCCTGTAAATTTCCTTGTCTCATTTCTCATTGCTTCCACTATGTTGCACTCATGTTCAAGCTTCTCAGGATATATCTTGTTTTATCTTACAGGCATTGAGACAAAAAAACGAAGATCTATATAAGGAAGTGGAGCAACTTAAGCACAAACTCGTAGAAATCGAGAAGCTAGCAAAGGGAAAAGGTATAGCTGGTATTTTCAACTTCAGATTTTTTGGTCAGTCAGGAACTGAAAAGTCAGCACTAGGTGCTTGAACTGACTGATAATCATCTCTTGACTAAATTCACTAGCAGCCTTAATTTTTTTTATTTTTAGCTTTGTTTAGTTTTACTTTTTGGGTGATATGTGCCCATATTTTATGTATATGATTTTTTAGGAGCTCAGTATTACTGGCCGTATTTTGTCGAAGTGATTGCCAATCTCTCACATTGTTAGTTCAAGTCCTTCATTCCAACCCTGTAAATTACGAATAAACTGTAATAACCTAACAGATTGATAGTCTTATTTTTGTCTAAATAAATTACTAGCACTTTGTAGTGCAATTTTTCTTCTCAGTTCTCTCATCTGATTTCTATTCTGATCTGTTGCAAACCAGTTTCATACATGCAGCACGACGTATTTGTGTACATAAGATTTTTCCATATTTCATGTGTTTAGTTAAAAAAAAAAAAAAAAAGCATCATATGATATTTTATGCCTAAACACATGAATGATGGGCATACAACTTTAAAATCTAATTACGAGGCGGTGTGTCGAAGAAAAACAGAGAATAATATGGTTCTGTTTAGTGGGGGGGACTCTTTATTCGTTTCTTATACAGGTTTGCTTGGCCTTGATTATATGATACAAAGGGATGGTTTAGGTTCTTTCTTTTCTTTGGTACAGTTGAATCTGCTGATGAAATGTTTGAAGAAATAGGCTGTTTACAAGTTGATTAGAACCACTTATTAATTAATGATGATAAGCATCAAATTCTTTATTTCGTTGGACCAGAAGTAGGTGATAATTAAGGACATGTATCATATGTTTGCAAATGGATCAGGAATTGATTCTTAAGTTTTTAATGATTTCTTTACTTTCCTATTAGTCAATGTTGACTACTGATAATTATAAATATAATATCGTCTATTACTCGAAAATGTTTTATTTATTTATGTTTAAGATGGAGCAGTTTCCGTAAATAATGTTAAAATAAAAAATAATTCCGTATATATGTTAGTTGTAAAACTATTTCCCGTGATACCGTACACGTAGGATTAGTGTAGGGTTGTAAAATCCGAGGCTATAAACCGCTAATAACAATAACGGATTTTTAAAAAATGTCATTAGCGGTTCATTTATTAAAACCGCTAATGTCATTAGCGGTTTATACTTAAAATACTTAGTAACTTATTAGGCTTAATGTTTAGGTTCTTCAAATAGAACCGCTAATACCATTAGAGGTTCTATTTAAAGATCCTCTAACCATTACAGGTTCTTCAAATAGAACCGCTAATGGTATTAGAGGTTCTTCAAATAGAACCGCTAATACCATTAGAGGTTCTTCAAATAGAACCGCTAATACCATTAGAGGTTCTATTTAAAGAACCTCTAAACATTACAGGTTCTTCAAATAGAAGCTCTAATACCACTAGCGGTTCTAATTTGTGTAGAACTGCAATCTTTATTAGCGGTTTATTAATAGCCAAAAAACGAACGAGCCTACGTAAACGGTATGATGGGAAATATTTTTTAAAGCAACGTACACACGGAATTATTTTTTATTTTAGAATTATTTACGAAAATCGCTCATTTTAGATGGGTAGAAAAAAGAATTTTTAAAATATAATTGATTAATTGAAGGGACAATCTATAGATATTGTTTAATTGCAAAAGTATATGGAAGTAATAATCCAATAACAACCTAGCAAAATGGTCAAGCAATCAAACGAGTGTTTCTTAACTTAAACGAAGTATACAAAAAGATGAGTTAACTACCAATTTACTTTTTCACTTCTTTTTTTGTCAAGTTGTATGCTTGTATCTTGTATGTGTTGTTATCATTCTCATTTAATTTTGGCACTTTTCAAAGAAAACAAGCTAAGTAATTTTGAGCTTGGTAAGCCCCGTTCTTTAGAGGTGTTCTGCTCTGTTTTTAGGGGTGTCTGTTCGGTTTTCGGTTTGGATTTAGTCCAAATCCGATCCAATCCGAAATATAATTCGTTTTTCAATTTTCCAATCCAATCCGATCCGAATTTCTCTCTTGATCCAATCCGAATTAAAATTCGGTTATTTGGATCCGATCCGAAAATCCGAATTATAATACATTATTTTTTAGCGCCTAATACAATTATAAAAATAAAGCTTTACTATAAATAAAAGTCTTCAAAATCATGATTAAAATAAATAGTTCAACGTCAAGTCATTAATTAATTAATACAAAGTCTCTCTAATTTATTTTATGTAGTAGTAAGTATTTGAGCTAAACTTCAAAATATACAGAAATCCATATTTATACAAACTTAATTTTACAATTCGGTTTTCGGTTTGGATTGGATCCAATTAGGGTCAATCCGATCCAATCCGAAAATCCGAATTTCCAAAAAATCTAAATCCGATCCGATCCGATCCGATTTAAAGTTTGGATCCGATCCGAATTGATAATTCGGTTTGGATTGGATTGGATTTCGGTTTTTATCCGAATTATGGACACCCCTATCTGCTTTACTATAATCTGCTCTGTTCTGCTTAATAATAACAACAATAATAATAATAGTAGTAATAATAATAATAATAATAATAATAATAATAATAATAATAATAATAATAATAATAATAATAATAATAATAATAATAATAATAATAATAATAATTACTTGAGTTGCCGGGGTTACTCGAGTTTCTCGGTCAAGGTTACTTGAGTTTCCAGGTAAGGGTTACTCGAGTTTCTCAGTCAGAGGTTACTCGAGTTGTCGGGGTTACTCAAGTTACTCGGTCAAGTAACCCCTGACCGAATTACCCGAGTAACCCTTGACCAAACTCCTTAAATAATCCCTGACCGAGTAACTCAAGTAACCCATGACCGAGTAACCCATCGAGTAACCTCTGACGGAGTAACCCTCGAGTAACCCTTGACCGAGTGACCCCTATTTGAACCCATCAAGTAACCCCTGACCGAGTAAGTCGAGTAACCCCTGATTAGGGATGCTAATTTAATCCGAGTTCGATTCGAATCCAATCCGATTCAAATTCGTTTAAAATTAGTCCGAATCCGAATTCGATAAAATAGATCCGAATCCGAATAGGAGGTGGATCGGACTTGGACCCTACGCAAAGTCCGATGGAGTCCGATCCAAGTCCGAATCCGAGAGTATAATAAGCATATGCTCTATAGCTTGGGACAATTATTTGCTTGTTTTGTAGCAAATTTTTGTTATGTAACTTAGTTTATAATTTAAATATGTTATGTTTACACTTTAATTGGTATGACAATACAAGCAATTATAGGTATATGACATTACAAAAAATAAAAATAAAAAAATAGTCGGGTCATTTCGGAGACCGGATTCGAATTCGAAAATTACGAGTCAGATCGGATTCGGACTCGAATTTTTCGGATTCAGATCTGAGTCCAGGGTCCGTTTACTAAACGGATCGGATTCGGATTTAGCCACATCCAACCTGAATCCGATCCGTTGCCATTCCTACCCCTGATTGAATAACTCGGGTAATCCCTAACAAAAAAACTCAGGTAATTTCTGTCGCACGGTGTGACCTGCTTCACCAAAAAGTTGCCGTAATATCGCCACTTTCAAGGTTTAAAACTTATCTCTGTTTTTTTAGTTGACACGTTTTGAATTTAGCACTATTCACACACTCTTCTTTGACTGTGTTTTGTGCTTCATATATAATGAAAAATGTAGTCATGTGATCTTGTTAGATTCGTCACAATATAGATTTTTAAACTATCAACTTTCATAATTTTTGCTTATTGGTAATTAAAGATATTAAGGGTTGAATTTGTGCATTGGCAAACGCGACTAAAGAAAGGTGTTAACTAAAAAGAAACGAAGGAAGTATATGCGATGATACGGGCTATCGATATAAATGGGTCAGGTATTTGCAATGGATCATGTCTACTACTAGTCAAATATCCATATAGGCCCCCATTACTCTCCACGTGGAGACCTACTTCCGACCACGTGGATACTTGCTACTCACTTGACAAGAGCGCAAATTTTTAGCTGGTCTCGAGACCAGCCATATCTAGTTGGTCCCTCATTGTAAAAATGAACATTTAACATAACAATAATGAACATTTTCATGGCTGATCCTTCATTGTAAAAATGAATATTTAATATAACAAGAATGATTATTTTCTTGCTATAGGATATTATTTCTTACAAAATTAAATATTCATTTTCATACTATCAAACATTCATTCTTATAATATTAATGTTTATTTTCATACTATCAGATGTTCATTCTTATAATATTAATGTTCACAATACTGTATAACAAAAATGAACATTTTTTTGCTATAAGATATTTATTCTTTCAAAATTAAATGTTCATTTTCATACTATATCAGTTGTTCATTCTGATAATATTAATATTCACAATTTGGGAAAATGTTCATTTGCGTAATATCAGACATCCATTCTTATAATATCAGATTTTCATTCTTAATGTTCACAATTTGGAAAAATGTTCATTCTTGTAATATTAGATGTTCATTTTTGTAATATCAGATGTTCTTTCTTATAATATTAATGTTCACAATTTTCATACTATCAAATGTAATTAATTAATCAAAATTGAAAATGTAGATAAAATCAACCAAAATTGCAATGAAATTTGGCAAAATTCCTCCATAATAATCAAATAAAATTGCTACAAAAAGTCTAGCTTGTAATTAAACAATTATGCTACTAGTACAAAGAAAATTGCAAAATTACCGTTTTTTCTAAGGTTGTTTTTCATATTATTGGGATGCTGCTCTACTTTTATCTCAAATATCCATGTTTATGCATGTTATTTTGATCTCTAAGCTTTGTAGTTTGATAGATTATGGTGGTTTTGAGAGGAAATAGAGAGACAAAATGATAGTTAAAGAGAAAAAGTGATGGATAGAGAGAGAAAATGGGTATGACAGCTTTTAAAAATAAAGAATTTATATATTTTTTCTTTTATAAAAGGTTTGTATATGATTTGACAATATGTGACCTGCTGATGTCACGTGCGCATCAGCGAGGGACTATTTATATAGGTGGTCTCGAGACCAGCTATTAGTAACTGTTGGCAAGAGACCATCGTGGACTTGCAAATGGCACTTGCTTAGGGGATTTTTATGAATTCCCCTAGATATCTTACTTCTAAGATATAATATTTTATAATTTACTCTCAAATTACTTTTTAACCATATCAAATCAGTACTAACTTTAGCTACTAAAGCGGTAATTCTCGGATAAAACCCAAAACCCCAAGGACAGCTAATCTACGTTAAATGTAGTTAAGCGGTAAACCATCACTTATCTAGAAAGAAATAAGTTGATCACACCGAAAACAAAACCTTAAACCTTTTAATTTAGATGAAATAACTCCCTTACCAATTGATCTAAATACTCGTTAATACCCTGTCGGTACATTTTGAGAAGTCCCCATTAGCATGACACCAATATTACATTTACATAGTTTCCATTTTCCAATAAAAGAGAAAAACAAGACATTCTATCCTTGAATTCCCATCATTTTACCGCGTTCATACATATTTGTACATGGTTTGTTGGACCCCCGCATTTATACGAGTGCCTAAAGAATCTGTAATTGCCTACAGAATTTTTGCTTTGTAGAGCCCTTCTCTCTCTCTCTCTCTCTACTTAACCCTTCACACACCCTTCTCTCTCTCTCTCTCTCTCCTCTTCCTTCTACTGCCATCTCAGTGCTCAGACTTTCTCGATTCTCAAATTTGGCGATCGACCTCTCATTTATTCTGGGTGAGCATCTACTTTTCATTTTTTTTCAACCCCATGTTTTTTTTTCTTATTATTCTGAAGATTATCACTTGCAATTTTTAATCTTTTTTTGACCCCTTTTCACCCCTTTACATATCTTGTTTGTGTATTGCATCCATATTTGTTGATACCCATTTAGTTTTTTTGAGGTTTTGCATCCTGATTTTCTGTAAGTTTTGTTATCTCTTTGTTTTTATGATGATACTTTAATGTATTTAGTTCCTGATTTATTTTAGACTTTGGTGCTTTTTTTGTCCTTTTGAACCCTAATTCTTAATTGGGTTTATGAGTTTAAGATCATTTATATGGTTGTTGGGAGAATTTGGGTGTGATTGGAGTTGTTTCATTTGATTCTCAAATGGGTTTTGTGTTAGGATCATGTGTGATTGTTGGGGGAAATTTGGGTGTGATTAGAATTGTTTTATTTTATTCTTAATTGGTTTTTGTGCTAAGATCATATGTGTGATTGTTTGGAGAAATTTGGGTGTGATTGCGTTCGTGTTTAAGATCATTTATTGCCTGGAGAATTTCAGGTGTGATTAGTGCTGAAGTGTTGTTTTTGAAGTGAAGTTGAAATCACAATTTGGCTTTTGTTTATGATGATTTATGTGTTTGTTTGGAGAAGTTTCTGTATGATTGGATTGTTCACTGAAGTGGAAATATTGTTTTGGAGGTTCAATTGTGGTGTTTTCTGAGGGTTTAGGATCAGAAGTGATGATGCCATTGGATCTTAGTTTATAAGGGAATGATTTTGTGGGCTTCTGTTTTTTTGATGAATAAACATCTCATGGATTGAGTTTGGTATGGCAACAATAACCAGTATAGTCGTATAGATTCCGCTTCCCAAGAGGGATGTGGGGTGGGGATAAGAGATTGAATTGTGTAGGGTTATTAAACTAAATGATGTCATATGAGAATATTTCACCTGTGAAAGCTGCTTTGTACTGTTCTTAAGAGGGCGTTGTTAGTTGGAAGCTTAGAAGTGGAGGGTACTATTTCCATTTGACAATTTCTGACAAGTTTCATTCTGTCTGAATCAATTGTGTTCTGTTGAATGGATCTGTACTGTATTATTCTCTTATGGCTAAGGCCGCTAAGCATCATTTTATCCATTAGATATGCCATCAAGTGTGAAGCCTTGTGATATTGCATTAATATTACTGACATGATTGAAGTTGTGCTCTTTATTTTGTTGTAGCTACATAGGATCCTTTGAATTTTGAGATTTATAATGAGGAAGGGTTTGAAGAGAAACAGCTGCAAGTCAGCATCACACCAGCTCTTTAAGGATAAAGCAAAGAATCGAGTCGATGATCTTCAGATGATATTTTCAGATCTGCAGTCAGCAAGGAAGGATAGCCGCACACTTGATGCTACAGTTCTTGAAGAGCAGGTCTATCTAATGTTACGTGAATGGAAATCTGAACTTAATGAGCCTTCACCTGCGTCATCTGTACAAGTGAGGATTTCATATATTTGTTTCTTTACTTCCTGTTATTAGTGCTGCATGTTCTATGATGAAGAAAAGGAGTATGGACAATTATGACTAAACTGGCTTCTTGTAGAACGATAGTCTTGGTACATTCTCTTCGGACATCTATCGGCTGTTGCACCTTTGTGATGAAGAAGATGATGCTACAAGTCCATTTGAGCTTCCTCTGCCAAAGTCTGAACCTGATGTTCAAAAGTTTCAAGCTGGAGATGCTATAGGTTTCCAGGAGGTAGTTTACTTCCTCTTTCATATTCATGGTTCTTTATTATGTGGAAACTGAGAAAATTTGCATTTGCATTTTTCTGCCAAATTGTTATGTGGCATGCATTGGTGAGGAACACCTACCTCACCTTGCACATTGTGGAAACTTTAGTCTAAAATATTTTCTAAATGTTGCGTAGGCATTCAGTGTCATATAAAGTCATAGAGATTCGTGTTTGGCACTTCTGGAAATGACACAAGAAATTGCAGGATAGAGGAAAGCTAGGATATATTTGAAAGCAAAAACTTGAATAAAATGGCCCTGCTTTGCACCTAGCTTCTCACCTCTGGTAGAAGAAGTGGGATATGAATAATTAGTATGCCATAGATATTGTCAATCCTTTATGCACCAGGAGGCTTCTCATGAATGTTAGTGAAAGAAGTTGGGATATGATTGAGGGTACATAGTTCAACCTTGTTGAGTTAGCTTTGTCACTTTGTGAATGCTTTAAGTTCATCAGCATGTGATGCATGAATTCTCTTTTTTCATTTCTCAAAAAGAATAATAACTCCCTAGGGCCTAGACAAGGCTCAAAGATCTGAGTTACCTTTGCATTAGAGATCAAATCAGCAAACACCTGGCTTTTGGAAACTCCTCGGCTTTCGTTCTATTCCCTCTATTCTAAAATAAAAGTCTCAATTCACGGTTTCACCCAAAAATCTTGTCCCTAAATAAAAGTCCCATTACATCTTTATCTATTTTTATTCACTTTTAATCAAGTATATATTGTTGTTATGTTTTAATCAGTTATTTATTTATTTTTTAATATTCACCTTTATTTAACCAAACCCCATTGTTGTATTAGAGACGTCAACTTTAGGGTACTCTCCCCATCCCAAATTTTCTGATTGCTTTGGAATTCGTGGTTTTAAATGTTGCGAGCCATGAGAGTTACAGCTGTCAAACAATAGGTGGGAATGGAATTGCTGGTGCATATTTTATTTATTTCTTGATTGACTTTTGCAGTTACCTTCAAGTACATTCCTGTTTTGATCTTTTTTTAGGTTTACCAGGTACAACACATGTTTTGAGTAGAGGACTTCCAATATTTGTTTTGAAATCTAACCAACTCTAAGTTCTTTCTGTTGATCGGAGCCTCATATATGCGAGCTTTGTTATGGATTTATCTGATTACTGGAAACCAAAATAAAGGCCTAATAAACCTTCTTTTCCTTACGGTGTAGTCTCTTTCCTGTACTTCTGGTACCACATGATAACAAATGCTGACTTTTTATGCCAATTAGTGTGTAGGAGAACTTCTTGACTTGTATCACTCCTTTTCTAAGATAATATTATGCAATCTGTGGGACCTTTGCTAGATAGGAAAAAAAAAATGAATGTTCAAGATATGCTATCCTATTCCAAGGAACAAAAAGAAATTGCAAGAAAGTGAACAATATTTTTAGGAATGGAGAAAAGCTGCAAGATATCAACCTCTTATCTTATTTGATTGTAATGGGCTGTTTCCCTTGTCTACCCAATCTGATGCAAGATTAGAGCCTGCTAATGAATCATACCCAGGATGGTGTGATCGGATCCTTTGACACCTATTTGGGCTACTTCACTGATGATTTGTGGGCTTGTGGCATTTGTGAAAACAAAGGAAGATTTTATAGATCTAGATTTTGGATTGAAAGCCCTACTCTTTAATTTGTGGAGAAAATTGATGATATTAAAAGTAATTAATTGAGTTGTGCTATCTTCATGGATTTGCAACCTAAAAGTGGTCTCATTTGCTCCATAAGACGAGTCTCTAGTCACCAGCCTTCGTAGATTCCGTTCCAGGGAGAAAGAGAAGAGATGCTGAAAAAACAGTTGGAATTATATTATTCCAAATTTTCTTTGTGATTCCTTTTTCTTTTTTTCTTTTTGTTTGTTCTAGCTGAAACTTTCATTTTTGGTGTTGTTGTCTTGCTGGAGCAGCCTAAGCTGGGACTTATCTCCTATATTTCCAGAACCTTATGCTTAGTTCATGTCTTCGAATTATAGTTCCCTCATTTTTCTACTTCACCGAAAAGGCAAAAAAATAAAAATAAAAGAATAATTAATAAAAGAGCTACAATGTAAAAAGGAGAACAAAATTGTTGTTATGGCCCATCATTGTGACATTAAGTATTTTTTAATCACTTAGTGTTTTGATTATGAAAACTTCATTGTGGAAACATAACTTGAATTTTCCCGCATTCAAAATTTTAAATTTTGTAAATGGAGTCCTTTGAGTTGTGCCCGTGTCTTAATTTCAGTGATTTTCTTTTCTTTTTGATAAAACCTCTTTCTTTCTTTTTTCTTTTTTTTTTTTAAACAGTCATGTTTTATGATTTTTTTTTTTTTTTTTTTTTTTTAAAAAAAAAAAACTTTCATTATCTGTAGTTGCTCTTAGAACTTGTTGTAAACTGCGACAGTTAAACTAATCTTGTTGAAAATGTTTAGAAATTAATATGGTAATTGACTTTGAAGTTGGCTTTAACAGGGCCCTGAAGTTAAGCCTGGATCACTGGAGCAGAATTTCTCACCAGTTGATCAATGCAAAGGATCTCCTGGATTGCGCAGTTTGACAACGACTAATATGGAAATGGCCAACCAGCTGGATTACAATCAATTTAATCTGCATGTGGACCTTGAGCATCATTATCTTAGTGGATATAATGGTGTTGATGTAAGTGCTCTGTACGCACATCCAATTTCAGGATTTCTGCCAAATGTATGCCCACCACCTGCTGCTTTTTTGGGTCCAAAATGTGCACTATGGGATTGTCCTAGGCCTGCCCAAGGATCAGACTGGTGGTTAGATTACTGCAGTAGCTTCCATGCTACTCTTGCATTGAATGAGGGCCCTCCTGGAATGACTCCGGTCTTACGTCCGGGAGGCATCGGCCTGAAGGATGGCTTGCTTTTTGCTGCTTTGAGTGCGAAAGCACAAGGAAAAGATGTTGGCATTCCGGAATGTGAGGGGGCAGCAACTGCAAAGTCACCTTGGAACGCCCCTGGTAAGTTTCTGTTACATGCTTATCAACTTGTTACCCCATTTTCCTACAAGTGTCAAAGTTTCCCGTTGTAGAAATTACATTTGCTACTGTAAGATTCAACAAAATTATTTCCCCAAATTACCTTTATGGTAACGCTCTACTCTACTTCATAATTGGGCACATTTGTCAATGTTCAACAAAATTGTTCCCCGAAAATAACCCTTCAGATCACATTCTACTTACTTTGTTAATGGTTGATAGCCTTTATCAATCACTAAGAGTTGTGTGATAATCTTAGTGGGACGGCATGTTGTTCCTTTTTGTTTTCTTGGATTTGTTATAATCTTTCCGTTTCCCATTTGCACATTTGCTATGTGTTCATTTAGTATATTTTTCCATATTATTGCAGAACTTTTTGATCTCTCAGTTCTTGAGGGGGAGACTATTAGGGAGTGGCTCTTCTTTGACAAACCTCGAAGAGCATTTGAGAGTGGAAACAGAAAGCAGAGATCATTACCAGATTACAGTGGCCGAGGGTGGCATGAGTCGAGAAAGCAAGTTATGGATGAGTTCAGTGGGCTGAAAAGATCTTATTATATGGATCCTCAACCACTGAACAACTATGAATGGCATCTCTATGAGTACGAGATCAACAAGTGTGATGTGTGTGCACTGTATAGATTGGAACTCAAGTTGGTGGATCGTAAGAAAACTCCTAGAGGAAAAACAGCAAATGATACTGTTTCTGAGCTCCAAAAGCAGATGGGTAGACTTACTGCTGAGTTTCCGCTTGATAACAGGCGTCCACTTAAAGGAAGGGCCAAGTTTAACAGCAAAGATGGTGTTGGAAATATCCGCTCTGATCCCAATCAATTGATCAGTGGAGATAAATCATTTGATCATGGAGTTGGCCCGCCATATGGCTATCTTGTGGAGAATATAGGTGATTACTACCTGAAATAGTGAGAGAGAGCAACAATCTCAGACATGTCTAGTTGGCGGGTTTAGTTCATCTACTGACAGTTCCATATTAGGTTTTGATCATCTCCAATAACATTGGTGAGATTCTCATTTTTTAAATCTGAGGTTCTTGTATATAATTTATCGTGGTTTTTAGCTTAAACAAAGACAATGGCTTCTGTCATTGTTGGAGTATATCTGACAAGTGAAGAGGGGTTACAAACAGCTTAAAAATCGCTTCTATTTACTTCTATAGTGAAGGGGTATCACATTTGGTAGGGTGGCTGTACATTCTAATGCTGGTTTCTACATGATTTGGAGACTGCTCGTCGGATGCTTTTAATGTCCTACATAAATTATGTAATAGCTTCTGTTGCACTTCATTTTCTGCTATGAGATGAGATACATGTCAACTCTCAATCGTTGTCATCATCTCCCACATCTATGTAAACAACTTATCATGTCATTTATGACAAGTAATCCTTGATATTTTGTTGTAATTTCAGATATTGAAGATGCCAATTACATTCCTTAATTAGTGACAGGAAATAATTGGATACTTATATCTGGATACTTGATTTGTTGTTTTAGTGAAAATGACTCTTAAAATGAGCTAAATGTGCACAATATCCCAGCACATCTAAATCTGGCTGTTTTATCCATTTTATTTCAGAAGAAAGTGACTTAGGGTGAAAGTTACTTGAATTAAATTAAATCAAATCCAAATTCATTCTATCTGGATTAATTACTACTACTAATAGAAATTCAAATTATTTATTTATTTTTTTTTTCAAATTTTTAATTTTTGAATTGGATTATGGATGTTTGGATCCTTAAAACTGAACTGTTCAAATTTGTATGGTCAAATTATCCTCCTAAAAGATTGAAAATGTTGGTGTTATATCTTTGACCTACTTTAAGCTTAAAGGTCAACTGTCAATGTTTGAGCTTATAATGCCATAAAAATAAATTTGTTACACATACATGAAATCTCGCAAAGCTTTTTCCGTTTGGTTATGAACAACTGTGGGTAAATCATTGTCCTTGTGAGATTTTCCCTAATGTTTTGATGGACTCTATGACCTTGAATTAATTTAATTAGCTTCCGGTTGTTTTTTAAAAAAAATGTAAAACTTTTATTATAATGGAATCATATCAAATTTGAGTTAATGGCATTTCAGATTGAATTGGATTTAAAATCCTAAAACCAAATTTAAATTCAGAACGATTGAAATCAACTAACAAGCGTGGTCGGTGCAATCACTACTGATACAAAAGGCACTAAATTTCCATTCTCGTGAGTGACCATCATTAGTGGGTGGATGACTTTTGAAAAAAGTCTCCTGACTTGAAATCATCCAAAGTCGCATTAGTAACACTCAGTTTTCAATCTGCTGGAATTGCAGATACTGAGGCCCATTTGCCTGTACATCATCTGAAGCAACATAGCCGATTCTGCAAGCACCATATATTCTGGCAGGTACCTTCTGAATGATATCAGTATCTGCAATCAATTGCATAATAACAAATGCTGTCAATTACTATGCACCAAACCAACCAATAACATCTGAGTGAATGCAGCAGTAGTACTAGCAATGCAAACAAGATCAGCAGACAGAACCATACTCTTTCCGTCAAAAATATGACACATTTTACAGCCGTTGAATCACTTCTATCTTTCTCCTTATGGCTAAATATATTTATGGACATACTGGGACTTGTGTTCACTTTTGGAGTTTTGGTTCATGTAGTCGACCCCAACCTTAAAACACATGACCAAACATTCCATTTTCATCTTCCAACTGTCACATTACTTTCGGTAGCTTACCACATACTAAAAGCCCAAATCATTAGAAGTATGTTCTATGCAGAAGCCAAGACAGTGTTTTAAACCATTTTTCCTATGACTAGGGCAGCCAACGCACGCAGGCTAGCCCTTTCGACTTAATTTTTTTTGGCTTGTGTTTGAACTTCACATGGAGTTAATTACACATGATTTAATAATTCTCAAAAGTTAACAAATAAGTACAAAATGAAATCTGACTAAATGCTTCTAAGAATTTAGCTTTGCTAGCTCCACTTGTAGCCTCTTTGTCCACCCTTGATAATTCCCTTGAATCCCTTCTTGCTTTCTTCCCCTTTTCACCATAGTCATTTTGGCTTCCTTTCTTCCTAGTACATCTAATTCGGCACAATCATATTAATTTCATTAGGCTCAGTGTCCTTGAAACACAATTATGAGGAAGTCGTTAATTTTAACCTTCACAAAATAAAGTAAAAAAATGCCCACAAAAAGCAACAACCTTTCGTTGTCCAGTGACTAATGTTGTCATGTAAAACCATAACCGCCATTAAAATATTAAATATAAAAAAATTTAAACTTTATTATTCTATTCTCCATTTAATTTTAATTAATTGATGGGTTTTTCAAATTCATCTATCCAATGGAGTCACCAAGCTAAGATAGAATTGCTAGGAAGATTGTGAGATAGAACAAGAAAAGGCAAATTACCAAATTCATCATTCTTCTTATTATAATTCACTATTCAACTTTCGGGCAATTAATCTCATTTTCATGTACCTACATTCGATTAATACTCCACATCCTTGCTAAAGCCCCTCATTTACCTCCTCTTAAAATATTACAATACAATTGCAAATGAGCTAACAATACCACTTAAATCTGATAATACGTATTATAGTTTGAAATTAATAGTAAATAGAAACTTATATATGATAATCAACTCAATCTAAAGCTCTTAAAATTATACTAATTCATACTACAATAGCAAGGGTGAAACTTTAAAAAGCATATAAATTTTTTTAATTATATGACCAATTGGAAACTTATTTAACTAATTCATCAACTAAACAAATGAGATGTGCAAAGACAACAAAATTATAAGGCGAAAACATAGATTCAATGACAGTGAAGCCTCTTTCACAGAGAATCAACAACGGTATGAAGTAATACGAAGTACAGGTAATTTACAATATATTATTTAATATTACTTTCCTTTTCATATTAGTATAACAAAAAAAAGAAGAGCATAATCAAAGGATAACAAAACAGCAAAATCAAACTAATCTATCTCCAATAAAAAGGGCAAACATTGACCGCAAATGGGTCCTTCCATGCCATTTCTTCTTTTTTTCGCTATTTCTTGGATTATTTTTTTGGTATTGTCAGTTTTTCTTAGCCCCAATTTGATTTTAATTGTTCTTGATTCCCCATTTGATTTTAATTATTCAGGGGCGGAACCAGGATATAAACAAGGCGGGGACCAAAGAAGAACAAATACTAATAATACCGAAATCATATTATAATTACAACCAATATTCTCAAAAAGTTTCCACACTTAAACTTCTAAGAAATTATAGCAAAATTAAAGGAATATACTTAACAATAAACTTTTGAAAAATTCCGCATATAAACATACCTTTATAAACTTCATTTGAGCCGTGCTCGCCTCTCTTTCATCATGTAAAAGGTATCAATGATGGAATCTTCACTAAGTGTCTCTGCGATCTCCTTTTCAATATACACCACCAAGTAGTCCCTCAAAAAATTGTCTTCCATTTTACTTCGAAGGTTTGTTTTCACAATCTTCATTGCTGAAAAAGCTCTCTCAGTTGTTGCGGTGGATGCAGGGAGAGTTAATACAAGGCGAATTAACCTATCAACAAGAGGATACAATTTATAATTCTCTCTCTTTTTTTGGGAGCAAAATAAGATGTAATAGTCCTCTTTGTTACCATTCTTCAAATCTAAATGAAAGAAAATTACAATAATTCAGTAAATAAGCAAAATCAAATTTCTTGCAATTTTTAATAAAAATTAAAACCTAGAATTTCAACTCTTAAAATTAACATAACCTCAATATATATGATTATAACTGTGCAATTAACATTAAATTCAACATCAGAAATAAGGGGAAAAAAAAAGTTCACAATCAATTTACCTGAAATAGCTTGAATAATGTTGAAATTGAACAATTGAAGAGAAGAGGAAGAGTCGCCGCAAGTAGATGAACTGATGAAGGCCTAACTGAAACTTTTGGGTTTTTTTGTTTTACATTAGAAAAGCGATTTCTGTTTTCCACCCTTTGTTTTGTTTTTTTTTTTTTTTAATTATTATTATGTTTAGCTTATACAAGAAGCTACTTGTAGTTGGATATCTCGTATAATGAGATTAGGAAAGGTAGTAGTCAACTTTCTTTATTTTTATTATTTTATTTTATTAATTTTATTAATAGGACAACAAAAGGCCCCACTACATTTCATATACAAGTAGTAGTACACGGTGTCTTTTAGGAAACTTTAGTTTAATTAATTTTTTTTTTAAATTGTTGAGGGAGACCACACATACATATCCTACTATAATATACTATACTTTCTAATGTGTAGCATTATAGTTGAGGGGGACCAAGGCCCCCTTTGGCCCCCATGATGTTCCGCCATTTATTCTTATGTAATTTTGTGGTTGTGGAATTAAGTACTTCAATGGAGATGGTGAATAGAGATAGAGAAGAAATAGAAAGTAATTAAAATGTTCAAGTGTAATAAGTTTTTCAAGGAAGGTGAACAGAGAAAGAAGAAAGAAAGCTCAAAACTCATAAATGGTTAAGGAATTGTACGTACGATTTCCCAATGAGAAAGTGTAAGAAAAATTACAAAGTTATATATGGGGGTAAGAAGGTACAGACATTTTGAGGGATATAATGGTCCGTGCACTATTCATAAGAGTAATCTCCTACTTTTTATATGGTAAGGATAAGGAAATTAGATTTTGTAATCACAGACGATTTCTATTCGAGTTTCCTCTGGCACATGACAAATTGAGGAGCACAATACCCTACGGTCTATCATATATACACAGCTTTGTCTATATGAGAGATGCTTTGTTCCCAGTCATTATTTAAGTATACGAACAAGTGGTCATTAGGAAACAAACAGTCATTCAGGATGTAATCAGCAATAAAAACAATGAATCATGCTGTCTCTTCCAAAAAATTAGCAATGTTTGGAAAATGTCAACATAAAATGGTGAAACAAATTGAAAAAGTTCAAAGATCAAAATATTTAGCATTGTAATTTTTTTTAATATATTAATGGTGGTTATATAAACTCGAGGGAGAGAACAAACCTTGGCACTGTTGGAACATTTATGGAATAAATGGAGCTTATGTATCATATATGAAGTTTATATTATGCTAGGAGTTGAGGAGGATTAGTATAATGATTATACTTAGAGGTATAGCAAAGCAAGATATATAAAAGTGACAAAACAAGGCAAATTTGACGAATTTGTGCTTCGCCCTGGCTGCTAGGGCAATCTTGCCTTGTAGGGCGAGCACGAGTAAAAATTGTCAATTATCTCAATTTCATTGAGATGTTGCTTGCGCCCGGTAAGGCTCAATTGCCCGGTCTACCAGGGCGAAGGGAGTTTGTCAGTTTTTACATGTTTTACAAAAGTGTTGCTCGTGCTCGGTAGGCCGGGCTCCATTGCCCGGTTTGACCGGGCAAAGTTTAGAAATGACGGTTTTGACAGTTTTTTGAACGATTTGCTTTGTGAACGGATATATCCGTTGGAATTAAAACTGCTCTTCATATAAACTCTATAAATAGGAGTTTATATGACATATATGAGGGATGAGATTAGAATTACATATCATTCTTGCTTAATTTGAGAGAAAATCTGCAGTAATTTTCTTAGAGTGAAAACAAACACATTTCTACTCAAACTTTGTTGAATTAGTTTTGTAAGAACAAGCAAAACTAATTGGTTTTTCATTGTATCCCAATAGTGTTATCGTGTAACTCGATTGTTCCAAAGAGAGTCGATAAATAACTATTAGGAAAGCGTTTACCACGTGCCTTGAAGAATTTATCCGGTCTCTTTGAACATCAATTTTCATTGATATTTCTAACAGGCACATGTGATAGTACATACTTTGCGCTACTGTCTCTTAGACTCACATGCAAGTTCCAGAATGTCTTCCACACAGCAGGACTATTGGGATATATTTTAGGAAACAAGATAATTGTGAAATTGTGAAAATATATCCTAGAGAATATTGTGAACTATTTTAGGTTATTTGGTCTTGCCCTCCAAGTATACCTAATATATAAATATTGTATGTGGCCAATGTGATTAATGAGAAATACAGAGAAATATTCTTGAGATTAATTTAACATGGCATCAGAGCTTAGGTTTGATCTAAAATTTATTTTTTTTTCGACGAATTGATCGCACGAAATTTACATAATTTTGTGAAATCGTGAGGAGTGTGAGAGTTCACATTATTTTTTTTTTTGATCGGAACAACGTTTCGGATCCTTTCCTTGAGGCATCCTACTGTTTGTGGGATCATTTTTTGAGTGACAATTTTCTTATAATTGTGAGAGTTCACAAATACACATATTGGGAGTGGTGATTGAGATTGAGGGAATACATATTAAAATTGTTCATGTATTTATTTGTGAGTTAGTGAGGGTTCACAAAGTCAATTATTTAATATACTTCTTTGCTTGTGACGATTTGTGACAACTTTTATCAGTGACGATTTGTGACAATTTTTGTCAGTGAGGTTTCTTTGTGATTTTAATCACTTAGAGGAATATTGTGATCAGTTGTGTGATGGCTACTTCTCGGCTCTTGCAAGGGGCTGCTGTTACCACCTCAGATGGGGCAGCCCTTGTAGGGGTCACAACGGCTCAAATACAGCAACTACTTGATCATTTAAACTCTATTCAGCCCAAGCTTCCCGGTAAACATGATTTGGGTTGGATTATAGACATCGGTGCCTCAAACCATGTGACTTGTGATCTTTCTCTTTTGAGAAATGTGACGAATGTGAGCCATTATCCGGTGGAATTGCCGAAGGGAATTATGCCAATGCTTCCAAAATTGGATTGGTTATATTGCAAGGGGGCTTGACTATTAATAATGTTCTTTATGTGCCTCAATTGAATTGCAATTTAATTTCGACAACTCAATTATGTGATGAATCAAATTGTGTCATGCAATTCACTAATAAACTTTGTGTTATACAGGACCTACCGACGAGGAAGGTGATTGGAGCGGGTGAACGAGTGGATGGACTATACTATTTTCGGGGTGTTCCTATGGTGAAGGCTTTGAAGATAGATGGGGATCAATTGACAGAGTTGTGGCATCAACGTATGGTGCATCCTTCGGGAAAGGTTCTTCAACAACTTCCTTTTGTGAGTCTTAGTAGCAATAAATTTAAAACATGTGATATATGTCCTCGGGCAAAACATCATCGGAGTAGTATCCCTTTGAGTCAAAATAAAGCTAGTCGAATTTTTGAATTTGTTCACTTAGATTTATGGGGGCCTTACAAGACATCTTTGACTTGTGGTGCTCATTATTTCTTAACTTTAGTAGATGATTATTCTAGAGGTGTGTGGACTTATTTATTAAGAAATAAAACGGAAGTTGAATACATGTTTCTTAATTTTGTTGCTATTGTACGACGACAATTTTCTCAAGAGATTAAAGTGGTTCGTAGTGATAATGGAACATAATTTAATTCCTTGAAAAATTATTTCTTTAAAAATGGGATATATTTTGAGACCTCTTGTGTGGGCACACCTCAACAAAATGGGCGTGTTAAGAGAAAACATCAACATATCTTGAATGTGGCTAGAGCTTTAAGGTTTCAAGCAAATTTGCCTTTGAAATTTTGGGGTGAGTGTGTGCAAGCGGCATGTCATTTAATAAATAAAACTCCTTCTCAATTGCTTGGTTATAAAACCCCCTGTGAAATATTATTTGGCAAACAACCTTCATATGAGAATATTAGGGTGTGTGGGTGCTTATGCTATGCGTATAATCAACGGAGTAAAGGTGACAAATTTGCTAGCCGTAGTCGGAAATGTGTGTTTATTGGGTACCCATTCGGGAAAAGGGGTGGAGAGCTTATGACTTAGAAACCAAAGAAACATTTGTTTCGAGAGATGTGAAGTTCCTTGAACATAAATTTCCTTTTTTAACACCCAATAATTCCCCAAACACGTTGCCTACCCACTTGTTTGATGAGATTGAAGGGGGGAGTGAGGATGAATTGTGTATGACTGATGGTGTGCAAGATAGGGGCTTGGAGGTAGAGAGGGAGTTCATGGATGAAAAGGAGTGCGAGGTGGGAGAGGAGACTTGGGCAGTGAGCTCCGCACTCCACCCGCGGCAGGAGGCAACAGACCGCAGCCAGGCGGCGGAGGACACTATTAGGGCTACTGATCAGCCCACAGGTTCTCCAGCAGGGCGCTGGTGGGGTTGCTACCTCCGAAGAGGTGCAGGGGGGTCTGACCAGCACGATCAGCAGAGCAGTAGCGCAACAGCAGCTCCGCAAAACAGTAGTTCGACAGTAGGGGGATGTAACTTTGGGCAGAGGTTTGAGAACAAAAATTCCCTCACTGAAGTTCCGTGACTTCGTGACTCATACAATCCGAAATAGTAGTCCATATGCGCTTCCTCAACGTTCACCTGTGACATCGCTTTCCTCAGGTACTGTCTACCCTATAACACTTTTTATTGATTCTCATCGGTTTTCTATGAAACATTAAACATATATTGCTGCTATTACAGGAGGAAATTAACCCAAAAGTTTCAGGGAGGCCATGAAACACGAGGGTTGGAGAAAGGCTATGGCAGATGAGATAAAGGCACTAGAAGACCAGGGCACTTGGGTGCTAGAGAAATTACCACCGAGTAAAAAGGCACTCGGAAGCAAGTGGGTGTACAAAGAGAAATATGATGAGCACGGAAACTTGCAGAGGTTGAAAGCGAGATTAGTCATCTTTGGCAATCATCAGGTTGAAGGATTAGACTACAATGAGACTTTTGCTCCGGTTGCAAAAAATGGTGACAGTTCGAACATTTCTTACAGTAGCGGCGGTGAAAATTTGGGAAGTTCATCAAATGGACGTTCATAATGCGTTCCTTCATGGTGATTTGGAAGAAGAGGTATATATGAAAATTCCCCCTGATTTTGAGAAAAATAACTCTGACAAAGTTTGCAGGATGAAGAAATCATTGTACGGGCTTAAACAAGCTCCGAGATGCAGTTTGCAAAGCTAGCTACAGCTTTGAAAAATTATGCCTTTAAACAGTCATATTATGATTATTCATTATTTACCCTGACAAAGGGTAAAATGAGCTCAATGTGTTAGTATATGTCGATGATTTAATTGTAGCAGGCAACGATAAAACTGCTATGATTTTAAATCTATCATATCTGGGAAATTGTTTCAAGATGAAAGATCTTGGATTTTTGAAATACTTTTTGGGGCTAGAGGTAGCCCGGAATAAACAGGGAATTTTTATTTGCCAGAGGAAGTATGCGTTGGATATCATTACTGAGGCAGGTTTACTAGATGTTAAGCCTGCAGAGTTCCCTATGGAGCAAAATCACAGGTTGGCTTTAGCTCAGGGAGAGTTATTTCATGATGTGGAGAAATATCATCGTCTTATAGGCCGACTGATTTATTTATCTGTTACAAGACCGGATTTAGCATATTCAGTTCATATATTATCACAATTTATGCAAAATCCCAGGATTGATCATTGGGAAGCAGCTCTGCGAGTTGTTAGATATTTAAAAAAGAGTCCGGGACAGGGAATTTTATTGAGATCTGACAGTGCTTTACAGTTGGAAGGTTGGTGTGATTCAGATTGGGCAGGTTGTCCTCTCTCCCGACGTTCCTTGAGTGGTTGGTTTGTGCTTCTTGGTTTGTCCCCCAGTATCGTGGAAAACCAAGAAGCAACCTACGGTTGCTATTTCTTCATCGGAAGCAGAATATCGTTGTATGAATGCAACGACATGCGAATTAAAGTGGTTGAAACGACTTCTTGGTGACTTAGGAGTTAAACATGAGAATGGGATGCACCTTTATTGTGATAGTCAGTCAGCGTTATATATTGCGCAGAATCCAGTGTTTCATGAACGAACAAAACATATTGAATCAGATTGTCATTTTGTTCGGGATGCGATAACAGATGGGACAATTATACTTTCGTATGTTCCTACGACGGTACAGTTGGCAGACATATTTACAAAGGCTTTGGGAAAAGCTAAGTTCAAGTTTTTTCTTCGCAAGTTGGGCATTTGTGACCCGTATGCTCCAACTTGAGGGGGTATTGGGATATATTTTAGGAAACAAGATAATTGTGAAAATATATCCTAGAGAATATTGTGAACTATTTTAGGTTGTTTGATCTTGCCCTCCAAGTATACCTAATATATAAATATTGTATGTGGGCATTGTGATTAATGAGAAATACAGAGAAATATTCTTGAGATTAATTTAACAAGGATTAATGCTCCATAACAATAGGTGACAAAGGTCACCTGTTATGGGTTACAGAGTTTCAGCATACCCAGTCCTATGCCTAGGAGTGGCACTTTGTGCATAACCACATTTTAAAAAGGGAGCAAAAATCCTTTCAGTGAGCAATTAGTGGACTTCGATATAACGACAAAAACTGAGTTAAGCACACAATTAGGTACTCAATTCTTAAAAATTTCACCTTTTAGGTACTCAATTATTTTTATTTTGCTTTTGGGTACTGAGTTAAGAATTCAGGTGAAAAAAAATTAAATCAACCAAAGAATTGAGTACCTTGGGTTAAAGAATTTAGTACCCTTGGTTAAGTATGTGGGCCCCACCCGATTAAAAAATTCGCGGGTCAACCCATTTTTTTCCCTTTCTATTTCTTTATTCCCCTTTTTGCGAGTTAATTTTTTCCCTTTTCTGGAAATTTGCTGCGCACTCCACTGTCGAAGAACAATGACACCAGAAGCTTTCTTTGTGCTCGAATCTGGTGAAAACGACACCAAAAGCCGCCATTTTTTTGAGGTAAGCTCAATTTCTCATCATTTATGTGTGAATTTGATATAAATTTTGGAATTTTTGCCCCTTCAATTGGTGCTTGTAATGCAGAAGATCATGCCATGTTTTTTGGCCTCAAATATGCGTATGATGCTGGGCTTAGGAGATTGAAGGCCTCTTCGAATTGCCTTCATCTAATCAACTTGCTGCTGTCTGTTTGATGTTCTAAGCATGGCTAGTTTGTTTGATGTTTGTTGCTTTTCTTTTCAGTCTAGAACTTGTAATAAGGTAGCTGTGGATGATATTCTAAGCAAAACTTTCCCTCAATTTGATTGAGGAGCAGCTGTGGATGGAGGACTGCCCATCTGTTTCTTTTAATCGAATGCCTGCAGGTTTACACTAAGAAAATTTTTTGATGAATTTTCTTGCTGTTTTTGATGAATTTTCTGTCAGGTTCATGCCTCTTTAAATAGAGAAACCAACGACTAGTTTCTTAGTCTAATTTAATACAATTTTTTTTTATAAATATTAATTTTTTAATCAGGTGGGGCCCACATACTTAACCAAGGGTACTAAATTCTTTAACCCAAGGTACTCAATTCTTTGGTTGATTTATTTTTTTTGGCCTGAATTCTTAACTCAGTTCCCAAAAGAAAAGTAAAAATAATTGAGTACCTAAAAGGTGAATTTTAAAAGAATTGAGTACCTAATTGTGTGCTTAACTCACAAAAACTTTGATGAAAAACTAGGGTATTATATAATGTTGCAAAATCCAACAAGGGAATGTCTCCTGCTGTGGTCGAGGTCTAAGAAGTACCCAGCTACGACTAGGGTACCAATAACCTTTGATGAAAAACTAGGGTACCAATAACCTTTTGACCCTAAACCCAACTACGACCAAGAATTTTATTCAGTCCCCGATCAACCATTTGGTTCCTTACATTAGAAACATCTAACCAACGATCTGCTGCTGCATAGACATTGGATAACAAAACAAAATTTCCTGCATTATGAGGCTCAAGTTCAACTAGTCGATTGGCTACTACTTCAGCCAATTCAGTATCACAATGTAATCTACATGCCCCAAGAAGTGCTCCCCAACATTCAGCATGGGCCTCAATTGGTAATGACTTAAGAAGGTCATAGGCTGCTTCTAAGTGGCCAGATCGACCTAGAAGATCAATCATGCAAGCATAATGGTCAGGCGAGGGGGTAATTGAATATTTACTCATCATATTAAATAAGCAGTAACCTTCCTCCACCAGTGCCGCATGGCTGCAGGCTGTCAGGATGACAGTGAAGGCAACATCATCAGGTGTTATCCCTTCAGAAAGCATGTTATAGAATAATTTAACAGCCTCTGCTCCTTGACCATGAAGAGCATGGCCTTGAATCATGGAGCAGTATGAGACTAAATCCCGTTTAGGCATATTATCAAACAAACCCCTTGCTCTCTCCATGTTACCGCATTTAGCATTCATATCTACTAATGCTGCAACAACATGTGTACGTTGGAGATCAAACGAGCTTCGGTTCATGTATGAATCAATCTCATTAGCAAGTTTCATATTCCCTACTTGCGCACAAGCGGACATTACACTCACCATTATATGTTCATCTGGCCTAGTATTGCTCAACTTCATATCTAGAAAAGACTTCACAGCCTCATAAGGAAGCCCATTCTGAGCATACCCTGATATCAAAGCTGACCATAGGACAAGATCCTTTACTAAGCACTGCTCAAAGAAGAAGTTCGCGGAGGACATGTCGCCGCATTTAGCATACCCATCAATCATCATCGTGTAGGAAACCACATTCTTGAAAGGCAATTCATCAAACAACTTCCTAGCACTATCTAACTGTCCAAGCTTTACATACCCACTTATCATGGCATTCCACGAAACCTGATTTCTCTTGGGCATTACATCAAACACTCTCCGTGCATTAACCAAATCCTCAGAATTAACATACCCAACAAGCAAACTAGTCCAAGAAACCACATTTCTCACAGACATTTCATCAAACACTTTCTGGGCATCCCTAATCAACCTACATTTCCCATATAAATCAACCAAACTCGAACCCACAAACACATCCTCCTCAACCCCATATTTAATCAACAACCCATGAATCCCAACCCCAACAAAAGCATCCAATTCATTCGCACAACACTTCATCAATGGCGGGAAAGTGTACTTATCTGGAGCACCTTCAGAAGAAGCTCTCATGGCGGAAAACACAGAAAGAGAAGATGACAAAAAAGTGTAATTACAGTGACCCTTTAACAGGGAGTTCCAAAGACAAGTGTTGGCGCATGAAACAGAGTTGAACACAGTGGTTGCATACTGGAGGAGAGAGAAAGATGTACAACAGCGTGAAACGAAGTTGGAAATCAAGTAATTGTCATGTTCAAGACCCTTTCGAATGATTTGAACATGGATTTGCTGGAAGCATCGAAGAGTGTTGCAGGATTTCAAAAGGGTGATTATTGGGGGAGATGATGCAGGTAATTGATGCTTCATTGATTGTTTTGAAATTCGATGTCTTGGGCATTTTCTCAACGGATGTTTGTCACTGCAGTTGTTTGAATTTGCTCATTTTTTGTTGTTGTTGTTGTTCTACGAGTCTTCAGTTTGCTCCATGAGAATGATGAGTAGAAACACTAGAAACTGAAACTGATGATGTCTTCAAAAGGGCTTTTTGCTGAGAAATTCCAAATTGGCGAGTATAAGGCCTATTTTCATACGATTATTTTCAGTTCAGTTCAGCTCATCTCAGCTCAGTTCAGCTCCTAATTTTCTTATCTTATAAAATATTCATTTCGCTCCAGTTCAGTTCAGTTCAGCTGATTTCAATCTATGAGAAAGACCCTAAATGTATAAGAGCATCCACAATGGTGGGGAGCACCCTCCCCACAACTCTCTCTCTCTCCTCCATTTGAGCTACCTCACCATTGTAAGAGGTGACTCATGGGTTACCCATTTGATGGGGATGCCCTCTCTGGCAAGTCACCAAATGTCTCGGCCCACGCGAAAAAGAACACTGCGTTTTATATTTTTTTGCCAGTTATTGTAAAAAATAGTACCGTTTTGGCTGTTTTAAAAATAAAAAAAAAATTAAAAAAAAAACTGAAATTTCTGACGCGCGTTAGGGAGGACGCGGTCCACCAGATTTTCGGCAAGTGTCCACTTACTTTTGTCTTGATTTTATAGTTGTTGGAGCTTATTTTTTCAAGTAATTTTTATCTCTTAAAAAACTTTCAACGGTAATAAAAAAAAAAATCTGCTCTGAATTTATGAAAAAAAAAAAAAAAAATTACCAACGGCTTTCTTATATTTTTGCCTATAAAAAGAGACCAATATTGCCTATGTTATTCACACTTAAATTTTTTATCATCCCTCTACTAACTCACAAAAGCTAAGTTATATATTATCTAAACCCAAAAAAATAATAGTAGTTCTAATTATGGATCCTAATATTCCAAATAATCAAGGAAATAATTTCTACTCCCCACAAAACCCAAATAACCCAAATAATCCAAATTACCAAATTAGTTCCAATTCTCCAAATTTTCAAGCTAATCTCCACTTTGATCCAAATGGTCTTGCTAATCCAAATGTTCAAAGAATGTTATATTATAACATTCCTAACCGACCAATTATAAATCTTAATCAGCAGTTTCCTAACCAGTTTCAACAACAATTTCCTAACCAATTCCAACAACAATTCATGAATCAAATTCTCCAAAAATTTTCTTCTGGTTTAATGTTCTCAATGTCTCAACACGTTGGAAACCAAGTGGAGAATAGTCCAACAACTCCCGGGGGAGATGGAAGTAGCAACAAAACTCCTCCTGAAAGAAATGCCAATGATGATGAAAATGACGATGATGACGTTGATGGTGAAGATCCGCAAGATAGCAACACCACCTCGTCAAATGCAAAGTGGGGTGCACAAGAAGACGACACACTTGTCTCAGCTTGGATAGAATGTGCGATTGAAGATCCGGAGACAGCAACTGATCAGAGATTGGCTATGATGTGGAAATCCATATATGATTTGTATGAGCAAGCCAGGAAAGACAATTCTTCCACTATCAGCCGCAAAACCTTGAGAGCTATGAAAGGTCGTTGGGGTAGAATAAACAAAGATGTGAACCTATGGGTTGGGTGCTATGCTGCGGCACAACGTAGAAATGCAAGTGGTACCAACACTTACAATGTCATGACTGAAGCTCAAGAAATGTATAGTGCATCATGTAACGGAGCCCGGTTCACTTTAATCAGTATATGGGATGTGTTAAAAAGATATGATAAATGGGGGCCAACAAACAAGCAAATGTCGAATACTAGTGAAAGTGATAGCTCCAAAAGATCAGAACCAGATACTCCAACGGAAGTAGGTCGGCGTGGACGTCCAGATGGGGTGAAAAAGGCAAAAATAAAAGGTAAATCTGTAGCTAGTTCTGGAATTAGTAGTTTAGATTCGTTTACTCAAGCCCTATCAGAGAAGAATGTGATGAAGGAGCAATACAAAAGTGTTGATGAGAAGCGAGCTGATGTAGCGCAACAAATGTTGGATTATCAAAAGGAGCGAGATGTTGAGAAGAAAAAGAGGAAAGAGGAGGAAAAGAGGTTCAAGTTATTTAGTGTTCTACTTGCAAAACCAAACCTCTCTGCGGACGACCAACAACTATTTCAGAAATTGAAAGAGGAGTTCAGCCACCTTTTAGGCTAGTTATTCATGTTGTTAGTTTAATATTATTTTAAGTTAGTTTAAGCTTCTTCAATGTTTGTCTTAATTTATGTTGTTGTTCATTTGGTATGATTTAACAATTGTTTTCTAAGCATATGTAAAACTTGTTTTAATTAATGCTATTTAAATATAATTGAAGTCATTCTCTTTAATCTCATCTTCTAGAGATATGGGCACAAACATTGGTTTGCAGTTGGATGGAAATATGCAAACCTTATCAGAAATCTCATCTTCTACAGTTGCGTGCATATAAAATAATTCGTAATTGGATAGAAATCAGGATATATGATCAGAATGATCAAAACATCTCATCATCTAGAGTTGTGTGCCAATACATGCTTTTTTTGTAATTGGATAGAAATCTGAAAACCTTATCAGAAATCTCATCTTCTACTTTTTTTGTGCCCATACATTATCTCATCTGTAATTGTTTTAAAATCATTTACAAATTTCTATATAAGTCCTATTCACTTTGTAGTTCAACACACAACCAAAAATACCCTTCCTCACAAAAACAGTCTCACACTAAACACTACTCTTACCATATATACCGAAGAATGAATTCTGATTCAAATTCATCTAGTTCATCAAGTTCTGGTATTTTCGATTATATGGTGAACGACTATGTTGAGTGGCACGAATCAGTTACTCAGAGGCGTAAGGAAGAAGAATTAATTGAGGAAGCAATCAATTCAGCTGTTGTCCCCCTTGTCACCTCTACTTTTCAGGTCCCATTCACTCCCGGTCCTGAGAAGAAAAGGTGGTACGTACCAAGAGATCGTGAAGATGCTGATACACGGTTATATAACGACTACTTCAGTCTCAAACCACTTTATAATGAAGATTTGTTTCGTCGAAGATTTCGCATGCGTAAACACGTTTTCACGCGCATTGTTGAACATCTAAGCGAAAGTAACGAATACTTTTGACAAAGGCCTGATGCCACTGGAAGACTTGGTGCTTCGGCTTTTCAAAAATGCACTGCGGCAATGAGGATGTTGGCTTATGGTACAGCAGCCGATGCAGTTGATGAATACCTCAAAATTGCGGCAAGTACAGCAAGAGATTGTCTCCAACACTTTGTTGAAGGGGTTATCTCTAAATTTGGACAAGAGTACCTGAGGAGGGCAACACCTTCAGATGTAGAGCGACTTCTTCGTGAAAGTAATGTTCGTGGATTCCCTGGTATGCTGGGGAGCATTGACTGCATGCATTGGGAGTGGAAAAAAATTGTCCACGTGCATGGAAAGGAATGTACCAAGGAAGAAGTAAAACTGCGACCATAATTTTAGAAGTTGTTGCTTCCAAAGACTTGTGGATATGGCATGCTTTTTTTGGCACACCTGGTTCACTAAATGATATAAATGTCCTCCAACGGTCGCCAATGTTCGATGATATTTGTGAAGGTCGAGCCCCATAGGTGAGTTTTAATGTGAATGGAAATAGATACAATATGGGATACTACACTACTAAAAATTGGCCAAATTGCGACCGGCGCAAACGGTCGCAAAAAATAGTAAAAACGGTCGCAAAACATAATTGCGACCGTCAACGGTCGCAACATGGCGTTCGCTATTATCTTGGTCGCAAAAAAAAAAAAATATTACGACTGTTTGACGGTCGTAGATTTTTTACAGCCGTTTTCCCTATTTTCAACGACCGTTTCAAAAACGGTCGCAAATATTAGAAATTGCGACCGCCTTATGAAACGGTCGCAAATATTGAATTTAGCGACCGTCATAAGCCGTCACTAAAAGTTTTAACAAAAACAAAAAAAAAAGAAAAAAACCCACCCACCCACACCCTTAACCCAGATCCCACCCACACCCTTAACCCAGATCCCACCCAAACACCCACCACTGCCCACCCTAAACAACCAGTAGCCGCCTCTGCCGCCCTCTACCCACCATTACCTTCGCCCACCAATACCCACCACCACTCACCCTTAACACAGAAAAACAGTAAAAAAAATCACCTACAAAAATCAAACAATTTCGAAAAAAAATCCAAATTTATCAAAACAATTAACCCACAAATAAAATGCTCATAAATTAAACCAAAAAACGAACAAAAATTAAATAAAAAAAATCGGCCAAAAATTCAACCCAAAAAAAATAAACACAGAACAATTAAACCCACATAATCGAACAAAAAATTCGACAAAAAATCAAACAAAAAACGAAATAAAACCCTCATAAATCGAACCAAAATTCAACAATTAAACCCACCAATTCGAACCTTAATTCGACAAGTTCGAGCTCAAAATCAAACCAAAAATCTATGAAATTCGAACAAATTCGAACAGAATTAACAAAAACTCAAAATAAAACCAAAATCAAAGGAATTGGAACAGAAACGCAAACAAAAATCGATAACAAAATCAAACAAACATGGAAATTCGAAGGGAAAACGAAATTCAACTACAAAATTTGAAAACAAACAAAATTTTCGAAAAATAAACATACCTTTCATAATCTATCTTCCTCTTTAGGTTAATATGGTCAAATTCGACCAAGAAAACTCCAGATTTGGAATTTTTAAGGTCGAATTTGACCATAAACACCAAACTAGCGTGTTGCTTTTAACGGTTGGCTTTGCTTGTGACGGTGGCTGCTCTATTTCATTCGGGTTGGTGAAGAGAAGAGATGCGAGAGAAGGAGAAAAAGATGAGGAGAAGAGGATTCATGAGATGAGGGTTGTTCACAAGGAGGTGGAAAGAGGAAAGAGAAGAGAGAGAAAGAAGAAGGGTGTGAGAAAAAGAGAGAGGAGAAGAGGATGCGTGAGGAGAGAGAGAGGATAGAGGATGCGTGTGACGGATGTAGTTCTAATAGGGTTTGGGTGATCTCCTTATATACCCTTTTTTAAAAAAAATTAATAAAACACTTTTGCGACCGGTATGGTGGTCGTAATTTTGCGACCGTTTACCAAACGGTCGTAATTTACGCATTTTGCGACCGGTATGCCGGTCGTAATTTTGCGACCGTTTCTCAAACGGTCGTAATTAACACATATTGCGACCGCTACTAACGGTCGTAACAGAATTAATTTAATTTTGAATAAATTTTCACATGAATTTTATTTTTAAAATATATTTAATTACCTTTGCGACCGTTTTATAGCCCATAAACGGTCGTAATTTTGCGACCGCTTACAAAACGGTCGCAAATTTGCGACCGCTTAAAAACGGTCGCAAATTTGCGACCGCTTAAAAACGGTCGCAAATATCAATTTTTGCGACCGTTTTCATGACGGTCGTAGAAAAACGGTCGCAATTCAACCGAATTTTAGTAGTTCTACCTTACAGATGGTATATATCCAAAATGGGCAGCATTTATCCCAGCCATCAAGCTTCCACAAACTGCTAAGCAAAGATTATTTACGAGGAAGCAAGAAAGTTATTGCAAAGATGTTGAGCGTGCCTTCGGAGTGTTACAAGCTCGATTCGCAATAATACGACAAGCAGCTCTCGCATGCACTAGTGGAAAAATAGCTATCCGTAACGGGCAAAAATAGCCTATCCGTAACGGGCAACGGGCGTTACGTATGCTGCCGTTACGGATAGGCTATGTTATTCGTAACGGGCGCGAATAACGGGTTATTTGTAACGGACAATTTGACTGCCCGTTACGAATAACGGGTTATTTGTAACGGACAATTTGACTGCCCGTTACGAATACAATTGAAGCCAAATTTAAAAAAAAATAATAAAAAAATAAAAAAGCAGCAGGTACCTGCTAGTCTACCTGCTAACCTGACATTCTGCTATATATGATGCCAAATTTTAATTATTATCAAAATTCAATAATAATAAATGTAAAATTTAATTAATTATAAAATCAAATATACAACTTTTACAAATGTCCAAATTGACTTTACAAACAACTCCCTAACATGAGTCAAAAGCTACTACATAAATAATATTCCTGGTTCTTGAACACTTGCTTCAAATTTCTGATCTCATGTTGAGGCTGATGAACTGGAGCAAACTGCTAGAAAACCAAACAAGAATAAGGAAAAGAACAGAAGCTAGAGAACAAAAATTGACAACAAATAAATGTCCAAGTAGGCAAAAATGGTACATAATAAAAGCATAAAAATAGGTAAATTCTGATTTGCTAGTGGGAACAACAGGGCAAGGAGAGAATCATAAGCGTCTTCAGGCATCATAGCAATGTACGTGGCCAACTCAAAACAACGAAACAGAAAACCAACATATGAGCTAAGTTATTAGTGTTATTACTTCTAGCATTTTGCTTATTAGCGACAGTCTAAATTTTTTTAACAAACAGAAATAACATCTGACAAGGAACTGCAAAGTAGAAATACAGGGTCATGAATAAACCAGTAATGAGGAGCCACAAAAATAAATTACTTCAGAAAATTCTCAAAGATTTATTATTAAAAAAAAAAAAAAAAAAAAAAAAAAAAAAAAAAAAAAAAAAAAAACGCTCAAAGAAATATGTCAGAATTATTTTGATAAAAAGTTTGCAAGTTGTGTGGCCTCCCCATGACATGAGTCTAATCTTAAAAATTTGCATAAATGATCTAATATCTTAAGTTATAATTGTAGCGTCTCCAATAATATCCCGATGATCTTGTCACAACTCATAATAATCTTGCACTTGCAACGTACAATTGGTGGCTTGGTAAATGATTTGACCTTAGAAATCCAATATCTTCTAGATATATAGTCTTAATATGCCTTGGTTTTTTGATAAAGCGTGACATATATGACATTTTGAAACACTAACACAGAAACCTCCATGTGACTCCTAAATATCACAACAGATTTCAAAAAAAAAAAGAAAAAAAAAGGAATGTAAAGACATTATACATCACACAATTAACAATGGAAGACAAGGAATGTAGAGGCATTGTAACTTACCTTAAGTATTCACAACCATCATATCCATTAACAACATAGAGTACGCCATTTAATTGGGCTGCAGCTGGGCCAAGCCTCTGAAAGTTCACAAGAAGAGAATCACTCTATTGGGCTATGACATAAATTAACATACGTACGTAATATTTTCTCAGATAGGCCTCCATTCGCTTAATTCACTCTCCATTCCCAAGCCAAGTCATGTAATAAAATTATGCAAAATATCAAACACTGTCAGATGCAGAACAATCCATCCAATGATTTTTTACACTTAATAGCCTAGCAACAGGTTCTTTACATGTTGATCATGCCTCCAACATTATAAATTTGTATTTGTATTCAATTCTATATTTCTATTATATCCTTATAAAGATCTCAACAGTCATATCCAACAACAGCAATGTAACATCTTGAATATCTAATCCCGCAATCAAATCTCATACACTGCCAAAATGGCCACAAAATCCAACTTATAAAGCAAAGAGTCGGTCTAATATTTTTTAAGAAAAAAGATCAGATATAGCTATGCCCTCACATATGAGCATTGCAGACACTACATAATGATGATTCACAAATCACAACCACAGTTACACCATTTCACATTTAGCAAATTGCATTAAAATAATAAAAAAGAAGATAGGATAGCAGAAACCTGAATCACACGGCACAACCTTTGCACTTATATCCCAATAAAAATTTCAACACCCACACAAAAAGTTAATGAAAATGCTATTATTAGACCTTGATCTTGTTATCTCCACCAGCCTGTGCATTAGCAAGTAATCTGGCCTTAAAACTCCTGCAAACAAAGTTAGCATAAATTTAGGGTTTACAAATTCAATTATAAATAATCGAATTCAATTTGAAAAAAATAATATACGAATTTCAATTGATTTGGGGAAAACCTTGTTATTGGTCTTTTAGTTTGCCTTTAACATCTCGAATTGTAACAAGATTACCAATATCATTTAAAGATGTTATGTTTCTGCCCTGTCCTTCTACTGCGTTCTTTTGCTTGCTTTCGCCATTATTATTACCTTCAACTACAAAATTATTTCTAGAATATTAAATTTAGTGAAATAATAAAGAATTTTATCAAAAGAAAAATATAAATTAATGAAACCCAAAAAAATAAGAGACAATTAAATTTTAGGGAAAAATTAATAGAACCCAGAAAATCTATTTGACATTAAACGAGTTGCAGATCCCAAACATTCAAATCAACAACAGACAATTGACAATCGATAAATTAAAATCCTTGAACCTAGAAAAATGAAAAGATGAAGAATACCCAGAAATTATTTCAAATACAAAACGATTTGAAGATGACGAAATTACAAATACGATATACAAAAGGCGATGATGGAAACCTTTCAACACGAATAAGAAAAACACAGATCTATATGATTTCAAGAAATCTGACAATGAAATGTTGTCAAAATTCAGTAATTGCGGTGCTGCATGTTTTGAGAAAGGAACTATTTCTATGGAGGGATATTGAATTAAAATCGAAAATCTGAAAACCCTTGGGTTCAAAAAACATGAAATTGTAAATTTGAGAAAAATAAAAACACGAAATAATGAAATTATTTAAAGAGAAAAGGAGAAAAAAACACGAACCTTCAAGGAGAATCATTTCGCGAGGGGGGAAATGACGAGAAGTAGGTTTGTATCAGCTCCTTGCGCCACTGCCATCGTTCCTAAGACCGACCGCCCGACGTGCCGTGAACATGAACAGAGGAAGAAGAGAAAAAAGATGAGGAAGGAGGAGAGAGAGAGAGAGAGAGATTGAGAAAGAAGATAAGAGAAAGGATGAGAGAGAGAGAGAGAGAGAGAGAGAGAGAGAGAGGAGAGCGTTGAGGAAAAAAAGCGGCGAAAGAGATTCACGAGTATTAAACCCTAGCGCTTGACTTCGGCGTAACGGACTTAATATTTACCAGATACAAATATTAATTATTCGTAACGGGCATTTATTTGTCCGTTACGAATATTAACTATTCGTATCGGGAAATTATTTGTCCGTTACAAATGACTTTTTTCCGTAACGGTCATATATTTTGCCAGTTACAATTACTCTTTTCGTAACGAAATTTATCATGTCCGTTACGAATAGGGTGTTACAAATGACAATTTTTCCACTAGTGATGGTCGACAGAAATCCTATGGAAAATTATAATGGCATGCATTATCATGCTTAATATGATTGTTGAAGATGAGCAAGAGAACTATTTGCATTACGATGCATCTGAATTTATCACTGATCAACCTCAAAATATAGCCGGATCTTCAAACCAAGATATTAACCAACCATTCACTGTGAGAGAAGGACGACTACGTAATCTCAGTTTAGCGGGTTACATAACAAATAGAAATAATGTCCGAGACAGGGAGACTCGTGTGTCATTGAAAAAAGACTTGGTTGAGCACGTATAGAGTCGTTTTGGTAATGAATGACGATATCAAGTAGTCGGATAATTATTTTCTTATGTAATGTTTTTTTTTCATTGTTATGTTTTCCCGTGTTCTTTTCAATTCCGTCTATGAATTAAATGTGATATTGTTATTTTACGAGTAATAATAGTTAAGTCTTCAATATTTTTTTATAATATTTAAATTAATCATGTAATTATTACGAATACTTTGATAATTATTACAAATAATTATTACGTAAACTAAATTAATGACAAATTCAAGAACTTATAGATGTCATTGTTCGACTAATATGTTTATTAGAAGAATAATTAAACATAAACTACATTGGTAAGAGAGACAAAACATGGTGGGGTATTGATAAAAGTAGGAGAGAGTATGGTGGGGTTACTCACCATTGTAGGAAAAATAAAGGGAGTGACTTAAGAGGGTGACTCGAGATAGTGAAATATGATGTGGAGGGGGAAAAGTAGGGAAGAGAAAATTGTGAGCCACCCCACCATTGTGGGTGCTCTAATAAACCAAACATGTATTTCAAATGGCAAAATTATAACAAAAAAGCAGACGAATGTCCTGGGGTGTTGGATAAGATAGCTAAAAGTAGAAGAATTAAATTAAAAATTAACATTGATTACACCGATCGACGCTTGATTCTGTCATGCTTATCCAAATTAATACCACTTTAGGTAATAGTTTAAATGCTTATTTAACGCCCTGGGGGCGTTTGTTAGCAAGATCTAAATTATAAATAAAATACTCCCTTCATGTAGAAATAAGTAAACATTTCTCGTGTTCACGCATCGTATGTCAATGCAATACTTCAACTAAGTATTACTTGTTTTAAGTAAAATTATAATAATTAATATTAATAAATTATTTATTGGAACAATTCCGTATTCAGAATACTCATAAGGTTATAATTACTCTTAGCTATAAACCACTAACATTAGTCAAAGTGAATTACATACATAGTATAAAAAGTCAAAACGTTTCATTAATTTAAATACGGAGGGAGTACAATTTTTTAACTGTTTATTGGTAGACTGTTACTTTAAGTAATAATTTTGCCTATAATAGAGTATGAGATACGACTATACAAATATCTATCAATGTCATCACCGATATACAAAGTAGTATAGTACTAAGCAAATTAAAGCTTGGTGAAGTTGGTGGGGATCTCACCAAAGTCACAAGTTCGAACCCTACCAATTACATTTGCTTGAGAGTAGAGGACTCCCTTACCTCCCCCTATACTCTCAAGCGTTTAGCAATATTTAACTGAATGTAAGATATATAAAGTACACTATTTGTAACCTAGTTAATGTCTTGAACGTGATGTTAGTCAAGAAAACCCTTATTTTAATACGAAGTTTGTATCTTAATTAATATCACTAATATTTTTTTTATCTTGAATATATTATCTTAATTAACATCATCTTATTTGTACAAAGAAAAACATGAATTTGAACTTTACCTCTTAGTTCACATGCTAGAAATTTGAACAACTTGATACCAAAGCCAAAATGATGCAATAAAAAATTCCAAGCTAAATCATAATGCATCTCGAGAGTTTTTATCTACTACTTGTAATTAACAACTTAATATTAGTGCCTCACTGCCTCATCATTTGACAAAGTAAGCAAAATTTTATCTTCACTAATTGAAAATATGAAACAGATAACTGAGCTTAATGATGCTGAAATCACAACACTACCATCAAACCCATTTATACTTGCATTCAAAAGCCTAACATATAGTGTCAAAATACACCCAAAACTAACACATGTATGTTATAGAAATGCTTCAAGAAATTACTCTGAAGAAAAGCTGTTGTTGCATGACATATCAGGGGAAGTGAAAGAGGGGCAAATCATGGCAGTTTTGGGTGCTAGTGGGTCTGGAAAATCAACCTTAATTGATGCATTGGCGGGTCGAATATCGAAGGAAAGATTAAGAGGGTCAGTAACTTTGAATGGCCAAGAAGTTTTGAGGTCTAATGCCAACATTCTGAAATCAAAATCAGCTTATGTTATGCAGGATGTTATCTTATTTTCAGGGCTAACAGTAGAGGAGACTTTTATGTATTTCGCAGAGTTTTGCCTGCCAAGAACTCTGTCAAAGTCGAAGAAGAGAGCGAGAATTCAAGGACTAATCAGCCAACTCAGGCTAAGGCAGGCTGCTAAGACAGTGATTGGAGATGTTGAGCATAGAGGAATCTCTGGGGGTGAAAGGAAACGAGTTTCGATTGGCATTGAAATCATTCGTGACCCAGCTATCTTGCTGTTAGATGAGCCTACTTCAGGTTTAGACTCGACAAATGCCTTCTTAGTGGCCTGTGTTCTGCAGAGCATTGCTCGAAGGGGGAGCGTTGTGATCTTGTCAGTACATCAGCCTAGTTCTCGGCTTCTAAGCATCATGGATTTTCTGATCATTCTTTCTGAAGGACAAGCAGTCTATAGTGGCTCGCCTTCAGGTATCACAGAGTTTTTTGCAGCATGTAGTCACTCGATTTTAGGAAATGTAAACAAGGCCGAGTTTGCTCTTGATCTCATCTCCGAGCTCAAGGATACTCCTGGTGGTGTCACAAGTTTGGTGGAATTTAACAAATCTTGCCAAAGGAGGAATAACAATAATCATTCAGAGGTTGCCACTGATTTATCAGCTTTGTCCTTCACTGATGCAGTAAATGCAAGGATTTCAGAAAGCAAATTCTTAGCATCGTCAAGTATAATGGTTCCTGAGTTTTCCAATCCAATTTGGGTTGAGACCTATGTGCTCGCGAAAAGATCATTGCTCAACTCAAAAAGAATGCCTAAATCATTCAGGTTTCGGTTTGGTGCAGTGATCCTTGCTGGTGCAATGCTAGCTACCGTGTTTTGGAGGTTAGATGACTCTCCTAAAGGAATACAAGAACGGCTAGGATTCTTTGCTGCTGCTATAGTCACAACATTCTTCATTTGTGCTGAAGCCATTCCTCATTTTATTCAAGAGAGGTCGGTCTTTATGAGAGAAACTTCAAATAACACTTACAGAAGATCTTCCTATGTTCTCTCTAATGTCATCACTGCCCTCCCATCTCTGATCTTGTTCTCCTTCTCTTTTTCTGCAATAACCTTTTGGGCTGTTAGGTTAGGAGGTGGGCTTTCGGGGTTCCTTTGGTTCTTCGGGTTCATGTTAGCCTCGTTCTGGACAGCACATTCATTTGTGACCTTCCTGTCTGCATTGGTGCCCCATGTTCTGATGGGGTATGTATTGGTTGTGACCCTCTTGGCTCAATTTACGCTCTTCAGTGGACTCTTTATAACTCGAAGTCAAATCCCACAGTATTGGATATGGTTTCATTATATGTCGCTGGTTAAGTATCCATATCAAGGGGTTTTAATTAATGAATTTGACAACCCTATGAAGTGTTTAGTTAGCGGGATCCAAATATTTGATAACACCCCCCTCAAGGATGCTCCGCTTGCTTCGAAGGGCAAAGTACTAGAGAGCATGAGCGACATTCTAGGGTTCAACATGACTGGCTCGTGTGTGATGACAGGTTCTAATGTACTACAGCAGTTAGACATTACTGACTTGAGTAAATTAGATTGCTTCTTGATTACAGTGGCTTGGGGTTTTTCCTTTAGGATCTTATTTTACATTGTTTTGTTGTTTGGTAACCAAAACAAGCGGACTTGAGGGAATTTTTTCCCAGGGGTTAGTTCAACTCTGCCGGTCACAACTAATCTAATATTGTTGCTGTCGAGTTTTATAGGCTAAACCAAAATTTTCATTCATGTACGAAATAAAATATTAGAGGGGACTGATATAAAGTTTAAATAAGGCCAAACATCTAGTTCAGACTTCAGAGTATTCTTGGCTGATCAGTATTATAGTCATGTTACATTCAGAAAGCATGCTACCGAGATGACATATATTACAACTTACAAGAACAAACCAGTTGCTGCACCTAAGACCTAATGTAGTCACTGAACATGAGATGCTGAATTTCCCATAATACAAAGTTTTACATACAGTCCACATTTTAGTAGTTATGGTTCCACTAATCCAGCACATCCATACCATAAACAATGGGCAAGGGACGATTATTTCATTGGACAGAACAACAGCCTTCTTGCCCTTTGTAATTTTATTATTCAGCATCATCTTCCACAGTATTGACTCGCTCACACTCGTCAATCCATTCACTGTATCTGTAAATACAAAAGTAATGTAAGGATAAAGAGGATTTAGTAGACAGTAGAACTCACAAGATATTGAGCAAGTAAGACTTACATGTCAACCGGTTCAGTCAGAGCTGCAGACACCAAAAGAAAAGGGACAAAAAATAAAATCAGATAAACTCAAATCCTCACAAATTATACACAAACAATAGTAGACAAGAATTGAACCCAAAATTTGCAATGGACAGCATTAGCCAGCTTTAATATGCCAATATAACAAGCAACATATCAACCTCGTTTGCCATAGCAGATTAACAGGGAAGGAAAGCGGGATAGAGAAATAGAGCAAGTAGAGAAAGATTGTGGGTAGATTCCGTGACAAGCAGCATAACAGGTTTGGGGTTTTTTTTTTTCTTTTGAGTGGACAATCAACTAATCTACCAACATGAGACCAGATAAAAAATTATTCAAATACCAGTTCCACTAGGTAAAATTTTATTCATTGATCATCTAACCATAATCATCCCAATGACAGGAAAATCTCGCTACTATTGAAAAAGAAATGGGTTTCATAAAGTAATAATAATACAAATATATAAATAAATAAATAAAACAAACAATTTACAAACCCACTAAGATGTCCAGAATTAATACTGGCTGGAATATGTCCTTGTTCATCATTTCAAAATGAACCCAATGACATGCAAAATTCTGTAATTTAATCACGGTTGCATGTAATTAAATTATGCAAAGCCAGACAGCATGTAGAGCGAGTTGATGATCGATTAGTAAGGCTCAGAAAAGTACCTGTAATTGAAGTGCTGAAGCTCTCTTGACAGATCCTGCATTGGGCTTCGCCTATCAAGTTCTTCATATCACTATAAAGCAGGTTAAGTAATAAAATGTCAGCTCAAAATTTAGCCCAATTACACTGCTTTTATAAAATATTCTTCATGAATACAGTAAGATCTAAACAACACAAAAAAGAAAGAAATAATCGTGGACTCGTGGTAAGGTTAGAACATAGCTGTGTCAAATTCATTATTCACTCTCCCCTTCATGTTAATTTCATTATTTCCTCTAGGCAGGGCTTTTAATTGCTTAAAAGTGATATCATTTCAACCTTGTTCGGAGAAAAGATGTGCTACACTTTATTAAACCCTATTCGATAAAGATATTTTTTGTTGATTGGATAAAAAAGATGAAAGTGGGTTTGCTGAAGTTTGAAAAAGGGCTCGGCTCTGTAGGCGATTTGGTGGTGCATTTGGAAGGAAACAGGCTAACAGATCTTTCAAGATTATTCAGTTTGTGAGCTTTTGCTTAGCTGGGATCAAATTTTAACTCATGAGCAATGCAAAACTCAACTGTCATATAGTAAGTATATGGGTGTTAACATGTCAAACTGTCAACTTCTTGGGTCTTATAGTTCTATCCTTTATTACTTCCTACATAAATACTCCATCATTTTGGACTAAGACAAAAATTAATTTGTTATCTAATGAAGCCTAATGCAACTTTATGGGTGTTTGTTTGGAACATAGGAAGTTAGGAAGTACCGTTTCCTAGGATTTTTGTTTGCCCATAGATATACTTAAATACACTTCCAAGGAAGTATACTAATCTGCCTCATTCATTGCTGATTTGCTATTTTCCTTGTATACTCTACAGACTTAGGTGCATGTCCAAAGTGACATACTTCGCTTTTTAAAAAAATTATTATTAGCCAAAGTGAAGTGTTAGGTGTACATACCCATAACCCATGTAAGAGTGTCAAGGATTTTGCACAGGCATTTGAGGTAAAATGAAGAGTTTGAGCAACATAGAAAATCCAACTACACACAGGAAGTTCCACTTACCTCTTTCTTCAATTTGTGTAAAGTACTTCTTAGATATTATAAATTCCTATATATTTTCCAACCAAACACCTCATATTTTCCACTTCCTAGGAAATTCGACTTCTCATACTTTTCCATGTCACCCAAACAAGCACTTACACAGTTATACCCATTGAACAACTGGACTTAATCAGCAAATCTAACTTCCTCTTTAGATTCATGAACTCAAACAGAAAAACACAAGTCATGCAAAGTATACTTACATGCGGCATTCTACACTGGTCCCATGATTGCAGAAGGGGCAGCTAAAAACAGTATCAAGTTTGAGGCTCTTTGGAGGAGGCTTAGCTCTTGACTTTCTCTTCCCCATATCGTGAGGCTAACAACACTGGAAAAAGAACAGTCAAGACAAGACACATAAAAAGAGTAATTGAGAATGCAACCAAAAAAAAAAAATTAAAACCCCTGTATGAAAAAAAATGCATGAACTTTGTACTCCATTAAACTGGCTGACTGAATGAATCACAGATTAGAAAACCCATAAATGAAAAGTATGTCCCATGTCACCATGTGGCCAATCATACACAATACAACCCTCAAACAAGACCAAGAAAGCAATAAATGCGACACAAACAGAAAACCCATAGAATGTGCATGCGGGGGGAAACACACACACACACTAGATTATACAAGAAATATAGTAAACCAGACATCAGAAAAGTTTATGAACTGAAATAGTATGAAACTATAACATGACTGGACAAGTGGACAGAGAGCACCCAGGTATGATGAGCTACAAGAATGAGATTGGTTCATTCTCATGGCACACAGAGGACTGATGACCATTGGATACCATTACCAAGAGCAATAGTCTCCAAATAATGCAAACCAGTGATGTAATAAAGCTTTAATTACATCAATAATACTTCATCAATGATACCAATCATCATTTTAGTCATTATCATCAACCTTAGCTTATCATAAAATACTTGGAGAACTTGTTCAGGTGACAAATTAAATCAATAAATCCAATGCACCATGAGAAAAAAAATAGTAAATCTAGTCCATCTACTGCCTTTTTAACTAAAGACACTGTTCCACTTGCTCCACACTTCGACACTAAAGGTTTGAATTAAAAAGAGGTTGGTGCTTATAAATAGCCTTTTTAAAAGACTGAAAGATAGTGTATAAATTCTTATGTAGTTAGTTGTAAATCTAAATCATTCAAAGCAACTGAAGAAAACAAAAGTAATGTTTCGGTCATTGCTTTCACACAATATAATCTTTTTTCGATAACATCTCCATTAAAGCACAATCTTTTGGATGGACTGGATGACAGTTATATTGGGAAGAAAGCGACACAAAATAAACTCCCTCCGTTTCCATATGTTAGTCGCATATGGAATCAATCACGTAAAATAAGAAAATAAGAATCTTATGAATCTAGCATTAAATTACATTCCGGTTCATTACTAATTTTGCTTTATTCAATTTCCTTATTTTTTTGGGGACAGTATAAACCATAATTGCGGTGCGCATGTGACTTAGCTAGGATTTTAGTGCCAAGTCATCAATCCACCACCATTACAATTAACCAATCAAATGTAACATTTCATAAGGAAATTAACCAATTCCCTCCGTTTCCATATGTTACTCTAGCATTAAATTAACCAATCAAATGTAACATTTCATAAGCTTTAACCAATCAGATTTAAATAAAAATCATGAGAATTAAAATACAACTTTTATCTTTTGCAGTTGGTCTTTTCTACTTATTTTAAGGTTTCGGAATTTTTTTTTTTTTTTTTTTTTTAAATCGAGCAAATAAAAGTTAAAAAAAAATGAATCGTAAAAAATAGCAAGCATTTGTACTTTCACCCTAATCAATTCAAAGGAATATGAACCCTGTCATACCAAGAAAATTTGTGGATGGGAAATCTGATTGGTTAAAGATATGGAAAATTATGAAAATTGAAATGACCGAATTCTGCAAATTTTCGCTCAGAATTATTCATGTCCTTCATGGTTGTAATTTGAGAAGAGAAAAACGACGAAGAACAACGTTAATAACAGATCTACAACAAACTGACCCAACAAAGAACAATCAAGACAAGGTTTTAGTCTTAAAAGACCATTAAACTATTAAAGTGACAGAAAACACAATTTCGTTGATAATTAACAAATCACAAGTCGAATTAGTATCAGATATACAAGATTATGAGGAGAAAGAAAGTTAAGGTTTCACAAAATAAACATAGAGCTTTGTTAAATCTGGTCTCACTGACCAAAGTCGAAGAATTAAGGAGAATTATGAAGGATTAGCCTTAAAATTGAGAGAGAAAACTAGGGTTCTTCATGTACCGTGAAAGACCGTTGAGAGGTTAAAGAAAGAGAAGAAAGTGGAAGAATCTGGAACTGAAAGAAGTAATAAAAGAATTCAATGAATGAAGTTATGTCGGTGGAAATCTAGGAAAATAATCCCAATAGAATCAAGGATGATTGGGAAATTCAATGGGACAATGAGCGTATAATAAGGAAACAAAAATAGGTTAAAAAACAAATATATTCAATATGGGTATATCTTTTTTAAACGCTCAAAATAGCATATGGGACTAACCTATAGAAACGATGGGAGATCAAAGATTGTAATTGGAAAGTGAATGCAACAATTCTGACACTGTGAAATGAGATTGTGCTAGGAGGTAAGGAGGACAAGAAGAAAAGGTTAATTGGTTACAAAGCTCATTGCTTAACATTGAAAGTACATTTAAATTTAAGGAATACGCATAAAACTTCAGATAGTTACATAGTAAACTCATAAATTCCAGCCGTATTTCTAATGTCTCAAACTTTCAGTAAGTACTCATTCCAAAACAAAAGGCAAATATCATTCTAGGAAATAAAAGGGAAATAAGACAATGTCATCCAAAAGGAGTACTATTGGAAAGAATTTCAGATATTGTGAAGTCTCTGTGCATGCCTTCAACAGTTTAACTCACAGGGTTGTCAATAATTCTCTCAACTTAAAAATAAAAAAATAAAATAAAAAAAAATAAAAAAAAAAAGGAAACAGCAACAATTTAAAGCTACGAGAATGCTTACAACCTAATACGAAATATAACAAACACTGTTTTGCATTTTTCTTAAGCAGAACACATGTCTAGCCGTAACTCACAATTCGAAACGTTAGACAGTTATCAAATACCCACAGCTTGACCAGGCCCGTCCCTGAGCCAGGGAGTAAAGGTCATAGTCATACTCATAATCATAGTTCCATCCTCACATTAAAGGGTTATCAACAAACGCCTGCGAAATGCAAATGGTTGAACTGATTCAATAGTATTGAACCCTAATTAATCATCAAACTTCTTATAAGGGTTTATAAGGGTTTTCCTAATCAATCATCAAACTTCTTATAAGGGTTTTGGGTCAAGCGAATTCAACAGAGCTTACGCAGGCTTGGCTAGCCTCAAATATTCGTGCTCGGCTCGGCTCTATTAGCCTCAAAAGGGTTCATCTTGTGTACACGATAAGGCAAGAACAATGCAACAAATAGGCAATCATATTTGTCTCAAACTCTCAATTACCAAATTAGACTCAAACAATCACATAAAATTATTCTTGCTAAAGAATATCAACGTAAAATGCAAAGAGAAAGATTTAAGCAACAAAATCAAGCGTTATAATTTTCATAACTTGAGTAACTTATAATCAATAGTTCAAGAATCCACCTTAGAAGAACCCTAAATTGACTATACTGGGAATTAAATCAACGATAAACCCTAGATAGTAAAATTGATAATCTGCAATTTGATCAGGAATAAAATATATCTTACCTTAGAAATTGCTTCAACGGAGGAGAGAAAGCTCTAAAGGCGCTCTAATGGAGAATTTGGAGTACGCGTTTCAACGGAGGAGAGAGAAAGAGGAGGCGGGTGCAGCTATTTAAAGGCGTAAAAAAACGAATACTCCAGGACCCATTTTTATTATCGGTTTTCCGTTTTTTGGTTTTTTTCCTTCCGTTACAAAATTATAAAAAGGGAAAGATTAATCATACTATTATATTGTAAACATCAAAAATATTATCAATGGTTTGTATTCTTTTCATTAATTTTTAAGGTAACGAAATTTTAAAATAACCCACCAAATCTTAACTTTTGCGTTGTTTTACTCCCTCCATTTTTTTTAAATTACATTGATATGACCGATACTTATATAAAGCACACGTGTAGACGTGTAGTCGTGTGCTTGTGTAGAGGATAGGATCTTCGATAGGAATCTTATCAGGTTTTATTTGGTTAGTTATTAATTGGTTTTTCTCCTTTTTTTTTTTATAATTTATAGTACGGAGTAATATATAAATTGAAATCGGTTTTGGGTGATAAATTTTTCTTTCCCAAAATATCCCACCCATCTTTTAGTTTCTTTAAAAAAATAACTACCTTCATTTTTTTATAAAAAAAAAAAACTACCATCAATAAAATAAAAAAAAAAAATTTAAAAACCTACCATCCTTTATTTTAAAAAAAAAAAAAAACACTACAATACTATTTTTTTTTTTTTTTTTTTTTTGGAAGTTATATCTTTCTATTGTCTCCATGATATCATCAATTTTTACACTTAATTAATATTTTTTTATTATAATTTTTTTGAAAGATTTTTTAATTAGAACAAGGTAGATAATATTTCATGAAAAAAAAGTGAGAATTGAGTTATATAAATTTCTTATAATACACACGCAACTTGTGCATGTCTCATAGCTTGTTATTTTAAAGAGAAAAAACCTTGTTGAATAAGAGAATCTTACAAAACAATCCGTCTCAATTACATGGAAAAGTCACTTTGAATGGTGGAAGAAGATAAGAGAACCCCACCTCATGATTGTTAGAAAACAATTCTTACTACTCCGTAGTTCACTACACTAAATATTACGGGTCCTTAATGAGTTTTTTTTTTTTTTGTTTTTTTTTTTGGAAGAAACATAATGAGTTATTTCAAATAATCCTTTTTCTATGAATTGGTATGTACCTGCATTAAACTTTTTTGAGTTTCCCATTGAAGGGATACGAGCATTTCTTGGTCTCTACTAAGTTGAGTCCACTTTGGACTCAACTAAGGGCAAAGTAGTAATTGTCCCTTATCTTTGTTGTTTTATCTGAATAAACCTAAAGGACTGGTGGGGCCCACAGCAGGTAAATTAAAAAAAAAAAAGGAGTAAAAGAGGGAAGAGAGAGAGGTAATAAAAGGTTTTGAAATTTGAAACAAAAAGGGAAGAGAGAGAATATCCCATAGAAAAGAGGGGAACACAAGAAGACTGAGAAAGAAAGTGTGAGAAAGAAAGCAACGTAGAGTGATAAAGAAAGCAACGAAGACAGTGGTGAACGGTGAACGGCGTGTCGACGGCGAAGGACAACGACCACTTAATTCCGGCGAATCTCCTCCTTAATTGTAAGTTTTTCTACATGCAGTTTCGAAGTTAGGGTTTATGGGTAATTTGGGGGAATTTTAGTAATTTTGTGTTCTATTATGCATGTTATGCGAGTTTATGCTATATAGTTGTATGTAGGGTTTTGGAGTGGTGTCTTGAAATTTGGGGGAAAAATTGTTGTTGTCGTAAAATGGTGGACAGTGGTATTAAAATAGAGTATTTTCGAAGGCTTGATCTGAGTATAGTATTAATATATGTAGAAGTAAGTGATTTGCAATTTGATTAGTTATTTTTTTTAGGGTTTGTCGGACTCTTGATTAGTTATTTTTTTTATTATTGTTATAATAATAAAAAGCTTTAATTTAATAAGTTTTCTGGTTTTTATTATTGTTAGTACCCTTTATTCCCATTACCAAATTGAATTTTTTGTTATACATGGACTTTTTTTGTAGGTTGGTAGTGCCTTTTTTTTTTTTTTGGTGAATATGTAATTAAAGTTATTGTTGTACCATTAATAATGTGGTTGGTACATATAATTATGTTGTGTTTGTATGGTAATTATATTGTGTTGTGGTATGGTAATTATGTTGTGTTGGTATGGTAATCTGTACCATCAACAACGCTTTTAATCATAGCTGGTATGTTCTGAATTATATTTCGAAAAATTGTAAGAAAAGTTTATATGAGATGAGTTTATTATAATACCTTTTAATGTAGATGTACGAAGTATTTTATAAAAGTAATGGAACAAGTATGTTGGAGTTTTTCTTGTGTTGTTTTTTATTATGTATGATTAGGCGGGGTGAATCAAAAAATTTGATATTCATTCTATTAGATGCTGGTGTTTGTCTTATTTGTGTATTTGTATTTGATTTGTGTATTTGTGTTGGTTGTCATCCTAAAACATCTAAATGTCTTGTGTGTGGGTGTCATACAACTGCGGCCATGGTGTTTAAGAAGGGCGACTCTTCATTTGGACCACGAAGTAGTATTGGGGTGAGTAAATTGGATAGTGTTATATTTTATTGGTATTATGTGTAATTTTAACCTGTTTGTTATATTTTAACTTGTTTGTTAGTCCCTTAGGGTACAACTTTATTGATTTGTGTATTTGCAGGCCAGTGTGCGTGAGATAATGAGGGATCAACCTGCTTGTTCTAGCAATCCTGCTCCTCGCAAAAGGAAGCATGAAATTAATTTGGAGCCGGAAGCAAATGTTGTTTATGATGATGATGATATGGAATCCGACAGTGAGGATGATTTTTCTCAAGATGAGGATTATGTCGCTACTAGTGAGGATGTTATATTCGATGATGATGAAGCAATGAGGGAAACTATTCCGGTCCGGCGAAGACGCATTCCAAATGTTGAGGAAACGCGGAGGGGTGTTGGTCGGAAAAAATCTGATGTACTACCACCTAGGGCACCACCCAAGGCAGCATCTAGGCCACGACCAAGGGCACCACCTACGGCATCTCCCGCCCCACTGCCGTCTAGTAGCAGAAAGCGGGCTAAAGTTCCTGTACACCCACACCAGTTGATAAGCGAGGTGTGTGTGAACTACCTGTACATTTGACAAGGTAAAGTCGTATCCCCTAATCAAAAGTAGTACCTAAATCCTCTAACTAAAGTAGATAGGGAAGTAGGGTCGATCTCCACAGGGAAACAAGTCTTTTTACTCCTATTTAATTATTATAATCTAAATTATCTAAGTAACCAATATTTATCTTCGAATAAGAAACTAAACTACTAAGATTGAGAATAGAGAGAAAACAATATATAAGAGGATCTAGGGCATAGGTTCACCAATAAATAATACTCCAGGGTAGAATATAATAATCATTCATCAATGCATATATTAATCAGATTATAAAGGGCTTTCGCTACGTATTATAATCACACAATTAATTTACCGGTATTAAATCTCATATTTCGAATCTCGAATTAACCATTTATAAATTAACCTGCCTATTGAAACTAGACCTAAACATCAATTCTCATCTGTCGAATCTCGAATCAATATTGTTAAACTCATGCATAAAAGATCAGGCCTAATCTAGTCACAGAGCATTAAATCAATCAATAGGAAATTAATCTAGCATTGATAATTAACAACAATAAATTACCCCTTCATATTATTTATGGATCCCCACAAACCCTAGAAATAAAACTACTCACACATAATTAAATCTAAACTAATCAAAGTAATAAAGCAAGACATGATAAAAAGAATAAAGTAAATAACTAAGATTAAGAGAAGAGAAATCGTTACCAAAATAAATATGGAATTAAGAGTAGAATTAAGAACAAAGGATTAAGAGAAAAGAAATCTAAGAGAATAATTAAGAGAGTAAAGAAAGAGTAAAAAGAAGAAGAAGAGATACTAAAATCGTATTACGGAGGAGTATTTATACTCCGTACAAAAATCCTAAACTAAAACAAATTAAAACGACGTTAAGCGTCCACTAATAAATACACGCGCCCGATCGGGCGAGGCACCGCCCGATCGGGCGCGTCTTTTTATCCTTACTACTAATCTCGCGCCCGGCCGGGCGCGTCACCGGGCGCCAGCCTAAGCTTCTCCCGCCCGGCCGGGCGCGCCTCCGGGCGCCAGCCTTTTTGGCCGGGCGGCTCATTTGGGCCACTATTTGGATTTCGATTGGGTTCCAATTCTTCGGGCCAATCTGGGTTTCCTCTTCCGGTCTTGAATACTCAGTCCAAATGCCTCGGTATCACTTATACCGAGCCCTTAATCACCGGTTCGATGGCTCTAACCAGCCCTGGGCTATAGAATCTGGTCGTGCTTCTCCAATGTTCGTGATTGCTCCAAAATATCTCCGGAAAATACTCCAAAAGCATAAATCCCTGCAAAAGTCAACCAAATCTACGAAAACACTAGAAAACACCAATTAGTAATAAAAGTGGCTCTAAAGAGCCAAAAACACTACTAATTATGACCAAGGGACGGGGGTAAAATACTATATAAAATAGACACATCAACATTATTGTTTGTTTGTTTCTGCACTATCGCTGATTTTAAGCCAGTTTATTTTTGTTAGAAACTAAATGTGTGGACGCTTTTATTTGCTACTTTTGATATTGAATTGCTTGTGATCAATTACAATACTTAAATTGATTTTTTTTTTTTTATTTATAGTCATTACTTACATTGAGGTTATTGTTTGGGATAATATGGGAGTTGTCTTTATGTTTTGGGGTTTGCTAAGTTTTGTTGGTTTCGCAAGTAGGGCATCAAATCTTGATAATTGAATAGGCTTGTCTATCACGGAGTAATTCTATCATGCTTCATCCTAGTGTTGTGAATAATGTGCATAAGGAATTATTTTCAGTGGTGGTCTTTTGTGAACTATATCTGTCAATTTATTATGCCCTATGGCTAGTATAGTTCTTTTTATTGTATACAGAATACATATTCTATCACTTGGTTGATAGCTTTCCACTGTACTGGGTTATCTTATTTGTTTTACTATGGGGTCATTTTGATCTTTGAGTTAGACATTTTGAAATTTAGAACCAAAGATGGAAGACAAAGTATGGAGAAACTCTAAATCATTAATGTGTTTACCGAATAACACAGCCCCAAAAAACCCAAACCATACCTGTCCTCAAATTCCCAAAAATAGTTTTGTGATATATTTAAGAGAGCCTAATAAGCTATTATGTCCCTTACTAAAGCTCTAGTCCTTCCCCACCTCTTTTGTGATTCCTTACGTCGACGATCATCCTGACATCCATCCGGGTGTTTGGGAGTTCTTCAAGTGGTGTTCAACTAAGTTGCGAGAATCTGGTTCTAGCAATTTGTTTCCGAAAAATTTACTTTCAGTATTAGATCCTACTCCCGATCTCCAAGTTCACAATCCAGTGGTCTACAGTTTCCCAACTTCCCCCGCTACGTTGTTTGTGGCACCCAACACCGATTCTCTCCATGTAATTCGAGTGGATTCCACTTGCCACTTGTTATGCTTCGGTGTTGCAAAGAGGAGAATGTACTACAAGCCACGACATTACTTACAAGTAGATCTCCATTGTGAATGTCTGCCCGACGCGAATAATGCCAAGTTGATCCCTAGAGGTACAACTGCGCTGCACTGGAATGCGAGGGGTGTGGATCGTCCTTCATTCATGCACAACTTTAGAACCTTATTCAATGAGCTCCGTCCAGTTGTGTGGGTCATTACCGAATCTCGAGTGGATCGAGAAACCCTTGTGAAACTTGTTGCTGAAATGCCAGGGAAGTATCGTGTCATGTGTACATGTCCTCATGGGTGCCCTTGTGGTGTCCTTGTTGTTTGGAACCGTCTATTTGAACCAAATTTCGCAGATGCTACAACTCTCACCACCAACCTGTACTACAATGAGTTGTTTCAGGTTTCTTTCTGTATAAGGTAATTGGTTGGTGTCTAGTTATACCAACTCAGGTAATTGTGCTACTAATACAATGATATATGCATTCTGTTGGTATACCAACTAATGTCCAACGTTACTTTATGCAACACTATCAGGCTAAAGTTGCAACAACTCAAGTATGGACATGTCTAGATCAGTTGACTATATATCCACCATTCGACACAATAAAAGGGTGTATTTTGTAAAATTTAGTAAAAGAAAAATTATGCTTCTGGAATTCTGTTGTTATTGTATAATTTTTTATGGATATCGGCCTAATTTTATGTATTACTGCTGTAATTTGTATTACGGTTATTGTTGCTACTATGTGGTATCACGTTTTGTTGTAATTCTTAATCAATATGTTTGTTTGGTATGATATCATTTCACTTGGACGTATATATATATATATATATATATATATATATATATATATGTTTCGTACATATTGTACACCATCAACTATTTCATTAAAGTGAATTAAGTGTGTGGTTTCCAAATCATAAACAAACCGAAACATAAGTGAATAAATTGATGTGATTAAATTCAATACAACCATCACAAGACTTACTTGTTACATGATTCAAATTCAAATGAATACAACCACAACTAATATGGTAATTAATAATGCCTCGGTATGTTGGTAATAAAAAACCTATTGTTGGTATTAATCATATACCATCACACCATATATTGGTATTTACATCATAACGTCAACCATATGTTGGTATTTACATCATACCATCACACAATATATTGGTATGTGTTTTATACCATTACACCCTATGTTGGTATTTACTATTTAGGAGTGAGCTTAAATTGTATAACTACAGATGAAGGCAATAAAATTGATAAAGGCAATGTGAATGGTTAATGAAACCTGAATTACTGCATACAACTAAGTACTCAACAGCTTGTGAAATGAATTTTTTACAAGCATATTAAGTAATTAATCAATTATTATTCCTAGAGAAATTAGAATGAGTTTGTATGGGCGTGTTGGGGACAAAGCCAGGATTGATAAATTGGCCACCATCCCCAAAATGCAGTTGTCCTTGGTACGCATTCTTAGTAAAGTAACCAACCGCCTCACTTTGCGGATTGATATGAATCCCACCAGCTAATACCCTTCCGTTCAACGCTGAAGGCCCCCCGCTCCCAATTCCACCATAATATCCTTGGTTGACCTACACATATGTGGTAAATGTTTATTTGTATCATCTAATACACCAAAATCAAAACGCAAAGGTAAGACATTGAATGTATTACTTAACTAGCCGACAAATACCTGACTATTGTGAATTAAACCATTGTTATGCTGCTGTTGGAGGTGTAACATTTCCCCCCTAAAATGAGAAATGGGATAATGCTGAGTAGGTAACACGTTGTTGGGGAAACAAACCTGCACGCAATACTCTTTGTTAACAACACTGATTAATGAAAATAATGAACATATGACATACATGATACACTTTTATACCCAAATCAGAAAACCTTACTTGTTGCAACTCCGCCGGATGTTAGGGATGATGTTGCATAGTCCCATGATCATATTGTAAGTGATCATCATGCCCCTTGGCCTGTTTCTTCTTACCACATGTCTTTGGAACCTTGGCTTTGGCCTTTTCTGCTGAGGATACAAATCTTGTTGTTCGAGGTATGCCTTTGTTATTATTACCTCCTCGAGGTTCTGGATCTTTCACACATGTGGAACTGGGTGTGTCTAAGGAACTTGCAACGCTTGCTTTATTAACTGAGCTTGGGGTTTTGGGAGTTGGAGGTGTAGCATCTTTCACTGCCTCCACATCAACACTATGCCTTTCTACCCCACCGGAACCTTGGCCCGACCCTTCTGCCAACACACAAAGTTCATCCACCTTAATGTTCATTAGCTGAATCAAGTCCATCAAGACTTCAACGGCTTCATCTGATGCCGAACCACGCAATACAACAGGTTCAAGGGCTAACATCAACTTATCATATCTTCGAACCTCTTCTGTTTTTTAGGCATCATGATAGGCAACTTTAACAAGAGTGTGTTTCCTACTAATATCCTTTCTCCACCTGTCTAGTATGTACATGGGAGGGACATTAGTTACTCCACTCATGTCTAAAACCTTGATTATGTGCCTACAAATTATCCCATGACATTCAAAGTGGCGACAATCACAGTACGCCTCCTGTCTCTCTGTGTTGTACAAAACAGTATAGTCCTTCAACCGACCTTTGAGAGGAGTCTCCTTCTTTTTTTTCTTGCAATATATCCATACACGGTATGAGAACACATACTCCTCCTCTTTATGTGACACCGACTTCTTTGATACAAGAGTAACATATGCGACTCGGTTGCATTGGTTTTGCACTTCTACAAACTTTGCATCCGTGTACAACTTATGAAATTTACGTTCCAGCCCAAATTCTGATATCAATGGCCTCACAAAACATGTACAATTTGCATCCGCTTCCTTCTCATCGTTTGCTCGGCTTTCCAACGCCTTACAGTAATTAGGAGCAAACTCACATAGTCGGGTGTGCCTTTTAATATAACCATCGAAAAAGCTATTTATGCTCTCAACCCTTTGAGTTTTCTGCATTCCTGCCCAAAACACACCTTTCACATATGCGGGAATCCACATCTCTTTCCTCGTATAGGCCTATCCAAATAAATATGGCATTTTAACAATTAACAAACCCTTTAACCATCAAATGAAGTCCTATAACTCAACATTTAACAGGATATGGAGATAGGCAAAGTTTTGGGAGATGGAACATAACTAGGGAATGAGGGTAGGATGGATTGAAGAGATATATATTGGAGAAGAGGAAGGGGATCAGAAAAGAGGAGAATTTACAGAAAGTGTTTGTTACATTGCAAACACATCCTATTTTTAAAGATATTGGAGTACCAATTATCTAATACATTATCTAGTGCATAAACAATTTTATGTTGTGGTAAAATGCTTCATTTCTTGTAATTTCTTAAAATTACTTGAGTTATTGTGGTGCTCTTATCTAAAATAACTAATCAGGCCTGTTTATCAGCATTAATAGGAATGCTTCATTGTGAATATAGGAACCATTGTAACTTGAAAAGGCCTTCGTGTTAACAGATTTATGTCTTGGGTTCACCAAATATGTATCTATGGTAAAGACTCAACAATATTTCGTAATATTCTATCATAGTATATGTATCTATATGTCATACACATGGAAGATATAACATCAAACAAGTGATAGGAAACATTAATAGATAGACTCAAGTGATAGGGCAACAAATCCTATGTTGGTATTTACTTTATACCACCATAACCTATGTTGGTATTTGTAGCATACTATTATATACTATGCTGGTATTTATACAGTATAAGGTAATTAACACTTATCATAGTTATAATGTAGAATAGGAGTATGTTATGATCGACTCGGCCTCATAAACAAACTACTATCAAAAGTATCAGTTTCATGTGAATTTTTTGTACCAGCAAGCTTTAATAGAAACTAATAATAACTAAAAATTAAACAACTCGGTAACAACACAAATCCTATAAACAAGAACCTGAATAAAAAAAAATAAACATGGGTAGATTTTTTTCTGCACACAATTTCATCATTACTAAAATAATTTCAACCTGAATTTCATCATCCAAACAATTTCTTAAAAGCAAACAGAAAATAAATCCACACTTCCAAACATAAGTGCTATAAGATCTTGTCTTCCCACCACCTATACGCACAACACCAAATCCCTCTTGGTTGCCATAACTACGATAATAATTATTCATGTCATCCCAAGTACTAAACTCCATTCCTATTTATGGGGGTACTATTCCTCCCACTACACATCTACCTGAACTTTCTAAGCTTGCATTATATAAATCCACACTACATTCGCCCTCGGTAATGGTACATTCAGCAGGAGGGTCTTTATTCAAGTCAAAACCCTCCCCTATATCATTATTCAAATCGTCAATATTCAAATCATAATGATCACTTTCATCACCGTCAGAACTACTATATGAGTTGCAGCTAAGGTATGTGCCTCCTTGTGTATCATGGTTCGGGTGCACAACATTACACTCCTAACCAAACCAAACAACAAAATTAATGAACGCATATTCTTCAATCATAATAAACCAAGAAAAGAACACCACAACAAGATCAACAGAAGTCATGAAACAGCAAATAGTAGACAATTCCTCCTAATATTTCATGCATGGTTGTTGGTATTACCAGTACGTACCATTAATACCAACAACCATGTAGATGGTATACAAACGTTAACGTACACTTTGATTGTTCCTACATGTAGATGATATGGTTGCATAAAAAAAAGATAACTAACTATAAATCAAATACAAATTAATCAATTACTGAAAATTACACTTGATCACGCATATTGATCAATTTCACTATATTGTTCAATTCCTCATTTCTCAATAACAAACAAATGTCACAATTCTCAGCATTACAATTTATCAAAACATTCTCTATAATAATGAACTTACAGCAAACCGAATTACCATGATCAAAATCAATTACAATTTTTGGAAAACAAAAGGAAAACAAATCAAAATAATAACTTACCTCATTCATCTCATTGTCTTTATTCCGCGAATTACAAAAATTCATTCCCCTACAAACCCGCACCTAATGTTCTTCTATTTCAGATCTAAAGTTGCAGCTCACTCAATTTTTACAAATTAATTACTCCAATAATAAGAGCTTCTCACAAAATTGAGGCCTAATCTTCTTCTATTTCAGATCCACAGTTGCAGCTAGCTCAATTTTCAGAAATTTATTACTCACAAAATATAAGAGCTTCTCTTCTCTGAAATTTTGGGACTGTACAACCCTTTAGAGCTTCAATTTACTGTTTTGTATTTTTCTCTTTGCTTTGGGTGGGGGGATAGGGGAGGGAACCCCATTAATTATTTCACCAAAATTTGGGAGGGAAAAAATTGGGGAAAATTTTTGGGATTTTTTTGCCCGCCATAGATTCATTGTTGTGGCTGGTGAAATTTTGGGGAGGAGAATCTAAGAGTACAAAGTGGTCCCTTTCTCTTTTTCAGCTTTTTTGTTTCATTATGCCTTTTTCATTTTATTTATTTATTTATTTTATCTAGTTGAGTCCAAGTGGACTCAACTTAGTAGAGACCAAGCATTTCCTGAAGGGATACTTCCTTCAATTTTCTAATATTCTCTAATTTTACATTTGTAATCCCAACTATTTCTACTTTTATTCGGATAAATTTTGACTAAATTTTTATTTATATATCCTCACTTATCATACATACTAATCATATTCTTCAATAAAAAAAATTATATATATTAAGGGTCTGTTCACTTCAACTTAATTCCAGTTCAGTTCAGTTAAGCTCCAATTAGTTCAGTTCAGCTCCTAATTTCCTTCCCTCATAAAATATTCATTTCGACTTTATTCAGTTCAGTTTAGTTCAGCACCAATCAGTTCAGTTCTATTCATTTTCAATCAATTCAGATCAGTTCATTTCAATCTAGCTCAGTAAATGTGAACATGCCCAAACTCAAACTCTAATTATTCATCTTCACAACTAATAGCTTGTTAACCGTTAACAGCCAACAACAACTCAGATTCTGTTCTCTTCGGATTAATTTCAGTTCAGTTCATTTTCTAATTTCCTTCTCTCATAAACAGTTCATTTCACTTCAGCTTAGTAAATCAGAACAGGCCCTAACATCTATCTCCACAATTATATATTGCTAAACATGCCTAAAAGTATAGAAAAACTGTAAATTACTTCTAATTTTCATTTTTTAAAATTGTCAACAACTATATTCTCCGATAAAAGTTTCCCCAACCGCTACATTGTCAAACCCAATTTTTTTTTTTTACTTAAAAACTAATTAAACACGTCCTAAAATTCAAAATTTTGGTAGAGGCCTAATCAATAATAACTCTAAGCGATGCGTAGTTTCACACTTTCACCCACGACATGGCTTGATGAATCATGGGCATCAGCCACCCTCCTCTCTCCAAGGAGAATGTCGAATAGGATAATGGTCAGTCAACTATAATGTGAAGCATTATGTATAAACAAAATTTTCCATGTACTAAAATTTTCCAACTGCATATTAACAATTCACAATCTAGTTCAGTACTATCTTGAAGTTTTGGTTGTTATAACCCATATTGCAGAAATAATTTTTATTGGCTAAAATTGTACAACACCACCAACAACAAAGCCTTAGTCCCAAAATAATTTGGGGTTGGCTAAATCGTCATAAATAACCCTGCGATATAAAGAATGGGACATATAAGATAATAATTTGAAAGAAAAAAGGTGAGCAAAAGAAAAGACCATTCCATTCTTTATACAAAAATTCATCTACATCCAACACTTTCATCATTTACAAGCACTGGTCTAATATGTTAATCCGGAAAACAAAAATTACTATTACAAAAGTTGAGACCAAATCTTAAAAAAATAATTTTGGTCAACATAGCATATTACTAATCCCACTTTTATACAGTTGGTATTGAAGGAGTTGATACCTAGAAGCAAAACTATAAGATAAATTCACCAATGCATCAGAGAACCTTGGCATCCTTACCTGCACAATAAGATATTTTCAACACAATAAGCGAAATACGGCCAAATACATGAATTTGGAAACCAGCCATTAAAGTTTGAACTAAATTTGTATAACTAATTCCAACAATGCTACAGGATCTGCAAACTGCATTTTATGGAATAATTGGAGTGTGCATAAGTTAAATTTAAACAATAATAATAGGGTTATGTATGTTATTAGCTGAAAAAACAAAAGATAAGTTCAGTGTTTTTTGAAAAAATAATTATAAAAGGAGAAGCAAAATTAACAGTCATTACAGATGCAGATAAAAGACAAATGTGAAGGGCTCAAACGGCAAAACAAAATGTAGATCAGACACGGTGTTTAAATAGGATCACGATAATGATGACAATAAAATTGGATAAATTAATAAAATTAAAAAGTTGCTCTTGCCACATCCAAATGAGCAGCAAAACAAATAAAAGTCCCAATAGAAAATTAGGCATTCAAATTTAAAACAAAAGTCCCGCAAAAAGCTGCTGACTGCTGATATATCATGCATCCAAACAAACTTAACAACCCTAGCAGTCACAAATCACAACAGTGTCCCTCACTCCCTCCCTCTCCTTCCTCCTATCTCTCTTTTTCTTATATGTCATTCAAAAATGTAGTTCCCGTGAAATTCTGAGGTCCATTCAGCTAAAAAAATTCTTGGAAGTATAAAGTATAACGATTTACGAATCATAAAGTAGGTCAACCATTAGTATCTAGGCGTGTGGAAACAAAAACTTATGTAAGGGCCCTTGAACTGATAGGTAATCATTACACTGTATAACACGGAAACGACTTGAATACCAAAAACGGAAGCATATCAAAAAAAGGGAAAACCTAAAGTCACAGGCATCTCTAGCTTCATTTGCACAAAAACGACAGTATTCAAAAACGTTACGGACTTTGGGGACTCAGAAACTATGACCAGAAAATTTTGTGCTTCCTAGATAATATCAGTACATGTCAGAATGTTCACTTAAAGATGAAAAAACAGTTCTTGCTTTAGCAATCACCAATTATGTCATCCAATATCCCAAAACACACACTCTACGTTCAGTGATGCAAGCATCACACTGTAACCATGGAAACAAGGTGACAGCCACACAATAATCTTTTAGCTTCTAAATACATCAATATAAAATTTAAAAACTAAGAAAGAAAAATAAATGTTTCATGACTAAGGCTTTGTTCTTCACCCAAAATTCCTAATCTAAACTTATTATCCTTTATTTTAAGTTTAAAACTTATTTTAACTATTGACCTTCAACTGAGCTTACTGGCTCTCATCTGTCCTTACTTTAAGTTGTAAATTAAACTTGGTATCCCTTATTCAACCTTTTGGGACGTTAGTTAGAGCTAAGAGTGTGTTTTAACTGTACAAGAGAAGGAGAGGGAAGAGAAAGGGTGATCTTGCATTTTCACTTCAAATTGTTTCTGACATTATAAGGACTTGGAATCTTGAAAACAGAAGATATATGAATCCTTTTTCATGTTTCCAAGCTCTATTCATACAGCGTTCAGGTCCTTTAGTTAAACAATGGATAAAAATCCCAGAATAAGGAGCATGGAGTAATATAAATGAAGTCACCACACAATAAATATTTAATCAGATAAATGTAATACGGAGTAAAATAAAGTCTTTCTTTGGCATGTTCAGGGGCATTTTAAAACATATTCCATAGCACATTCACTTCTTATCTTAATCACTCAAAAGTCTGGTGTTACTTTCAACGTAGTTTCAAGCATTAAAATTTGTAACCAAAGCCTGCTACAATCAAGCCCTAACCGCACGGTTACCAGCATCATTGTAAACCTTGTATAATAGAGCATCAACATAGATCACACAAGGTATAGAGCATCATCTCCAGTCATTTTATGGCATACATGATAAGAATAAAGGAAGGAGATTCTCTTTGGATGAGTAAGTCAAGCTATGCCTCAATCCCTCACAATTAATATCTTTTCTCACCCACTACAAAGAGTAGACATTAGAAATACAAGTCTACAAGAAAATCTCTTCTTTCCTTTAGACTTTGTTCTATAATCTAATTAAGCTTGGGCACAAATTTATTTTCATTTTTTTTATCATCTCATTACATGCCAGACAAATTTTATCACATAGTTTCTATCACACACAATTTACAACTCAATCAGTAAAATTTTACAGAAGAGTAGGGATGTGCTTACGGCTTACCAGTCTTTATACTGCAGCTACAAATGAGTTTATAATGACTGGTTCCGCTCATCCTTACCATATATGCGCTGAAGTTCCCGGGTCGCAGCCAGGAAAGATTCTGACAAACATGAAAAAGAAAGAATATGAGAAATTGCAAACTCCATTAAAAGAAATATTATTAATAACAAAGGTTGGACTAATTGTTCAATAAAAAAAAAAAAAAAAATGAAACAATCAATTTAAACTGCAGTCACCTTTCCAAAGCCTGAATGATTTTTGATTGATGGGAGAACCTGTTATTGTTTGTATAACATCAAACAGCATATTCTGTGGAGTATTCCTAAGCTCTTGAACAATCCCGTAAATGGTTTTCCCGTTCTCAAAGTATATGTGATTGTTGGGATGTTTGGTTTTGCACCCAGCATGACGCTCATACTCATAAGCATTAATAACCTAAACAAACAGATAATAAATCTGCTCATCAGATCAAATGCCGGCCCAAATTTCCAACAAGAAGTATAAAGAATAGAATACAACAGACCTTGGAAAAGTTGCATGACTGACATCCACAAAGATATCCAGAACCTTTTATGATGCCACGGAGCTCCTTCTAGGATATAAAAGTACAGTAATATCACCATTAATAAGCTAAAGCCAAAAGGAGACTTTGATACTAACAGCCCAACTATGACCCATCTTCTCTAAAGGTCCAAATTGCTGATTAACAGAATGGTCTTAACTTTAAGGGGTGCAATTTCATATTGATCTAATGACTGATACCCTGAAGAAAAAGTCAATTTGTTCTGCTTCCTTCTGCCTTCCCACTCCCTTTCCAACTAAAGCCCATATTCCTACCCTCCCAAGTCCCAAACACCCTTACTAGCTCTAACTCCCAAGTCCCAACCACCCTTACTAGCTCTAACTCCCAATGCCACCTGAGAACTAACATCTACCAGACCACCATCAGAAAAAGAAGCACACCGTTGACAGCTTCCATGCCCTCTTCGACCTACTCTCTTTCTTACCCCCACCATACTCATCTTCTTATCCTTCTTCCTTTAAATCTCCTCCCACTTCCTCTACATGTCACCATACCATACCCTTAAGCCAGGTAAATGCTTCAAAACTATCAAAGTACACCAAAAGTTCATATCAGATTTCAATAACTTCAAAAAATAAATCATATTGGCCAAAAAAAACCCTATAATAAGTGCCACTACCCCAACCATTTAATCTTAGCACAGCCATAATAATCAAATATCTCGTTGCCTCTATTTCCACTTCTTATTTTAGTCTCCATAATCTATATGCCATCTCAAAGCAAAAGCTTAAAGCTTGATTCTGTCATCATAACTGGCAATTATATGAAAAATAGCAAAATCAATGACATCCCCAAATTTAGAATAATAAACAAAAGCTAGGCTAGGAGGAAAGAGAGGGGGGAATGGATTTATAAAGGGATGAGCTACGCTACAAGGATAACCAAGGAATGGGGTTGCTGAAAAGGGATGCAGGTGCTACTTTTCTGATCAGGAAACGAGTTGCCAGCAAGACCAAGTGAGAAGCTAGACAGGAAGGGCAAGATAGGGAAGAGGTGGGGGTACAAGTTCCAAATTTTAATATATAAAACAAAATAGAATAAAGAAGGAAAATTTGTCAAAAATAAACCAACCTTTTAGCTGTTAAGTCGAACTTTTGATTAACTATGAGTAATTCAATCTTTGTTGGGTATTTTCCAAAAATGAGTTATGACCTGGTAGTAACCCGGTGTAAAGGTTAAACATGCCATGTGTTAATTTGTAATTAGTTTATTTATTTTAATTATAAATTAATTATTTTTAAAAAAAAAAAACTCTCCCTCTTCCTCTCTCTACAGCTGTTTCTCTCTCCTCTCCATAAACCTCAACTCCTCTCCCTCCCCTCCACCAATCACCACTACTTTCTCTCTCTCCTCTACCAGTTACCATCCCCCCTTTTTTTTTTCTCTCTTCTTCTCCACCACCCCTTCTCTCTTCCCTCCACCAGACCCCCCTTTCTCTCTTCTTCTCCTTCTCCTTCTCCCTCCACAGGCAGACCTGTTTTCAGTAGTGGCTTCAATTGAGAAAGAGGCAGACCACCTTGCAATGACCATGGAAAAGGCAGCCGCAGATGCAGACGTAGATACGCCGGCCATTTTCTCCTCTCCTCTTCATGTCTAATCTGCATAGACCACCATCCTTCAAACCCCACCATGGTCCATGGACTGCCACTTATTCATTCATTTAATAGCGGCAAAACCACCAAATAAACTCCACCCAAGTTGCTTCATCAATTTCTATCAATTGCAAACCCTAAACCCCTTTAAACCTTGAAGGTTGATCAGCTAGTGCAGGCTACTTCCCAGTCTTAGGAGGGGTTTGGAGGAGAGAGAGTGGGAGGAGAAAGAAAGGCTGAGGGAGATAAAAAGGGAGAGGTGGGGCGGCGGTAATGGAGAAAGTTGTTGGTTGTTTTGGGTGGCTTGAGAGGGGTTGCGATGGTTGGATGGCTTGGGAACTTGCTGATTATTTAGCTTGCTGGTTACTGGTAAAAAAACCCATTGAAAGTTATTACTTAAACATAGGTCGACTTACTCATAGTTAATCAAAAGTTCAACACATTGTGAGCTAACCGCAAAAATGTTGGGTTTTTTTTTTTTTTTTTTTTTTCCAAAACAAAATGGAAGCAGTTTACAAAAAGGCCAACCAATCTAGCTATAAATGCGGCTCTTTTTAACCTTATTAACAGGCTAGTGCAGGTGAGGACTGTTTTGAAAAGTTACCCCCAAAGGAGTGCCGGTGAGAATGATTTTGAGATGACACCTCCAAATGTGGGACTACTACCAATAAAACACTAGTTGGGACTGCTAACATCAATTTCCCCAAGTCAAAAATGAAAACAAAAAAAGTAGATTTACCTCTCGTGACCAAGCAATATATTTCACTGGAACCTCATCCAAAATACCAGTAGAAAGCAAACTTCTCACATTCGAAGGAAAATTGTTGGGAGGTGTCTTCTTCGTTGATTTAATGTCCTCTTTCTTCCTGGAGGTACTTTCTGCTCTAGAAGCATTAACCTGAGCAGCAACTATGGCTGCATCAGCATTCGACACAGTCAAATCCTTCTGATTTAATGTGTCAGACCTTTGAATAGAAGGTTGACCCATTAGCACTTCATAATTGCATGTGAGTGTCCCTGAAGCATCTAAATCATTATCACCATTATAGCCACCAAAGGATATTATGTTACTGTCTCCCTTGTTGAATGAGTGGCCCATGGACAATGAATGATTTTGACCTTTGCTGCTAGATAGAGCAATTGTTGTGGTGCTATCATCCCCTTTGTTGTAATTGTTAGTAGCTGGGATGGAGCTATCACCTCTGTACGTATGATTTATGGAGACCATATTATCCCCTTTGCTGAGGTTTCCCACGCAAATGACATTGTTATCCCCCTTACTAAAGTTTTCAGCCATTGGCATTATATTACAATCAGCACCACTGAATGTATTCGCCATTGACATAGTGCTAACATCAACCTTGTAGGAATGCCCCATTCCCAATGTGTTGCCAGCATCTTTACTAAATGATTGGTCAATTGATATAAAACCATTGTCTTCCCTACCATAAGAGTCCCCAACTGCTACAATATTTTCCTCCTCTCGACCATATGTCAGACCCATAGATATACCGCTATCATCTACCTTGCCATAACCATGAGCAGTTGACATAACACCCTCAGATTCTCTAGCATATGCAGGCCTTGTAGGCAATGGCAGGAAGTCCGCAGGATCTCTCACTTCACTAACTTTGACTTTCCTTATCCCACCATAGTTGATCCCGGACTTAGGATCTTCCAATGAATGAGTTATAGATAGACCAAATGAGGAATTACTCCCAAATGGATCATCCGTAACCTTTCTTCCAGTATTCAAGCTACCCATACTGACAGACGCAATATTTCTCTCATCAAAACTAGTAGACCTAATAGCATCAGTATCAAACAATTGTTCAGTAAATTGACTAGGAACCGAGTTAAAACCAGCCACACCTCCCCAAGGAGAAAGAGTAGAGGTCGGTATTCCAACAAATGAATTGCTACCGGGAACTTCTACAGCTTGCTTCTTATTCGGTAAATACCCTGCCTCACCACCATTGATAAACCATTGGTGCGAGCGCTTGGGTTCAATTCTAGTAGTATTATCATAACTTATCTCCCCATCAGTTAAACACCCACCATCCTTCGACATCCAATTCTGATAAGACTGCAACATGCAACACATATTTACTCAAAAAACTACTCTAAATCACATTCAAAATCAAACTTGCTAAAATGCACCATTAAAATCACATAAATTTTCTACTACAACATTCCATGAAATCAATATTACCCCAAAATTCAAGCTAATTAATAAAATGGTGAATTTCCTTGGATCAACTTATATAATACTTCGTAATTCAGATTGTCATGAAATTCAATTACTGCATCAATCACTATACTTCCAAACTAAAAAAATAAACTAAAATAGCCTAAAAATTACATTCAAACACAACAATTAAAATACAAATTCATCAGCAAAATTAATCAACAAAAATTGAAAATACCAAAATATTGAAAATATCAAAATAAAAAATTAATCACTGAGATTAAAGGAAACAAATGTATACCATAAATGCAGTTGTTGAGCAAACTTCACTAAGATCTTAGCACTGAAAATCACGAACACAAGTACCATCAATTCATTTACAGAAAATCACGATCATCAACAATTTCCGATCTTCGATCAAATTCGTCTACAGAAGACGAAACGACGGCGTATGCGGTGGTTCAGGAAGATTGATCGAAAAGATGACGAAAGCGGTGGTTGAAGTGATGGTGGTGTTCTAGAAGATTCTAGAAGAAGGTGAAAACCGGCGGTTGATGGCGACGGCGGTGGTGGTTGACGGAGGAGGGAGGAGAAGCAGCGTGGTGGCGGTGCGGAGTGTAGAGTGAAACTGATACTGAAAATTGAAAACGTGAGAGGATGTAAAAGATATTTTTTGGCTAGTTTTTATTTCCGCTAATTAATACAGTGGGTCTAAAATAACCTTCGCGTTTGCATCTGTTTCCTTTGTTAAATCCTAATCTTGTAAATCCTTGCGTTTGCATCTGTTTCGTAGATACTCGTTGACATAATGAGATTAACAACTAACGAATAACGATAACCATTGTGTTTGCATCTATTTCATAGTATTTGACTTGGAAATCTTCGCTGACAAAATGAGATTAATGGCAAACGATAACCTTCGCATTTTTATCCGTTTCATAGATTCTAACTTGTGAATCTTCATTGACATAATGAGATTTACGACTAAGCGATTTTAGGCAATGATAATAATTGGATTTTTTTGTAAATTACCACCCTAAAATTTAACATGTGTTGAAATAACCACCCATTTTTGTTGAAATTAAAAATAACCACCCATATTTTACAAAATTGTAGGTTTTACCATCCCTACCTATACTCCGATCAGTTTTCCGAGCATGTGCCCCACAATTTCATTATGAAGAACCCTAATTTTCAATTCAAGTTAAATTGAATGAATCAAACAACGATTACATCATTAAATTCCTAATAAAACACATTCCAAACAAAAAATATAGTATAACTTGAATTCTACTTCATTAAAACATTGCAAAATAACTAAAAAAATAAATATTAAGTGTGATCTTCAATTACCTTGCTATACAAATTGGTGTAAAAAAATTTAAGTAAGTTCTTTAAAGGGTTCGCTTGTCAATTTGCAAAACTTGGAGTAAAAATCGGTAGAATTTGTGAAAAAAATGAAGAATTTTAAGTTTGGTAGTAGTTTGTGAAACAAGGGAGGAAATAAATCGAGAAATAACTTTTATAAAAATAAAAAACAGCCGTTATGTGGGGCCAATGCTCGAAAAACTGGTCGGAGTATAGGTCGGGTGGTAAAACCTACATTTTTTGTAAAATATGGGTGGTTATTTAATTTTTTAAAAAATGGGTGGTTATTTCAATACATGGTACATTTTGGGGCGGTAATTTACAAAACATCCTTGTGAGTTAATATTTTGGTGCAAATTTAAGATACTCCATATAAAATTTTTGTTAGTATGAATATTGAGCTGGCCCAGGTTGATCTCCTAGATAAACTTGGGTTGTTTATCTAGGGCTATAGTTGTCTTTTCGCGTAAAAAGTAAGGGGTGTGAATGTCAATTCATTAGTTTACAGAATTTTGCTTTCTCACTGTCGTTAAGTCTCAATCTTAACTATGGTTGGTTGGTACGGTGTTACTTTTGCAACCAAACAACCAGCGAAGGCGCGTCAGCCGTAGTGAAGGAGGTGGGATGCTCTTCTCCTCTCATCCCCTCCATGGCCACAACAACCACCAATATATATTGCCGCTTCGCTGCGATACCGACCGGCCAAACAAAAGACACCCTAGTAGAAAAATATGTAAAGTAGGGTCATATTAATCCTTTAGGGGAAGGTATGACAAAGAGGGTGGTGGTTAATCGCCATTATTGTGGTCGCCTCTAGTGGTTGTGCGGTGGTGGTTGATCGTCATTATCGTGGTCGCCTCTAGTGATTGTGCGGTGGTGGTTAATCGCCATTATCGTGGTCGCCTCTAGTGATTGTGCGGTGGAACGGTAGGAGCACTGGATAGTCTGGTAGCAACGGTGGGTCGGTGGGCTGGGTAGATTTGGTAGGAGAGAGAATGAAGTGTAGTACTATTTTTGGGGTTGAATATGATGAATTCAAGATTTAGAGCAACTAAAAATGAAAAAGCTCCAGAAAAGTACTCTGGAGTTGAAGAAAGCATCGAAAAAAAGACAAAGTACCTTAACTCAAGTTGAGCAACTTGGGTTAACTCCTAACGACCACTTGCAAAATCGTTTGATGCTCCGTCAAAGAACTTTGCACGTGCTTTTTCAGAAAAAGTTGCATACCTCATCTTTTACCAATTGTTTATGTTATTTTTCGCTTCCCAATGCCATTTTATTACAAGAATGCCACTTGATAAACATCATTTTGTCTATCAAGGGGATCAACTTGTATTTACTCATGCATATCTATGTGAATACTAATATTGATTCATTGGATTTGCGTATGAAGCTAAGAACATTGAATTTAGGCGACTAAAAAAGCAATTTGAAATTCAAAGTTGGCCCATTGGTTGTGTACCAACATGGAATTTGGCAATTAAGGAAGCAATCTAGACTTTAATGCTGTTCAAAAGTCAAAACTAGTAAAAAATTAAAGCATAGTAAATCTTTTGTCCAAAGTTGTTGTATGATTTAACAAAGCAATACGTACCATTTTAGATCACTAGGGAAAAATTTGAGTTAAAATTCAAATTAAAAACTTAAAAAGACTTAAGGCCTGTTCCGATTCACTATTTGAATATTTTATAAGAGAAGGAAATTAGGAAATGAACTGAACTCTCAACCTTTAATGACACATATGACTATTTAATCATTTAAGGGTCTGTTCTCATACGTTGAAAATCAGTTCAGTTCAACTCCTAATTTCATTCTCTTATAAAATATTCATTTCAGTTCAGTTCAGTTCAATTCAGCTGAGTTCAGTTAATGAGAACAAGCCCTAAGCCAATATCAACTATGTTATTTATATGGAAAAAAAAATTCTTATAACTACAAACCATAAGATTTAATAAAAAAATTAACTATATTCAAAGAATAACTTAATTTTGGTTTAACAGTGACAACTGCAGTTTTAAAAAGCCTTTTAAAAAATTACCCTTTTTTTTTAGGAAAATTACCGATTGTACGTTTACAACAATAGCAACCCGGGGCAACGCCCGGGGTCACTCGCTAGTTAATCCATTAAAGATGGACGCTATAAGAGTTTAAAGTTAGTAGTTTTAGCAAAAAACACCACAAAAGTTTAAAGTTAGTAGTTTTATCAAAAGACACTACAAGAGTTTAAAGATAGTTGTTTTAGCAACACAACCATATATAAGAATAGTCCCAAATTAATTGCCAAATTTCAACTTACAAAAGTTGAGAATTTTAATTTGACTCCAAAAAATTACCAAAAGATATCAATGATTTTAAGACAATTTACAAAATTAAAGTTTTTAATGAAAAAATTCATTTTTTTTTACTACTTGATTGATAGGTTAAGCATGTAGGGTCTAGATTAACGGGTTGTCGTTTAACCCATTTATATAACCGGCTTATGTGTGTCGGTTTGTAATTGAAAATTTCAACCCTGATTCGTGCTGGGTTCGGGTCAACCCGAATGTAAATGAATCCAAAATTCTTGATCTAAATACGCTTATTTCGAATCGGGGGTTCATATCAAGTTATCGTGTTGTATCAGCTTTTGACAAAGTTGATTTTTCCTCTCAAACACTAAAAAAAATACTCTCTTTCGTATCCTTCTCTCACCTTCTCTAATCTCCAGTTCTCGACTGTACACAAAACCCTCTGAAATTCCATCTGCCATAACTAGGGTTTTGAAAATCCCCAAATTTCGAAATCAATTCACATCAAATTAACCAAAAATCCAAACTTATGGATAGCGCATTAGCAAGTGCCGCTGCAATCGGCGATCAGAGGCAGAAAATCGAACAATATCGTCACATTCTCTCTACTGTGTTATCCTCCAATGATGTTTCTCAAGCCAAAAAGTTCATCGATCACAGTACTTTCTCTCTCCTATTTCCTTTTCGTCTAATTCAATTTCCAATTAATTTTGTTTTTTATTTTTCAATATTGATGCATTTTTTTTTTCAGAAATTTCAATAATGTGTTTGATTTTTGTATGATGAATTACAGTGTTGTCGGATGATGTTCCGCTGGTGGTTTCGCGGCAGCTTTTGCAGAGTTTTACGCAAGAATTAGGGAAGTTGGAGGCCGAACTTCAGAAGGAAATTGCTCATTATACCCTTCAGCAGATTCAACCTCGCGTTGTTTCTTTCGAGGAGCAGGTTTTTTTATTACTCCATTTTTTATTTACAGGATTAGTATCTGTATTGTGCTTCGTTGAGTGCTTATGTTAGTTGTGTTAAATTTGTCCAAATTTCGGAATAAATGGGGCGCTTTTTTAGTATTGAGAGATTTTACTCGTTTGGTTATTTATTGGTTGCTTAAATTCGGTCAGTATTGATGGCATTTCGTTCAGTTTTTGGAGTTTTAATTTGTTAAGTTATTAGTTGTGTAAAATTCGTATAATTTGTTTAGTTCAAATCATTTTCGGATTGTTGTTGTATTAGTTGTGTAAAATTTTTCATAAGTTTGGTATACTAGTTGCTATTTGTTAAGTGGGGTGTTGGGGTATGGGAGGAATTATCTGCATGCAAAGAAGTGCTTGGATGACGAGCTTTTTTTATATGGCCAAATTGTCTCGAGTTGAGGATTTGAAGTTGTGATTTCGAAGTTGAACTTTATTTTTGGTGCCTGTGTAAAATGTGCTGACCATATAACGAGCATGTTTGGCAACAATGCGGAATCTTGTATGTCTCCAATAGTTCAAGTGTGATTTGGAGTAGTAAACGACTATAGAACATAGGATACTTAATGTTAGCCTGAGAGGTTTTGGACATTTATTCAGGAAGGAAGAGTATATTCACTTAATGTTGATACTGGTAGTGAAATAATCTGCCTTGAAATGGGCCCCATATCTATTGATGGTGAAATTATTACACTTCTGTGCCATAAGCATGTAACAGCTACCCTTTTGGCATTTTGGTCATGTATGTACAAGTGGATAACTAATACCAAGACCCAATATAGAAGACGTAGAATTGATATGTTTGAGGTTTGACTTGTCCTAAAAAAATAAGCTTAATTGTGATGGTACCATAATCCCAGGTGAAAGATGATTAGTGGGAGGCATTTGCAAATGATTTAACCCTCAAGAGCACATTGCTGTTTAATAGTGGGGTACTTGTAGTACTGAGCTAGCAGTGTTTGGCCACTTACTTTTGTTCACCATCAACTTGAATTTTATTGTCATCTTCTGATCCTTAATCTATTCATAGCGTGGAATTCAGAATCCTGATTTAGGGCCTGTTTACATTTATTGAAGTAAGCTGAATTGAACTGATTAGAGCTGAAGTGAATTGAACTGATTAGAGCTGAGCTGATTAGAGCTAAAATAAATATTCTATGAGAGAAGGAAATTAGGAGCTGAACAACTAATTTTTTTCTCTTAGAACTAGAAGACATAATCTTGAGTTTCATATTTCTTTGTCTTGACTTGCAGGCCCTAACCATCAGGGAAAAGCTGGCTGAGTTGTATGAGTCTGAGCAACAATGGTCAAAAGCAGCTCAGATGCTCAGTGGAATTGATTTGGATTCTGGAATGAGGTCAGACTTTATTCTCTCTCTCTCTCTCTCTTAGTGCACTATTCGTTGTCATGCTCGACCCTTAAGTTTAATAATTTTCATTTTTTTTTTGATATTCTTCAGAGGGATTGATGATTCCTACAGGCTATTAAAATGTGTTCAGATTGCCCGTTTGTATCTTGAGGTACTTGGCATTGTTAATTTTCTGTATATATTACATTTTGCCCCACTCGGTTGGAAATAAGCCATACTATCCATTCGATAAAGAGATTTTTGTGTATCTCATTGGTTTTGAGTTGTTGAGTGTTTATTTAGTTATCTTCTAATGCCTTGGAATTGGCTAGTAAAGTTTCTTAACAATGTCCAATGTCAAAAACCATCCTAAGAATAAGGTTTCTCTAGATGAAACAATGTTGTCAGAGGTTAATAGGATCTTGGAGGGGGGATGGGTTGCTCACCTAACCAGTATTGTTGCTCTTTCTTCTTATTTGAGAGGAACATCCAGAAAGCTCATAGAAGTTTGGTTTCAGTATTTCAAATTTTCAACAAAGTTAACGTCATGTTTGTTATTTTTGAAGGATGATGATGCTGTAAATGCTGAAGCTTTTATCAACAAAGCATCTTTCCTGGTCAGCAACAGCCAAAATGAAGTATTAAATTTGCAATATAAGGTTGATATTTTTACCTTTTTGTGAGGAATGCTGCTTCTTTCTTTTTTTCTCTTTTTCTTTTTATTTTATTTTATTTATTTATTTTAATTTTTTTTTTTTTTGCAAAGCTGTACATGTTCTGATGCATCTTGCCTTCATTTGTGCATAGGTTTGTTATGCAAGGATCCTAGACTTGAAAAGAAAGTTCTTAGAAGCAGCACTACGATATTATGACATATCTCAGATTGAGAAGCGACAAATAGGAGAGGAGTATGTGTTGAAAACCTAATAATTGTTCTTATTTTTAAAATATTTCATTCCGTTGACTTTATTACTCTCCGAATAGATGCGATTTTTGCTTATTATAGATACAAATAGGGGGACCTTTAATAGTCGTGCTGTGTATGCTTCATGTGAAAAAAAGTGGTAGTATCATGTTGATCTTTGCTCTTTTATTTATTGTGATCTGAATTTTAGTAATGTATCTGATTTGTCGAGCCCAAGGTACTGAATTTGCTGATCACCTTATTAACATGACTTTGAATGTGCCAATCGGTACTAAACTTTTGGATTAGATTAACATAAGTAAGGTGGCACATTATATTTTGGTACCCGTTCCATGAACCAGAATGTACTGTGGTCTAGGTACCTTTGATCAATGCTTGATTTGTTGCTATTACAAAGTTCTAGTAAGACTAATAATTATGATAATTTTAGACTTGCTATGATTCTTGTGCAAAGAGTGAAAATTTGGTCTATAGTTGTAAATTTGTGACTATCCCATTGTGTTCAGGGTCCGAAATTAGATTCCATGGTACATTGACTCTCACTGCAGTTCAAATCTTCTGTAAAATACCAGAATTTGGACATAGGTGCATGTACGCTTTAGTTTGCGGTTAACAAATCACATATACTATTTGGAAAAAGGCTGAGTATGACACTTTGATATAGATATCTATGTTGGATAATGGGAGCTTTCATAGGCTGTTAATAGTTTTCCTTTAACATTAATTGGTTCCAGGCCTTCTGGAGTTCCAGTAGTGTGCAGTTTGAGAATGTGGTTAATCAACTTTCTATATTCCAACATCCACAAACAAGCTTATTGATGTGTCAACTTGAACAAACACCTGATACGTGTATCTAGTAATATGAATGGCTGCTTTTGATTGTGAAAATCAGTGTAGTAGCAGCTGGTGAACTTTTTTTAAAAAATTGCAACTGTTGCAATGTTGCAATCACATGAACCTGGTTAATAAATTAATGGGTATAGGTCATTGTGCTTGGCTGGTCATTTGTGTGCGTGTGTATATATATATTCGAATCTCATGGTTTTCTGTAGTTTTATACAATTGGATGTTATTGTTGAGGTCAAGACAGTCAAGTAAATATAATAAGATATACATGCTGCAAAAACTTTACTGTGTCTGTGCTTCATGGTCTCTTCTTTTTTGTTCTTCTAATTTTTTGGGTGGGTGAGAGAGGGGTGGAGATGCTTGACTGCTTGAGACTTTTGATGTTGAGAATTATTAGCATGCTGACTTTTTATATGTTTTGTTTTGAAAGGGAAATTGACGAAGCAGCACTAGAGCAAGCTTTATCAGCTGCTGTCACCTGCACGATATTGGCTGGTGCTGGGCCCCAACGTTCTCGGGTTCTTGCTACATTGTACAAGGTATGCATCTTTACTTGATGAGTCGAATATGTTGCTTTTTTCCCCCTTCTTGATGCTTAAATTTTGAACTTTTTACAGGATGAACGTTGCTCAAAGTTAAAGATCTATCCAATACTTCAGAAGGTTATCTCTGCCTTTTCCATTGTAGTTTAGCATACATGTGATAACCTCTGTCAATTGTTTTGACTTCCATTTCTTTAACATAATACGAATACTTGATAATTTAGGTTTATCTAGAAAGGATTCTGAGAAAACCTGAGATCGATGCATTTGCAGAAGAATTGAAACCACATCAGGTTGTAGACTGAACTCTACCCTGTATCCTCAATTTCTCGTTGAATTATGTACTTTCAGGGCTATGGCTAATTTTTATGAAAATTCCACACCTAATTTTCTGACAGAAAGCACTTTTGCCCGACAATTTTACTGTGCTTGATAGAGCAATGATTGAGCACAATCTTCTAAGTGCTAGTAAACTTTACACGAACATAAGGTGAGTAATTCCTTCCTTCCTGCCCCTTGTACAAAAGGAAAAGGTTTGAACTGTTTCATTTCCATTAATTGCTATTGACCTTAATCATAATGTCTTTTTGTCATTGTATAGCTTTGGTGAATTGGGTACATTGCTTGGCATCCCTCCTCATAAGGTTGGTTTTTTATCTTGCTTGAGTATACTTTGATAATTGGTATTGTTTTTTTATTTTATTTTATTTTATTTTATTTTTTGTTGCTTGAGTATGCTTTTAGAAATGCTTTATTTGAATTTGCAATCCCTCTATCATATATTCTATATTTCTATGTATGGTGGTATTTTGGGTTTATTTTGGTGTCTTTAGGTTGCGTGGTTGTGCAATGTAAGATGTAACAACTGTAATGCTTAGTTCGAGTCTTCACCATGTTCATGTTTTCTTTAAAATGAGTTGTTAGTGCTATGATTCCCTTGAGCGTTGGGACGATAAAAGATGAGTGTATTATGCTATTCTTGAGGTCATTTGATTTTATTTGGTCATCCGTCTTCATTGGGACGTAAAGTGGAATTTAGACTAGTGTTTATCAGTATTCTTGTATTTTTCAATCATGCCTATTATTTCTTGCCATTTTATTTTTTGTTTTGAAGATGTTGGTGACTACTTATTGAGATTGAATGTCACCTACAAACTGTAAATGGCTTTTTGGTTCAAGTTCTCTTAAGTTGCAACACCAGTGCTTGTTTACGTTTCAAATGATTTTCTTACTTTCTATCATATGCCTCTCTCATCGAGGTTCTAGTACGCTTTTGGGAGTTGGATATTTTTTAATTTGTTTTTGTTTCCGGGCAGGCTGAGAAGATTGCTTCAAAAATGATATATGAAGATCGAATGAGGGGCTCAATTGATCAGGTATGGTTAAATTTGATCTTATGAATCGTCTTTGAACTTTACTCATTGAAAATTGTTAACGTTCGGGGATTCAATTTGAATAGCGTTATGTCCTTTAAGAGGGAAAAAGAGGAATGGTTCTTGAATAAAAAAGTAAATTGATTGATAAATTAGTCATTCTTACACAATCCAGATTATAGTATGTGATATATGATTGTTGCTTTTACAGTGGTGAGCATGATATGAACAGGGAATAGGAAAATTTATGTTGTGATTGTTATGTATTCAACATCCATCTTTGTTATCCCAAATATTTCAATATGTATGGTGTCCAAAATGGCAGCATGTTCTGGATGAGTTATAAGAATATGGGTTTTGGGTAGAATTATTTTTTTTTTTTAAAAAAAAGGGTAACATAATTTGTCCATGTGGGACACTGCTGAAGCATCAAACATAATTAATAAATACCCATGGCATAGCACAAGACCTTGGGTGATACTTCCTCCGTTCCAATAATATTGCAACAAGGACGAAATTACGCATCTCAAAGCACACTTTTTAAATTAAATATCTGTAATTCTATAAGAGTAAAAAATTATAAAAAGTTGATATTGAGTAAGTATTTTATGAGACAAATTTAAAAATCCCACATGAAGATTATTTACTTAATGTATCAATCATAAAATGTGGTCAAACAAGCATGATCAATTGTGCAAAAGTCTAGTTGTTGCAATATTACTAGAGTGGAGGAAGTATCATATCGCTCTTGGTGGGCATCTGACCTAAACCTGGCATGGAGTAATAGATGTTATAGCTCTACTCTGCTCTGCCTTTAAAAGATATTCACGTTTGGGTTGACATATGGAGGATTAGTGTTCACTGTGGTAGTGGATAGAGTGAAATTGCTAAGAGAAAATGTTATGATAGAGAGAGAGAGAGAGAGAGAGAGAGAGAATGAGTCAACGTGGCTGAAAGAAAATGAAAAGATTTCTTAAACCTAAATAGGCTGTGAAAATTATTGAGGGACAGAGGGAGTCTTTTTTTTGAGAAGTTGGGTTATTGATGTATACAGCACAATTAGAAAAGTAGTTGGCTTGCTTTATCTTAATGTGTGTTTGTGGTTGAATAATTCATGCATCAGGTGGAAGCTGTCATACATTTTGAAGACGACACAGAGGAACTGCAACAGTGGGACCAGCAGGTAATTCCTATTATATCTTGCTTGGAATTTGAAAGAACTTGAAAATTAATCCCCTCCCCCCCCAACTCACACACACACACACACAAAAAAAAAAAAAAAACTGGGCTAGGAAAGAGATGTAGAATTGTAGAAAGTAAAATATGACTTTACAAAGGTAGAGCCGGGGCTGTCTTTTCGCGCAACAAGACCTTGATTGCACATGCAGAAGCTTTTCATGCCCAACCAGGGCCTTTGTGAGACATGATAGAATATTTATGAATCCCAGATCACTTCTTCTTTATGAGAGTTTGAAGTGATAGAATCTAGATTGTGAAACATCACTGCCTAAAGAATCCATTATCAGAGTTGCAACTTTCTTGATCACTAACTGGTTTATAGTCTCCTTGTGTACATTAGAGATTGAGCTTTCTATATTTGTGCTGCATCTGATTAACTGTTATAAACACCCTTAATTTGAGGCAGCTATGTGGATTCTTAAGACACTTGTGTACAAAGCAAAGTGATCAATCAATTATTTTTACCTATCTCGGCTCCCTTGTTGTAAAGGCATGAGGATCGTTAAATTTAAAATTTGTAAAACTAACCTTCATTAATGTCTGGGATAGTATACATGTAACCAAGCATTCAATACATACTTTGAAATTTCTACTAAGACAATCAATTACCAAGAATAATTAGTGAGATGAAAGATGGTCACCTTGTCTGAGTTTCTTCTTGCCTTGAAGCTTCCCTGTTATGAAACATTGGGAGTCTTAAGATCATATCTTCAAAATTCTCAGGCTAAGTAAAAGTAAATCACACTGCATTTTGAAAACTCTTGAGGCTGGAAACTGTTTAGTAGTCATACAAGTTTGGTTGATTTCAAGCTTAATGCTTTTATCCCTCTTATCTCTTGCGCCAATATATACACATGCGTGACTGGATACATTGTGACATAGGTTGCAGATAAAGTGAGGGGAATGGAAATTCCTTCATTTGTTGGCGTAGAGTAAAATAGTGTGCTTTGGCATGCTAATACATTAAACTTTTTTTTTATTTTTTATTTTATTTTTTTTTTATTTTTTGGCATGCTAATACATTAAGCTTGTCAAACTCTGCAGATAGTTGGCTTATGTCAATCCCTTAATGATATCCTTGATGGCATGGCGAAGAAAGGTTATCAAATTCCTGTTTGATCAGGATGCAATTCAGTCACAGCTGCTGGAATTGTTGAGGCTGAAGACTTTGGCATGACAATTTAATTCGTATATTGTAGTTGCTCCTGCATTTGCATACAAGAGCAATCAGCTTCTTTGGTTGGGCTTTTCTTCTTTGGGGAGAGAAGGCGCTAGATAGGGTGTATAGAAATCTCACTTGATGAAACTGATTCTAACTTGTCAAGGAAGTCATCATTTTGCTAAGATCCTGTCTTCCTTTTTTAAACTCGCTTGTCCATCTGCTTCTGGTGGACAGTATCAATACAAATTGTTTCATTTGCACAGAAAGTTCCTGAATTTTATTCTTGTCAACCAATTTTGGTTGTCAATTTTTCTACTACTTGTTTTCCGGTTGACAAATTGAATGCATTTGGGAAATTATCAGTTGTTCCAGGTTTTGTATTGTATTGGATTTTTTGTTGGATGATATCCTCCTCCAATTGATGAAAATTATGGTGTCCTTGTATAAATGATCTACTAACAATAAACAAAGTTATTTCACTGTGGTGTAGATCACAACCAATGCAATCATGCTTTCATAACACAACACTGTCTTATACTACAAAATATATATGCATACATTCATGACAGTGCAACCTCTTTGCATTTCTTTAAGTTGGCTGAAATTAAGGCATCCATGATTCCATGGATCCCCAAGAGTAACCCTCAAAACTATGGAAGCTAATTGACCAAACTTCAGTTTCCTACAATTAAACACCCGTAGATTTATTATACTACGTATCTAATTAGCTATGCATGAAAGGAACATTCTAACCATGTAATAAACGGATCGGATTTGAGTCGGATATAGCAAAATTCAAACATCCGTTTACTAAATGGACTCTAGACTCGGATTCGAATCCAGATCCAAAAAGTTCGAGTCTGATCCGACTCGTAAATTTAGAATCCGAATCCGATCCGTTATTCGGACCTCCGAATAATCCAAATACTTTTTTTTTTTGAAATGTGTGATGTGCCTATAATTGCTTGTATTGTCCCTAATATACTTCATTTCTTAAGTCATATTGTCTCGAATAGGACTCGGATTGGACTCCGCCGGACTTTGTGTAGGGTCCAAGTCCGATCTGCCTCCTATTTGGATTCGGATTATTGTTAAACGGGTTTAGATTGGACTTTTTCTCCGGAGCATATTCGAATTGAAGTCGGATTGAATTGAGATCTTTACACAGTTTCCGATTAATTATAATTTTGGATTTAAAGTGTCGACAAGGTAAATACTAATTAGTATGTTATCCACATTCTAAACACATAATTTACCTTCATACATTTAAACAAATAGGAGGAACATTTGAAAATTATCCCCTTAGCAGCGGTTGAGGGTATGACTATTGTACCAAGTAGCGCCGTAACGGTTTAGAACATCAACTATCAAGTAATGATGTCTTATTTACTCGTGCAACTTTACCCTTTGAGAAACATACTCGTATTTCAATTACTCCGTACTTCCTCCGTTTTGCATTAGTTGCAATAGTAGGCTTGATTCATAGTTTAAGAAAATTACAGACTAGACTTATACGGAGTAAAATATTTGTGAAATTGAGGTTCGAAGAGAGAAATTATAAAATAATAATACTCCTTCCGTTTCATAATGTTAGTCTCATATGGAATCAATCACATAAAATAATAAAACAAATATATTTGGAATCTAACATTAAAGTACAACAGATTTCAAAATTAGTTTACCTTATTTAACTTTTTTGATTTTTCATTACGAAAACACAAGTTATAATTGCATAATTTAAGGTAAAAGTTTATTTACTTAGAGTCATGTCATCAATCCACAATTAATTAATTAAAAAAAAATCAAGTTATAAATGAAGAATGATTTCCCTAGAAATTGTTTAAACTAAAATTAATTCCTACTTTGCACCGTTTTAAAAACTTATTCCCTAGATAGTGTCCACGTAGGATTGGGTATTAGTTTTTTTTTCTTTATATATATATATATAAAGTGTAAAACCACAATTAGTAATAATAGCGGTTTTACTTTTAACACTTTAACACGTCTCCCCTGTCTTCCCATTTCCTCTCTCCTCGGTTCTCACAATCTCACTGAGAGTCAACAAATCAACAATGGTGGAGAGTATGCACTTGAATTGTGCAGCCCCAAAACGCAAATGTTGCCCACCAATTCAATTATTGCCGTTGGTATTAAAACAACAAAGATGCTATTTTCAAGCTTCTGCCTCAACCTCTTTATTCACTCTTGTTGTTTTTTTTTTTCATTTCAAACCTTTTTTTTCATCTTAGATCTTCTTTCTCTTCTTTCATTTGTTTTGATTTTGTGGGTAATTTCATACAATTATATATTCGAATTCTGGGTAGTTTTGGTTTCAGAAAAAAAAAAAAAAAATATTATGGGTAGTTTTGTTTTGATATGATCTCCACTGAGTAATTTCATACAATTATGAACTCCCATGTAATTTTTTTTTTTTTTTTTACTTCCTGTTTTAATTTCATGGGAATACCTCAGCATTCAACCTCACAAACTAGTTCGCGATCGACCTAGAAAACCCCATCTTAAAAAAAAAAAAAAAAAAAAAAAAAACCTTGAAGAAAGAACCGTTGTAGAAAAAAAGGAAAAAAATAAAAAAATAAATAAAACTAAGCTAATACCCAATCCTACATGGACAACTAGACACTATCTAATGCGAAATGGAGGGAGTAGGTTAAAAATGAAAAGTTACAACTAATGCGAAACGGAGAGAGTATATAAATATGAGAAATTTTCTCTTTTCTATGGAGTAGTTTTTCCTTTTAAAACCCTTTAAACCCTCAAATCCCCTTGTTCATCTTCTTCTCCATTTCCAAAATTCTCACACCACCTCAAAAAAACCTCCAACAATGGCGTTTCCTCAACAACTTTCTCTCTCCTCTTCCTCCACCCTCTTCTCTCCCCACTTCAAACCCTCCATACCCTTTTTCAAATTTCCCTTCAAAACCCCAAATCACCTCACTTTCAACTCCCTACCTTCTTCTTCTTCCGAAGAACAAGCCATGCTCGAAGCAGTGGCTCAATCACAAGGCAATTCACTCCCCTGTGTTCGCACCTATGAAAACGACATGGCGCGCCTCTCTCTCACTGGCTCCGTCGCCTTCGAGCAAGCCCTTACTGCCGCCGCTTCTGACGGCGGAGAAGCTGCCGGTGAACATGTTGATGCTGGGTTGTCTGCTATGGTGGTTGAAGCTCTTTACCCTGGTCCTAATGATGAGCATAGCACTGTTTCTACTAGGCTGGTTAGTTTGAATTTTTAATTGGATATTAATCATATTGTTGTGCAATTTTGTTTATGTTGTTGTAACTGGTGTTAAGATTATTTGAAAGATTATTGTCCTATGCAAATGTGTTAGATGGGTATGATGGAATTTCATTTCATTAGTCATTTATTAGAACTTTGTAGTGATTGGAGTATGTTGATTATACTCCCGGGTGTATTTGTTCATCATATGTTCAACCCCGCCGATTAGTGTTAAAGAATTGGGCAATATAACATGATTATTATGAAGGAAGTAATTTGGAAGAGAATGGGTGGGTATGATTTCTATCAATGTGGAAAAGTGTAGGTGTATAATGTACTCATTTTCGCTTAATAAAGTGAGAGAGCTCATGTATGGGAATTCCTTGCCAAAAGCATGTAATTATTTGGGAAATTGCTGTCCTTTGAATTATGTAACTGATCTAGATAGACTCCTTCAAATTTGTGGTGGAGGTGGGGATTCTGCCTATTAAATGAGAATTTTAAAGCAACATAATCTTATTTTGTTGTAAGTTGTTGTACGAGGAGCTGTGGAATTTACCAAGTGTGAGGTGGATCGAGAAACTTGCAATACACTCCCACATTTCTTTGGAAGGATATCATTTTGGCTTTAGGTGGATATTGAGGAAACATGAATGTCCAAATTGCTGTAAAAAAAGAAAAGAAAAGAAATGTATTGTTTTGGACCTTTTGGTGACTATTGTTTTAGATTAAGACATTAGGTCAAATGATATATAGGTGAAATGAGCAGTTACTTAGGGAAGCATTTGGGTTTAGGATGAATACCCACAAAATTTATGTTGTTACTGGGCTTTCTTTTTTGTTTAATGTACGTGTTATTTTACATCAAATCTCTTAATACCAAATTCTATTCGTTTTCCACAGGATTATCTATTCAAATAAGGGTAGATGCTCTTAAATTTTATTTCTTATTACTAGCCTCAAATCCTATAAATGGAGTGACTGCACATTGTTTACAGGTTTCCAAAAAATACATTTTTTTTTACAATTTTGAAAGTGGATATTGCCCCTTAAGATGGAATAGATTTTTGCTTGTAACAGAAAGTTCCTTTTTTTTGTTTGGTTTGGGAAGATGATTTATTTAAATTAGTTTCTGCAAGAAGGAAGGGGAATTTTTATAGCTTATGTATTGCTACAATTTGATGCTTATATTGGTATTTTAAAAATTAGAGTCTTGCTATAGGTTTTAGTTCATCAGTTGTAACTTGTAAGGATGTGTACATTTGGTCCTCTAAAGATGGCAAGGCCTACTAAATTACCAGTGGTAGAGGGGCTAGGTAGTTGCTGTGTCTTGGTCCCAATATATCATGAACCATGGAGCATATCTCAGCATTTTGGCCCTTACTTTTGGTAATATCAATCATGGCAGTTGCAATAAAAAAACATTTAGTAAATTGACTATATTGGTGGTACTTAATTTTAAGCCTTGATTTCTTTCTGCAAATCACCTCAGACTGAATGATATGCTGTACAATCTCACTTGGGGTGCTTACTGGTTTTTCATTTTTCTTAATGATGCCAAAAGTGAATGTAGGATAATGTCTGATGGAGTTTATTTCTAATCTTTTGATTAATTGTCCAATATCTGTTCTTTGTTTTCATAGTTTCTCCCAGCTAAGAAGGTGAAAGAGAAAGCAAGGAAGCTAAGGAGTTCCCTCCCTGGAGATATGCTGTCTAGCACAAATTCAAGTAATATACTGGCAATGACGTTTAGACAAGTTGTAGTTCAGGAGCTCTGGAACTTTGAATTGGCAGTATTTCGACCTGGATCACAAAGAAATATGGAGGATCTTGGAAGCCCAAGAGAGGTCAAGCTTTATTCCTTACTAGCATTGTTTTGACAATATTGTGATAAATAATCTGCCTTTCTCTGTTGTAATACCACATAAAACATGTTTGGCCTGCAGGTATCTCATGGTACTGATTGGTTCAGTTCTCTTATGCCTTTGCCATCGGCAGGTTACTGCTTCTTTTGTTCTCAGCTCATCAGATGATAAGGTCATTGCTGGACTTGCAGAAGCTGTTTGCATGTTGGCTCTAGAAAGCACTCAAAAGGAATTTTTTCAGGAATCAGCAGGGAGGGCATCAGATGGTCTCTTCAATTGGTTTTCAAAAACTAAGCAGTTTTCATCAAAAGATTCATCAGTGATGATACATAGGTTTGAGGATAAATTAGTTGAAAAGGCCAAAAGCCTTTTTGATAAGTTCAACGTGGTAAGAGCAAAGTATAAGATGACAAACAAGAAACCAACTAGCTCTGCATGGACGTCATTGATGCAATCTAAATTGGAAAAGATTGGTGGATCTGAATTTAGTATGTGGGCAATGGAGTATGTACCTGCTTATAAGCTTCAGATTGATGCTGATAGACTCACTAATCTGAAGTTTGAAGGATGGAAAAGGACAATGGGAAATTGTTGGGAAGTTTTCTTAACCCATTCACAAATGGTAAATCCCCCCCCCCCCCCCCCCTTTTAATTTGTTGTACTACATATAAAGAATTGATGAGGAAATGTATCCGTTTCTATATACTTTGTTATTTGGACAAAAATATTGCAGTGTGCGAGTATCAATGTAAAGGTGTTCTCCTCATGAGAGCTTTGAATTATATGTATTATGAGGGAGTGTTTTTTTTTTTTTTTTGGGGGGGGGGGGGGGGGGGGAGTCAGGTTGGGCTGTGGGGGAGTAGAGGAAATTGATTGTACGATAAAGAAGCCTGGAATTAAAGATATAAGAGTGATGTGAGAAGAGATAGTTGTATACGGAAGAATAAGGTGGCCGGATGCGGGGAGAGTGCTAATAGGAAGTGAGGAAGATGACCTTATGTTGTTTGACTGGTGTGACTTGTAGACGCTTTATTTTAATTTTTTTTTATAAAAAAAATCAATATTGTTATTAACTGGTTTTTTTTTTATTTTTTTTTTTATGTAATCTTTCATACTCAACCTTTAAATTATTTCTATAGCTAATTGTTAAGCAACAAAAACTCAGATATGTAGTGAGCTTGGGAAAACTGGGTTTTGTTTTGGGAGTTTATGGCCAGGTAGGTTGAACCATGGTAACTGAAAAATACAAAGTATGTGATAGAATATCTGGATTGAATGAAAGTCAGTCAGATGAATGCTTCATTGTTGGGATAAAGAAGGCTATGGGCCTTGTGACTTGTGAGAGGTTATTAAAGATATTTATATTACCAAATATAAAATAATTTAAAGCTTAATAAGTATTATATTGGTGAAGGATATTTGCTTCATGACAACGGTAATGCCTACTTCATATACTTGACCAATGTTACTATTTGCAGGTTGGATTGGCTAACATTCTAGATATATATTTCGAGGATGTCTGCACACTTCCCGGTAAACAACAGCTATCATGTGATGCTGTCAGAAGTCCGAAAAAGTTGTCAAAGAATAAGGTGTGAGTATGCAGTTATATATAATTTCCAAGCTCCCCTAGGAATGCGCTCTTGTGTAGTTGGAACTTGATGAAGATGTTTACTTTCTGTTTTTATTTTTTTCCCTTTTTTCGGTGTTATTGATTGCCTTTTGCTTTTAAGGTAATGACCCATCAGATTATGGTTCTAATACCCATATAGTGGTTAGTGAGTAGGAAATGTTTGATAACCTCTTCAATGTGAGTGTGTTGGTTATTATAAATTCAAAAGTGTTGCATGATTTTATCTGGTAATATTTTGATTACGTCTTCGGCTCTTCCCTTCTTTCGCTCAAAGGGCGAGGGTTTTGAGGTTGGGGGAATAGCTTTGCAACTTTTTTGATACCTTTACAACCCTTTGTTTACCTTTCTAATCCAAAACTTCTGGTTTGATTTCTGCCAGGGAGGTTTTTCTTTGGTTGGTTTTCTGAGAACCACTCTTATCACTGCAACTCTACTGGTTTCTGTTGGCGTGCTGATCAAACTGTTTATGCCACATCTAAACATTACTAGAAGAAATTATCAGGGAGAAAGTTATGTGCTTCCATCCTCAGAGAACAATTGTGAACAAGTGCAGCCTCTGAAACTAGAGGATTCTGAGGTATATGTTTGAAAATTGAAAATGGCGTAATTGTCTATAAGCTTATATGTAGATTTTTATGAGAAGTCTGTCATTGGTGCAACTCTGTTAAAGAAATCATTATTGTCTTCTAATAAATGACAATGCTTGCAGTTTATCATTTAATCATAATTGTTTGTAACTTTCTTGTTTTGATGTCTGTGTCCAACAAGTGTCGTCTAAAATTCTTATGAGTTGTACTTCTTTTCTCTTTCGGCTCTGTCTAAGTTTGTTTATGCTGTTTTTGATTTAGGAATATCATCTTATAGTGATAATTCTCTTTCACAGCTGGATGCTTATTGCTCTGCAATTGTTAAAAAGATTAAGGATTCTTATGGTTGGAATGGAGAAGTAACATTTGAACCAAGTGTTGGAGCTTGGATTGGGGAATTTCCTATGTATTTAAGGTATAGTCATCAAGTTGATCCCATTGATCAAGATAGTACTAGCAGTTCTGAAGTGTCTGCAACAAATAAGGAGGAGCTGGAAACGTCTGTCCAGGAAATTGCTAGTTATCAGGTATGTTTCATTTGCTATTTCTTTTCTTATCCTTTGATCAGACGGTCACTCTGCAGCGTTGATGAATATCAGAAATTTCAAGCCAATATTTTCACGTAAAGTGGACTTGAGGAATTTGATGGTGAAATCATGAATTTAATCCCTTTAATTAGGGCTAAATGGCTACATGTTTGAACAGAGTGTTTTTACTGAAACTATAATGTTACTTATTAAATCTTATTTTTATTGATTAAAACTAAAATTTGATGGTTTTCTTGTGTTTTTCTCATATGCAGTCATTGAACTACTGATCAAAGCTGACCTTTACTGATCAGTTTTTTTTTTTTTCTTTTTTATTTTTTTTTTAAATGAATTAGGCTTGGACACTTAGGTTTTTAATTCCTGATTTGGCTGCTATTTGCCTAAAACTATATGCTTAGTTTCATTGTTAGAGGCTAGAATGCTAATCAAATTTTTGTACAGTTATATCAAAACATTTGACATAAAAAAGGCATTTTTAGGGGACTTTTAGGGCGGCTTTTTCCCCTAACCCTCTGTAGTTATGCATAGATTTGTCCCAACATGTCCTATCATGTAGCTGAGAATTAATTGGCAAGTAACTCATACTGTGGCGTAAATCTTTTTGTAGAGGTGAACTAGTACTGTGATCAGTGTGATGTATAATTTGCTGCTTCTATAGATTTGTTAAAAGGACTCAAGGAGGAATTGACTTTAATTGGCTCTTGTGGTTTAATTGTCGAGTGAATACAGATTGTTTTGTCACCTGAGGGAAGAATTGTTGGGTTCCAGCCTACGAGTCTTGTGGCAGTTAATCACTGGTCAAACAATCCAATAGCCAAGGAGCTGTATGGTGGCAAGGAGCTGTCCCCTGGTATGTTTTAGCTGCTCTTCATATTTTGCTGCCCTCTCTTGCTGATTTCCTACCTTATTTGAGCGTAATTTGAACTTCAGGGCTTTTGGAACCTCGTCTAAAGATCCACAAACCCGAGAAGGTGATTGTGCTGGAGTTATTGATGTCATTGAATCAAGATAATCATTTTGCATTGGTCAGACAAATGCAGTGAGGCCATTGGCTGTTGTTTCTATAATGTTAGTTCTGACCCTAGCATGAGTTAGATCACAGGAAGGTGTACTCAAAATTTCATAAATAAATGGAAGGGATATAAATGTAATAAATCTGTTTGACCTTGTGCAAATAATCTAGTTTTATGAGATTTTACCCACCAATCCAATTTTTTTGTACCTTGGCAGGATAACTTCATTCAGAAAATCATAAAATGACAACAGTGGTGAATTAGCTTGTATCACCCCCTACATTGAGTACATTTCTAACAAGATGGGGGTTGCAATTGCAAGCGCAAAAGCATGCCCGCTGTTCATGTCCTATCTGGAATTGCTTTGTTATCTTTGGTCGCGGTGTTGGTTTCAGATACTGTTTAAGAAGTCACTGTAAGAAACAAAATTTTTACTAGAAGTACCAGAATAAAAGTGACTAAGCTCGAGTTAGAATGTGGGGACTGAATCTGTTGCATACAGAAATTGAAGTTTTAGTTGGATGGTGAATATCAAAAGAGATCTTCCTGATGTTGACGCTACAGCCGCTACTTCCCTAGTGTTCATCTTCTTCACTTCATTTCTTGGTTGGGAAATTGCTTCTTTATCAGTCATGCTTCAATCAAAAACTGTAACTAATTTTGGCTCAAAAAGAATGGAGTTGTTAAATATGAGAAGATACAATTGACAAGCTCAGATCAAACGTGTTTTAGTACTTTGGATTGTTAGCATTTTTGAGCACTTATTAGGTATACTTGATAGCATGCATCTTATAACAAATGTTATAATTCTAATTTATGTAATTAAAGATATTGTTAATCAAGGTTATGTGTTGGAGACCGTGCAATATCAAATGAGACTAACATATAAAAAATAATAATAAAAGTAATAACAATGTAGGTATTAATATATTCCTATTGAATGAGACTAACATATAAAAAATAATAGTAATAAAAGTAGTAACAATGTAGGTAGTAATATATTCCTATTGATAGGTACATTTCAGTTATAAATTTCCAAAATTGATTATGCCATATAGATCATTGTGAAAAGGCTGTCCTCTTGTATGCAAGGCCTGATAGCTTATAAAACATGCAAGTAAGAATGCACAAATAATACACATTAGAAAAATGTCCAAGGAAAATGGCATTGCCAATGGCAATGGAAACTGCAAGCATTTGCATATAGCTATGTGTCCATGGTATGCTTTCGGTCACATTACTTCTTTTCTCCACTTAGCCAACAAACTTGCTGAGAAGGGTCACAAAATCTCGTTCTTCCTCCCAACCAACACCAAACACAGATTTGCCTCTCACAACCACCACCCGAACCTCATCACTTTGATTCCTATCACAGTCCCGGCAGTGGATGGATTACCCGTAGGAGCTGAAACAACTGCAGATGTGCCTGCCTCTTCTCGGCCCCTCATTATGACTGCCATGGACCAGACCCAGGATACAATTGAGTTCTATCTCTCTAGTCTTAAGCCCGATTTTATCTTCTTTGACTTCACTGAATGGGTGCCTAAAATAGCCCGAAAACATCAGGTTAAGTCTCTATTTTATTCCACAGTGTACCTAGTGACAGTTGCTTACCTGCTTCCTCAGCCAAGGAATCTGCCTATCAACTCTTTCTCAGAAGAAGAAATGAAGAAGCCCCCACCACGATTTCCCTTACCTTCTGTCAGGCTGCGAGCCCATGAAGCACGCAGTCTGGCTGGTGCATCTGAAGCCGAGTTTGGAGGCAGTGGGCTGTCATTGTTGGAAAGAGTTTCGATAGCTTTCCAACAGTGTGATGCTGTTTGTATCAAGACTTGTAGGGAGATGGAGGGGCCGTATTGTGACTTTGTACAGAAGAATTATCGTAAGCCTGTTCTCCTTGCTGGACCAGTGGTGCCAGAATTACCAGCTGGGCAGCTTGATGAGTACTTTGACACTTGGTTGAAGGATTTCGGAAATGGTAGTGTGGTTTATTGTGCACTTGGAAGCGAATGTTTCCTTCAGAAAGACCAGTTCCAAGAGCTTGTTTTGGGACTTGAACTAACAGGTACGTATATGTTTTGTTACACTAGTAGTATGAGCAAAAACCTGAACTCCAATCCCACATATATTAGTTGATTTTGTAGAGAATAATTGTTTGATGATATTACTAATATCTCAGGTAAACCATTCTTGGCCGCCCTTAAGCTGCCTACAGAGTGCTCAACGCTTGAGTCAGCCTTACCAGAAGGGTTCACGGAAAAAACAAAGGGGAGAGGTATTGTTCACATTGATTGGGTGCAACAACAATTGATCTTACAACATCCTTCGGTGGGATGCTTCTTAACACACTGTGGGGCTGGATCTTTATCGGAAGCTATAGTTTGCGACTGCCAACTCGTGATGTTGCCTCACGCAGTAGATCAATCTATCAACGCAAGGTTGATGAGCCTTGATCTTAAACTCGGGGTGGAGATTGAGAAAAGAGATGAGGATGGTTTTTTTACTCGTGAGGCAGTTTGTAAGGCAGTGGCAACAGTCATGGAGGTAGAGAATGAAGTGGGAAGAGAGGTGCGAGCTAACCATGCAAAATGGAGGGAGTTTTTGCTAAGAGATGGACTCGAAGAGGCTTATATCAGTGGGTTCATACAGAGTCTGAAAGATATTCTCGTATGATCAGCTCAAGTTTAACTACACAAAGTCCAGATCTGCTGTTTTTTCTTATGCAACATTAAAAATGAATGTTTAAATAAATTCAGTAATTGTTGAACATGGAATTGTTTTATACTTCAATGTAATTTCATCTTCTTCTATTTAAGACAGAAGTTAAAGCTCAATATTAGTTGTTGTTGTTGTTGTTGTTGGTTCATGGGCATCTTTACTAGTTTCAGACATCGACAAACACTAGGACTAATGTATTTAACAGCTGCAAAAACTAGCCTTGACAGTATAATAGAAATTATAGAGATATAATAAACAAATAAAACAATAGAGGAAAGGAATACGATGTACAATCGTAGATCCCGATTCTAATAGCGACATGAAAGATAATGAGGTTGATGATAGGGAAATGCAACCGAATTTGAGTATCACTCCTGTACAATTCAATAATTCATACAGCTAATCAAGTTTGCAGGAGAAGAACAAAGGATCTCTAAGAGGCAATTGAAAACACAGGGGTTGGAGGTCTCATGAATTTTTAGTTGGTTTCCCTTGATTCCTTTATTGTTAAACTTCGTTAATCCCATGAATCCGAACATTTAAGATTGTTATCAATAATGATCATTGGATAGTTAACATCGACGTGAACAAGAACCTGACACGACCAATTTGATAGCCCTAATGGAGATTCCAAAAGATGCAGTTTATGAAGGCATTACCACAGAATCAGACGGATAAGCCATTCTAAACAAAGAGAGAGATTAGAAATTGAGTCTAAAATTACTTGTAAATTCATAATACTGTAATATGGTTCAGAATCTACACCATCTACTGGAACACTGGTTACACTGCTGCAGGGGTACCTAACAGTTGATTTATCTGTTTCTTTAAAAAAATGTCTGTGTTGCTACATACACCGTTATGTCTAAAGCGCAACTCCAAAAGCAGCACAAAAGAAAAGAAACAGATGAATGAAAGACTGATCATTACTCTCATAAAACAATGCTGCAGCAAAACCCGATGCCTCAAACATACCTCCCTCTTAAAACCATGTATCAGAGGCCTACAAATCAAAGAATTTCACAGAATGCTGAAGCAGAAACAGTAAAAGTCTTGGTGCTGCAGCAAGTAAAGGTTATTGCTATCTTCCCACGTCCACAATTTACAGAACCTTAAAGCAGTAACACTTCTTTCTCCAATATGAAAGTTTCCATTCAAAATTATCCATGGGTGAAGAAAGCACGAATCATCTTTCATGTTAACACATCTAGAAAAAAAAGGAAGTAAACATATATAAGTGCAAGGATTCACAATGTCACCCATTAAGAATATCCCATCGTATTTCAGGTAACCAAAATAAATAGATATCACAAGTCAAGTGGAATGGAGGAACTAGTTTTGTCAAGTTCGATTACTGCAGAACTAGTTCAAATTTCCCTATAATAGTGAAAACTAGTTTCAAATAGAGGAAAGACCAAATACACTCCATTCCACTTGACTTGTTACAATGTCAACAAGCATCAAAACAGAACTAGAGCAGCTGGTCCAACTGCATAGGTCCAGAGCCTATCAGATACTTAAAACTGAGGGTAGCACGATATATTACAGCTAAAGAACCCGACTAAACCACTCAAAAGACCAACCAGAATGCGACATAAAAAGGTTCTATACTTCTATTCCAAAATGCTCTAGCAACTTCTCAACCCCAAATAATTGATCTGGCCTAATATTCACACTCCACCAGCGTCGATCATTCTTAACAAGCTCATCAACATAGACTAATCACTAATCAGTATCGTATATTGCATAATTCTTGTTCAAACTAATAAACATCTAGACATCTAATGCATAATTCACTATCAATGATATAGCATTGGCAACATAGTAAAAGCAACTATTAATCACATAGCATGATAAACATACCAACAAAACGAGACATGGCAATAGAATATCAATAAATAATCTACATTCTAAATTTGAATTATACCCAACATAAAGTAGAAAGAATCCTATATGTTAACCAGTTCTTGCTAAGCATCAAACTAACAAAAATTCGAAACAATTGCAATCTTTAAGTACAACTCACTTACAACGCCGCTGCAAATCCCTCTATCGATTAATATTCAACATAGCCTTAGCTTCAGTCTGCTCCTCCAACAAATTCTCACTAGTATACTTACTCAACAACTCCATCTTCTTCTTCTCCACAACCATCCTTTCAATCTCCTTCTCATCGGGCAATGGCACGTGCACAACGAAGTCCTTCTGCAATGCATCCGCCTCCTCGAGCCTCTCCTTCTCCCGCCTCTCCTCCTCCACAACCTCCTCCTCTTCCTCGAACAAAATATCCTTCACATTGGCAACCTCGCCGCTCTTTACCGCCTTTTTCGCCTCCCTCTTAATCTCCTCCATCAAATTCCACTCCTCCACCGCCATCTCCCTCATCACCGCCTCCGCCGGCCCCTCCAATTTCACCAAAACTCCATCTTCCTCATCTCTGTAACCATAATAACTCGCATCAATCCTCTTGTATATATCATACCTCGTTCGCCTCTTCCTCAACTCCGGCGGCTTCTCGAACAATTCCCTAACTCCTGGAAGCTTCTTCGCCGCACCAAAGTACCTGTACCCAGGCCCTCGGCCGCTAGGGTTCGGAACATCGACAATATTTCCTTCCAAATCCGTCATTTTCGCCGATTGCTTCATGTAATTCGGACCTCCAAGCTCAATAATCCGACGCTCCCAATGCGATTTCTCTCGAATTAGCTTGTTAATTTCATCGTTGAGATCTCGAAGTCGGTGTTCTCCAAGGCCTTCGTTCTGGATTTCGGCAACTTTTCGACCGATTTCTCGCATGATTTGCTGCCTCCATTTGTCTGCTTCGGCGAGGTCGCGGCACTCGGAGGCTAAGAAAGGTCGGCGTTCTTTGGGCTTCTTCTTCTCGTCTTGCTTCATAGTGATAAAGCGATTGAGCATAGACTGCGCTTTCTCTTCGTTTCTCGCCATTGTTGAGCTTGCGAAGGTTTGATTCTCTGGTTGATGGAGAGAGAATACGGAGAAAACAAACCCTAGAAAATTGAATTCGTTTGATTATCAGGGAAAAGGGGGAAACAATATAAGGGGTTTTTGGCTTTTTGCAGACTAAGGATTTTAGGAAAGTGTTGATGCAGAGTTCGGATTAGTAAGGGACTAATAGTCTAATAGGGGGTGTGGAAATACTGGAGTTAGTTGACCGCCGGAGTTGGCAATCTTGAGCTCTTGGCATTAGGTCGTGTCGGGTTCACGGGTTGATAGGGTGATGTCTCGGGTGATTGTTTGATTTGTTTCACAACCATCTATTTCAATAGACTCAAAGACTATATTCACCTTAACTTACTTTTCGTAATAATACTTTGTAATTAATCCGTATTTGTAATTTTGGGAAAGTTATAAGGGTTTTTTAGGGATTACAAGAGAAAAAAACGGAGGTTTTTTTAATAAGGGTAATGATATATGTAGACTATGTTTATGCATTAAATATACTTCCTAAAATGAAATTAAGTTGGGAATTCATGACAAAATCACGCGCACATTGGTGTAATTAATGTTAATCTTTTCCTAATATTTCCTTTTTTTAGCTTCTTAGGGCTATGTATATCATTATCCTTTTAATAATTAGGAAAATTTGACAATCTATCTAATATATCTAATATAAAAGGAGTTTTTTCCCGAGTTTTTAGAGAGCTGCGTGGGATTTAATTTTTTCAGCGCGCCATGTAGGATAATAAATTTTAGTAGTAGCCAATTAAATACAAGATTACACGTAAGCAAAATTGGCGAATGAGATTTCCTAGTTTAAATTAATTAAATATAAATATCTTTTGATATTAGAAATTTTATCTTAATATATAACAAATTTTTTAGCACATAAATATATATATTAAAAAGGTTATTTTAGATTTTAACAACTGCTAAAAACCCGAAAATGGTTTTTAACACCTCCAAAAAAAAAATTGATTTTAACACCATCCAAATTTCAAAAAATTGGGTATTACCACCACGTAACTGATTCCGTTTACAAATCCGTTAAGTAGGGCCATATAGACACGTGTCGCTTTGTTATTGGCCAAAAAAAATAATAAAAAATTAAAAAACAAAAAAAAAATTTAAAAAAAATTAAAAAAAAACCTAAAACTACCCCAGCCCCACCCACTGCGCCACCACCGGCGTCCCCAAACCCACCCCCTGCCGGCGTCCGGCGTCCCAGAGAATCGCCCGGCGCTGGCGACCCCACCCCCACCACCCTTTCCTCCACCTACGCACCCCACCCCTTCCCTTTCCCCATTTTCATTTCCCTACCCACCACCCCGAAACCACCCTAAACGCCCCCTCCCCCGGAAAACGCCCCTCTTCCCCTTCCTCCTCCCCCGGAAACGCCCTCCCTCTCCTTTCCCCCTCCCTTAATCGATTCCCTACCACCCCAAACGAAACCCTAAAACCCGTTTAGGGTGGTTTCGGGGTTGTGGGTCGGGAACGAAAATGGGGAAAGGGAAGGGGTGGGATGCGTAGGTGGAGGAAAGGGTAGTGGGGGTGGGGTCACCGGCGCCGGGCGATTCACTGGGACGCCGGACGCCGGAATGGGGTGGGTTTGGGGACGCCAGTGGTGGCGCGCTGGGTGGGGCTGGGTTAGTTTTAGGTTTTTAAAATTTTTTTTAAACAAATAAAATAGTGACACGTGTCACTATGGACCACATTTAACGGAATTTTTTAACGAAAACCATTAAGTGGTGGTAATACCAATTTTTTTAAAATTTGTATGGTGTTAATACCCATTTTTTTTTTTGGAGGTGTTAAAAACCCTTTTCGTGTTTTTAGCAGGTGTTAAAATCTAAAAAAAAAACTATTAAAAATCATTTCAAAAAATTCAAACAAACCGTCGCATGGGCTTCATCTAGTTACCACCTATAATTGTTGTTGTTTTAGCAATTACCACACCTACGGTTTTTTATTTTGAATTTTGCCACCAACAATTTTGTAAAACATCAAATCTTCCCACCTACTGGACTCTCAACTCAAATGTGACGTCATATGGGGCTCACTAACTACCCTTTGCCTCCTTTTCTTTCCTTCTCTATCGATTTCTCATTCCCATGTATCGTTCTCCTCTCAAACTTAAGGAAAAACTTCAATTCGTGAAATAATTAACATAAAATGTAATTTAATATGAAGTTTTTCCCCAATTTTGAGAGAATTACAATATCGGGGAATGAGAAATCAAGAGAGAAAAAAAAAAAGAAAAGGAGGGAAATAAGGTAAGAAGGTAGTTTGTGGGCCCCATATGACATCACACTTCAGTTCAGAGCCAAGTACGTGCCTACCCGTATTCTGGCTTGGCTCAGCTCAGCTCAATAATAGCTCTTTTGTGGTCAATCACCAAAGAAAAACACAAAGTAAAGAATTGTGGCCAATCACAAGAGGTTTATGAAATCTCAATTCTACCTTTTTCAGATTTTTTTCGTAATCTCCTTAATTTTTTCGCGGCGAGACCTTAATAGAGGCAGTAGAGTAAGCCCAACACAATTAAATCTTGTCGACGAATCTGAAAAACTGCAATGATAAATCCTACGTATCTTTTGGTGATGAGTAAAACAACACAAAACCTTCCATTCGTCTTCTTTGCAAACATGATATTGATTAATTAATAAGTTAAATGAACAATAATTTTAATTACTTGTCAAAGGCTCACTGAAAATTGAACTTGAAAACGCCTATAAACCGTTGAGCTCACATAGGGTTTGCCTCTCATGGGCTTTAGTTAATAAGGGGGAAGAAAGACGGTAGAGGATTTTTTTAAGAGAGAGAAATCTATATCTATATCTATATCTATACTTCTATATCTATATCTATATCTATACTTCTATATCTATATCTATATCTATACTTCTATATCTATATCTATATACTTAGTATTTAAAAATACAAACCACAAATTTTTCATATGATACATGACATCACAATTTACAAGTCACTCATCACCCCATATGCCACATGTTATCTCCCTTAATATTTATGTTTAAGAATTTATGCATTATACAACTTGCAAATTCAAGTAAGAAAATGAAGTGTTTCATTTCCACCATAATAAAATAATGTTTTAATTAATACACATTACATAAACATATAAATTATAATAAAAAATGTCTTTTCATCTCCTAGACTTTAAATATAATTTAAAATAATATGTCATTTTATATCCCACAATCGTCACGCATATATATCTAACTAAATTCATTCATCTTCTTTCACGGTTCTACCCTCTCTCTTTTTTTCTTTTAAATTTAGAAATGAAACAATCTTCCTACATATGAAAATAATTAACCCAAGTAATAACCCGTACATTGAACGGGCCAAAAAGCTAGTTTAAATTAATACTAAGTGTTCCTTTGAGGGCGACAATAAATTGATATATATAGCTTTTATTGAAGAAGGTTTGTGAACATAGTTATATACGAAGTAATAAATCAGAAATGAGTCTAACATGAAAACAAATAATTAGGCATTATAACAACACATTTGACAATCCACATGTTTTCCACTATCATCAATGACATTTTCATTATTTTGGAAAAATCAGAAGTGTCATTTAGCCGAAATGTTGAGCAAGAACGGAAATACATGCTTCAGATGAAGCTAACTTTTAAGGCTGTCGATGGACATGACAAGTATTTGGGGTTGCCGACTTACCTTGGTAGCTCTAAAAAACAGGTTTTTCAATCTATTCAGGATAGAGTCTGGAAAAAAATTAAGGGGTGGAAAGGAAATTATTTGTCTCAAGCCGGAAGGAAGATTCTCATCAAGTCGGTTGCTCAAGTCATTCCTACTTATGCTATGCAATGTTTCAATTTACCGGCAAGTATCTTGGATACTATTGAAAAAATGTGCAGGAATTTTTTTTGGGGTCAAAAGGGGGAGGAAAGGAAATTGTGTTGGGTGGCATGGGAGAAATTGTATGGCTCGAAGAAAAAAGGTGGTCTTGGCTTTAGAAATATGAGACTTTTTAACAAAGCCTTATTGGCAAAACAAGCTTGGCGTATTATAACAAATGAAGAGTCTTTGATGACTAGAGTTCTTAAGAATAAATATTTCCCTTCGACGCCATTTCTAGAAGCTAAGGCCGTGCCTAATATGAGCTTCACTTGGCGTTCCATTCTGAGTGCGAAAGAGGTTGTGGTCAAGGGTGGGAGAAAGATTATTGGGGATGGGTCAACAATTAATATCTGGACTGATCCTTGGGTCCCACGTCTTCAAGATTTCAGAATTTATTCACACAATGCAGAGGGTCCTGATGCTCCAAATTTTGTCAAGGATTTGTGGGTGGATGGTTCTTGGTGCTATGCTGAGCTTGATAGAATTTTTTCTGGCAGAGAAATTGAGAGTACTACTTCTCTTTCAATTCCAGTTTTTGGGGGTAGTGATGAATGGTGTTGGCATTTCTCAAAAGATGGCAAGTAAAGTGTTAAAAGTGCTTATAACTTACTTTTAGATGAGCAGGATCGTGATAAAGCTAGACCTTCAACTGGAGGGTTTTGTTTCGATTAGATGCTTATTTGGAACTCGAGACTGCCCCCAAAAATCAAAAACCTTCTTGTGGAGATTTGTGAGAGATAGCATTGCTGTGAGAAGTAAGCTAAAAGCCAGGGGTCTTGTTGAGGATGCTACATGTCCTTTGTGTGGGGAAGGTGAGGAGACGGCTCTACATTGTATCGCCCAATGTTCAGAAGCTAAAATGATCTGGTATTACTCACCTCTTCGGCTTGTTTCTGATAGTGTAGAGGGAAACTTGCCAAGTGAGTGGTGTATGTCGCTTAAGAACAGATTGAATATGTTAGAATGGAGTGATTTATTCTGAAGTTTGGTGTGGGGAATATGGCTGCATGCGTCGAAACCAGTGGGTCTTTGAAGGGAAAAGAAGAGAAATTAGGGAGGTTGTTTTGAAGGCAAGTAGTCAAAATATATGCTTGATAGGCGTGTCGCGTACCTAACAAAAATAAACCTAACTAGACCACTACTATGTAGACGGGCAAGCAAGGGTCGGATCCCAAGAGACTATGGTTCAACTAATTAAATAGACTCAAGCAAATACTAAGCAAGTAACCAAATCAAACAAATGACAATCAATAACTAAAGAACTAATTAAGGCGATTAAACTAAATAATATGATAAAACAATGCTAAAAACATCCAAGATCAAGCATCACCACGAATACAATTAATGCAATAGTCGTTCTACCCCTAACATACAATTCAATTGATTAATGAGGAAAAGTAATCCATGAATAATACCAATGGTCTCTCCCGAGTTATCAATGGCTTCTCTAATCACAATCAAGCCTACTTCCGTGGAATCATGTAAATTAGAGACCTTAAGCACATTACTCTAACTTCCTAATCATCCATTCAACTATTCCCGTGATGAACTTCAAACCCTTAATTGATTTATTCAAATCCGTCAAAACCCAACTCCCGTTGCGATTAAAACAAAGGATTAATAACAATACCAATTATCCCTAATCTAGTATTGGCATAAGCATAATCAATTAAGCAAATCAATTACAATTATTATTAGAGAATTTAAAGAATTAAATCATGCATTAATCATATCCGGGTTCCGCTAGATCTTGGAATAAAGAAACTGCTCACACATATTAACGAAAGCAAAAGCAATATTCAATGAAGAAAACATGATTAATAAGCAATTAAAAGTAAAAGAAGAATTAAAGATGAATACCAATTGCTTGAATGAAGAAAAGTACCAATTGTTGATGAGTAAAGATTAAAACTTGAAAGTAGAATGTAATCTAGATCTAGAGAGAATATTAGGGTTCTAATCGTGTTTAAAAACTGCTAAGATAATCACCAAGTGTTTTTAATCGGCTTTACAAAGGGGTATTTATATCCCTTAAAATAAGAAACCCGAAAAATGCTGAAAATAGGTTCCGCGAAACTCCGCCTGGTCAGACCGGGCAAAGCCGCCCGGTCGGGCGCGACAACCAACTTGGCTCTTCACATGAAGTCTTGTTCGCCCGGTCTGCCAGGGCAATGCCGCCCGGTCTGCCAGGGCAATGCCGCCCGGTCCGGGCGGACGGAGGCTGAACTTTCCACTTCTTTTCTTCTTCGCCCTTGCTGCCAGGGCAATGTTGCCCTCCAGGGCGGACACGGGAAAAATCTCTTCCATCCTACTAAGCTCTCGTGGCAATCCAAAATGCGTCCAAATCATCCGAAAATCTTCATATGCCTGTAAAATCAATCAAATAGACCAAGCCACACTAGAGAAGAAGATATTAGCGAGAAATAGCTCCGTAGAGCTTAGAAATCACACATAAATAGCTATAAACCGAGGGTAAAATGTGGTATAGAATGTGTACATCATAGTGTAATTGGGGATTTCAAACAGGCTATGGAGGTCGGTTGCATTTCCGGAGGTCATGAAAAGCTTAATTCTCACTGGAAAGCTCCTATTCTGGGTACTGTGAAGATAAATTCGGATTTGGCCTTTTTTAATGGTTCAAGTACGGGACTTGGGGGTGTTGCTAGGGACGCTGCCGGTGATGTTCTCGTTGCTATGTGCACAAAATTACAGGGAAGCCTTCCAATTGATGTAAGTGAAGCAACAACTATGAGGTTTGCATTGATTATTGCCATGGAGGCTGGATTTAGAAGATTTGTGCTTGAATCTAGGGCTGTTCATCGGTCCAAGACCGGACCAACCCGGATAAGACCGAAGACCGAAAATTAGAATTTTAAGAACCGAAGACCGGACCGATTAAGTTAGGACCAAACCCGGACCGGACCGAAAGAATCGGTCCAAAACCCGAACCGGACCGTTTTGGATCGATTTAAGAATTTTTTTAAAAAGAATATTAATTTTTGATAAAGTCAAGGAAAACACAAAAAAAATATTGGAAAAACGATATTGTAACGTCATTTTTGCGTCTTTTTTTGTATGTTTAGTGCAAAAAAACTTATAAAGTTAAAGTATTCTAAGCTTATTAAGGATAATTTTAAACGTTATTTAAGGTTTCACACATATTTTTTATAAAAAAATCGGTCCAGTCCAAAACCGGTTTTTATAGGGTTTTGGACCGGACCGGACCGAAGACCGGAAAAATGAATTTCAAGACTCGAAGACCGGACCGATTAATTCGGTTTGGTCCGGTCCGGGTTCGGTCTGGGGTGGTCCGGTCCATTTTTTCGGTCCGGACCGATTTATGAACACCCCTACTTGAATCTGACAATTTGAAGCTCTTCCACCATCTTAAGAAAGGTCTCATTATGCCTACGGAGTTTGGCCATATTCTTAGTGATATTCGTAGACTTGCCAGGTTGTGTGAGAATGTTTGTTTTTCTTTTGTAAAAAGGGAGGGAAATAGAGTTGCAGGTCTGGTTGGAGGACTATCCTCAAGAAGTGAACATTTCTGTAATAGGTGATTTGGAGGCTTTTGCTCCTTAATAATATTTGGCTGGTGTTGTAAAAAAAAAAAAAAAAAAAAAAAAAAAAAACTAAGTAATTTTAGTAGAAAGATATTTAATAGCGTTTTTAAAATTAGTGAAATACGGAGTAGTAAATGAATTTTTTTTCATTTTTTCTTTAAATGAAATTCCAGTTAAAGAAAAATTAAGTTTTTGTTGTAAAAAAATAAAGTTTTTATTGTAAGATTACACTCATTACTATAAAAATTGTACAAGTATATATTAGTACAGTACTCATTCTTTAAAGATCAACAAATGTTTCCTCCATCCCATAATATAGTGCATATTTAATTATAATAGAAAATCAGTAAAAATAATTTCAATTCAACAAAAATAATTTCAGTTCAGTAAAATTAATTTAAGTTCAGTAAAAATAATTAAGTTCAGCAAATATAATTTTGTTTCAGTAAAAATAATTTCAGTTCAGCAAAAATAAAGTGAAGAGAACATGACCTAAGTGGTTATGTTTAATTAACATAATACAGAGTATGATTTTTAGATTTGATCAAACTTTAATCTTATTTACAAGTATACACTAAGGGTCTGTTCTCATTAACTGAAATCAGCTGAACTGAACTGAATTGAACTGAATTGAGCTGAAATGAATATTTTATAAGAGAAGGAAATTAGGAGCTGAACTGAACTGAACTGAGCTGAGCTGAATTGAGCAGAACAGAACTGAACTGAACTGAATTTCAACGTAAGAGAATAAACCCTAATTCATAGGATAAAAAAAGATGTCATTATGTTTGTATTAATACGTACTTACCAAATATAAAATTTTCTTGATTTTATTTTACTACCAAAAATAAATATACTTGATGACAAAAAGACTTGCGTGGACCTGGTCCACAATAATATTATTGTGGACCCGAGGTCTATACACACGCAACTGACTTTATATTAAACATAGTGACCATTATTTTTAACATAGTAACCTTATTTTTATCCTAGTAACTTTTATTAAAACTATTACAACGTTTAATAATATTGTGAACTTGAAATATGACGCTATTACCCTAATTTTAACATAGTGACCTTTATTATTCATATTGATCAATATATAAAATATTTCATTACAAAAATAACCACTTAGGCCTATATATTACCAAAATGATTTTTATTTTAATATAGTGAACTTTTTTTAATTATAGTGAACTTTTTTTTTATTAATAAAACAACCATACTCTCTCTAAATGTTAGTGGTCCACAATAAATTAGTGTGAACCAGGTCCATTTAAGAATTTGTAACAGAATTTGTAACTTGATGATAGAAAATTGCAAATAAAAATCTAATCCGATTAAGATTCAAAATACTTGTCAACTTGATATTGTGCACCACTAGAACTTAAACAACCATACAAGAGTGATACAACTCTACAAAACTACGAAGTACAAACAAAGTGGACTTCAAAAATCAAAATTGTCGAGGTGAGCATAAATTCCGTTTGATAATACGGAGTACAGATTAGGGTTTTTCGAATCGACCCTTTTCTAGAGAGAGAAAACGAAATAAGATAAAGAGGATTCCCAATAATCCCCAATTATTATTTTTGATTAAAGTTTCACTCTTTTCTATATAAACTTTTGATTCTTCTCACACCCAATTTTCTCTTTCTTCAAATTCCTTTCTCCTTTGAATTTACGCAGTTTTTGAGCAAACTACAACAGCAGCATCAACCATGGGAAGAGGAAAATTCAAGGGCAAGCCTACTGGCCGCCGCCAGTTTTCAACTCCCGAAGATATTTGTAAGTTTTCCATTCAATTTTTATGATAAAAATTTAGTCTTTTTTGAATCTAGGGTTTGCGAATTTGGGGTTCATTCAAACATATATTTGGGTTTTTTTTAATTGAATTGTAGAAATTAGTTGCTGTTTGTGTTGATTGTTTTTGATGTATTTGTTTTGATTGTTCGTATCCTGTAATTTGTTTCTTTTTCGTCTAATTGGGAAATTTGGGAGTTGAAGATTGAAGCGTATTGCTTTGTAATTTTGTCTTTTATGTGAATTAATGGATGGAGTCTTCGAATTTTGACGGTTGGTGTTAGTTTTGTTTATACAATTGAGAAATTATGTTATTGAGATTCTTGTAAAGTTTTTGGTTGTAATGAGTTAAAGTGTTAAACCAAGGAAGTTAATGCGATTTCGAACTTGGTGCATATGGAATTGTGGGTCTAAGTTGTGTACATCGATCTTACTCACAAACCCTGCTGTACATGGAAGCCATGGGCATTGGGATGCCAGTAGTTATATCGATTTGTTTGTTTATAGAATTGACAATACCTTTGGCCCTATTTCATGAATGGCACGAGTGGGACTTGGGTGGTCCGTGGTTGTTATAAGTAATATATGCTTTCTACCTCTTTATATGTCATAGGTTAGAAGATTCATTGTGCCAATACTTCCGACAGTTTGAAGTGTTTACAGCAACTTCTACTGGAATTTCTGGTGAAATATCCTGAGCAAGCTATTTCTGATAAGTGGGTAGTGTATAATAACTGTCTTATGTCCATTAGTCTGTTGTGTTTTTTGCAAGCCTTATGTGCAGCGCTCACTGAGTAGTTCATGAATTGAATAGGGTTGCACATCTGTTGAACACATTTTTGTTGCTTTTTACTGTGGAGATGCCTTGTGTGTGTGTGTGTGTGTGTGTGTGTGTGTGTGTGAATGTTTAGCTGGAGATGAATTCATGTGCATGTATATGTACACTTCACATTAGTTCTCTTGGAAGCAAGGTCTTACATAATTTTGCTTTGTTTTAATGACTGCAGTAGGTGGAACTTCTCGTCCACGCACCTTTAGACAGGTAACTGTCTAACTTGTCATATAATATTATAGTCTGTAATATGTAAGTATATGCAAATCATCATGGTTCAATGCATCTATGATTCATTTTCACTGACCTTTTTATCAGAAAAAAGAAGAGGAAGAAGAGGTAGAAGAGGAAGAAGAAGAATCAGAAGAAGAATCTGATGAAGATACTGAAGTAAGCCTTTTTATTTTCTATTTTTTTTTTCTTGGTCCATTTTAATTTGTCTGTTTATATAAAGTTTCCCATAGATTTTGTATATTTATGCTTCTAGATTGTGTCCTGTTCCCTATTAGATCCTGTATTAATCGTGATCATTCTGTTTCTTTTTTCAGCGAAAGATGAAAGGGACACAGGGGATCATTGAGATCGACAACCCCAACGTGGTGAAGAAACAGAACCTAAAGGCAAAAGATATTGATGTGAGTACAATTTTTTTCTGCTTCTGGTTTTATTTGAGTGGTTAATACAAGGAATTTACTTTTACTTCTCCTTTTTTACAGCTTGACAAAACAACTGAACTTACAAGACGTGAGAGGTTTGTTGATGCCTTTGTTATGCTTTTATTTTTTTGTGGCTGTTTATTAAATGTTGTATTTGCTCTTCATCTGGTAAAAATAATTTTTGGAAATATTCCATTGTATGTCTTGTGTGATGGCCCTATCCAATAAAGGTCTGCTGTTTGCAACATTGTCTTGGTGAGATAACTGGATTGATATTGTTACATAGTTTTATGAACATGTTAAACATCTTTCCTAGGACTATTTCATGGTTGGGATCTTGTGCATTTGTCAGCTGATTTGGATTGGTTAGAAGTAGGCATGACTACTAGTTATGTGTTTCACATACAGGAATGAGACTAAGTTGCTCGAGTATTTTGCCTGATTACATAAATTGCCACATCTTTTATGAAGCTTGGCATGTTTATTGCACTTTGTGGCAACCATCCTAGATATGTCAGGGGACTGAAAAACGGATTTTCTAAAAAATGAAAAAAAATGCTGTGATTAGTAGGTTGGATCTGATGGATGCTTTTAAGTAGTTTGAGTGAAGATGGCGACACTATTCAGAATATGACCATGGTATATATTATCTATTTTTTAGGGAGGAGTTGGAAAAACAGAGGTCTCATGAAAGATACATGAAGCTGCAAGAACAAGGGAAAACGGAACAAGCAAAGAAAGATTTAGGTAAGTTTTGAGATTATATTCTCACTTCTGCTGCTTGAATATTTGTATTGATTGTATGATCTTTTTGCACTTATCATAGATGCAGAAAACTTATACGTAGTACGGAGTAATTTTTTTGATTTCATGACATCTTTTGCTTTTTTGACTGTCCTACTTTAACTTGTCTCTCTCTTTATTTTTGTTTGTGTTGTCTGTGAGAGAGAGAGACACTTATTACCACTTCTAGTAGACAAATGAATTTTTTAATTTGGTGACAGAGGGAATGCTGTCTTTTAATAACTTTTTTAGTAGAAAATAGAAAGTGCTGTGCTCAAAATATCATTATAGGTGAGGAAGTTAAGGTAATTGGGAGGTGTGTACTCGTGGATGATGTGGTGAATAGTGAATACTTGATTTTCATAATTGACAAGTTATTGTGCTCAAGTTAATACTCGTAAAATACTGAAATGTCATTTAGTGTGGGAGGTGTTTTTCATGGATGATGCTGTGAAGATTTGATTATCATAATTTACTGATTACAATGATTAAGTAATAATCACTTAAGCATGGTGTAGGATTTTGAAGAGGATTGCAGCTTTGTATCCTTGTTAATTCAGGATTTGTAGCTTAGGTCACAGGGTTTTTGGTTCAATGGGATGTTTAAATTAACCCTGTTGTTACTAACCCCGGTCATATATGTATATATATACTCTTATTTTTATCATCTCTGGGACCTTTAACACAGTATGCTTAACCAAGTTAAAGCATCATCCACTTACCCTTTTTGTTACTCTCATATGCAGAGAGGTTGAAACTTATTCGTGAACAAAGGGCAGAGGCTGCTAAGAAGAGAGAGGAAGAAAAAGCTGGTAAGGTCTTTGGTAGTTTTGAAAGACTAAACATAATCAATAATTTTGTTATCTCTTGTGTTTATGCAAGTGTTTGGGAATCTCTAACTGTACGTATTTGCCACAGCCAAGGAACAAAAGAAAGTTGAAGCCCGCAAATCCTGAAGGCAGAGGAACAATCTTGAACAAATCTTTGCAGCTTTTAATAGCTATAATTTGTTTGTTTTAAAGTTATGCATAAATATTCCCCAAATTGTGCTGGTTGTGATAATTTACCCTGTTTTTAATTTAGCTTGATGGTTGACCATGTTATTCTGCTTATAGCAAATGAAAAGTTAATACTTTTATAAACATTGAGCAACCATTTTGTGCATTGTAAGTTATATTTGCTCTAATTTGAGGTGCAATTCATATTACTCCCGAGTATATAGATTTGGTTTATGAGGACTCAGTAGCGTACTTGGGCATAAATTTATGTCAATTAGGTATGAAGATACAGTTGAGTTTGGATGTTTATGTTTTAATCAACCTTTTGAATAGAGGTTGATTGGGAACTTGGTATGAATTCATACCTTGAGAGGGAGGTGGGTGGGTGGGTTACATCTCCTATGGTTCAATTGAGGGGATTATAATCCGAACTATGGGGGTGTCTTGCAAAAATGATTTGCAGATTCGGTATGACTTGTCTCAGGTTAAGCAGGTTAAGGTGGTTTTTTAATAACACTCTACTCCCCTAGTCTAGTTCTACTATCACTGGTACACGCCACCAGACCAATTGCGTACACCATTCTCTAACTCACCCTCACTCTCTCCCTTGCTGCCTATCTCCTCCTTAATGCCAATGTCGACCACTGTAGAACTTCCGTTCTCCTTTGTTTTGATGCTTCAAACAAACAACCCCCATTTATGTAATTGCCATCAATAACACATACCATTCAACCACATGCATCAATCTCTGGCGTGCTTCTATTCCTTTCACAGTTTCACCTAACATTGACCAAGCCTCCTCTATTTAACTCCATTATTGCACTCTTTAATTTTCTCTTGTTTTCTCATATCCAGTTGCCGCTAATTTGCTATCCTCTTTATTAAAAACTAATGAAGTAGCATCAATCAACGTCATTAACCACCAAGACACCCCTGTCCGCATGCAACGTAGCATCGCCACACTTTGTTCTGCCGTATGTTTACCACACTGACATTAAGTTGGTTTTTTTTTTCTTTTTTTTTTTTTTTTTTTTTTTTTGGGTGGAATATTAAGGTTGATTTTTTTGATTTATTTTGTTTTATTGGAAAATGAGAGCCCTTATATAAAGAAGCTAAAAAAGGAAATAATGAGGATAGATTATAGGGGTGGCAATTCGGGTCAGTAGGTTGGATTTGGGTCAGATTTCGGGTCGATTTCGAGTTAGAAACTATCACAAATAGTGTAAAACTTGATATTATTACGAAATATGAAATTTGGGTCAATTCGAGTCGAATACGGGTTGTTCGGGTTCAGTTTGGGTCAGGTTCGGGTTTCTCTCAGTAACTTCGGGTCGAGTAAGGAATTGCTAGCCCTAATAGGTTAACATTATTTACACAGATTCACATGTGAAAGTATATTTAAATCTTAACTATATACGGAGTATATCGTTACCCTTTTTTATTTGATAAAATTATTAGCTAATCACAACATGCCATGTGGCTCAATAACTTCTATAATGGTCAACACAGATCATAGTTTGAAGACACCATCTGTAGTTCGGATTATTCCATGATAACTCATAGTTGAGATTAATATGAAAAGACCACCAATAGTTAAGATTATTCATGTGAATTTTCCCTATTCCTAAATTATATGGAGTCGTGGAGTAATAAACATGGGATGCATATATAATCCTATTTTAGTAGTCAATTTCCTATTTTCATACCACTCTTATTTTCCTTATCTTTATTCCTTGTGTCAAACGCTAGGATGTTAATGGGGTGGGGTAGATGTTGACCTTTCCATCCCCGTCTCCTAACATTCTCACCCCAATTGGCCGGAAACGGGGAACGTACTAGCGATGCAATTGAGCACTTCAATCGCGCTAGAATTCATTTTAAAGGCTGTGATTTATCACGCCACACCATCTTATGTTGATCAAACAAATGCATTGTCCATTCTATTATTTTTAGTCTTCAAAACACTTATTTTACAACAACTCGGCCCATTGAGATTCACTAGAGTATTAGCTAATTTACATGTCTTAGTGGTTGATTTGCAATAAACTAGAGGTAGTTATTGGACAGGGCAATCCAATGATAATAGGGTCAGGGTCAAGCTTATAGGGCTTTTAATGGACATGACCCTTATTGGGTAGACTCAATATAGGGCCAACATGTTTTTCCAATTTAGTTGATAAAGAAAATACATAATGTAAAAATAATTGTATAGATTAATTTGTATTCATATGTATTTAATAATGACTTTGTCCAATATTTATTTTAATTGATATTTTGTAGGCCCGTTCATTATCGACCCGCGACCCGCATTGGCCCGACCCTATATTGACCCTATAAAATGTGACCCTCTTTGACCCTGACCCGACCCACCCAATAACCGGTCTACAATAAACCTCTAAGCTAAAAAATTACTCCTAGAGTCCTAGTACTATTTCTTGTGCTGTTTAATTAGTACTATAGTTTGCTTCCAAGATTTTTTTTATTTTATTTTATTTTATTTTAAAATAAAAATAAAAATTGTACTATAGTTTGCTCACCCAATTCAATGCAAAGACAGTAAATGGTTTTTTTTTTCTTCTTTTCTTGAAGCAGAGTAAAAGTTTGAAATCTCGAAGCTACGGAGTATTTTACTTCCACTGCTCCTAATTTACGATGATTTAAGGTTATCAGCCTTTTATTTTTTCTATTTTTTTATTTCTAATATAAAAAGAAATTAGGTATAAGAACAGTCAAATATATATATTCTACCTTCTCTTCTTTGAGTAATAAAAAATGACGTTATGCTTCCTAAATTCCAAACTAGATTCTTCTCTAAGAATGAATTTGCCTCTTTTTTCGATTGATTTATACAAATATTCAAAACTTTGAAGTTTGAACTCAGTTTTATAGCAGCCTATTGAATTTTATTTTTTTGTTATTGTCATGTAATGTGTTACCATTTTGACGGTCAAAGCTAAAGTCTTTCGTGGAAACTCCAGTTAGTATGAATGCTAACTATATATATTAAGCATTTCTAAGCATAAATAACTACAAAATCACAACTAAACCTTCTAATAATTCATCATTTTAAAAGAGGATTTTAGTGTCAGATCACAAATTAAGTAGGAAGCAAAATGAATGTTATGGGTCGACGTAGTGTTTTGATCATTTTATTTGTGCTAGTAATAGCAATTTCGTGTCAGGTTCGTGTTCAAGCTACCAGAATGCTACAAGAAGATTTTACAAATACGAGTAATAGTTACCTTTCTAAGCACCCTTTGTCTGAATGGACAAAGAATAAAATGGCTTATTTGCTAGAACGTTTAGCATCAGGACCTAGTGACGGTGGTGGTGGCAATTAACTTAATGAAGCAAAGACCATCTAAGAAGAGGAAATATGTAAACGAAAGTGCTTCATTTTCTATCAAATTACGTTCATTTATTGATTTTTTTTTTTTTAAAATAGTTGTTATAATTTTTTTCAATAGTATTTGGAGTCGTACGTAGTTGTATGTTGTGTAGTCGTGTTTCCCATATTTGACACGATTAATACATTTGTTTGTGTAGAAAATGACCTTGTATTCGTCTCCTTGATTCAATTGATCAAGGTGATTCATTCTTTCGTTTTAATGTAAACAAGGCTGGACATTATTAGTCAAACTTTGTCATCTTAAGGTCAACATAATGATTTTTAATGTGAAAATCATAATAATTTTCTTCAATATAATTTTTACGTTCAACAGAGTAGCAGTTAGAACAACTCTTAGTACTCTACTCTTCCAATAAGTTACTCTGAAAGTCTAAACCTAACACAGTACAAGTAAAAATGAACTTTGCCTTCTCAAATCTCAAGTTTCAACTTTCTTAAGTAATTAAAATGATTCATACAAAAAAAAAAGTAATTACATTGATAGGTTTTGATTTTCAAATCATGAGCTGTCAAATAAAAAAAAAAAACCAAAAAAAAAAGTTGCCTCTCAACTTTATTATGGACATTCAATTGTGTAATTTTTTCAATGGAAATACAATTACAAATGTAAAACATAATTGTGCAATATGCATGTTTCAAATAACTTAATTTCTCTAATACTTTTATACGAGTAAATTCAAGTTTATCATCATGAGAATTATATACGTACTCTGTATTGTTTATCAAGTGACAATTTTATGTACTTTCAACAGAATATTTAGGCACACAGTTTAGGAGGTGATTATTGAAGGTAAACATACAAATTTGTTAATATAATTTTTAACTCCGAAAACAAGAAAGGTTAGGTATCATGAGTAACGCAGAGGGAGTAATTATTTGATCAATTTGTCCATTTTCATTGTATAATCTGGACTTTAAAATTTCATGCTTCATAATTGTGTTGTAAATAAATAGAAACAAAGGAAGTATGACCTTAACTTGAATGAATTCGTACTCGAACTCAAACATTAGCTGACCCAAACGAGTTGTGCCTAGTTAATTTTTGTATATATGGGGGTATAATATTCTTTTCAATCACCAGTGAAGGAGTACATGCGTCTTTTTATGTACCAATTGAGGGGTATAGGTGTAATTTCCTAAATACAAGTTGTAAACAGTAATTGGACAGCTCACCAAAAGTACTGAATAAATGACCATACTTTTTCAATATATTTAATTACAGAAATGCCATCAGATTAACAAATATTCGTTTATCTAGTAGATAAACTTGTATTTGCCGGACCCAAACACAAACCGAACAACTAGATTACCACCACCGTACTACAACATGAGCATCTTATCCTACTTGCACACCAAGCAATGTTAAACAGTAACAGATGGCAAACTCACAAGTTACAAATGTGCTTACAACAAAATGCACAACCGCTTTTATATCTTTATCAAAAATTTGGAAGCAATAAGTATACCTTCACAAATTGAAGCTGAACAAATGACAGAGAACCATAACCCGAAAACCCAACACCAAGACCCGAAACACTCAAATTCGGGTCAAAAGAGTCATTACCCGAACCCACGCGAGTCGGTGAACCCGGATGCTGCAACATTGAAGGATCAATGGAAGTATTCTGTAAAGAGGTACATAAGGTGGTCATCTCTTGCTTGGAGCTCCGTTTTTGTTGCGGGTGGGGCCTGTTTTGCTTTGGGTTGGATCATCAAGGGTGCTAACCCTCTTCAATCTAAACCTTCTAATGATTCAAAATCTTTGGGTTCTTCTACTTCTGCTCAAAATCAACAACAAAATTGATGTTTCTTAATTGAGTTTTGTACTATTACTTTTGTTTTTATTAGGAAAAATGGGTATTGAATTTTGAGTATGTTTGCACTAAAAAGTTTTATCTTGATTATTCACATCTATCATTGTAAATTGAGTAGGGTTTTGTAATGTCTAATGTGCAATAATGTAATGGAAATTTTGTGTATGTATGTAGTTTGTTTGTGAGATTGGTGATTGATGAATTGAGAAGGTTATAAGTTCATGGAACGGTTGTTCACGTCCAAAATTGTATCAAACACTAAAAACTTGATAATTTACTTAACATCTAGGGACCGGATCAATTATGATACAAATGGATTCAAATTGAACCGGATCGATAAAACCTGTCCAACACTTGGATCAAACTAATTTTACCGATAATACGGAGGCTCATATTATAAACATTAAAGGAGTAAATTAGTTTAACCAACCTAGCTCTCTACACGTTATCGTTTGAGAGTAGAGGGGGAGATAAGAGCATTCCTTTAATCCTAACCATTTTGCAGTCTGTGGGGTTTGAACTTATGACTTTAAAAAGGTAACTTTTCCACCAACTCCACCAAGCTCTACTTGGTTTCTTGTTTAAGTGTCTAACAAAACCATCTTATGAGGTATTTTATATTTTACCCATAATTTTGAATACCTAAACATTTATCTAATATTACCTCCGTTTCTTTTTAGTTGTCACATATTCTTTTTTTGAAATTTTTTTTTTTTTAGTTGACACGTTTCATTTCGGGATAAATTTTTTATCTTGTATTTACAAATTACCCCACTTACTCTTTTTATTCTCTCTCACCCTCTCTCCTTAATAATTAATATATGTACCTAAATCAAACGCGTAAACTAAATAGAAACGGAGGAAGGATGACTATATAGGCATTGTTTTTTAGTGCTTTTCAAATGGTAACATATCGATTTTCATGCACATCTCTATTCTCTACTAAACATAACAGATGGCAAACTTACAACAATTGAACAATTGATTTTTGAAGAGTTCCTTCCCAAAGCTAAAAACTTGAATAAATCCCACAAAAATGGCAGAACCCAATAACCCGAATACCCACCATGAACACCCAAAACCATCAACCCCACAATCAACATCAAAATCACCGTCAACAAAACCCTCAATTGAAGCTCACAACAATGGCAGCACCATCAATGGCTCTAATTCGGGTCAAAGAATCCATTTTACCAACCCACCCGAGTCAGTTAACCCGGATGCTGCAACTTTGAGAGATCAATGGAGGTTTGCTATAAGGCAATACAGCAGATGGTATTCTCATGCTTGGGGTACTGCTATTCTTGCTGGTGGTGCCTTCTTTGCACTTGGTTGGATCATCAAAGGTGGTAACCCTCTTCCTTCTAAAGAATCTGATCATAGAAAATCTGAGGGTTCTTCAACTTCTGCTCAAAATCAAGGAGAAAAATGATTTTCTGGGGTTAGTACTTGATCTTGGTCCAATTTTGTTTATGAATTTTATTGTTTTACTCAATTTGTCAAATGGGGTTTTGTTTTCATGGGTATTTCTATTGAAAAATGTTATTTGGGGCGTTTTTTTTTTCATTGGAAGCTTTCATCTTGATTTATTGTGATTTGAGTAGAGTTGTGTGATGTTTAATGTGTAATGTACTTGTATAATGGGAATGCTGTGTTGTTTGCTTGTGAGATTGGTGATTTAGTGGGGTGAATATGAATGTTTGATGATTATGTTTGGTTGTGAGATTGTTGATTTGAGTAGGCATGTGAAAATTCAAGGAGCCCAAATGCCCAATGTATATGTGTAATTAAGTTACTTGGATTTAGCCTGAAGACTCAGATACAACCAATTTTATGTGTTTTGTCCAAAATGAAGTGTTTGTGTCAAGTATCCTGTGTAGGCAGTTGAGGTAAATTGAAGGGTCAGGACTCAGGACTCAGGATTAATAAAGTAAGTTAGTAACTACTCGTATGTTCGTGTAAGTAATTTAATGACATTGGTCTTTTGGGGTTAAATTGCTTCTGTCATTTAGACAGGCTTAAGATAAAAGTATTGATGAAAGAGCAAATCTTTGGTTTAAGGACGATTGTGCAGGCAGATGATAGAGGAGGGAAGAGAATAATGGAATGGTTTAATCATTATTTTAGTAACCTAACTTAGGGATGTTTATGGCTGTAATGATGATTATGCTTTGTGGATAGGTTGATTAGGGGCCTAGGGGGCGGGGAGGGAGATGTTAGCAGAGAGGGACTGGAATACTGGATAGTTAGAGGCTCTCAGTGATTGAAATAAATATGCTCTCATCTTTTCCCTATACTTTCCAACTTTTCAGGGGAACCCCAAACATATAGCTAGTTCTCTTTCGATAGTGTCCGTGTTAGTTTAAGTATTGTGCAAGATTATCTAGGACTCTAGCTCATAATATCTTCTAATCTTATGCATCTGTGTTCTGCTGATTACTTGACTGACCACACTGAGCCTACCCCAAGCTTTTGAAGGTTCCTATTGTCTTAAGGTGTTGGTATTTATGTGAGAACTGAGAAAGTGAGAAGTATATAGGTCTGCAGTATCCTGAAGATCATTATGTGGCGGATCCTGTAGATTGCTTATCTTTCCAAATTTTGAGGGGAACCCAGACATATAGTTGTTTCTCCTCTTTCGATAGTGTATAGCTTTTGTAGTCTTGTGCAAACTTTTCTTTGACATGATTTTTTGTGATCTTGTCTTTATTCTGCTACTTACCCCTTTAACTGCACTAGGATAGGGAGGTGTTCTCAAAGTATAACCTTGGATGAAATAATAATTTGGGTCTGTAGCATGTTGAAGATTGTTGTGTGGTGGTTTTCCAATAAAGCTTTACTTTCATGATCTTTCCATTTTCCTTGTCTAGTAAGTGTTGGAATTGAGTTGTGAGTAGGCATTACACGAGATCTCAACTTAATTACTGGTTGCTGCGTTGAGCGTGTTTACTTTGACAAAATATTCCTAAACTATTTGGGTAGCTCAAGTTTAGTTTGGAGGATATCTTGACCTCATCTAAAGGTCAATGTAGAGTTTCTTTTGTTATTTAATTATTTTCCCCAATATGGAATATGGGCGACCAAACTACAGTACTTGGATTGACAACTTTATTGTCTATCCTCTTATATGCTGGACATGATGTAATGCATTAGTAGATGGAAGGAACATCCAAATGTATGCGAAGAAATTTTCCTTAATGCCTTCTCTCATGGCGTGGGTGAGAAGTTTATATTGCATGGAGAGTTGGCCTAAAAGAATAATCTAAGCATGGAGGAGACTGTTGGAATTTAAGTACAGCATCTGTAATGGGGTGCCATGCATGGCAAAAATTTGTTTGTGATAAACTGTATGGCCTAGATTTTGGACGAGGCTTCTTGATATAAGTTTGTGCATGGTGATTGGCACTGCTTAGTAATTTCTGATTATTATATCTAGTAAAGAGGTTTTGGAATTGTCACCACTCACTAAGTCACTAGTATTGTTCACCTCTGTATGCTAAGCTGCTTGGGAAAAGAATTTACTCCGTCCCAGATCAAAGGTAGCATATATTGAGCAGGGTGTTTGATTTGTCACTAGTACTGTTACCGGAGTCCAGAGAAGATTTCAGAACATGGTGTCTAGAGAAGAGGCATTTGAATTCGCACTAGTATCGTTCTCCTCTGTCTGATAAGCTGCCTGGGAGAAGATTTATACTGTATTCCAGCTTAAGGTTATCAATCTTATCATTGAGCTAGAGCATTAGATTTAAGAGGGAGATTATATGGAGAGAAAAAAATGAGTGGGTGGGTGGGCAGGGGCTCAACTTTTAGAGAAAACATGGGTAAAGGCTAACTGCTAACTGAATCGGGACATCTTTTTTTGGTAAAGGTAAACTCTAAGCTAGGTTATCAACAAGAGGTCAAGAGGATATAAAGAAGGGACATGCTTTGTTTCCATATGAAGGTGTTTATGAATAGGTATTACTGTTGAGATGTTTGTGTAGTGAGATATTCTACAAACTTAAAGCACAGATTTCTACCAAATGAAAGTACCTAATTCCTAAAGTAGCAAGCTATGCTATTTGGCCTTTCTGTTACTGTAAATTAAATCAAAGCATGCTTTATGTCTTGCTTGTATAATTTCAAATTGTATGAAGACAATGAACGTATGAACATTCTCTGTGCGTGATGAACATTTGATGTTATTCTATGATATGCTTTTCTAATGAGAACCCCACAAAACGATAAAAAGCTCATTCAGATGGCTTAATCGAGGATAAATTTTCTCTTTTAGGTATTGATTGAGCATATTTCTGTGTTAGTTATTGTCGAGAGCATTAGGCTTATTGACCTATCTTGCTTCTTGTGGTTTGCATTTTCCGATGTTAGTGTGGATTGGCTAATTTTGGATACTATATTATTGCAGATGGAGAAACAGTTACAGGTAGAACGTGCCCTGATAATGGTGCAGGTTGTTTTATTGATGTACATTGTGTCATTATGAGGTATCATGTTGAAGCTGAACTTCAGACCATTGGCTCTGTGGAGTATGTATGTTAGTGACCCTTTTCAAACTCCCTTTCAACTCCTGCTTAACTCGAGAGCTTGACTTTTATTGCTTTACCCTGTGTGCTTGATTCACTAGTATGTGATTGTACAAATAGTCGGAAATATCTCTTTTCCATAGGCAGATTTGTAGCTGTTTATTTTAAAACTGCGAACTCTGCGTTTTAGTGATGGAGATTGTTTTACCTTTGTGGAAACTCCAAGAAAGTTACATTTTTCTTTCCTGCTTTTTCATGGACATACAACATTAAGATAGATCAATTGAGGCTTCAAAGAAAAATGTCATTTTCCAACCTGTAGGTTTAGATTTTGACTCTTATCTGACTTTTCTGCCGTCCTTTTGACCAAGACGTTGTCATTTTCGTACTTTGAGGTTGGAGTTTTATTCTTATCCAACTGCTGTGCTGTCCTTTAATCTTAGTAGACGTCGCTTACAATTGCATCATACATTTTGAATCAACTTATCAACAAGGTAAGCATCAGACTAATCAGATTCATAGACAGCAAAATTGAATTTCAAGAGGAATGAAACATAAACAAACTATCAAAATAGCTGAAGAACAAGTCCATTCCTAATCAGAAATATCTGTAACAACTATACAAAGTAACTAATCAAATTAAATCCTCATTAATGATATGAACAGGGTGTATCAGCAGAATATAACTATTTATCCTCTTTAATTTTCCTGTATATCTGAATCTGCGCTTTTCTGTTCTGTTTTTTTTTTTTTTTTTTTTTTCCCTTTCTTTGTTGACTAATTGGAACAACATCCGGATTGCTTGACCGCTGATACATCATCTTTGGAGCCAATGTTTATGTTCTGTCCCTTAGGCAATGCTGCTGGGTCATCTCCAATGTCGAGTGCCTTCCTGCTCACAACATGATAGATCTGGGATAGAACTTCAGTAAAGGCATTCTCGACGTTCAATGCTTCCAGGGCAGATGTTTCCATGAAGAAAGTGTTCTCCCGTTCAGCAAAACCTTTGGCATCTTCTACAGAGACAGCACGCAAGTGACGTAAATCAGCCTTGTTCCCAACAAGCATGATCACGATGTTGGAATCTGTGTGATCGCGGAGTTCCTTAAGCCATCTCTGCACATTTTCAAATGTGACATGGCGAGTAACACCATAAACAACCAATGCACCAACAGCTCCTCTATAGTATGCACTCGTTATTGCACGGTACCTTCATGAAGCCAAAAGATCTAAAGTCAGACCATAATCGACCAAGAACAAAACAATCGAAAATCCATAGAGAAGCAACTGTAGAAGCATCAGAACCAAAGAAGAGGAGAAAATGCCATGAAGATGGTGCACATTGCAGCTCTTGCTTATTTATACACCAGCACAACTCGGCCATCATGCCTGTGAGACGAGGAGACGAGGAGGCTTGTCCTTAATTCAGTTTTTTTTTTCTACCTCTTTTCTTTCTAAGAAAACAGTTTTGGCCTTAATTCAAGTCAAGGTAAAAGTTGAGCAACACAGCATAAAATCAGCTTCAAAAGCCTAATTGTGTCCAATTTATAAGATCATTCAAAAACACACTGACATGCTATCCCACATAATTTCTCAAATGTTTTTGCTTCACTTGCTCATTAAATCACAAGTACATTACATATTTCAAGCAGTCAACAACAATAGCAACAATGCACCAAAAACATTACACATTGTATACAAAACTTGATTCCAAATTTCTTGGCCTCGAAATATTTTACAAAGAGCTAAATGCCTAAATCCCATAGTAATGCGATATTTAAAGATCTATCATGACAATATACATGCAAATTAACCTTCAATTCAATATGCATAGCAGTTGAACGAACAGCAAAAGCCTAAAATTTATCTGTAGCATTATCAAAATATCAAATTTTCATAATTTTTGCTTATCGGTAATTAAAGATACGAATGGTTGAAGTTGTGCATAGGCAAATGTGACTAAAGAAACGTGTTAACTAAAAAAAACGGAGGTTGTAGTAAACAATGTGCATGCACCCACTTAAATGTCTTGTGCAACTTCTTTGGGTGTTTGCACATTGTTTTCCCCTCCTAGTTTTTTAATTATTTTGATACGATGGTATAATTCATTTCGAAACATGGGCACCATGCACAAAACTTAATAAACAAAACTCATGTTAAATGTACACCAAACGAATGAATTAAATTATTAAATCAATATAAAACAGAAGAAAAACATGCATTTGATAAAACAAAAATGTAATAACTAATAAGCAATTGTTTACGTTACCTTTCTTGGCCAGCAGTGTCCCAAATTTGAGCCTTAACAATTTTATCATCAACCCGAATGCTACGAGTAGCGAATTCGACACCAATGGTGGACTTGGATTCAAGGCTGAATTCGTTTCGAGTAAATCGAGAAAGAAGGTTGGATTTACCAACACCAGAATCTCCTATTAATACAACCTTAAACAGATAATCATAATCATCATCAGCCCTATATGCCGCCATTGTTGTGAATTTTTTTTTTTTTCAACAATATTCTTGCAATATTATTTCTCTTTTTTTCAATAATATTCTTGCAAAATTCTCTCTATTTTCATATCTTTTTCTCTACCTTTAACTTCCTGCTTTCGAGGGGGTTGCTATGCTTGCAAAAATGCAAAGTGTAAATGGAAATTATTGAGCGAGAGATTTGCGTGCTTCCATTGGCTGTTTTTATTTTGTTTGTGGGGTCAAAAGGGTGAACAACAAAAATAAAAAATGGTTTTTTTTTTTTTTTTTTTTTTTTTAAATGGAAAAAGATATACGCATGCTGCTTATAAAAAGCTAAATATGGAAAGAAATGGCAATAAATAAATATTTATTACACCGATTTTCAGGGCCGTAGCAATGATTTTAGGGGCCCGGTTCTAATATTAAAAACGGGGCCTTAACAATTTTATTTTTAATTTATGCAATACACAACTTTCCTATACATTACAAATGAAATTGCTTTTGTATAACAATTATATATTCGATTACGCAAAATCAAATTTCCCTATATTGTACTTCTTTTAATTCTCGTCATTTAGATTAGGTTCAAAAGATTTCAACCTTACAAATAAAAAATGAAAACAAAGTTTTTTTTTTAAAAAAAAACCCTTCAGTGACACCAATTACACCATTAATTCAAAGCTAATACATTTAGACATAATAATTAAATAAATTAACTAACATTATCAAAACTAGAAAAATTTAAGAAATAAAAATTAAAATTAAAAACATAAAAAAAAAAATTACCTTAAATCAAATGCAAGTTGGCAAAAGGAGGAATGACTTAATCAATAATTCACAAAGCAATATGACTGATTTGACCACATGAGTTATGTATTTAATTTCCAATTCATTTTTTTTGTTTAATTATGTATGAGTTGAGAATTAGATGGTTAAAGATAAGTAGATAACCCATATATATATATACGAATTGAAGTATAACCTCCCGATAGGAATAATCTTGGAAATAAAAAATAAATAAAAATGCTCATTGCCAATATTACAGTAGAAGAATTGTTTAAGTTTGGTTGAAAATATTTTTTTTCCATTGAGAATTCTTGAACGGAGAAATAGACTATACAATTTTCCATGGAATTGTATTGATGTAATTATTTCCATTATGTGAATAGTAATTTAAATTGATGGAATAATATAGAAAGTTGTAGAATTTAATTTTGTAACTTGAATTAAGAGAGGAAAAATAGCATAGGGATTTGAAAATGTTAGTATGCTGAACGTAGGACGTTGATAACAAGGTTTTTGCTAATATATTTTTTAAAAAAACATAAGAGAAAAAATGGGCACTCCAAAATTTGGGGGCCCTGTGCAAAGGGGCTCTTTGCACTCCCCCTTCCACGGCCCTGCCAATTTACTTGTGAATTGTCGATAAATTTTGAACTAAAAACTAAAAAAGAAAGTATATTAAATGTTTATATGGGGCTGAATATAGCATTACCCAAAAAAATACTTCCTCTGTTTTTTTAGTTGAATATAGCATTACCCAAAAAAATACTTCCTCTGTTTTTTTAGTTGACACCTTTTTATTATCACGCTTGTCAACGCATATTTTTAACGCTTAATAACTTCAATTGTCAACATTGTAAATTTATAAAAAGAGGATATTAATAAAATAAGCATATAGACAACTCAAATAAAATCCCACATGACTATTTTTTTTTTTATTATATCTATAAATCACAAAAATGAGTCAAAGTGTAATATGTGAATAGTGTAAAAGTCAAACGGTGTCAACTAAAAAAACGGAGAATATATATATAAATATACACACACAAAATTTGTGTCCAATAATTATGTTTAGTACTTAAAGGGTATAATGGAAAAACTAGTTAGGGTCGAGGCTATAATTTTTCCTAGCCAAATTGATCTGAATTTAAATTGAATTAGTAAGATTTTTCCGAATAAATATGACTATTTCCAATCCATAATTTTCAATTTTTCATGCTTTGTCATTAATTTCAATAAAATTACATCATGTAGCCGATGTAGGTGTAGTGTGTTCGATTTATATAGGGTGAAACCAATATTAGGTATTTTAATTTGAGTTTAATTATTTAGTCTTGGTGAAGTATCGGGAATTTTCGTTCATAAAGAACTAAGTGATTGAATTAGTAAGATTTTTCCGAATAAATATGACTATTTCCAATCCATAATTTTCAATTTTTCATGCTTTGTCATTAATTTCAATAAAATTACATCATGTAGCCGATGTAGGTGTAGTGTGTTCGATTTATATAGGGTGAAACCAATATTAGGTATTTTAATTTGAGTTTAATTATTTAGTCTTGGTGAAGTATCGGGAATTTTCGTTCATAAAGAACTAAGTGAAAAAGAAGCTAAGGTACTCCTCCCATTTTAATTTGTTAGTCCCATGTATTATTTTGGGTGTTTTAAAAAAATCTCCCGATATTAGATGTATTCCACTTTTAACTTAGTTTTTATTTCATATTTTATACTCCATATTAAATTCTGATTGGTTAAATTAATTGATTGTGAATTGATGACATGACTCTAAGTAAAGAAATTACTCCCTTGATTTATGCAATTATTACTAATTCTTTCCTTATAAAAATCAAAAATTTAAATAAGGCAAAACTGTTTATGAATTGTTTTTTTACTTTAATAAAACCATATTATATTAACTTATGTTTTTATTACAATTTATTTATCTATCTATCTATCTATATATATATATATTATACTAAAAGACAAGCGCCTCAATGTGAGGATGACAAATGTCACTCTCTCATTGGCTTATCTTAAGTATTAAATATATCTATATAATTATTGTTTACATATTCAAGCATAGTTATTTTTGTTAAACTTCAAACAATAAAAGCAAGTTTCTATACATGCATAAGATTCTCATGATTTCCTAACATAAATATTGATTTAATTTTTTTATAATAAATATATACTTTCCAATACTACAAATAATCCATAAAGTCTTTCCAATATTTATTTATAGTCAAGTTAAAGAATAATAACTAATTTGAAGCAATATGATTAAAGTGACATAATTAAGGAAACAAATATTTCGTATTTTGAAAGGCTAATATTTTTTTGTATGAAATTTAAATAAAATCGATAAGAATTTAGTTTGACGTCTGAAATCAATACAAACATTTAAAAAAAAAAAAATCAGATGTACAATAAAATATTGTGCACCTATTATAAAAGCTACTTTGTAATGAATGAAAGTTATTTATACTTTATTGATAAAATTTACCCAAAATAGTCTACAAATTATCCAAAATTCAATTCAAATAATCGGATGAATACAAAAGTTTTTGATAAAGATACAAAATAGTGTAAAAATTACTTTTATCGTTTGTTGTGCTCCTTGACAAATACGTACTGAATGCTGAGCCAAAATGTTGTCTTGGAAAAAAATACATAATCTTGAACATAAATTTAATTTTAATCGGCCTTTCATTTTCTATACAATGTCTTTTACAATGACCTATTGTTTTTCTTGCATTAAAAAATAAATAAATAAATGAATAAAAATAAAAAAATAAAAAAACTGAACCAATAAGCAATCAAAACAAGAAGAATAAAAGTTAAATCGAATTAGACATTTTACGGAAAAGGGATAGATATAAAATGTATTATAACTATTACTCGTGTTTTAAATTGTAATATTTGTATTAACAATGCTATTACTTATGAATTTTTTTTAGAAAAACTAACATTTTGATTTAAAAATCGTGCATTGCTCATGTACTATACTAGATATACAACAATCATGTGCAATAATTTATGTTGTTTTATACATAATAATACTTTTAACTATAATAGTATGTGTATATAATATAATATTTTTTATAATATAAAAAAGTATATGTATATAATTTAATATTTTATAACATGTGTCCTCCATACAAAGTGTTTGGTTGTTGGTGTAGTGGTGATTGAGACTACACTTGGTAGGGAGGACCTGTGTTCGCTCCCCTGCAACAACAATCGGAAGGGGAGTGGAACCTAATAGCCTAGAACAGATCCTCAAATCTGGATTAGCCCAAAGGGTGAATCGGATAGAACACCCAAAACTCAATGCATATATGACGGGAATTAACTTATCCTTTATCTATCTTATACAAAACTCCAAATTCTAATTTTTTTTTTCAAAATATAATAATAACATTTGTAAATTTTTGTTAATATGAAAGATATAAACCTATCAAAATTTATATATAGTTAAATTGTTTAATAACTTATATCGAATGCGTAGTTTTATTAAAATTATTTGCATGTAATCATTAAATGTGTTGGATGTTGTGTAGCTATGTAATGTCCAAAACTTTAGTTGAGCGACTTTGATTTAGTGATTGTACGGTAAAAAGATATTGACTTCGATCTTGAAACCTAATAGTCTAATAAATTCTAAATAGAAAAATTAAAACAAAAGGAAATGAAAATAATAAATGGCTTTAAATATTGAAATAAACATAACCTTTTAAATCAATTTAGTGAATTCAAGAGACAATTTTAAGGCTTTTAAAATTAAATGGGGGAAAATATATGTAAAAAGAACATTTTTAGATATATAAATGTCCATGCACTATTATAAGAGTTTTGTTAACCATTTTATAATTAAGGTAGGGATAAATCTTAGTAATATATACTCCGTATATTTTATTTATATAAAATTATCAGTATCCATACCTATATACGAAGTATTTGTGTTGTATACTATATTTAATCAGCTGTTGGTTATATATATGACTATTATATAATATATAGTTTTTGGCACAATGCTTAACTTAGGAAAATATATGTTCTGGTAGGTCAAATATAAGGTTATTATTGTGTCTACAGATTTAACGAGTGCGACAGGTAAATAAAACATGTATATATTAGATTGATTGTAGCTACTGATGCGGATGGTATGATAAGAAAATTTTAGTTTTTTCTCAACGGGAGATATAAATAAATTAGTCCACTTCTTATTTAGCTATGTGGAGTATTATTCAATTATTTTTCAATTAATAAAATAACATTATAAAAAATTAAAAGAAATTCAAATAACATAAAATACTATTTAAATAACGTTCCTTTAATTTTTTTTATTGACCATTAGTAACCAAGTCCTTTAATAGTAAATGAATTACCTTTGTTTTTATTTTTATTTTTCCTACGGGTTTAATAGTTTTATTTATAAACCGTGCATCGCACGGGCACTATGCTAGTACTTTAATAAAATAACGATTATGAAACAACTAAATCTAATTATAATTAATTTTTTATAAAAAATTATAAAAAAATAATTAATTTTTAATTAATTATTTGACAATAATTATTAATTTAATTAAGAATTTACACGACGAGTTTTTGCTGATATTAATTTAATTTTTTGACAGTAACTATTAGTTTAATTAATTATTTGACAGTAATTTTTGCTGATAGTACTTTCAAAACGACGAGTTTTGAGATGTTGTAATTAACAACGATGCACAAAACACGTTGTTTAGAACTGCAATAAGCCAAAAAAAAAAGAGTAGCAAGTGGGCCAAGTGGTGATAGGGCCCACTTGCTACTGTTAATCAATTTATTTCCTCACGCCATGAGGGGAAAATTGGTTTTCCTCATGAGGAAAATTGCATTTATTTCCTCATGAGGAAAATTGCATTTCCTCATTGATGAGATATTCACGAGGAAATTTTTCCACATTATTCAATTTTCTACTGCGTTTTACATAAGAATAACATCTTACCAACCCATGATGTTTGAATCACATAAAGTTGTGTGCTTTTGTTGGAGAAGTATTGGTGCATATATGGCCTAAGTGCCAACAAAACAAGTAGGATGACATTTTTGTGAATAATGGGAACTAGGGGTGAACATAAAAGGGTACCCTGTTAAAATTCCTGGAACCAGAACTTGTTGGAACAAGTTCCTCAAAATGGGAACCGAAACCAGAACTTGTTGAATAAGTTTTTGAAAATTGGGAACCGGAACCTGTAATACTTGTCGGTTTCGGCTCCGATTCAGGTTCCGATTCAAGGTACCCATTCTTGTAATCTACTTACTAACTTATTGTAGATTTTGTAAACAAAGGTTGGTCACTAATTTATAATCTTTACAACTTGCAAATAAAACAAACTAATACTTCCTCCGTTTTCTTTTACTTGCAACACTTCCCTAAAAAGGAAATGCCACAATACTTGCAACACACTATAAAAGGAAAGTTAATTTAGGGAAAAACTATACTATTTCTCTTATTTAAAGTACATGGCCCACTAAGGCCCTGTTTGATTCACCTTAATTTTGCTGAACTAAAATTATTTTTACTGAACTGAACTTAATTTTACTGAACTGAAATTATTTTTACTGAACTTAAATTATTTTTACTGAACTTAAATTATTTTTTTTTTACTGATTTTCTATTATAATTCTTCTTTAAGAAACTGAATTTTACTGAACTGAACTGAAATTATTTTTACTGAACTGAACTTATTTTTACTGAACTGAAATTATTTTTACTTAATATTATTTTTTTAAGGTGAAAAGAACAGGGCCTAAATTACACTCGTTACAATCACTCATCCTATTTTAAAGTTTATTATATCATGTAAATCCCACCTTTCTTAATTACCGCGCTAAAGGGTGTGTTGCATCTAAAAGAAAACGGAGGAAGTAGTAGTTGTCTAACAAATTTAATACATACATTTATTATTGTAATTTATTATTTAAAAAATAAGTTAGAATAATTGGTGTATAATTTGAAATTAAGTGATACTTTTATCAGGTTACAGAGTACTCTACAGGTTCCGGTTCCAAAAAATTGAGAACTTGAGATGGGCAACATGTTCTCCATTTTGTTACCCGGAACCGAGATCGAAACATGTACACCGGAACCTCCTGTAAAGATTTCAGTTTCGGTTTCGGAACCTGTTAAACCTACGGTTCCTAACAGGTTCCGGTTTCAATTAAGGTTACTCTGATTTTTTGTTCACCCATAATGATAACAAGAGAAAAAGCAGCGGTTGGAAATTTAATGGCAGAAAGTATTAATAAATGCAAAATGATATATTAAGGGCTTGTTCTCAAAACTGAAATCAGCTGAGCTGAACTAAACTGAACTGAACTGAAATGAATATTTTATAAGAGAAGGAAATTAGGAGCTGAACTGAACTGAACAGAACTAAAATGAATATTTTATAAGAGAAGGAAATTAGGAGCTGAACTGAACTGAACTAAACTAAACTGAACTGAAAATAAACGTACGAGAACAGGCCCTAAATGTGCCGTAAAGAGAGAGAGAGAAAAAAAAAACCTTTATTGCCCTCCTATGTGCATGTGAAACACATAGACCGTATACGCCTAAATGCACTCACTTTTGTTTGTTATTCGTTAATATTTAGGGTCTGTTCTCTTATGTTGAAATTTAGTTCAGTTCAATTCAGTTCAGCTCAGTTCAGTTCAGCTCCTAATTTCCTTCTCTTATAAAATATTCATTTCAGTTCAGTTCAGTTCAACTCCTAATTTCCTTCTCTTATAAAATATTTAGTTCAGTTCAGTTCAGTTCAACTCAGTTCAGTTTAGCTGAGTTCAGTCAATGTGAACAAGTCCTTAGTGTATTTTATCTGCTAAATAATTACAAAGGCGTACGTAAAAGATTGTGGATGACCTCTGCTGGCTGCTTCCATCCTACATTAGCACATTCCAAAGTCCAACATTCCATATTTTGTCCTTGATCTATGAACCGCGGCAAGCGAGAAAGTGGGAAAAATTGCGTACTCCAATTACAAGGTGTGTGTGTTTTTTTTTTTTTTTTTTATTTTATTTTTTATTTATGTACTTGTTCACTGACAATTTCAACTGCTAAATTATCTTAGGAAAGTACTCCACATTAATCGATATTTGTTACTATTAATTCAATGGAGTTGTTAATATTGAACATTGGCATTCCGTATTATACTGATTATCGTGTTTAGGTTGAGCATTTTTCGAATTTTAACATTTGATATCTGATTTTGTACTAGTGGTCTAGTACAGTTGTGGCCTTGTGGAGCTATATACTACCCCCGTTTCTTTTTAGTTGACACATATTCCTTTTTAAGAAGTTTTTTTTTTTAGTTGACACGTTTTCTTTTGGGGTAAATTTTTTACCTAGCATTTACAAATTACCCCACTTACTTTTTCATTCTCTTTCACTCTCTCTCCTCTCCTTAATATATGTGCCTAAACTAAGGCTATCCTCCATGAGGAAATTCTTTATTTCGATCGGAGTCTTATCAAAATAAATTATCCTCTCTACAAGCACAGCCCACAAATTAGCCATGGCTACGACTTTGTTACCCTCCCTAAAGCAGTGAAACAATGGGCTACGACTTTGTTACCCTCCCAAAAGCAGTGAACAAAACGAAAATTACTACCTATTTAAAGAGAATAGTCACACCACTCTTTTTCATTGTGGACTATCGTACAAAGCGGTAGATTTTTCAGCATGCACCAACTTCTCCTCAATTAATTCCTCATTTCATTCTTTCTAACGAGAAACAATATATATTATTGAACAACCACATAAAAATCAATTAATTTAGCTCAATATTATGAATTATACATTTAATTTTTCAACTACCCTTGTATCAAGTGTCTCAAGACATAGAGCAACCTTGCTTATAAATAGCCCTACCTTAGCTTACACCCTTTGTCCCTTAACCCCCTTCCAATTCAATACTAGTAATACACTAATACTACCCTTCTAAGTTCTAACCACCCCAAATTTACCATGGGAAGCCTTGACCCAAACCTCACAAACACCTCCTCCCCCTCGAACCCAATCGAGTTCAAACCCTTAGACCATGAAGAATTCCGAAAACAAGCCCATCAAATGGTAGATTATATTGCAGACTACTACAAAAATATTGAAAATTTTCCCGTTTTAAGCCAAGTGCAACCTGGCTACTTGCTATCATCCTTGCCTCAAACGGCTCCAGCTAGGCCAGAGCCGTTTGAGGCCATCCTAGGGGATGTTAGCAAGTACATTTTCCCAGGTATGACACATTGGCTTCACCCCAAATTTTTTGCATTCTTTCCTGCAACCGTTAGCTCGGCTGCTTTCGTAGGTGACATGCTTTGTAACGCTTTTAATAGCGTTGGGTTTAACTGGCTCGCTTCCCCGGCCTCTACGGAGTTAGAGATGGTTGTCATGGATTGGCTTGCTTCCATGCTTAAGCTCCCTACCTCCTTCATGTTCTCTGGTATCGATACTTTCCTAATTTCAAACACAACATTTTATATTGCATTACATTTTCATACATTATATTATGTATCATGCATGAAACACGTATCTATGCATTCTAAAAATGTTAATTGATGCTCAAATATAGTCCATGAAATATTCTAAATACAAATTACTCCGTATAATGTTATTTGGGTTAACGTGATATAGAAAGGAGAAAAAAAAAAACATTTTGTTTGCTAGGCTACTAACATAAAATGTCTCGATCAAATAATTGTTTTTATGTTGTTTTAAGATGGTTACTTATATATAAGACTTCTTCTTTTACGTATTACTCTCTCGTCCTTTAATATCGGATAATCATCACTTTTTTTTTTTTATTTCCTAGTTGAAATACTTGATCAATTCAATATGAGAGGGATGAGAAATTATAAGTCAGTACTCCCTCCGTCCCTTAACACAATGCCTCTTACTCTTTATTATGTGAGAAATAAATGCTCAAAAGAGGTATTATATTAAGGAACAGAGGGAGTATGATTTATGAGAGTAACATACTAACATGTAACATGCATAGTATCTAATTTATGTATGCTAAAAGGCATTCATAAAAAGTCTATATGTCACGTAAATCCCTCACTATCACACGTTACACACTGAATTGCTCAATACGCCACATCATCCACCAAATTCTTCGATACACCATGACCCTGTCACTCACACAATCAACAATACTTCAATTATGTTGTTTTAACTAAATCAAAATAGATATGGACAAGGAGCTAGGTTCGATCACTCAACCTCAAGGTCGTAGATCACTGTTTAACCCCCCCCCCCCTTTTTTTTTAATTTAACCATCTAAGCTAATTGTCAAATTAATAATATATTACTCGTACAAAAGTATTGAAAACACATATAAATCTAAGCTAATTGTCAAATTAATAATATAAACTATTGACTGGATATTATTTTTTAAAAAAATTTAACCATCTAAGCTAATTTTCAACTTAATAATATATTACAAAAGTATTGTAAACACATATAAATCTAAGCAAATTGTCAAATTAATAATATAAACTATTGACGGGATTTTCTTGGATATTATTTATTTATTCTGACGGGAAGGGGATTATGCTTTCTTTTCATTTAAAATTGAGTTACAACATGTCCCAATGTTATTGTGTACAAGCATTATACTACCTCCGATCCAAATTACTCGCAACTTTGAAATATTTTATATCTCACAAATAATACCCCAAAGTTGCGAGTAATTTAAACCGGAGGTAGTATTTTTTTTTTTGACTGGGCTGTGTACAAACATTATTGTTTGTTCATGTTTTCATTTATTATGCAAGAAAATTATTGTGTGCCACTAATACTTAAAAGAACAATTATGAAGGTGCTTTGATTTTGACATTTATTACACCGTTCTATTTCAGTGCCCATGAGCAACACGGAGTTGTGGAGTACATTATAAAACGCGAAATTGCCTGTGGCCGCTTTTATTGTTAAAATTTTATAGTGACCGTTTGAAATATGACTATTAAAGTATAATATTTTAGTTCATAATTGATGTATTTTTCATCAAGTTGTTAATTATATAGTTTATTTTTGCTATAAAATACTATTATCAATTTTTTTAAAAAAATTTATCAAAATTTTAGTTTTATATATGTAATTTTTTTTTATTATTTTTTTGATAAGAGCTTTTATATATGTAATTTTTTTTTAAAAAAAATTTATCAAAATTTTAGTTTTATATATGTAATTTTTATTCTTATTGTATATAGTTTCTTGAAAGATATTAATTTTATGTTGGATTAAAATTTTCAAAAATTATATTTATATTGTAGATATTAGAATACGAACTAATTGTGAAAAAATGAATTGCTTATATTGTTTATCATTACAATAATATGATAGTCATATTTCAAACAACCGCTAAAAAACAAAAAAAAAATCATACTCCATATGTTATCTTACTCAAAATTGGTAGTAGATCAATTAAGTCGAACATCAAGATTGTAAATAGATTATATACATGTACTTTATTGAACCTAATATTCCTGTAAGAAAAAAAAATGAACTTAATCTGATTTTTTTATTTTCAAATTTTAGATTTTTAAATAATAAATAATTAGGGTGATAATATATGACTAGAAAAAAAAGAACATAATATATATCCTTGTTTTTTTTTTAATGAAGTAGGAAGAGTACAGAGTAAGTTCATTAAATAGTGTGTTTTTTTTTTTTTTTTTAATTTTTTTTTTATTTTTAGAAAGGATCCAACATGATAGTTATATCCATGTTTGAGTGAATCTAGGCGCATAAGAATTGTTTAATTGAGATGCATATATAAGGGCTAATTTGTTAATTCACATGACATTAGATAATTTTTGTAATTTTATATGATTATATACTTACAGTGGTACTTTTAATGAACCATTATATATATTTAAAAAAAAAAAAGGAACGAACCATTATATATACATGTATTTTATACTATTAGAATAGATTTATAGTATTAAAGCATTTAATAGTACTATATACATATTTAATAATACTTTATATCAATGTTTATATTTACAACTCATCCATAACTCTTTTGTCTTATTCGATCATGCTATTTACAAAATAAGTAAATAGTAGTTATGCGCCAAGAGTTAATCCCATGTTTCTATTTGTTTCTTTGTAACAACTAGCAAGGCATAACCACATGTAGAGTTAATTCAATGTTTCTATTTGTTTCTTTGTAACAAGGCATAGTGTTGAAACTCATTGTATCCCACTTATGAGTGTCCCACATTGGAGAAAGAGGAGAGGTGGTTCCACTTTATAAGGTAGAGGAGTTACTCCTATTATTGCCAATTGGTTTTAGTATGGAAGCTCCAAAGCCTTGTTTGTGGACCAAACTCTTCTCTGCCTTATTCGGGTTGCCCAGGCCCATTTCATATTGTTTCGAAATTTAACATAACCACATATATATATATATTGTCAAGCATTTATTTTTACAAACGTCAAAATGTAATCTCCGGTGCTAAAGTCTAAATTATTCATCTACGTATGTAGATACCAAAAAATGTCTTAAATTTTATGAATGTATTATACGCTACACTAATGTTATATCCAAATTGGTTTAATATAAGGGACGGGAGGAGGTGTGATACATGGAACAACAAGCGAGGCCATACTTTGCACACTCGTAGCAGCAAGAAACCGAGCAATGGCGGCGACAAACGTCGATAATCCATTATCGAAACTAGTAGTCTATGCTTCCGATCAAACACATTCTACCTTTGCTAAGGCGTGCAAGATGATCGGCATACCACCTAATAATATTAGGTTAATTCCTACAACGGTCGATTCGAAATTTGCATTGCCACCCTGTCACTTTCGTAAGTGCATTAAAGCTGATGTGGAAGCTGGCTTGGTCCCACTTTATTTATGTGTTACTGTGGGGACCACTTCAACAGCCGCCATTGATCCATTGGAAGAACTCCTCGATATTGCAGGTTAGTCCAACTTGTTTGTGTTATACTCCATATATATATATATATAGTACCAAGTATGATATAATACCAACTTTTGTTGCTCAAACGATTGACGACAATAACATTTAATTTCCTATTTAAGTAGATGTTGATTAGATTAGTAACAATATATTTTGTCTGAGTTTGTTTATCTATATATATCTTTTTCTTCTTTATTACCGTAGTACTTTTTTGAATACAAAGAATTACAAAAATATACCCCCTCCGTTACATATTACCGCAACATATTTCAAAAAAAAAATAAAAATAAAAATAAAAATAAAAATATTACCGCAACAAAGGAATATTTCATGTCTCAATAATAACACCCCTGAAAAATACACAATATTACGAATACTTCCTCCGTTCTAGTATTATTGCTACAACCGGACTTTTGCACTATTTATCATTTTTGTTTGACCACAATTATGATTTATACGTAAATTAAAATATAGTCATGTGGAGTTTGTAAGATTCGTCTCGAAAAATATTCACAATATCAACTTTTTATATTTGTTACTCTTATATAATCATAGATGTTTAACATATAATATATGCTTTAGGATGCGTAATTATTCTTTCTTGCAATATTTGTGAAGCAGAGGAATTATAATTTAATGACATCTTATATAACAAATAAGTTCAAAGTTTAGTTAGATCCGAACATCATCTCAGGCTTGATAGGAAAATCTCATACCGAATCAAGTTAGTTGAATATAGCCTTATTTAATTATTAGAGTTCACTTGAGTTATTAGTATCTATCAAGCTTATTTTATTTAATTTGCTCCTAAATTAGTCAAAGTAACATAGTTTAATTTAACATAGTTTTCACCTAAATACGTACGATAGAGAAAGTTAGTTTTCACGCATGTGTCATTTATTAAATGTCATTATTAATTAATTAACGAGTTGGTTGTTGGAATAACGTTGTTAACCATCAAAGTTTTGATCATTAATTAGGTGATTATGACATTTGGGTCCATGTTGATGCTGCTTATGCTGGAAGTGCTTGTATATGCCCTGAGTTTAGGCATCATTTAAATGGGGTTGACCGAGTTGACTCCCTAAGTATTGCACCACACAAATGGTTGTTAACCTACTTGGATTGTTGTTGCTTGTGGATGAAAAACCCGAGTTTGGTGGTTAAAGCTCTCGGTACTAACCCGGAGTACTTGAAGAATGAACCTAGTGAATCCAATTCGGTAGTGGACTATAAGGATTGGCAAATTGGTACGGGTCGACGGTTCAAGTCGCTCCGTTTATGGTTCGTGCTACGGACCTATGGGATTACGAACCTTCAAAATCATATTCGGTCTGACATTGGCATGGCTCGGTATTTCGAGAGTTTAGTAAGATCTGATCCTCGGTTTGAGATTGTAGCGCCTCCAAATTTTGCGCTAGTTTGTTTCCGGTTTAACCCGACAAGTGAGTTCAAATCAATTAAAATTGAGTCTCTAAATATGGAGTTACTTGACCGGATCAACTCAACCGGTCAAGTTTACATGACTCATACCATTGCTAGTGGGGTCTACATGTTGAGGTTTGCAGTGGGGACCACACTCACAGAGAAACGTCATGTGGTTGCAGCTTGGAAGGTAATTGAGAAAGAAGCTCAAGTGATATCAACAACATTGAAATTAAACACATGAAATTGAAATTAAGGTTCAACCAGATTCAAATCTTGCTTGCATTATTATTGCAATCTTTTTATTTATAATCAAGGGTGGGTTGATCTAAGAATAAAGTTGGAATGTATACATGCATTTCATTCCAACTACCGTGTAGCCCAGATGTTACACCGGATTGTTAAACTATTTTTATTACACCTTGTGATATATGTACTTAATATTTATAGTGTCTTTTTTCCTTTTTAATTAGTCATTGTGATTTGCAAGTATATACAATTATTTTTATATACAGAAAATGGTTAATAATTGGCTTATATGGTTAAATAATCATCCTTCTTATATGAGGTTGGGTGTTTGAAGTACATTAATTATCCTTTATGTTTTTAAATTTTATATGGAGTAATGTTTGTTGTTGAGTAATTATATAGCATAATAGGTTGAGTAGATGACAATAATGTATAGATTTTTTGTACCACAATAATGTTAGATTTGTACAACAATAATGTGTTTAGTTATCTTTATTAATCAATGATATTAAGGTTATTTTCATTTCATTTACATTGGTTGATTTAATGCGTTGTATTCTTCACTTTAATTTCATTTATTTCAAGTTTAATAAGTTTAGTCGAGGGTAAATACTTGTGGGTTCGAGTAAGATTTTTTTTTTTTCCCTTTTAGAGAGCCACAAGGCAGATGATGAGAATCAATCCTTCATTCTCGGGTTCAAGTAAGATAATGAATGTGTAATAGATTAATAATAGATGAAGTTTCATAAGATTAGATAAGAATATATAAGGGTAAATAAGTTCCAATCTTCCTTTCGGGCGGCATAATCAGGAAATTTAGTTACAGGCGGCACGCATCGGGGCCTCTTCTTTGGTCTTGCCTCCCCGTAACTGATTCCTGACGATAAGGATGGGCAGCCAGGTGGTCCATCAGAGGAGGCAAGACCAAAGAAGGGGCTCCGGCGCAGGCCGCCCGTATCTTAATTTCCTGATTACGCCGCCCGAAAGGAGGACCCGGACAAGTTTTGTCCAATTCTCGTTGGAGGGACTGGATATACGCCTTTCCTAAAGGCAAGTCCATAAACCTACAGAAAACAAAGAGATTGGCTGCCCCTTGCTTTCTTTTCCTACCTTTTTTAGAGTCCGGGATAGAAGCAGGGGCAGAAACAAGCAAGATAAAATAAGATATAATAAAAGTTATTCGTACTATATTCATATTAAATAGGAAAAAAAAACATAGGAGATCCTTAACTTGCTTTATTGTCTCCCATTTTGATTAGCAACATAATCAATTACTGCTTAATTGAAAGTCATGTTTAATTTTTATTTTGGTCCCCAAAAAAAAAAAAAAAAAAAAAAAAAACTCCAAGTAAAATTAATTATTCTCAATTCCCAATCATGAGGTTGATGGAGCTATCAAAACATTATTGTCGTACATACTCCATATGTAAGAGTAAGACTACGGATTTAACCTCAAGTCTATTTAATTTTTTTGGTGTGTCATGTCAAGCTTGGCTTGAGCATGCTTTTTTAAACTAGTGCTTTTAGCCAATTAAAAATCGACTTTAAATGAATTTATTGTTAAAAATGAAATGATTTGTTACAAGTTGTTTACGGGTGAATTGGTTCATTGATGGCTCTATCTGTGAACGATATCTACATTGTGTATCTATTATTTCTGACATTGATAATTATAGTCTTGTACGATCTTATTCAATTATTTCCAATATGATTATCAATCTTTTAATTTTTTTGTTGAATATAATTATAACTTTATATATATATAATTGCAATATATAACTTTTATATAATTACGGAGTATAACTTATCTAAAATGAAAATTTATTATCCCGTAATGATTAAAGTTAAGCATTGACAATCTTTATGCATGAAATTATTGATAAAATCGATTAGAAAGTACCCCCTTTGATGAATTAGTTATTAAAATACAAACTTTTCATTTTCTATACTTGTATCTTAGTCCAAAGTTGAACATAGCTTGTAGGAATTAATTAGCTACGTGTATCTTAGTCCAACATTGAACATAGCTTGTTGGAATGAATTAGCCATCAATGGACTAAGATACAAGTAGCCAATTAGGGGTTTTCAGTGTTTGGTGAAGCCGTGAAGCAAAAAGAAAACGTGTAAAAGCTTATAATTAGCTTTTGACTAATTATTTCTCTGCTTGCTATGCTAATACGAGTTTATGTTAGGGCAGATATTTAGCAAACCAAGAACTAACACGAGGTATGTTATTAACGACTAATTGCCACTCTCAAGTGACTCGACTCTTGAGTCAAACCCAATCTATCCTATTCAAAATTGACTCGAACAATACTCAATTCAGATTTCAACTCATATGACCACAATAATTTAGCATATTTTTAATTTGAAATTAACCCAACTTGACATGTTGACCTTACCAAATCTGACTCAGACGCTCGAATTCACACCTTTAAACCCATATATAGCTCTAGAATATTATGGTATAATAATCAACCATACACTAAACCGCACTTAGCTTGCATGATAATAATGTCAGACATATATACACAATTACTACTGTAACTTTTGTCATCTCAAAACTAAATTTATACGGTTTTTTCACCATATACCCCTGAATTTTTTTGGTTTATTCACTATATACCCTAAACTTTTTTAAATTCATTATATACTCCTAAGTTTTCACAAAATACACCATATACTCTTGATGACTAGTGATTTCTAACTTTGTACCAATATGTCACAAGGGTGCTAACTTTTATACCAATTTGACTAATTGGCCTAGATTTGATTTTGGAGATTTTAGAGTGGTTTCAGGGGTTGGATAAAGGAGATAAGTGCTAACTTTTTTTTTTTTTTTTTGGGAATCAAGATCTAAGGTAGTTTCGATACATAATTAACCAAAAAAAATAAAAAAACAGGGGTGTATGGTGAAAAAACCGAAATTTATAAAACTTACCTCTCTAGACTCTAGGTTCTCTTTACCAGTTTATAGACATTCAAACTTATTAAAAATAATTTTTTCTTAAATTATTTTTTTCTAAAATTAATTTTCTTAATTTTCGAAAAACTTTTTTTTTTTAATTAATTTTAAATTTTTTTATTTATATATATATATATATATATATATATATATATATATATATATATATATATATATATATATATATATATATATATATATATATATATATATATATATATATATATATAAAATCATTTTTAGTGAATTTGACCAACCAAAAAAAATACATTAAAAATCAGCCAATAAAAATTAAGTATATTATAGTGATAATCATTTTAAAGATGTTATTGTAGAAACATCCTTTATAAATTTAGTAGAAAACAAATTGTATGCCCAAAGTTTAAAAAACATCGTTGATTTAAATGAAGCCACAATAGAACTTGCATTTTCAAATATTCAACACAAAGATGATAGTATAATTCTCATATTTGAGGACAATTACAACTCATAGATGACACTGCATGTAATCTCAATCAAGTAATAAAACTTTTGTAAGGAATACTCCCTTTATCTTATATTTCAGCCATACAAGTTTTTGGATATCCCTTTGTATTTAATTTTTCATTCTAATATCTATCTATCTATCTATAATAATAATACTAAAATAACAACCGCTGACATCATGCTAGACACATGTCAAGTTGTTATTAAAAATTTTCCCACCAAAATTATTCTTACTAACATTATTTTATGCCTTTTATTTTTATTTTTTGAAAGTTTATGTTTTTTTTTTAATCTATATTACTTGGTTAGATACCGTGCGATGCACGGTTTATATAAAGCCTATTTTTAATTTGTACATTTTAAAAATAAATCGCTGTTATACATGAATATAAATAAGAATTACATAAAATTGGAAAATTTTATTTTAATCAAAATTATGATTTAGTATTTGTTCAACGTTGTCTAATGCATATTTAAATGTAGGAGGTCATTTATTAGTGTGCTATTTAAAATCGTTTCAATTTCTTACAATATAGATTTTAGTTGTAATGTAGAAGCTTCCAATATTTAAATTTCAAAAATGTTAAATATGATAGCTTTCCAAAAAAAAAAAAAAAATATGACATCATCATTGTATTTAGGCGGGGAAATTTTTATTGAGAAACTGACACATGGACAATGGTGATGTCAGCAACTTCCGTTTTAGTAATAGTTAATAGATTAGTAGCATCAATTTCCAAAATACAATCTAAATAATTTAATTTTGCTTCCTCAGCTACCCCTTTCATCATTCAACTTTTTCTAAAACCTTAATTTTTTTTTTAAAATATTTGATGTATTATTTATTTTGGGATTTCTAAAAATTGTTATATGAAAAAAATACTTCGTAATAAACAAATTTAGAAAATTTTATTTGTTCAAATCGTGCATCGCACGAGAATAATCTAATTATCAACATCAATAAGACTACTGGCGTATTATAGAGTACAAATTTTTTAAAAAAATAAATAAGTGATCTTATGTTATTGTGAAATTGTGAGAGTCCCAGATTTGTGAGGAATTCATTTGTGAGTGAGATTCTGGTTTTTTAAAGTCTATACTACATTCCTACTTCTATAATTCTATTGCAAAAAAAAAAAAAAAAAAAAACAATATTACAATATAAGTATGAAATTTGGAGTGGTAGGAATCGAACCCAAGAACCATAACTAGGAGAAGGATTATGCAATTTTAAAAACCAAAACTTACCACCGCGCCATTCTTCAACATCTAATTCTTTTAATTTTTTTTATTTAAAAAAATAAAATAAAATTATAGAGTAGTTTTTTTTTTGGAAAAATACACTTTAATAATTTCAACTATGGTGATTTACTTTTAATAATCCCAATTAAGGTTTATTACCTAATAATCCTTACTATAAGGTTAGTTTACCAACAATAGTCCCACTGATCGGTAACCTGCTGAAGAGTTATATATATATATATATATATATATATATATATATATATATATATATATATATATATATATATATATATATATATATATATATATATATATATATATATATATATATATATTTTAAGCCACGTGTCAACGTATCATTGATGCAAATTTTTTTAAAAAAAATCCTAAAAATTTCCAGCCACCCCAAAAACCCTAACTTGCCGGAATTCGGTCAGCCACCAACTCCCGACCACTGAAACCACCTCCCAACCAACTCCCAACCATCGAAACCACCTCCCACCCAACCACCAACCACCAAAACCACCTTCCATCCAACCCCCAACAACCGAAACAGCCTCTCAGCCACTGAAACAACCTCCCAGCCCAATCCCCGACCACCGAAACCACCACCTGACCCGACCTAGCCCCGACCCCAAAACCACCACCCTGATCCCCAAAACAACTACGAAGTCCAATGAAACAACGGCCACATACACCCATCGCGAAACCCTTAATTCAACGAAAATTGGCTGGCTGCACCTCTAAACCACTGAAACTCGCCGACCGGCCTTCTAGAAGGCCAACTAACCTAGCCCCAGCCCCCGTAATTGCCTACACATCCACCCTGATCCCAAAAACCACCAACACGCACACGGTGACTTTAGGTGGCTTGGGGGGTTAAGGTTGGCTGGGTTGGTGGTTTTGGAGGTCGAGGATGGGTCAAAGGTGGTTGGTCGTTCGGTTTCGATGGGTAAGAGGGGTGGTTGGCCGGTTACCGACGAGGCTAAAGGTGGGGTTTAGGGTTTGACTATGGGGATAGGTGACTGGGATTATTTTATTTTATTTTTTTTTTGTTTAAGTTTTGGACCAATAATCACGTGTTGACACATGTCATGGTAACCTGTTATAACAGGTCATTGGTTTACTATTGACCGGTTGGGACTATTGTTGGCAAATTACCCCCATAGTTAAGATTTTTAGATCATAAACCTTATTTGAGATTATTAAAAGTAAATTGCCCATAGTTGGGATTATTAAAGTGTGTTTTTTCCTAAATTTTTTGAAATAAAAGTCTGTAGGTTCAATAAACCCCATGAATCCGCCCCTGAATAAGATTGAATTAGATTCTACAAGTTTACTCTTTCATTCACTAAATTATTTTTGTGTCTCGACATTTAACTTCACTCAATTCAACTTTTTAAAGCTCCCTATTGATCAAAGTGTTGATTTAAATAAATAAATAAAAAAAAAAACAAAAAAAAAAAAAAAACGAAGAGAATAGAGATAGAAAAATAACTACGTCCTAGTGTGGACAGTTAAAGGGAATATTATCATGACGCTAAGACGCCAAATTTAGAATCCTAGACAATTTCGTGCGTATAGAGCAACAAAAATGAATATATAAATGGAAGTTGTGACATCCACTTAAAGAAACCACATGCTCGATCTTCCATTGCATCATTTTCAAATTCCCCCATTTCTTCTAAGCTAGGCATGTCTTACTACTGTTCTTCAGATAGCTTAGTATGCAAGGATTATCTTGAATTGAATCCAGAAAATGCTAGTTTTAATGATCTTTTTCACCTTCTTTTCTTTAATGATAGAAAAAATTTCATTGTAAGCCCTTCCGAATTCGAACAAGATTTAAGGAAATTTAATTATCGATGGCTCGTTGTTACTTCTGTTTTTATGTTGAAGTTGTTTCGTATCATGAAGAAACCAATGAAATACATTGGTTATTTCATCATAGCATGGATGAATCTAATCACAAATAATGGTGGTGTGCTCAAGTTGTTGTTGAATTTCATCAAAGGTTAGCAATTATATTATCATCAAAATTTGCAATTTGCTTAAATAATTTCTTTTTTTTCAATTTTTTTTTCTTTGTAGTTCATGAGTTTATATAAGCATTTTGCATGGGTGTGTAACAAAATAATTATATGGTGGTTGTGTTATGAAACTTCATGTGGCTTGTAATAAAAACTAAATATTAATTAGTATGTATTAGCTAATTAATCTTGTAGTGTACTTTCATTTTGATTTGCAATATTTGAATAAATACTCGTTGCAATAACCCTATTATCCAACTACATAAGAACATAATTTTATTTATTTTTGAAGAAACATAACAACATAATTAACTTACTAAAAAATTGATATATTTGCGTTCCTTAAAGGTTATGTTACTTGCCAATTTTAGAAATAAAATTAGTAATCATTAGCTAATCTTTGAAAGCGAAGGCTAACAAAATCAATCAACATTGCAAATAATATAGTTAAATTTTGTATATTAATTAGTGCTCATAGTTGTTATCCCATAATAAGACCAACAAAGCCATAATGTAATTTATGTATAATGCGTAGGCTAATCTTTGAAAATTCCTTTGTTCATACACTGTGCCAATTAAGTTCAATTTAGATCCATTAAGAAATTGAGTAATAATCAAATTGGATCTTAATCACAATTTATAATTCTTAAAGATCTGACCCATTTATTTGTACTAGTCAGATGTGATCCAAGGCAACATGAAAAAATTAAATAATTTGTTGATAAAGTCTAATTAGCCAGCTGTTAATAATTAATACTCGTACTAATTAACTATAAATAATTCATATATATATACTCCGTATATTATATCTTATGGATGCTTTATGTGAATATTATTATAATTCAGCTAATGCTTATCAATGATGAATAATGGCCAAGCATAATAATCATGTACCCGGTTGTAATCTGTATAAGTTCTCTCCGATCTCCCACTAATTAAGATTTGGATAGTAATTGGCTGTTAGTGTAGTGGTAATTGCGGCTGTTGGTAAAGATTGGTAGATGGTGTGTTCGATCCCCCATAAGTCCGCAACAACAATTGAGAGAGGACTAGAACCTAACAAATTAAACTAGATCTAAGATTCAAATTTGAATTAGCCCAAAAAGTGAACCGGGGGAGAATAAAATAAAATTTGGATGACTAAATTAATAATTAGCTCGTCGCTAATTGAAGTCAATAGTTGTGTAAATACACCCCCACCTTTTGTATATCCGAAAATTCTACAGTAAATGACACGTACCGCTATGTACCACTAAAGCAACATACCGCAATGTACCACTAATAAATTTAATAAAATATATTATTTATTTTTTGCATTTTTTAAACACAAGTTGACTTTAGTTTAGATGGTGATGAATTGCATTATCACTTTGATTAGCAGTTCAAGGATCAAATCTTTGTGATCACCATCTTTTTTTTCTTTCTCATATTTAAATTTTTTTTTTATTTATTTCACATCATACAACCTCTATAGATTACTCGTAGGACTACTTTTTATATAAAAAACACTTATCAATTTTGGATCCTTCTCAATTTATTAGTTCTATTTTTTTTCCCTCTAGACTACATTCAAAAAGAAATATCAAATACTTGTTTGATTTATTTGACATCATACACTCTATTTAGATTATTTGTAGAACTACTTTATATACAAAAATACTTATCAATTTTGAATCTTTATCAATTTATTAGATACACCAACGTTATAATTACTCATTCTTGTAAACTTAATTTTATTAATTCTACTAGATTAGGTCCCGTGCCATACACGGTTATCTTAATTACTTCATATATTAATTCTACAAAACAAACCGAGCTAGATACAAATAAGATGTTTATGGACAGCACTAGAAGCTAGGCTATTCTACGAATACAGTAGCAATTTCTTGACAAATAAACTGATTTCGAAACATAAATAATACGAAGTTTAAATCTTTGTTTTCAAATTATATAAATCTATCTCAAATTTCATTATAATTATCAATTTATCATAGAACTAGAAATAAACACTAAAACATAAAATTATTAACTTTGATGTCAGGTCAATCATCATAAACTAAAATTAATAATAATAAAAAAATTCGATGTACTGTGCAAAATGTAGTCGATCATTTAGCAAGATTTCTACCTCTTGCTACACAAAATATAAGATACTAGGTATAATAAAGTGGCAGTTGTGTTTTTAACATCATCTCCTTCACCATTAACTATATACACTACTGTAATTAATTAAATCAGGGTTTGCAGAAATTGAATTAATATTAACAATATAAAAAAAAAAAAGAAAAAAAAAAGAGGAGAATCACGAGGGAGAAGAAGAAGATAACCTAACAAATGCGTGTTGATCGAGAATTCGAGATTAAGGTTACGTTTTTCTTTTTAAAACTAAAATTAGGGTTACATTTCAGGTTAATAAAAAGACAGATTGATATAAATTACATCAATTGAATCTTTAAATTATAGATGTGGAATAAAGTTGTCCCCAAATTACAATTTACTTCAAGCTTTAATTGTGATGAATGAAAATAAGCGAAGGAGAAAAAAAATTGAAGAACGTGAAAATAAAATAATCAGAGTTAAGTGTTTTTTTTTTAATTATAATTTACCTATATATATATATAATTTAGCAATGCATAGCAGTACATAACGTTTATAGTACATAGCGGTATTTGTCTTGTACTGTATATCCATCTATTAACTATTACTAAAACTGAATATGTTGACGTCATTACTGCCCACGTGTCGATCTCTTGATAAATATTTTTCCGCCTAAATGCAATGATGATGTCATTTTATTTTTTGTACAGCTATCCTATTTAACATTTTTGAAATTTAAATACTTCCTCCGTTTTTTTTTTATTGCACCATGAGAGATTTCACGCTTGCCAATGCATTTTTTTAGCTATTAATATCTTCAATTATACTTTTGTAAAAATTATAACAATTTGATATTTGAAAAGAATATTTCGAGACGAATTTAACTAAATTCTACATGACTATATTTTTCCGAATGGATAAATCACAAATGATGGTCAAGATTAAGTGAATATGAAAAGTCCTAATGGTGCAATAAAATATAAACGGAGGGAGTATTAGAAGCTTCTACATTACAACTAAAAGCTATCATTTTATTGTATATAGGGAATTGAAAAAAATTTAAATAGCACACTAATAAATGACCTCCTGCATTAAACTATAAATTAAACGACGTCAAACAACTACTATATCATAATTTTGATGAAATAAAAGATTTTAAATTACAAAATGTACGTGATTCTTATTTATATTCATGTATAATATCGATTTATTATTAAAAAAGACAAATTAAAAATAGGTTTTATATAAACTGTGCATCGCACGGGTTTCAATATATATATATATATATATATATATACACACACACACACACTAGTTGGTGGTGTAGTGGTGATTGAGGAAAATAAAATAAAATTTGGACGGCTTAGGGCCTGTTCTAATAGACTGAAATCAGCTGAACAAAATTGAACTGAAATGAATATTTTTATAAGAGAAGGAAATTAGGAGCTGAATTGAACTGAAAATAAACGTATGAGAACAGACCCTAAATTAATAATTAGCTTGACGCTAATTGAAGTCAACGGTTGTGTATATACACCCCCACCCGGCCACGTATACATAGGTTTTAAGTCAAAGAACGTGCTTAAAACTGTTGATATGTGGTCCAAGCAAACTTGTGAAGAGGTCGTAACTCCTAAGATATTATGTGATCTTGAGAATGAAGGAATCAACCATGTGTAGGTTTTAAGGTCGTGGATTATTGGAGGAAGTAGTGAGGGAGGTTAGTTATGCATTTGCAAATGCATAATAAATACTAAAATATTAAAAAGCATATGGAGGTGAGAGAAAGGAGGAGAGAGATGGGTAAGTGGGGCCACTTTTTAAATGTACCGTTAAAAGCTTAGATAGTACCATTGACTATGCAGTGATACTATTTCTACCGTAATGATACTTTTTCTACACGTAGTAAGTACCATTGAATGAATATATAGTACCACTACATACATAAATAGTACCACTGAAATGTTCAATGATACCATTTAATCATCTAGTGATACAATTGATCACCCATTGGTACTACTCTAAATTCAGAAATGCATTTACGTAAAATGACCCCCATGCCCCTCATTATGCATCTACTCATACATAACTAACCTCCCTTTGGAAGGTCATTGTTCATGTTAGGCTTTACGCATTCTTATTGGTTAAGATAATTATTTTCGTGCAGCTAATAGTTTTCATTATTACCTCATAATTTTACGGGGTAGATTAATGTGATTTGGTCTAAGCATAATATGGAAGTGTCACTTGCATTGTCAGTTGGAATTAATCATATTTCATTGATGCTCAATATTTCCACTTTTAACTCATTACTAATTTTTGCCCCATTACGGTTACATAATAATAAGACTTGTAAATCATATAATTAAAGTCAGTATATAACTTAATTTATACATATTGTAACTTTTTTTCATCATGATATTTTTTAAGAATAAATGAAAAAAAAATTGGCGTGTTTTTTGTTGTTGTTGTTAATGCGACACGTGTACTTCAGGAATAACTCTGATGAATGCCGTAGTATTAATGATAGATATAATATTATTAATTTATTATCTTAAAGTTCATAGTAACAAACCTTTTATTTTTATTTTTTTTAATTATCAAAGCATTTTATTTATATTTTAATAATTTAAGAGATAATTACCAATTTAAAGCAATATATAATCTTCATATTTATGTGTAACAAACTTTTTTTAGAAGATAAAAAAAATAATAGAAAAAAAACTATGGGCGGAATGTTTTGAGAAAGTGACACATTAAGGGCCTGTTCTCTTACGTTGAAATTCAGTTCAATTCAGTTCAGCTCAGCTCAGTTCAGTTCATCTCCTAATTTCCTTCTCTTATAAAATATTCATTTCATTTCATTTCAGTTCAGTTCAGTTCAGTTCAGGTTTAGCTCAGTTCAGTTCAGTTCAGTCCAGTTCAGTTCAGTTCAGTTCAGTTGAGTTCAGTCAATGAGAACAGGCCCTAACACTTGTGTTAACGGATAATACCGGTGATTACTTTAGTATAGTTTTATTGATACTTAGGGTCTGTTCTCTTACGTTGAAATTCAGTTCATTCAATTCAGTTCAGCTCAGCTCAGTTCAGTTCAGTTCAGTTCAGTTCAGTTCAGCTCCTAATTTCCTTCTCTTATAAAATATTCATTTCAGTTCAGTCCAGTCAGTTCAGTTCAGTTCAGCTCAGCTCAGCTCAGTTCAGTTCAGTTCAGTTCAGTTTAGTTCAGTTCAGCTCAGTTCAGCTCAGTTTAGTTTAGTTCAGTTCAGCTCAGCTCAGCTCAGCTCAATTCAGTTCAGTTCAATTCATTTCAGCTGAGTTCAGTCAATGAGAACAGACCCTTAAGCCCTGTTCTCTTCACCTTAAAAAAAAAAAATTAATATTTAGTAAAAATAATTTAAGTTCAGTTCAGTAAAAATAATTTTAGTTCACTAAAATTCAGTTTTCTTAAAGAAAAATTATAATAGAAAATCTGTAAAAATAATTTCAGTTCAGCAAAAATAATTTCAGTTCAGTAAAAATAATTTAAGTTCAGTAAAAATAATTTAAGTTCAGCAAAAATAATTTTAGTTAAGTAAAAATAATTTCAGTTCAACAAAATTAAAGTGAAGAGAACGGGAAGAAATAACATTTTTTTTTTTTTTTAAACTTCAAAAAAATGATAGTACATCCGTACATGCGTATTTCATACTCCATATACTTCAAATTTCATCTGTCATTACTTAATTAGTATAATAATTTAGCTGAGGATTTAATGAAATTGTTGACAGGAAATGTGATAATGCCAAACGAGTCAACTGACACATATAGATCAATAATGGCACTTGTTGACAGAAGAGTTGATTTGGACCCAAAAATACGACCGGGGCATGTCAATTATGAAGCTTCGTTTACTTGGATGGCTTCTAAGTTATCCTATGAAAATTCTGCCTTCATTAAAACTATTGTTCAGGACCATTGGAAGGTATTGTACTATTGTACAATTCCTTTCCACGCATATTCTTTGTTTTATTTTGGGATAATATAGATGTTGGCATCGGTTTTATTTAAGTTTATATGAAAGTATGATTAAATGGTACGGAGGAAATTTAATTTTAAACGAAGTAGATAAATTAAAAATAGTGAGATTTGTAGTTTATTGGAAAATAATGAATGTGAGAAGAAAGAAATAATAATAATAATAATAAAAAAAAAAAGTAGTATGAGTACTGAACTTTGGGTGGGGTTTATGAAAAGAGAAAGATATAATATTAAAATGTAGTTTTGCCCAAAAAAGAAAAAAAAAAAAAAAGGTATAACACTTATTAAAACATGATTACATTTGATAAATGTAACACTTGTTAAAACATATAGAAAAAGTTGATTTGAATTTTAACAAAGACATACTTCTTGTTTCAACTGTATCACAATTCAAAAATTGGATTATGCTAGCTAGTAATTGCATGTCATCATATGTTCTTACAATTTCTACATACACTTTTTTATTTTTTTATTTTATATTCTTACATTTACAACCTTTTTCGTCCAATATTTTAACAGATGGAGCTATTAGGAGCCTACAACTTCCGAAATGGTAAGCATTAATTATAAACTAGTACTTGTATAATTTTTCATTGTGGTCTCTATAATACGTATTGTTATATTGTATGTATTGTCTAAAGCTATTGATTTGGAGTGTACATAAAAATATGCATGCAAAGAAATTTAACTAATGGAGGTAACAATAATTATTTGCCCTAATTGAAATGTCATTTGTGCTAGATTTTCAAGCAAACAACTCTACACATGCATTCATGGCTCGCAACATAAGCAAGGACAAAGACACAATAGTAGTGGCATTTAGAGGCACAAACCCCTTGGACGCAGATGATTGTAGCGCGGACATTGATATTTCTTGGTTTAGGCTAACGAACGTAGGGAAAGTTCATGGTGGATTCATGAAGGCATTAGGCCTCCAAAACACTAAAGATGGCGTTGGATGGCCAAAGGATATCGAATCGAGTGATGAGAAAACACAATTTGCATATTACAAAATTCGACAAGTCCTCCGAAACATTATTCAAGAGAACAAGAACGCAAAATTTGTAGTAGCGGGACATAGTTTGGGTGGTGCATTAGCGATATTATTCGCTAGTGTTTTAATATTGCATGAAGAGAAAGAATTGCTTGATAGATTGGAGGGTGTTTATACATTTGGACAACCAAGAGTTGGAGATGAGGAATTTGGAGATTTTATGAAGAAGAATTTGAAGGCCTATAATGTGAAGTATTGTAGGTATGTATATTGTAATGATATGGTTCCTCGACTTCCTCTTGATGACAAGACTCTTTTGTTTAAACATTTCGGCCCGTGCCTCTACTACGATAGTCTCTACCGAGGAAAGGTAATTTTTTTTTTTTTTATATTTACGTATGATCATATGAGACTACGAGAGAAGTTTTTCATAAGTATTTATTTATCAAAGAGCAGTCATAACGATGATCCTAAAAATTGGTGTTTTCCTAAGTAATTATAAATAGACTGACTATACTTACTCTTATTTTGAAAGAGATTACATCATGAAGTGGATGAAGTAAATTAACATGCATATATACCATGACATAATATTTTTTAATATGAAAACTAATCAACAAAAAAATCATACAACATCTACAAATGAAATCTGAATTTAACAAATACGTTCATGATTCGGAACTTTATTTTCAATGTACATCCCTTTTGACATATTTGTTTTTGTTATGAATGAATGTAGGAATTGAAAGTGGAGCCAAATAAGAACTACTTATCATTGCAATGGATGATACCAAAGTACATGAATGCAGGTTGGGAGCTAATTAGGGGAATCATACTTCCATATATGAAATGGGGTCCAGATTACAAAGAATGTTGGTGCCAAGTTATTTATCGAATGATTGGGTTGCTTATCCCAGGTCTTGCGGCCCACGGCCCACAAGATTACACTAACTTAACTCGATTGGGCCGCATGGCTTTGCCTCTTTGTGATCATGACAAAAAAATTGAATGAAATTTAATTCAAATGATACATAAAATCTTGGCACAAATAAATTGCACAAGAATAAGTAATGCCTCTTAAAAAAACACAATTTTTTCATATGCTGACGGCTACACTACGTGATCAGGGTTATTTATAGAGGTTACTTATTTTGAGATTACATATTTAGGGGTTACTCTTTTGGTCAAGGGTTACTTATTTAGGGGTTACCCCATCGGTCAGGGGTTACTCTTGTACAATAAATGCTCTAATCGACTGAGTAAATTTGGAATAAGTAATCCCTGACCGACTAAGTAAATCCAGACTAAATAAACTCCAGTGAAAACGCGTTAATCGATTGAATAACCCTATAAAAAGTAACCCTTGATTGATTGAGTAACCTTTGAATAAGTAACTCATATTAGTAACCTCGACCATACAATGTGACCAATCACATAGAAAAAACACCGTTTAAAAAAATAGGCAACTTATAATCGTGCAATATGCCTAGGTGTTAGGTGCTGGCAAATTGTTTTGGCCAAATAATTACCAATATAATGATTTTTAATAAGTACCCTAAAAAAAATATTAGGGTTATTTTTATTTTTGTAATATCATTGTAATATTGAAATTATGGTTCGCCTTTATAGAAGCCTTGGCATGTGTTTTACATTAATCCCATAATGCTACATATCACATTTGAATCTTTATGAGTTGACATTATCAGTATCTAATTCAAATTACCTTATTAAACTCTATGTTAGTAATAACAACGTATTGGATATTGGTATGAACTATATAAACTTGACTAGCTATAATCTAATAACTACTCCGTATTACTAAAATAGAAAATTGTTGACATCATCCTCTTTCCAAACTGTGTATATGTGTCGCACTCTCATATATATATAACTCGTAACTCGCGTATATAACTCGTAAGTCGTAACAAACACAATACAATTGAAGATTTAAGCAATAAATTTACAAAAATAACATTTCAAAACCGATTTATCATAAAAAAAATGTGAGAAAACCAAAATAAGACTGATTTTCAGAACATCTAAACCAAATACCTTAACCCCTAAAGTATAAAACAAATCACAATTAAAGAAGTAATCAGAAAACCTAAGAATTATGCAGTCTGGTGTAGCCCAAAACCATCTTGATAACTTCATTTCAAGATGCTTGTAAACAAATCACAAAGATGAGGCAAGTGCTTTCGTCTTTCATATCTCTAGGGTCCTAAAGCCACATACTGCCTGCATTCGCCATCAAGTTTGTCTATCATCATGCATATAGTGAAAAAGAGAGCTTTCATATATCTCGGGTCCTAAGCCACTTACCTTTTGCCTTATTAACTGAGCGTGCAACTCTGATGACTTAAAAATACGCGGCAGTGGCTTCTAAATGAACAAAAACAAATATTTGCATCAGAGTATTACAGTCCAACCAATCCCATTCAATTCCCACTAAAGAATATTGCAATCCTAGCAATCCTATTTAATTCCGAATATCACGTTCTTACTAATCAATTCTATTTCATGTAGCTGAAACTACTATTCTCACAATTTTCCAATCTAAAAATCATCAATTAACTTGCAAATACACCTATATATTCAACAAAGAAAATATTAGCACCTTAAAGCTTACAATTCAACAAATCAAATTTGATACCCATCACAAAATTATCACTTACTACAATTTTTATTATACAGGTGAGTTTTAAAAATTATACCAGGAGCATCTAAGTATGCCCTACACTATAAAACAACACCAAAAACTTTAATTGAAAATGGGATATCAAGGAATCAGTTAAAACATAAACATACTTCTGGTGTCGAAACTCAGGTGGTGGATCAAGTAATGGACGGTTTCGAATCAAAAGGCGTGTATTCTGAACAGGAGAAGCTAAGGTAAATCAACATCTGATTTAAGTTATCCTGCCTTGACTAATTTGGTAAGTCTAGGTGTAGTTGTTGCACACTTGCTGCTGGGAGTATTTGATCTGCTTGAGATAAAAACATAGCAATATACAGATAACCATAATATAAATTATTAATGCAATAGGTTTATTTTTTATTTTTTTTATTTTTAAGACAAGGGTATAAAATTAGGCACTAGATTAGGCCTCATGCCATGCAAGGTAAGTATAATATTTATTATTACTTTTTTTAAAATAATTATATCGAACAAAAAAAGTGATACTTTAAATTAATTTCTTTGACATCAATAATATGAATCAATTTTATCATAGAATATTACTTTGGGTTTTTTGACTTTTACCCCTCCCCCCCAAAAAAAAAAACTAAAAATTATTTTCTTACCACCAAAACTTCTAAAACTTTTATTTTACCACCAAATAAAAAATAAAAAATAAAAAATTATTTTTTACCACATGCCGTCAAAAAATCTGGTAAACCTAACAGAAAATTTTAAATTCTTTTATTTTCGTAACTAAAACATGCTTTAAGGGGTTTTAAGGGGCATTTTGGTCTTGAGTCTGATCTAAAATGAGGTTAGAATTGGAAAAATTTGTTCGTAAATGGCTCATTTTTCATAGTAAAAATTACCTCAATTTGCATGAAACATGTAAAACGCGGCATTTTTTTTTATCATTTTTGTCAATTTTGACCTCATATTGGACTCAACGGATCAAAATGCTCCCCTAAACCTAAAAAGAACATGTTTTGTGCACGAAAATTGAAATTTTTTTTTAACACCGTTATATTTATTTAATGGTTTTCTTGACGGCAGGTGATGAAAAACAATTTTCATTAGGTTCTTTGGTGGTAAAACAAAACTTTGAGAAGTTTTGATGGTAAAAAACAATTTCTTGATTTTTTGGTGGTAAAAGTAAAAAAATTTTATTACTTTTTTAGCAAAATCTAATTAATATTACTCCATTTATCCGATAATTAAAAACTAAATGGAATAATATCTTAGGTAAATGTGTATAGAAGAATTATATACACCAAATATAAGGCAATATTTTAGTCATAAAGTTAATACAAAAGATTTGGAATGATACTATTAAAATGGTATGAAATATTTTTTAAAAAATGATTAAAAAGGAAAGGATAGTTTTGGTGGGAAAAATCTACATCATCAGGATGTGACATATGTCATTTTTGAGATATGTATTATTAATAACTATCGATATGATACTGTTTCATCACAAGATATATGAAAATAAGATCATACACCAGGATGTACCATGCGCATGGTGCACCCGGGTAAACAAAAAAAAGGCGGAAAGAACATACAATGCTTGACAAATTAAAGAACAATACTTATGTTTGTTTGACAAAGAACATACCTTTAATATGTCCTTTTGAGTGTGATAGAGTGTTCTTTGGGTATAACTATAGGTTCTTTACATTATTTATGTTAATTAACATATGTTGATTAAACATACATGTTTTTTGGGTTTCACTAGTATACAAAGTATGTTCTTTGAATTTGACTCGTATGTTCTTTAAGTTAGTGACTCAAATACACTTTAATAATCCCAACTATGGGCGATTTACCTACAATAATCCCAACTAACGTTTATTCTACAATAATCCCAACTATTAAGTCAAATTTCCTCCAGCAGTCCCAAAAACCGGTTACCTGCTGAAATGGTAAACTTTTTTTTTTTGGGTTTTTTAAATGCCACATGTCAGAACATGATTGGCTTAATTTAAAAAAAAATTTAAAAAAGAAAAATCAGCTCAGCCTAGCCCGCCACCTCATCCTCCCTTCAGCCACGACAACTACCCCTTCATTCCCAAATCTAACCACCGGGAGATCGACCATCCCAAACCCCGGCCCCATAGCTAAAATCCGACCACCGCCTACGATCTCGCGGAGCAATTTCCGGCGAGGTGTGGCGGATTCAAGCTCCAATCAGTTCACGGGCAAGGGTTTCGGGGCGATTTGGGGTTGCTTGTGGTTTCACGGGCAAGGGTTTCGGGGGTGCGACTGGTCGTGGGTGCTGCTGGTGCGATTTAGGTGGTGTTTTAGGGTTGGGCGGCAGGAGGTGGTGTATTGGCCGGTTTCACGCGCAAGGGTTTCACGGGCAAGGAGGTGTTGGTGGTGCGATTTAGGTGTTTCAGGGGTGCGGTTGGTGGTGCGATTTAATTTAGGGGTTTCGGGGGTGTTGGTGGTGCCATTTAGGGGTTTCGGGGGTGTTGGTGTCCTTGGTGGTGCGATTTAGGTGGTCGGTAGGAGGTGGAGGTGGTGGTTAGGGATAGAGGTGGTGCGATTTAGGTGGTCGGCAGGAGGTGGTGGTTAGGGTTGGAGGTGGTGTTTGGGCGGCAGGAGGTGGCTGCCAGATTTTTTTTTTTTTTTAGTTTTCTTTTTTTTTGTATTTTTTTTTAAAAAAATTTTGAACCACTCACACGCTGACACGTGTCAAACAACCTACAATAATAGGTTGTTGACCAGTTTGGGACCGCTGGAGGAAAACTGACCTAATAGTTGGGATTATTGTAGAATAAACGTTAGTTGGGATTATTGTAGGTAAATCGCCCATAGTTGGGATTATTAAAGTGTATTTTTCCTTATTTTTATTATCATATTTCACATTTAAATTACTTTACTATTGTATGTTCTTTGAGTTTGATCAATGTATGAAATATATGCTCTTTAAATTATAAATTATGTATTTTTAATATAATTTATTTTGAAATTTTAAAATGAAATCTAAAATATTTTTAATTGAAAATAATAATAGAGAGAAAAAACTAAAATGATTATGGAAAGTTGAATTTTGTAAGAGAGAGAACTATTTTTTAGGGAAATGATATCTTTGGTAAATATCATTTTAGAGATGATCAACATTGGCCCAACCCGCAAACCCAGTTCAATCCGGCCCGAAAATAGGGTGAATTTGGGCAAGTTTAAAAATGCATTTTTAGTTAAAAAACCCGAACTTGGCCCGAAAAGGCCGAAAAACCCGCTACTTTTTTACGGGTTTGGGCACAAGAAATTAAGGCCCGACCTGGCTCGATTTTTTTTTTTTTTTTATCACCTCTTGATTTTTTCCGTTAATGTGTAATTTTTCAAGAAATCTATATCTATACTTAGTATTTAAAAACTCAAACCATAAAAGACACATGTCTTCTCCTATTACATTTCCCTTTATTCTTTTCCAACCCAATGTGCCACATGTCTTATAACATTTTTAATTTTTTTAATACACCATCTTTCTTAACTTTTTCATTAAACACTTCATTTTTTATCTCCCTCTCTTCAATTCAAACCTTTTCTTTCATCTCTTTAATTTAGCCCTTCCAACTTCATTTTTTCAAGTCTAAATAAATGAGGAAATAATTACATAAATAAAATAAAATTCTAACTTGGTATAATGTTTTTGAATTTCATTCAATATATCATTCGCCCTCTAAAAAGGTTAAAGTATTTCTTACTTAAAATCCCTAGTGAACACTATGCAATAACAAAATATTGACATTTAAAATAATATTAAAATGGCATCTTACACGTAAAAATAATAATAACAAAAATTATTCTAATTTAATACTACATTACCTTGTGGATGATATAATCATTTTTTAGATTACATAATTATCTTGTTGTGAGTTATTGATAGGCGTGTCGAGTACCTAAAAAAAATAAACCTAACTGGACCACTACTATGTAGACGGGCAAGCAAGGGTCGGATCCCAATAAGAGACTATGGTTCAACTAATTAAATAGACTCAAGCAATTACTAAGCAAGTAACCAAATCAATTAAGTGAGAATCAATAACTAAAGAACTAATTAAAACGACTAAAACAAAGAAATATGACAATTCAATGCTAAAAACATCCAAGATCAAGCATCACCACGAATACAATTAATGCAATAGTCGTTCTACCCCTAACACATAATTTAAATTGATTAAAGAGGAAAAGTAATCCCTGAATAATACCAATGGTCTCTCCCGAGTTATCAATGGCTTCTCTAATCACAATCAAGCCTACTTCCGTGGAATCATGTAAATTAAAGACTTTAAGCACATTACTATAACTTCCTAATCATCCATTCAACTACTCCCGTAATGAACTTCAAACCCTTAATTGATTTATTCAAATCCGTCAAAACCCAACTCCCGTTGCGATTAAAACAAAGGATTAATAACAATACTAATTATCCCTAATCTAGTATTGGCATGAACATAATCAATTAAGCAAATCAATTACAATTAGCATTAGAGGATTTAAAGAATTAAATCATGCATTATTAATCATATTCGGGTTCCGCTAGATCTTGGAATAAAGAAACTACTCACACATATTAATGAAATCAAAAACAATAATCAATGAAGAAAACATGATTAAAAGGCAATTAAAAGTAAAAGAGAAAGTACAGATGAATACCAATTTCTTGAATGAAGAAAAGTACCAATTGTTGATAAACAAAGATCAAAACTTGAAAGTGCAAATTAATCTAGATCTAGAGAGAATATTAGGGTTCTAATAGTGTTTAAAACTGCAAAGATAATAATTAAGTCTGTCTTAGTCGGGGTTTACAAAGGGCAACATTGCCCGGGATGACCGGGCAAGGCTGCCCGGTCGGGCGCGCGAAGCAACTCCTTTTTGCGCTTCTTCATATGGCCTCTATTGTACAATTCTTTGTTTGCCCGGTCTGCCAGGGCAATACTGCCCGGTCCGGGCGGACAAAAGCTAACTCTTCATACTTCCTCTATTGTGACTTCTCTTCTTTCCTTCTTCGCCCTGGCTGCCAGGGCAATGTTGCCCTTTAGGACGGACACAGGTAAAATTTTCCTCCATCTTAATAAGCTCTCATGGCTATCCAAAACAAGTCCAAATCATCCGAAAATCTTCATGTGCCTACAAAATCAATTAAATAGACCAAACCACACTAGAGAAGAGAATATTAGCGAAAAGTAGCTCCGTAGAGCTCAAAAACCATACGAAAATAACTATAAAATGAGGGTAAAACATGGTATAGAACGTGTACATCAAATTCCCCCAAGATAACTTCTTGCTTTCCCTCAAGCAAGACAATCAATGACTAGCAACAACCAAATAAACTTACTTCACCCCATAATATATTTGAAAATACCATACTCAAAATCAAAATCGAACACACAAGCATCTTAGCCAACCAATCACCTCATTCAGACTATCAATCAACCTGAATGGTCATCAAACAGAGTCAACCATGTACACATAAGGAATCGATGACTAGAATATCTCACTTAGTGGTCACTTCGCACAATTTTATGTGGCGAGCTAAAAATGAGCCCGATCTCTCTCTATCCCCACTAATAATGATAACCCCCATTCTCACAACACTCGCGTGTTTAAAGGGTAATAATGCCGCTCAACCTAGTCAAAAGTCGACTCGAAATGTGACACATACTCCAGCATTTTGACAAAAGACTCGTTTCACATGAACACAATACTATGCACGATGGTCAGAAGTCTTTTTCAAGCTTGTAATGTAAGTCGGGTGAAACTAGGTAGGAAAAGTTTGGAAAATGTAGGTAATTATAGTCCTTCAGGGAAGCTATAAAAAATGAACAATACACAACAAAATCCCATCGAACTAATTCACAAGAATACACACTCCAAACATAACTTGAATTAAGAGCAATTACCACCTTATTCACGCTACATAACAATTCATCGCATTATTCTTATTTTTGAAGCTCTTTTATTTATCATTCAAGAAGCTGAAATTTTTTTCTTTTCTTTTTTCTTTCTTTCTTTTTTTTTTTTTTTTTTTTTTTTTTTTTTTTTTATAACAAACTATAAGAGCTTAAAAAATAGATCATATAGAAAAAATTTCAAGAACCTTCAAGCTTCAAATTAATCTTCTCCAAAACATCATCACAAACCATAGAGAATACCAAGATAGATGGCTCCCCCAAGTTAGACTTGGGATAAGTTACTAATTGGGGCCGATAGGTTAATTTTGTGACTTAGATGAAAAACATGGACAAGGCTACAACATGGGTAAGCAAGAAGAGGACAGACGTTTCTAAATTCATCTGGAGGCTACCTAATGAACATGGCCTTCATCCTCCTCATCGTGCATGTGCAATGTATCATGACACACTACTAAGAGTCTCAAGACAAAACTAAGATCAATGTCACACCAGGAACTAACACACATGAATAAGTAATAAAGGCTCAAGCCTCACAGTTAACACAGTCAAGCTTCAGATTCATACACAGTTGCGTAAAGTTGATTTCCATTAGGCCAAGACAATCCAAAATCAGATTATGATCATTTAATCCGCATTGCGAGTCTTTCAATCAAAATCAGGCCAAAAACCTTTAAATCATCAAGGATAGGGGCACAGAGAAGTAGTTTACTAGATATAGATCGTCATGATTTACAAAGTAACTGCCCAAAGCCAAAAGTAATCCCTCCCCCAAGCTAAACTTCACATTGTCCTCAATGTGAACATATATCGAATAAGAACGAGCAAGGGAAAAAGAAAACTAGGCCCTACTGGCAGAGGAGGGATCATACCTAAGGGCGGAGCTGGGACCGTCCTCAAAATAACGTCGCATCATAACCCCAAGAAACTAAAAAAAAATTAAAAAAAAAATAAATATAGGGAAAATAAAATAAATAAAAAAACGGAATGGGTTGCCTCCCATTTAGCGCTTGTTTAAGGTCTTTAGCTCGACCCTTCTTTAGTAGCTCAACCTGGGTCACCATACACAGAAGATACTCCATGGTATTGTTCATTAATATATTCACCTCCAAATGACTCTTTCAAATTAGAGTTGATGAGCCTTGTATCCGAATTTACTTTGATGTAGCAAAACCCATCATGTGGTGGAATATTGTCCTTTTTGCTCACAAGATTTCTATTAGAAACACACTTATCAACCCAAGGTTTAGTAGCATCTATTCTCAAACAAGTAACACCATCGAAAGTAAAATTATGGTCATTGAAAAGCTTAAACACAACTTGTTTATCTTGAGCTCCTATGGTCACTTGTCCTTTAGGAACATCTATTAGAGCTTCACTTGTAGCGAGAAAAGGGCGACCAAAGATGAGTGGGATCTTATGGTATTCTTTCATATCCACTACAACAAAGTCAACAGGAAAAACAAGTTCACCAATCCCAACTAATACATCTTCAACTACACCCTTAGGGAGTCTAACGGTTCTATCAGCCATATGAAGAGATATAGGAGAGGGTTTAAGATTTTTCAAACCTAATTTGTCATACACTGAAGAAGGCATTAAGTTAACACTAGCACCTAAATCACACAAGACCCTATCAAAATATGTTTCGTTTATCAAACAAGGGATAGTAAAACTACCAGGATCATGCAATTTAGGTGGTAAGCTATCATGTAAAAGATCAAAACATTTCTCCTTTACTACCAAACTTTCTAATTTCTTATCATTATGATCATGATCTAGAATTCCTTTCACAAAATTTAAAAATTGAGGCATTTGAATTACAAGATGGAAAAAGGAATGGTAGCATATACCTTCTTAAGAGTCTCTGAATACTTCCCAAAATGCTTATCGAGCACGACTTTTGATAATCTTTGCGGGAAAGGCATCGGTTCCTTATATGCTTGTGGAGAAACATATTTGGGACATTCTTTCTCATGCTTCTCTGTTCTTGACTCCAAATTGCACACTTTCTCTTCTAATCCACCCGTAAACAATTCATCACTCTTCACGAAAATTGCATTGCATTGTTTCGTCTGGACTTTTGCTTGATCTTGAAGAGTTGTTAGATGACTCACTTGCTGTGAAAGTTGAGAAAGATGAGTCTCTATCCTCTTATTTTGAGCGGTGAGCAATTAGATTGAGTTTTCAAAGTACTCATTTTGCTTTGCTTGTAGCTCAAATTGCCTTGATATAAGCTCTTGTTGTTGAATTTGCGAGGTAGTAAAAGCTTTCATAATTGATTCAAGATCAATTTTTGAGGTTTGGGGTGGTGTTAGTTGTGTGGATTGATGATTGAAAGGTGCCCTTGCTTGAAAAGTAGGTGGTGGTTGAGGATTCACTTGAGCCTGATTGTTCATATATGAGAACCCTTGATGATTTCTCCACCCTTCATCAAATGGCCTTGTGAAGGTTGTGGTATAAAAAGCATTAGCTTACTCAATTGTCATTCCATCATAATTAGGTTGACACTCCCGTGCATTATGGCCTTGCAATCCACACATCTAACAAGTTTCCATCGAGGGTCGAGGGGACTCAGCTTAGAGTTGATTGACTTTATGAGTTAGTGCCTGCACAGAACTAGTCAACATGGTTAGTGCATCAACATCATGTTTATTACCTGTGTTGATAGCATTTCGTCCCCTTGGATGGTAATTATCATTAGCCGTCATCTTCTCAATCAAATCCTTAGCATCGGTTGGGTTCTTCGTCATGATAGAACGAACCTCCAGATGCAGCATCAATGTATATGCGAAACTCATGGGTCAAACCATTATAAAACGTTTGGATCAACATCCACTCTGGAATACCATGGTAAGGGCATTGTCTCTGCAATCGCTTAAACCTTCTCCATGCCTCCTATAGGGATTCGTCATTAGATTGATGGAAAGTAGATAGCCCGTTCCTTAATTTTGCGGTTTTCTCTTGCCCCAAGAATTTAACTAGGAAGGCCTTAGCAAGCTCGTCCCACGTATCAAAGGAACCAATACCTTCATATCTTAGCCATTCCCTTGCCCTATCCCTTAGTGAAAAAGGGAAAAGGCGTAGTCTAATAGCATCATCAGTGACACCGTTGAGCTTCATAGTGTCACACTTCTCCAAGAAACTATCAATGTGAGTCACAGGACAATCATTTGATGAGCCCGCAAAAGAATCATTGGAGATATACTGAATGAATTGGGGCTTCAACTCAAAACTCTGAGCGGTGACAGGTGGTCTAACAATACTGGAGAGAAATCTGGTTGTTGTATCCGGAATACCATACTCCAAAACAGATTTTGTTTCTGGGTCGACCATGTTTCTTATATTTCGATTTCTCCTTCTTCTACCTCTTCGTCTTCTCGTAGTAGCTTCGATCTCAAAATCAAAAGGTGTTAAGTCATCTGAACCTGAACTTCGAGTTTGCATGCAACAAAGAAACTAAAACGGGAGATCAAAGACACAAGAGACAATAGCCGAAGCAACAAAATATATGCTTAGTAAAAAAGAATCACAAATAACTAGAATAAAACCGTTAGTCCCCGGCAACGGCGCCAAAATTTGATAGGCGTATCGAGTACCTAACAAAAATAAACCTAACTGGACTACTACTATGTAGACGGGCAAGCAAGGGTCGGATCCCAATAAGAGACTATGGTTCAACTAATTAAATAGACTCAAGCAATTACTAAGCAAGTAACCAAATCAAATAAGTGAGAATCAATAACTAAAGAACTAATTAAAACGACTAAAACAAAGCAATATGACAATTCAATGCTAAAAACATCCAAGATCAAGCATCACCACGAATACAATTAATGCAATAGTCGTTCTACCCCTAACACATAATTTAAATTGATTAAAGAGGAAAAGTAATCCCTGAATAATACCAATGGTCTCTCCTGAGTTATCAATGGCTTCTCTAATCACAATCAAGCCTACTTCCGTGGAATCATGTAAATTAAAGACTTTAAGCACATTACTATAACTTCCTAATCATCCATTCAACTACTCCCGTAATGAACTTCAAACCCTTAATTGATTTATTCAAATCCGTCAAAACCCAACTCCCGTTGCGATTAAAACAAAGGATTAATAACAATACTAATTATCCCTAATCTAGTATTGGCATGAGCATAATCAATTAAGAAAATCAATTACAATTATCATTAGAGGATTTAAAGAATTAAATCATGCATTATTAATCATATTCGGGTTCCGCTATTGGAATAAAGAAACTACTCACACATATTAATGAAAGCAAAAACAATAATCAATGAAGAAAACATGATTAAAAGGCAATTAAAAGTAAAAGAGAAAGTACAGATGAATACCAATTTCTTGAATGAAGAAAAGTACCAATTGTTGATAAACAAAGATCAAAACTTGAAAGTGCAAATTAATCTAGATCTAGAGAGAATATTAGGGTTCTAATAGTGTTTAAAACTGCAAAGATAATAATTAAGTCTGTCTTAGTCGGGGTTTACAAAGGGCAACATTGCCCGGGATGACCGGGCAAGGCTGCCCGATCGGGCGCGCGAAGCAACTCCTTTTTGCGCTTCTTCATATGGCCTCTATTGTACAATTCTTTGTTTGCCCGGTCTGCCAGGGCAATACTGCCAGGTCCGGGCGGACAAAATCTAACTCTTCATACTTCCTCTATTGTGACTTCTCTTCTTTCCTTCTTCGCCCTGGCTGCCAGGGCAATGTTGCCCTGTAGGGGGGACACAGGTAAAATTTTCCTCCATCTTAATAAGCTCTCATGGCTATCCAAAACAAGTCCAAATCATCCGAAAATCTTCATGTGCCTACAAAATCAATTAAATAGACCAAGCCACACTAGAGAAGAGAATATTAGCGAGAAGTAGCTCCGTAGAGCTCAAAAACCATACGAAAATAACTATAAAATGAGGGTAAAACGTGGTATAAAACGTGTACATCAGTTATGTTTTAAATGATATATTTATATATATTAAGATTCTAAATTCGTGACTAATATCTCTCATTCTCTCATTTGTTTCAGAAAATAATCATTGTTTTTTGGTTCTTTCGCACTTTCAAACACAAATAGCTAAAAATTTATGATATAGTTACATTGTTTTGTTGTTGCGTTTCGTTGATCGTCTTGAAGAGTTTGTTTGACGTTCCCCCTGTAAAAAGGTTATTGTGTGTAGAAGATTCACCGGCATTCATGATGATGTATATCAAATACTTCTATGTTGTTTTAAAATTATTATTTGTGAAATTAAAATTCTTATATCTTACTCTGACTTGTTTTTAGTGTTGTGCCAGAAAATATGTCGAGGGGTATATATGATACTTAATTTCAAAACAGAATTATGAAATTATATATATGTAATGTCCAACACTATATGAAATTATTTACATATTAATAATTTACATGAAATCAACATATATCTATCAACTTATGCCACATGTCACTTTTCATTTAGTTAATAAATTTAAATCTTTTTAAATGGTTATCAACAAAATTATACTAAAAGCGAATCTATATAAAAAATTTCTTCTTATTGTTCTATTCAATTTTCCATTTAATATAATTGTTATGATATTAAAATATTAATTAAATACCGCTTACATTATTGAATCTTATAATAAATATATGTATAACATAATTTATTTCATTAATTATCGATAAAGAATAAAATTACCTTTTATATTTAAAATAACGTCTTAAATTGAAAAAAATGTATAAAATAATTTATTTCATTATTTATTTTTACAAAAATTAAAATTAAATTTTATATTTTTTTAAAAAAAAATTATGAAATTGAAAAAAAAAAAAAAGGTTCAACACAAATTATTAAACTTTTGATAAATGAAAAAATTATAAACTAAAATCCTTTGAAAAATAAAAAAATTCTTAAAAAGATAATCTTATTTTTTTATTATTATAATTTTTATAATGAAACTCATTTATGTATCAATTAATTTTTTTTTATTTTTTATTTTTTTATGTTTAGTTATATGAAAATGATATAGGTAGCCTTAGGCTCCAAATAAGGGATTAAAAATAAAATGATATTGGATCTTAATTTATCTGAATTATCTAATTTGAATTTTTTTGAAGTTAGCTGAACTTATTAGATCTTATTAAACTGATTAGTCCTTACTAAACTTGTTAGACCTAATTAAACTTATATTATTATAATTTATTGGACCTTATTAAAATCTATTGGGCCTTATTATTAAAGTTGATTCTAACTTATTAGAACTTATTAAATTTATTAGACCATATATATTAACTTATTGAACCATATTATAACTTATCTGAAATAATCTTAAGTTATTAGACTTGAAACTTATTCCTATAAGATGAAGAGAACATGCTCTTATTACAGTGATTTTTGCATGATTTTGTCATTCATTCTTAAAGTAATACTCCCTTTATCCTAGTACACACATAATGATTCACTAATTTGATCTTTTTACAAATATATTTAAGTATTATTAATATAAATTACACTTCCTCCGTTAATTAATTATTGGAGGGAGTAATAAAAAAGTTATATTATCGGATATTGGATACATAATATAACTTTTTTATTACAACCTCCAATATAGGATATCGGATATCCAATTCGATATCCGAATAAAGCACTTTTTTTCTGGAATTATGGCTCAATTACTCCGTTTACTTGTTTAGTATATATACTCATTCTCCCAAAAACCCAAACCCTAATTTTGTTTCCTTACCACCTCTCTGGCTCTCTCTCCTCTTACTTTCTCAAATCTCCTATTACCATCATTCACTGACTCTTTGGCCCTGTTCTCTTCACCTTAATTTTGCTGAACTGAAATTATTTTTACTGAACTGAAATTATATTTGCTTAACTTAAATTATTTTTACTGAACTTAAATCAATTTTACTGAACTGAAATTATTTTTGCTGAACTGAAATTATTTTTACTGATTTTCTATTATAATTCTTCTTTAAGAAAATTGAATTTTACTAAACTTAAATTAGTTTTACTGAACTTAAATTAATTTTACTGAACTGAAATTATTTTTACTGAACTGAAATTATTTTTATTGAACTGAAATTATTTTTACTTAATATTTTTTTTAAGGTGAAGAGAACAGGGCCTTTCTCTTCTCTGGCTTCCTTCGCTCCTGCTCCACAAGCGGTCAGTGGCGGAGCCACAGTATGTCCTGGTAGGGCACGTGCCCTGCCAGGTTTTTTCAAAAAAAAAAAAAAGTTTGTCTAAATTTTGTTTAAATAGAATATAAAGTGCATTATTATGTTACAACTTACTAGTAGCCTAGTGGTTAGAGCTTTACATTTTCAATCAAAGGTCATGGGTTCTAATCTCTTGCCCAACATTTTTGTTATTTTTTTTATTACTTTTACTTTTCTACCTCAGACAATGAAATACTTTTCTACCTCAGACAATGAAATACTTTTCTACCTAAGGTAATGAAATTGATGATATAATAATATGCTTTCAAAACTTGAAAACTAGTCAAGTTTAATTTTAACATTTCTTTTTACATATACGAGTATACTTGAATTATTAGTTATAAATCCTTGTAATTAGTATATTGGATAATCCTATTTGATACGAAAGATCTATCTGATTCCAAAACTATTATAAAAGATCTAAAAAAAAATATGAGCGAGGTTATTGTTTAAAGCCTTGAATAGGGGTAATATTTTATGTATTTTTGAATAATAAAGGTTTGACAAATACGATTGCTAAGTAATTTTGAGTCTTGATATTATGAACATTCTTTGATAAAAGGGTTTTAGATGATACAGTGCCCTACCATCGTAAAAATCCTGGCTCCGCCACTGCAAGCGGCGACTCCATCAATTCTCAAGGCTTCCCTTGCGTGAATGCGTGAGACGGTGAGAGGACCTTGGCTGGATGCCCTACATCAACATTTCCCCTACGTTCATCTTGTTGAGATTTTAATGATTCTTAATTTAGTGGGTAATTGGGTATTGGACTATTGGGTAATATCTTTGTAGCAATTAGTATTGATTGTAGCACATTGGTGTGACATTTGTAAAAATTAGTTGGACTTTATTTAAAATTACTACTGTATTTTATCTATCTTCTTGTTTAGTTAGGTTTTTTTAAAATTTATTGTTTTTTATTACTATTGTTTATGTTATACAAGTAACATATTAATCTTTAAGGAAAAAAGGTTTGCAACACAAACAAATTCAGTGTATATTTTGCCTTTAAGAAAAATAAAATTTGCTATTTAAATAAACATATTATTAAAAGTGATCAGATATTGGATATCCGAACTATCCAATCTGAAATTTTCGGATATTTGGGTTCTCGAATATCCTTGGATATAAAAAAATTCAGATCGGATATGGATATCAAATATAAGAATTTTCGGATACTGATATTCGATTCGAAATCCAATTTTGGATCAGTTATCTGATTCGTGATCACCCCTATCCACAAGACTTGCTATGCACCTTTTAGAGATGAATTTGAGTTAGAAACAAAGGAAAACGATGGTTTGCAAAGTGTTAAAACAGGCCTTTGGCCACTCGTTTTATCATAACTTAAGTTTTACATATCGAATTGAAGCGATTCAAATTGTGTTGAAAACTAGCCTTGAAAAGCTTTCCATCAATAGGTTTCATTCCCCTATACAGATCCTAGTCTCGAGATACGGACCTTCAAAGTTGACCCATCACCTAGCCATCGGGCGATGACTATGATGTACGCTCGAGCGTAAGCTGCTGGTTCGGGCGATGGAAAACCAGCACCCGTTGGTCGAACTCCTAGTGCAAGCTCGTCCGACCATCAGCCTTAGATGAATCGTATTTATATAAGATTTATAGGCACGTTTATGCTAGTTTTATAGTTGCTTTTAAGGCTTTTTGTGGCTCTTTAGGTCACAAATGCATAACTTTTTTTTTGTACTCTATTTTGCTCCGTTTGTGTTTTTCTTAATGTTTCAGGTGGTTTTAGAGTCATTTGGACGTTTTCAAAGTGTTTGGAGTTGATTCGGATGATATTTAGATGGAAGCTGATGAATTGAGTTCATTAATCGAAGAACCCATGTTTGTGGATGTTAATTTTGAGATTTATATGCATGAGGAATGAATATAGCATTCACAAGGATCGCTACGCATCTCCCAGAAATGAATTTGATTTAGAAACGAAGTTAAACAATATTTTACGAAGTGTCAAAACTGACCCTTGCTCACTCTTTTGATCTTATCTTGAGTTCTACAGATCAGATTGAAACGTTCAAATTGCGTTGAAAACTAGACTTAAAAGAAGAGCTTTCCAATGATAGGTCACACACCCCAATAAAATTCATAAAACAGAAGTTTTGGCTATTTTAATCCAAGCAATGTAGTAAGCCACCTGCATCATTTGCTGCGGGTCTGTCCCGCGCCCACACGATGACACGAAGCGCCCAACACTACTGCTAGCTCGCAGCTATGCCTACGACCGCGGGTTTCAGCGAGTGAACTGCAGCACCATCGTTCCATTGTCTCGTCCCTCGATTATGTCGATCTTATTTTTGCCAAGTCATCTTCTATTATCCAATAGTAATGCAACTTATGTAATTTATATTATCTTATTTATTTTCTTTAATTATTTTTAGATTATTTTAAGGATAATATAAATGCTCAACGGTTTTTATTTTTTCCCTAATGATTTTTATATATATTATTAATTTACATTCTTTTTAGTTTTCTCTCAAACCCTAGTTCTCATGGACAATTCCACGGGTACCTCCATGTGGTTTTATTCTTGAGTTTGTTACTTTAATTAATAGAGGTAACTAGATGAAGCCCGTGCAATCAGCCCGTGTAATGCACGGTTTGTTTGATTTTTTTAAAAATAATATTTTTTAATTTTATCATTAATGTGCTAAAATTTATTATATATTTAGATAAAATTCCTCATCTCAAAAGATAATATATAAAATTTAATTTATTTAAACTTAACAATCTCATTCGCTAATTTTGCTTATGTGACATTTGAATTATTTAATTGTAAAAGAAATTAATAATCTCTTATTTAATTGGTTACAATTTAAATTTATAATTCTACATGGCAAGCTAATAAAATTAAATCCCACGTGGCTCTTCAAAACCTCGGGAAAAAACTCCCCTTTATGTATGTATGTGTGTGTGTGTGTGTGTGTATATATTTTATGCTTTAATTCACTTTTAATTATGCTTTCTTTATTAGATTTAGTTTTAGTTATTTATTTCATGTTTGAGTAGTTTATTTCATGAATCGTGATTGATATTTTTTATATTTTAATTATTGATTTCTCTAATTGATAGTGTTTTGTTGTTAATCTTGAAACGTGATCAATTGTATGATTAATTCATGTTAATAAGAGTTTGAATCGAAAGATCCTAATTTTAGAGGCTTACCTACAATTAGCAATTCTGATTATGTTAGCGATCGAACTACATATGGTGAATTGATCAGTGTTAAGATCCGACGTTAGGCTTAGCGATTGCGCTAGATAATTGATTGATTGAATTGTTATTGATATTTGATAGATTTAGAACTATAAACATGGTGAACCATAACCACATAACCAAAGGTTTTTTTATTACTAGTTTTCGAGCTCCACGCGCGCGATGCGCGCGCTTCGTATGGTGAATCGGAAAAGTTTAGTTTGGCACTTAACGTTAATGCGTAATTAATTTGTTGTATATTGACATACTGTGTGTTACATTCACAAACATAATGTTATGATTATATATAGATTAATAATGTTGTAGTTGTTTATGTAGCAATAATTTATAATATGCATTATCATTATAGTGCATTCTTGTTGATCGTTTATGGTATTAGACCAATTGCCTGATAAAAAAGATGATGTGCACGTAGGGGTTTTTCTCACAGCCTTTATCCCTTCTTCTAGCTTACTCCTTATCTCTTTTGAAATGGTATCTCTATCTTTCAGCCCTATCTTTTAGCCTCTCTTTGTCTCTCTCTTCAAACCCTTCGTTTTCCTAGTTGTCTTTCTCTCTCTCAATGATTCTCTATATTTTGGCCCTTGTTTCTCTATCTCCTTATCCCTTTCTCTTCTCCCCTTTCTCTTCTCCTCTATCTTAGTTAACCCTTGACCGACTAACCCCGGACTGAGTAATTCCTTAAGTAACCTCGGAATTAACCCTCAAGTAACTTGACCAAGTAACCCCTGACCGAACTCCTTAATTAACCCCTGACCATGTAACTCGAGTAACCCCTGACCGAGTAACTCGAGTAACCCGAACCCTTGACCGAGTAATTCAAGTAACCTCTGATCGAGTAAGACCTCAAGTAACCCTTAACCGAGTGAACCTCTCGAGTAACCCCTGACCGAGTAACTCGAGTAACCCCTGACTGCATAACTCGGATAACCCCTAACAAAATAACTCGAGTTACCCCTGCCACATGGTGTGGCTTACAACACAAAATAGTTGTTGTTTGATAATATATGTTGTGACAAAATCGAGTTCAAATAAGTGAGAAAAGATAAAACAATAATAAAAAATTATAGGTCGCACTTACTCCCTCTCTCTCCCTCGAGCCTTCTCCTTCGTTCTTTATTATTATATCATATACTCTTTCTCTGTCCTTTTTCTCTTAGTTTTATTCCCTATTTATCACTCTTTTTATTTCTCTTCCAACCCCCTTGCATTTCTCCTGTTCCTATATATTTTTTGTAGCATCTCTCTATGTTACAGTTGTAATACCCCGTATTTTTTTTATGTATTTATAATAAGTATTTAAATATTAATAAAATGTATTGTCAAGGGCTCAAGTATTTTAATTAAATATTTTAAAGGGTTAAAGTATTTTAAATATGAAGTTTTATAAAAGTAAAATATGTTTTGGGCCAAACGTTTATTAATTATTGGGCAATGTAAATTATTCCTACATACTCTTATTGGAATAACTCATTCCAAAACCCATAACTTAAGCCCTATCCCATAACTCAATCCCACATTTTTATAAGCCCAAATTTAACCCTACACTCTCTACTCTATAAATACCTCATGAATCCCCAAAAATTTCCCACACAAAAAGGTTAGTCTTATCTTATCTCTTCTTTGTTTTATTAATTTGTGTAATTATAATTATTGATTTATGGGCTTTGATTTTATTGTTTGAAATTAATTTAATTAGTATCAAATTGTATTTTGAAGATTAAACTTTATAATTTTCAGATTTTGTAAATTTTATAACCTAGGGTTTTTAATTATTGAAAATCATGATTTTAGGGTTTTTATGAATAATTGATTTAGGGCTTTTATAGTAATGATGTTTTGAAATTTTGGTGATTATAACTACTTATTAGTTTAACTTAATTCCATATTATTTTAAACACGTAAATTCATGTTTTAATTATTAGATTTCCGTTCGTTAATATTAATCCCGTTTTAATCCCGATCAGGTTCTGAAATCCTCCGATTTTGATAAAAAAAAAAAAAGTGTTTTTCGTGTGGAAACAACGTTTTAAGAAAGACTCACTACCTTTGGTAGTGAGTACCACCCTCTCGTGGCCAAATTCAGCCTCTAAATATGATTTTCGGGCAGTTTTTGATTTTTAACGAAGTTTTTTTCATGCTTTAAATTTTATCTTTGAGTTTAAAAGGGGTAAGAGATAATTTAATGTTTCTATGGATAATTTAAGTATAAAGAAGTATTTTGATGAAGTTTTAAAGGGTTTTTTTATTAGTTTAAAATGTTGGAATTTTATTTAAAGTAGTATAATTGTGATTTTTAATAAAAGGGTGTGATTATCCATTAAAAAGTAGTTTAATTAGGGGTTTTAAAATAATTTTCAGATTATTATAAGTTATTTAAAGTGAGTTTAAGTTGCTGGAAATTGTGTATACAAGGGTAATTAATATAGTATTATTGTCCCTTTATGTAGGAGACTTGGTTCGAGAATTGTTGTAGAGTACTCGGTTATTTTAAGAGCTTATTTGAGGTACGTTCGCGTACTTAGCATATTTTGATGATGTAGAATCATGCTAGGCTTGATTTCAATCAATTACAAGTAGTATCATGCTAAGGTTTATGTATGGAATTGTGAATTAATGGTGTTGGTGATTGAATTGTGAAGCATGAATTATTTGTGATGGTTTATGGATTGGAAAATTATATTTTGGGCATGTTGTGTTTGAACCACACTTTTATTTATGGCATGTTAGAATGCATGATTAATTAAACTACATGTTTAATTATGTTAGAAATATTGAAAAGGAATTTTATTATGGTTCAAATAATTTTTATTGATGCTTTAAGTATGAGGAACGAGCTATATAAGTGTCTATGTACACGAGGAATAAATTGTATGTTGGTGCCTTTGTGCACTTAAGGTGTTTTTAACACCGAGGGATAGGATTTTTGGCGCTTTATGCGTTTAAGGTGTCTTTGACACTGAGGTAGAATTAAAAGGGGTTCAACATTAAATAATATGTGGTCACTAATTATTCAATAATTTAATTGGTATGTTTGTTGGTTGATTGAATAATTATTGTTGATTGATTTATTATGCTTTGAGAGTCATCACCAAGTCCAATAACGCGTAAATAACGTAAAGTGAAAGAGATTACGCACCAAAACTCTTGGAACGTATATACCTTGAGTATGAACAATGGGGGGAGTTATGGGGTTTTATATTTAACCATAACTTCTAATGGAGTATAGGACGCTGTACATTCCTTTTTATTTATTATTATGCGCAGGAATTCCGCCACCTTTGAGTGGTTTTGTCGCTGGCACGATTAGCTCCCGTGTCAGTTAACCTCAATTTATTTGGGGGAGGTATAGTTGGAAACCCGTTCGATGCGTAATCAACGCTAAATGAATTATTTAGTGTCTAGTTAATGTGTCTTGTTGATTGTTGTGTGTGCTTGTAAACATGTGGAATGAGGTAAGTGTGTGTTGATAGGTGAAAGCATGTTAGTGTGTTTAATTACGCTTATGTACCCAGCTTTGCTGATTGTGTGTGTTTGTGTGTTTGGTCATGTCTTTACTTTGGCCCTACGACGACCCATTTTCTAATGGCGAGTAGTGGGGACAAGTAGAGAGGAGGTTTTCAGGTGATGAAGCATATTCATGAATGGGCATGAGTGAAGAGCGAATCATGCTAGTTTCTATAAGTATATGATGTGTTTAATGCTTTAATTATTTATGATATTATTATCATGCATGACTAACGCAAAAGTTTTAAAGTTGGTTTGGTTTTAATAAGGGCCTACAATGGTTCCTAGTTGTAGGATGGTTTCATTTTACTTCGTTTGACTTTGGTTTTGACTTTACTTTCGTTGGTTGACTTTTCAAGTTGACTTGTTTTGAATGGTTTTGAAATTAGTCTTCCGCTGTGTGTCTTTGATGGTTGCCTTAGCCGTTTTCACAGTGGCAGTAATATCTTAGATATTCCTATTTAAATTTTTAAACAAGGCAAAACAGGTATTTTAAAAGAAAGGAATTTCTAGGGTGTTACAACAGTAGAATTTGCAAATTCAAAGCTGCGTGCGCTCCATTTGGCGAATTGAAATAGTCTTGCATAGCAATTAAGGTAAATGCGTAATTAGTTTGTTGTATTTTCACATATTATTTGTGGTATCTACAAATATAATGTTATAGCTATATATGGATAAGTAATGTCGTTTTTGTTTATGTAGTAAGAAATTATAACGTGATTTAAATATGGACTGTTGTTTTTTATGTGAATGGATTGGTTTTTGTTGTTGTACCAAATTAACAAAAGATGATTTTATGGCTCATCCATTAAGCTATTGATTTATAAGTTGAATTGGGCCTATCCTAGATTATCTTAAAATTTTATACATGTTCAAATTGATAATATACATATTTAAATTGATACATTTGTACTTGATATCTACTATTTGTTTGTAAATTTTATACATGTTCGAATTGATAGATTTATATTTTTCAATTTATGAATTGTTTTAGCTGGATCTGATCAATGTGCATTTAGATTTGGGTTAAATTGTCTTTTTTACATGGTCGATGCTCCAATTTTTCTCTTTCTCTTCCTTTCTCTATCTCATCCTCATTTCTTCATAACATATATTTCTATCTCTTCCATGTTTCTCTACTTCCTTTTCCCTTTCTCTCCTTCTCCTCTTCCTCTCCTCCTCTATCTTAAATAACCCTTGACCGACTAACCTTGGACTAAGTACTTCTTTAAGTAACCCCTAAATGAACCCTCAAGTAATCGCTGATCGAGTAACCCCCGACCGAAATCTTTAAGTAACCCTGACCGAATTACTTAAGTAACCCTGACCGAATTACTCAAGTAACCCCTGATCGAACTCCTTAAATAACCCCTTACCTAGTAACTCGAGTAATTCCTGACCGAGTATATTGTTCACCCCTAAATAGTTTATTCACCCCTTAACCATTAATCTACCGTTGGGCTCCAAAGACATACATGTGCAATAATTAACCAATTTCTAGCCCACTCTTATTATAAGAGTACCAAAATTTATTTTCGTGTAGTTTGTACATCAATAAGAATATATCATCATATTCCCGTCCAAAAAATAAAAGAATATCAAGCACTCTTCTCAAGAAAAACCCGAATTTGAATCTCACTTTCTTTTTTTTTTTTTTTTTTTTTGTAGGAGGTGGGTAAATATATTAAAACAAATGTTAAGTTACAACTAGATTTGCAAGAACCAAAATGCCTTGCGGAAAATTAGAATAAAAAATTTGCTTAACCCCACCAAAGGAACCATTCTAGCAGCTAGGTGTGCAACATCATTACCACACCTTTTGACATGATGACAGAAGTAAAAGAAGACTCAAGTAGACACATATCCTCAATAATCAGATCATACAGAGCTCTCCACTTCATTCCTGAGCATATGGCTTTTACTACCTCTAACGCATCGCATTCTAGTTCAATGTTCTCGAAACCAAGTTGGCGAGCCAAAAGTACTCCCATTCCTGGAGCAACAGCCTCAGCCATCGCCACCAGCCCCTCATGCTTCACACGACACACAGCAACAACAATTAATTCACCTTCATCTCCTCGGATGGCAGCCCCTAATCCTGCACCCACACCCCTTAAAATTGCAGCATCAGTATTAACACACACTCTCCCTGTTCTAGGGGGTTGCCAACTGGTTCAAGAAACAACAACACTGGTCTGCTGGGTCAATTTTCACACAACAGCAACATTGTATCTTTTGTACTCTCCAACAAGGTGCAAAAAACCAAGCACTCCAAATCTCTATCTTTACACAGAGTGTTATGCACAAAAAATAGGTCGAACATCAAATAATACTTGAGTTTATCCACCTCAAACTCAAAACGAGCAAACCTTGCTCCATCCTCCTCCTTCCGACTATTTCAGAAAGAAAACAGAGAAACGGGAGGAAAGTACTTCACACTGCAAATAATAGAAACTGAATTTATCATCATGAAACAAAAAGAATTGAAATAACAAGCTAGGAAAAAGAACACATACTCATGAATTTACTGCTGCCATTGCTACAACCATAGGAAACTTCAGAACCTCTATACCTCCAAATATCATGTTTATATTTTCCTCCAACATCCTACATTTCATAAAATAACAAAATCAAAAATCAGATCCAAGCAACACTCAAAAATCACAAAATCAAATTTGCTCGCATGCTTATTCCGAGTTTCATCACATGAATTAGGCCGAACTGCTCCTAATAAGCTGCAAACCAAAAGCAAAACATGTATGATGGGCCTCCTAAACATCCTAGACTATGCATGTGAAAGGAAGTGCTCAATGCAAATATCACCTTATCATGCAGAGATTAAGTTGTCACCTCAAGGCTCAATGCAATTCTCCGATTTACAAAGGCACGTAACCTAACAAACTAAAAATCTACAACGACTACAGTAGTACATATGCCTAATACTTCAATATATGGAAGAGTTTTACTTCACCTTACACTATCTATTATGATTTATAGTCTCCTCCTTGACTCGACCGAGTTGATCTTGAACTCGCTCACAAAGCTCCATCTTCTTCTTCTCACTCTCCTCTTTTGCCATGAAATTCTACAAAGCAGAGCAAAATTAAGGTGTATGATCAAATTCAGTGGCTAAACCTAGAAAATAATTTGGTAAAGCAAATAGGGTATGTATTTGTATGATATAATTCAGGTTCTTTCTTTTCTAGTCATGGAGAATTATCTCATACCCATTCTTTGCATCAGCATTCACCTTTTGAATTAGCTATAGAAATATCCCTGAGCCGCATCCCATTGCTACATGAAAGCCTCGTATTACCCTTACTCATGATTTAATCCCACCGCATGCACCTACACAGACACTAGAATCATAGCTTAGTATCTTCGCCATAAGGCGAAAGGCCCTGAAAGCATACATGATACATTTACAGCAAACCAACAAGTATTTGCCAGTTTAACCTTTAGAATTACAAAGTCCAGAATTCAAATCATATAATTACAAAGAAATTGAAAAGTAATAAACACACAATTACTAATTTTAATAATATATAAGAATATACGATAAAAATAGAAATTTCTGACCTCGACTTTCAAGGGCCAGCAAGAGCCGCTGAGTAATGATCAATAGGCGCTAACAATAGATCTCCCACCAAAAAAAAACTAAACCTGCAAAATTACCAACAATATAACAAAAACCTTTCTTAAATGCAAAAGCAATTAAAGGGTGAAAATAACCTTTAAAATCTTCAAATTGTAAGAATCTAAAGAAATTTCAAGATAATCCCTCTCTGATCACAGTGGAAGGAATCAAACCTAAACCAAAAATTAATAAAAAAAAAAATTGAAAAAGATTTCAACAGCATAAAAAACCAGAAAACCTCAAACTGTAAGAATTGTAAAGAAAACTTAAAGTTAAAAATACAAACAATACGAAATCAAAAATAAAAGAAAACTTACCTATTTCAATTGTAGAAAAAGAGGTTTTTCCTGTCTTTCAAATTCCCTTAAAGATTGCTCGACTGTACATCCCAGGCTTGGAATCGTTGAGTTAGCCCAAAAACCTGGAAATCCATGAGCGATAATTCGACCTAGAACACTGGAAATTAAATCATCAAAATTTGACATACCCATAATAAAATTGGTTTCCATTTTTTTCTCAAAATTAGATCGAAGTAAATCTGATAATAATTCACAAAAAGTAAATCCGATTTTGAAATGGAAAATTGATGATTGAAAAACACATTACTTGTAAGCTGCTTTCGTAAATGGAAAGCTCAGAATTCGCTTTAATGGAGGAACGGAAAAGGCTCGGAAGCTGCTTCAATGGAGAAAAAAGATAAAAAAAAAAGTCACGTAGCTACAATTTAGGGAAATCAATATTCAAACATGAAAATCGACAATGAAAATTGGAAGAAACAACGAATTTAACAAAAGCAAAGTCGAGCAGAAAATCAAAAGCGAAAATTATTGAAACAGATCAAAATTTTACAAGAAATAAAATTTGTTAATTAAGAGAAATTCAAAGAACTCACCTTAAGGAGAGAAATCTGAGGTAAAGACTGAGGAGAGAGATTGAAATCCGAGGTAGAGAATGAGGACTTGAGGAGAGAGAAATTGGGGATCGAATTTAGATGATAAGCCTAGGTCAAATATTGAATAACACTGGATAAAGTGATCACCAGCAAGCAGAAAGTAATCAAGAGCCAACAAAACACCACCTAAGCATTTTGGCTGAGAGAAGAACGAGAGCCAACAGATCACCAGCAGCAAAAATAAGGGCAAAATCGTAATTGTACTTTTTGAGGGGCAAAATTTTCATCACACTATTACTAAGGAGTTTTCAACTTGCCAACTTCTCACTTTTAATAGTTATAGATTATTGTTTTATTCCTATTTTAGTTTAGACTATCTTTCTATTGTGATATAGTTTAGTTTCTACAATTTCTTAGAGGTTAAATTAAATAGCAATCACTCTATGGATTCAACCCTACTTTCCCTACTACATCGTTAGTTAGTTTTGTTAGGAATTTATTTTTGACAGGTGACGACAACCTATCAGCCACCTATCGCCCGATGGGTGGGGTGTGTGCGCATTTGACGTGGAATCTTATGTGGATTATGACTTTTAAATTCGACTAATCATTAAACTTCTATTATTACTTTTATTTTCCTATTTTATTTAGGTTTAGGATAATATAAATATTCTAAGGGATTATTATTTTTCCCTTATGCCTTTTATTATTTTACGTTCGTTCTAGTTTTCTCTTGAACCCTAGCTAGTTTCTCATGGCATCTCCACGGATTCTTCCATGAATGATTCTTGGGCTTATTATTTTAATTCATTGAGGTATTTTTATTTCTATATCTTGTTTTTAATTATGTTTTATTCCTTAGATCTAGTTTTAATTATTTATTTCATGCTAGAGTAGTTTATTTCTAGGGTTTGGGAATCCATGTTTGTATTATAAATCTTGATTGATATTATTAATATTTTTACAATTGATTTCTCTAGTTGATAGTGTTTTTATTGTTAATCTTGAAACCCGAATAATTGTTTGATTCATTATTGTTAATAAGAGTTTGAATCGAAAAATCTTACTTTTAGAGGCTTACCTACAATTAGCGATTCTGATTATGCTTGCGGCCAAACTACATATATTGTATTGAGAGCGTTAAGACCTGATCATAGGCTTAGAAATGCTCTTGATAATTGATTGATTGAATTGTTATTGATATTTGATAGATTTAGAACTATAAGCACGGTGAACCAAAATCCTAGGACTTTTTATTAATTCTTTTTGTTCTTATTTTAATTTAGAATACCATTCTATCCCGAATTTCGTTACATATTTTAGTTCATCCAATTCCTTAGATTTAGATTGAATAGTCATCTCCCTGTAGATTCGACCTTACTTACTCTACAACATTGTTAGTTGATTTTGTTAGGAATTTATTTTTGACAGGTGTACGACAAACTGTCAATTATATATTTAAACTCCTTGAATTTTATTATGTCTAAAGTTTAGACTTATATTCTCTTAAATGCTAATTTGAAACTAAATAAATAATGATGGATCTCTACATTGTTAGATATCTTTAACCGCGATTAGTTTACCATGCCATAAATGAGACTTAATGAGTTATACATACAAGTCCATATTGCTTTAAGTACAAGCAAATTATTTACAAATATGATAGTTCTCAACATCATAACAAGATCCACATTGTGAAAAGTATAGCATATTAGTTAGGTAAGTTTTCATTTAATGACGGAGTAGATAGTGGTTCGCAGTGGCTACGCTAAGAGATTTGTTAGAAAAGTATGAGCAACTACTAGTGAAGGTTCTCTTGCTAAAATGAAAGCACAATATACATAACAGATATCCAATTAGCTCGACTGTGATGAGAAGTTTAGCTCAACTTCTAGCATTCTGTCCGTATGCATGCTACTTGCTGGTGGGCCAATCTGATTTAGCAATACATGCAAATTAGATACTACCTCTGTTAATTTTTATGTGCAACTTTGGGGTATTATTTGTGAGATATAAAATATTCCAAATTTGCTCATAAAAATTAACAGAGGTAGTAGTTAAGTATGCAGCCATGTAGGCTAGCTAGGTTGTATGAAAGGATTGAGAATAGTGCAACTACTTACAGGCAAAAAGATGAGCCCGCCCGTACAGGAAACTAATGATAACTAATGCCAAGTTCTAGACACCCATTTGTGTCTCCCCAAAACCAAACTCAGTGATGAGTACCTTTCACGTCAAATCATAATTGAATGAAGTGAAAGTGTGGAAAGTCTAGTGTTGTGGATAGTTTTAATTTCTTTTCTCTTCTCTCTGTTTTTTGAAAACCTATTTTAAGAAAACAGCCAATCTAGTTTGGTTGGTCCATGATATGGGTCCAATAGTAGTGTAGTTGGATGGGGCTTGAAAAGAACTTTCCAACGATATATTATAAGCCCAATTCCGATGAATAATGAGGAAGTTATGGCCAAATTACTAAACTGGGCCCGGTTTGAACCTTATATGAGGCCCAATGATCTAAAGGAGGGCCTAATATGGATTTATCATTCCTAATGCAATTAGGAATGGTTTTAGTCTTCTAGATTCTTCTAGAAGATTCTTTTCATTTCTAATTCAATTAGCATTGATAAATTGACTTTTGTTGACTTTTTAGAGTTTTAATAAAAGAATGTTTTTGAGGAAAATACGATTTTATCCTCCTGTACGGTTAAATTTTATCTGATTTTAGAAAACGCGTCAAAAACTTGATTAGGCCTAACGCCAGCATTAGCGCCTGGCGCTAGCATTAGCGTCTGGCGCTAACTCCGTTTTTTCACGTCAGAACTCTGGTTCGATTTTTTATCTTTTTGGCTGATTTTCTCTATAAATAGCACCCTAGAAACTCCGTTTTCAATAACCAATTCTCATCAATTCTTATACTCTCTAATTCTCTTCTCTCTTGAAGCTAGAAGCTTATTCTCTCTCTCTTTTCTAAACCAACCCCTTCATACAAAATTCCGCATTCACAAGACCTAGAAACACATAGCATAATTTGAAGTTGCCTTCGCCCTAGACGTGAAAGGTTTTAAATTCTGAGGGTTTGGTCCCAAATCTCTATTTTAATTATTTAATTTAATTCTTTGGTTTTATTATTTTCCTTGAAGTTACTAACGTGTGTATTTTGTTATTAGAAAGAGGTACGAGGCATCCAAGTAAGTGCTTTAATGGTTTTTATTGTTATTATGATGTAGAAATCATGCTTAGGTTGTTATTATGATTCCTAGTGTTATGTTAGGGCGTTTTGATCTTCCTAGTATCATGTCTAGGGTAACTTTAATATCAAGTATGATTAAAAGTATGATGCCTTTTATGTTCTTCCTAATATTTCTGATTGTTAGTATCATGTTAGGGCTAAACTTTGATTTTTATTGTTTAGTGACATGCTAGGGTTTGTTATTAATATTGTTAGTATCATGCCTAGGATCTTGCTATTATTATTATGCTTTAACATGAATATTATGATTATAATTGTTATGATGATTATGATTATTATTTTTATGTTGCTTGATTATATATATTGTTATTGCTTGATCACAACTTTTATGCATGATTAAAGGGAATTTGTACTTGTAATCACGCTTAATAAGATAATTAATAATCTTGTTTAGGGTTAATTTGATTATAATTCAAGTGGTCGCCAATAATAGTTTTATTTGTGCATTAATATTCAACCAACATAGATAAACAGGTTTAGGGTTAATCATATTGGTTGCATGTTAGTCAGAAAGCGCACATGAATACGATCAGAATAAAGTAGAGGCCTATTATTAGGGCAGGTTCAATCTCTTTTAGGTTGGATTTGTACTTTCATCCCCGAACTACGTTACCAGTCATGGTTCCAGACCTATTGGAGTTGACGATCTCTTGGATCGTTAAGGGGTGTAACCTTCACCCTGTGAACGGTTTACAAGTTCCTAAAACTTGTTGGCGACTCTTTTGCTCTATCTTCTTTCCCTTTGAACGCCACCATGCTTAAGTGTATGATCACAGTGGGGTTCAAGTTTGGGATAATGCTTGAAATATTCCCTACACAAGTACATTTGAAAGTAATAAATCTGCAAATATATACTACCTATATTTTTTTATTAGTTGCCACATTTTGACTTTAACACTATTCACATACCTCTCCTTGACCATGTTTTGTGATTTGTAAGGAAAAATATAGTCAAGTGAAATCTTGTTGTACGTGACAATGTATATTTTCAAAATATCAACTTTTTACAATTTTTGCTTATCAAAATTAAAGATATTAATGATTTAATTTGTACATTGGCAAACGTGACTAAAAAAACGTGTCAATTAAAAAGAAACAAAGGAAGTATAACAATTATCACTACTAGAAAATGACCAGTTTCCGACCGAATTATGCCGACGGACCCGATTTTCCGTCGCAAAACCTGTCATCAACGACGGAACTAAGTTTGTCGTTAAATTCCGTCGAAAAATAGCCTTTCCGACGGAAATTTCCTCGCAAATTTTCCGACAGAATTAATAAAATTTACGACGGAATATTCCGTCGGAAATTAAATTTTCCGACCGAAATTAATTCCGTCGGAAAATTAGGAAGACAACGTCAGGGTTTTCAATTTTGAATCCATTTGCTACGAAAGGAAAAAAAGGGGAAGAGAGAGAAAGAAAGAAAGGGAGAAGCAGCACTTGTTGCCGCCGTCGAAGAGAAAACGTCGCCCAGCCCTTGGTCGCAGCCGGAGATCCGCAACCGGAGGTAATCTTCGACCCGCCCTTCCGTTGGTCGGCCGCCGGTAAGTGTAGGTTTGGTTTTGTTTTTTTTTTCTTTTTTAAATTATAAAAACGCCTCCATTCACCACCGTATGCTGTGAACAGCCACCACTGCGCCGGTCAGAGGTCCCGCATCGCCCAACCACGCAGTTCTCCGCCGCCGGTAAGTGTTGTTTTGTGTTTTATTTTTTATTATTTTTTTAAAAAAAAAATAGTTAAAAAATGCAACCTTTGCTTTGTACAGCCACCACCGCCGCCGGTATCAAGTCGGCGCCTTTACAATCAGCCACCGCCGCCGGTATCTTTTGGTTTTTATTTTTTTAAAAAAATTTCTGGTTATTTATTTATTATTTTAAAAATTTCTGGTTTTTTTTTTTAAAACCCTAACCACCACCACCCTTTTTGGACAGGTTCCTCCTCCAATATTGTCCTCGCTCCGACCAGAACCACCACCATCTTCACCACCCGCCTTTCTACAGCCGGTAATTGTACATTTATTATATATATATATATATATATATATATATATATATATTCGAATAAAAATTGACATATTAATTTTTACTATTTGTAGGATTTGAACATTTACTTGCTTTGAATCTCAATAAATAGTGCAGATCTTGAGGTTAGTGACATTATAATTTTAAAAATTCTTAGTTTAGTTTATTTTGTGATAATTTTAAGTTACTTTAGTTTGGTTTATTTTATTATAATAATGGTTGATATGTTAGTTTAATTTGGTTTATCATAATAATGTAAGACATGACATGTGAAATTGCTTTGATTTAGTATAATAATGTATGACATGATATGTTAGTTTAGGTTGATATTTTATTATAATAATGTACTGGATTATATGTTAGTTTATATTGGTTTAGTTTAGTATAATGATGTATGTTAGCTTAGTTTAATTTGTGATAATTTTATAATGTATATTAGTTTTGTTTCATTTAATGTAATGTTCACTAGTTTTGTTTAGTTAATGTAATGATTAATAATTTTTTGTATCAATTTAATTATGAATATTAATTGTTTATATATGATTATTTATATTAATTTAATGATGATTATGATATATTTGGTTTACTTATAATTATTAATTTAATTTAATTAATTGTGTTCTTTACTTTATAATGGTTGTGTTATTTGCTTGGCATATTTTAAAATGAGCGTGTTATAATGATGGATGTGTTATAATGAATGTGTTATAACAATGGATGTGTTTTTGGCTTTATATACTTTTGAATGAATCATTTGCATAATCATTTGCCTAGATACCCATTCAAGTCATACTCATTAGGAGTATGTCTTGAATAGTCCCCGGTTGGGACTGTCCTTAGACGTTTATTCTCACTTAGGTGGTGAATGCATGCCTTGTTATTGATTCTAGGGATTATCCTACTTTGTCATTTCTCTACAATGTGCTTCTTTTATGTGATTTAAAAGGAGAAAAACATTCAAGTCCTTTTGATAAAGATAATGCCAATGTTGGTTTAGTTTATCAAATATTTAAGTCAACAATGATGCACTTCTACAAGTGGGTTTACATATTCTAACCATTAACATAATACTGCAACACAACCCACAAGCTCTAACATTCCAAGTTATAGAAACTTCAAAAGAACAACATAGGATTTCAAGAGTATTAATTTCTAAAGTTCACCACTATCATGGTCAAAACAAGCAAAATGATGGCTAAACTCCATCATTTTGTTGTGCTTCATAAACAGAGTTTCTTTCCTTTTTAATTTTTTGGGCATGGGTTGTGGTTTTTAGTGATTTGGGTTCGAGTTCTGGGTTTTGGTGTTGTCGGTGGTGGTGGTTTGGTTGTTTGTGCTTCTGGGTGGTGGTGGATTTGGTGGTTCGTTGGTTTTGGGGTTATGGGTGGTGGTGGGTTTGGTGGTTCATGGGTTCGTGCTGCTTGGTGGTGGTGTTGGGTGGTTTTGTGCTGCTAGGTGGTGGTGGTGGTTCGTGAATTCATGATGTTGGGTTGTGGTGCTGTGAAATTTAATTTATTTATTTTTTCTTTTTTTATTTTTCGGTTGGATTAATGCTTAAGTATATGAACTTGTTTTTCATTAACTATGTTTAAGATCTTTTGTCTAGCAGTTCGCAATCACCCCCTTTGTTACGAGTAATAAAAAAACAGAGGTAGTAATAGACTCTATGTATGTAGTATATAACTCAACCGCAGTAGGCTGGCTGAATCATCATTCGAGATAGCATTGGCAATCTATTTAACACACGCACTTTCAACATAACTGATAATGTATGAAGCATATTCTCTCATTGGCCTCACCCATTAGCTTTAGCTTTTGGTGGAATTGATCCGACTTCTAACATGGTATCAGCGCCGAACAAAAAGGTCAAATCACAAGTTCAAATCTCATCCATTGTACCCCTCCTTTCAAAGTGGAATATTAAGTGTATAGTATGAGAGGGATCCATGCAGCATTCAGACTTAGCTTCAAGCCTAACGAGCTATCGTGAGATGGGGTGTGATAGAGTATAAAACATATTTTTGAGTCTCAATCATTAGCTTAAACTTTAAGTTGAGTTGGTGTTCTAATAAATTAAAGCTTTCATAGCTAATTTATATGCTCTCCACAAGTGCATCTTACTTGTGATGGAAAAAGACATAAAAAAAAATCATTATTGAAGGTGATAATCTATTTGTTATTAATTCACTCGGTCAAAGACGATCACCCGGCAAATTAATCATAGACATTATTTGACTTCTTCTTAATAATATTGCTAATTGGAATATCCAACACATTTATCAGAAACGAATTAAACTAAACAATTTACTAGTTAAGTACCTAATGTGGGTTACTTTATTAGTGATCGTATGGACATTGGATCTTGTAATATTGTAACAACATTAGTTTATTTCTTAGGAAAATTTTTAATTTACCACCCAAAAATATACCTAATTTCTAACTTACCACCCAAAATTTTTTTATTTTAAATTACCACCCAATTTAATTATTCACTCATATTACCACCCAATTTGAATTTCCGGTGGAATTTAGTCATGTGGGCCCCACTGTAGTTACTTCCCTCAAATTTTTTTTTTTATTTTTCTTCAACTTCCTTCTCTTTCCTATTAAATTCTCCCAACCAACTCCATTTCTTATTCATTTTTAGCCCTTAATTCACACAAAAATCCCCTTTTCTTCTTAATTCTCAACTTATCATCACATTGGAACCCTAATTTTGGTTTTAAAAATCTAATTGTTATGCAAAATATTAATTCGAGGGTAGCTGGGTTTACTGGAATAGTTATGTTGAAGAAAAGTCAGCATCTTGGAGGATTTTGTTGGGGACCAGCTGCTTAGGTCAGCCATAAGGCAATAGAGTACTGCAATGGGGTCGAAAGAGGTAAGCAATTTTGTTCCTTGTGTTTAATTTTGCTACCTGTTGGTTGTTGATGATATAACTGCAATTCTTTTAGAAAATCAGGGTTCTTTGTTTAGTTGATTGAATTGTTTATTGTTTAATTAAGGGCAATTATTATTTAATTATTTATTGTTGGTTTATTGTATTGTTTATTTATTGATGTGGGTAGGACACAGTCCTTTGGTTGATTTGTTTAATGCTGCTATGTGTAATTTGTTTAGTGTCTAGGTTTTAATGTTGTTTTGGTGATTAAATATTGCTTTATTAAATGGACAGATTGTTGTTGGTGATGATGTTATTATAGATGTTAAGGTTAGAATAAGAGGTGTGTTTGTGAACAAGATAATAAAGGGGAAAACTTTGTGTGGATATGAGGGTGGGTGGTATTATCGGACGTACAAGTGCAAAGTGAGTGAGTTTTCAGCCAACTTGCTTAGGGAATCTTGCATTTGGGGTTTTGTGAAGTTTATTTGCATGTGCTAACCTTGTGGAACATATGGTATAAGATAAAAGGAAAGAGTTGGACCATTGGCAAAAAGGAAATTTTGGATGATGGTGATGTCAAAGGGTTATTAGAGACAAAGACTAAGGATAACTTTGTTGGTGTGTATTGTACTAGCATTGAACCCATAACTGTTCAACCCACCCAAAACAGTCAAGTCAAAAGTGGTAAGCCCACATATTTGAGGAGAAGCCCTAGGTTAAAGCAGCAGTTGCCTAGTGAAGACACTGGTGAGCTAGAAAACAATAAGAAAGAGGGTGATAGGGTTGTAGAGCACACTGAGAAGACCTCAAAAAAAATGTTCTCAGACAGTGTGAAAAGGAAGAAGAAGCAGGGTGAAGAGGAAGGTACATCTGGGAGTACTAGGGTGAAGGTAAAAGGGAAAGGAAAAAGGAAAGCAAAGGGGAAGAGGAAGAAGAACTCAAGGGCTGAGGATGAGTTTGAATCAGAATCTGGTTCTAGTTCATCCAGTTCCGAATTCAGTGACATTGACATAAATAAGGAAGTAGGAGAAGAGGAGGGGGGTGAGGAGGATGCTGATACATATGTTAAGAGCATACTTGATGAAGTGAATGCAAGTTTAAAGGGTGTAAGGGAGGAGAGTGAACATGAGCAGCAGTGTATGCTTGAGAGTGAGCTGGTGACCAAGGAGGTAACTCTACAGAGAGAGTTTACATCTAATTCTGAGGAGTTGGAAAGCCCTAGAGGTTCTGATGATGAGACAGAAAATTACCCATGGTTTCATGTCTCAACAGATTTCAAAAAACCAATTGAGTTGGTGAAAGGACAGAAGTTCCTTAACAATAAGGTGCTCATGAAAGTTATAAGGGTTCATGCCATTGAAAAATAGGTATGAGTTCTGGTATTTGCACAATGACAGCAGCAAACTAACTGTGCAGTATAGAAGAAGGTGCCAGTGCATATGGGATTCTAAAAGGTGTAGGCTTCCTAAGTGCACTTGTGTTGAGGGAAGAAGATATAAGTTTAGGGTGGTTGCAAGGAGGTCTTTGAATCAAGATTTTTGGCAGATTGAGGGTCTTTATTTGAAGCATAAATGTTTAAGGGTCAGAAGCAACCTAAACCTCACAGTTGAATTTTTATCTGACAAGTATATTGAAGACTAGAGGAGTGACCCAGGTTGGAAACTGAAGAGCTTTAGAAGGAGGGTTTTAGGTGATCTTGGTATTGAAATTACATACAATAAAGCTTGGATGGCTAGAGCAAGGGCTAAGCTTATGATTTATGGATCTGCAGCTGAACAATATGTAAGGGTGTGGGACTATGGGAAGGCATTGATGAAATACAACCTAGGAACTTAATGCAATGTTGTAGTTGATGGAATTGATAGGCTTGAGCCCCCATTATTCTTGAGAATGTTCATATGCCTTGCACCAGCAGCAAAGGGATTTATGTCAGGTTGTAGGCCACTTATTGTCCATACCCTGATCACATATTAGTTGCAGTTGGTAAAGATGGCAACAACAACATCTATCCTATTGCATAGGCCACAACTGAAATAGAGAACACAGAGACTTGGGTTTGGTTTCTTGAAAGTCTCATGAAATTCGTGAAAGATGAAAATCAAGGATTGGGGTATACTTTATGTCAGATAGGCAAAAGGTAACCATTTACACTCTTCTGTCATCTACTTTAAATTAGTTATTTCAACTCTTGATTTAAGTGACTGACTATGTTTGGTATATGAATAGGGGCTGCTTGAAGCATTGCAACAAGTTGTGCCATATGCAGACACTAGGTATTGTGTCAAACATATTTGGGAAAACTTCAAGTTGCAGTTCAGTGGAGCTACATTCAAGGAGTTGTTCTGGTCAGCAACAAGGGAAAAAACACATGTATCCCTTGTTTTCTAAAACATTAAGCTACTATAATCTGATCTGCATGTCATTGTTTTGATCTGCCTCTTTTTGTGTGTTTGTTAAATAAAACCTATGTAGTTTGACTTTGAAGTAGCAATGGAGTCAATAAAGTTCTTGTCTGAAGAATCTTATGATTATCTAGTTGATATCCCTCCTGAACACTGGTCTAGGCATGCTTTTAGTGCTTTCCCTAAATCAAACAGGTTGCTCAACAACATTTGTGAGACTTTTAATGCTGTTATTAAAGAGGCTAAGGATAAACCAATCTTGGCTCAGATGGAGTGGCTTAGGAGGTATTTGATGAAAAGAAATCTAGATAAGTGGGAAAGCTTTCAGAGAATGGAAGGAAAGGTAACTCCATATGTGAAGAAGACATTTCAAAGAATTGAATCAGCTGCAAAGTACTGCATTGTACAATTATCTAGGGGTGATAGTTATGAGGTTGAGCTTAACTCAGACCTAGTCACAGTTGACCTGAGTAAGCATACATGCAGCTGCTACCACTAGGAACTCACTGGTATCCCTTGTGTCCATGCATATGCCTGCATAATGGACAAAAGGGCAGACCCTGAGGACTATGTGGACAATGCCTACCGTATGTCTACATACATGTTGGCATATAGGTATGAAATTACATCAATGCCTGGTCCACACTACTATGACAAAGTGAAGCTGAGGCAACCACTACCACCAGCCATCAAAGTACAACCAGGGAGACCTAAGTCTAAGAAGAGGAAGTTGGAGAAAGGAGAAGTGCCAAGCCAGAACCAAAATCAAGAGCAGCAAAGTGTGAAGAGGAAGATTACTTGCAAGAACTGCAGGCAACTAGGGCACTTTGCCAAAACTTGTAAAAATCCATCTGTCACACCAGTAGCTGTGTCTTCTCCTAAGAAAAAAGGTGGAAGGCCACCTTTGAACACAGACTGGGTGAATGACCAAAGAAAGAAAAAAGAAGAAAGAGCTTTGAAAAAGGTAATATGCAAATTTATTTTAGTGATTTCTTATGTGTTACTAAGCACCCTACTTACTCTTAATTTTGTGTTACAGAGTGCTGCATTAGGTGGAACAGCAGGTCCTAACAGCATTGGCAATAAAAGGTTTCCCCGAGAGGAGCAGAGGAGAGAACAGCAGCAGCAGTAGGGTGTTAGTCAGCAGCAGAGCCAGAGTCAGCAGAACAGTGAGAGTTAGACCCAGCACAAGACTCAAACTCAAAAGAAGACTCACTCTAAGCAGCAGACTAAGGGTTCAGCTACAGCAGTTCCTTCTACCTCTACCAGAGAGACAAGATCCAAGTTGAAGCCTATTAGACTTGGGGATTAACTGATTTATTTTAGTCCAACTGAACTTATGATATGGTCTGTAATATTTTTAAGCAACTTAATAGTGTTGGTGAACCTATATTTTGGTCTAGATTGCTTGTATTTTGAGCTGTGTAAGTGAACAAATATTTTTGCTGTCAAATACATGTCATTTTGACAATAGCACTTAATCAGTGCCCTTTTGACCAAGTTTGTGTTTTAAAGCCAAATTTGATAATATTGATGATTTTGTGTCTATCTAATATATGGTTTAACCAAGCTTCTGTTTTATGCCTAATGTGATCATGTTGCTTTTAAAGTGCTCTTTAATTCACTCAACTTCAAGCATTGTTAAAGCACCACTACTCAATCACAACTTTAAAAAGCAAAAAATGTACACAAATTATGTTGCAACAAGTTCACTTATTTCATTCATCAACAAAGAGTACAATAGTCCAAGCCTTAACACCCCCTCCCACTTATTACATTAAATTCATTAAAACAAAACCTGGAATAACCAAGAGAACAGAACACAAAACAGCAAAATAAACAAGAAGCTTGTTATCTAAATTGGCAGAGTTGGTGATCATCATCTTCCTATCCCCACTGAGAGCCTTGCATTTTACTTTCAAATTTTCTACCTCATTCAGCAGACACCTTCTTTGCCCAGTTAAGTCTTCAACATCTCTTTTCAGAGAGTTCACTTCAGCTTTCATCAACTTCTTGTCAAGCAAAAGTTGATTGATCACATCTCTTTGCCAATTTGTTCCATCTTCAATGTCAACCCATTCAAAACACTTGCACCCCCTAGTTTCAGTGTTAGGGTTATAGAATTTGCAAGCTATGAATTTCCTCCCAGGGTTCTCCCTAGTCCAAGATGTTAATTTTGCAAAAGGCAAACCACAATTGCATTTCTTCTTATTTGTGGGAGAAGAGTTATTCCAAGGCATCTTCTAACCTACAATTACCATAAAAGATGTTAGTTTTTATAACAAGATCCACCAAACCAGACATTACACACATCTTAAACAAGCACACCTATTCACTAAGGTGGTTGGCCACCAAAATGAGGATAAACAGGGGGTGACCAGGTCCCATTTTGTTTCATCCTGTACTTAATGATACAGTCAGCCAAGAAACCAGGGTCATTTGTGCTCCCAACATTAGGGCTGAGCAAAACTACCCGAAAAACCAAAAATCCGAAAAACCGATCCGTAACCGTTTCGAAAATTAGGGTACCCGATCCGATAGCCATAACGGTTCGGGTACCCGTTCCGATAATTTGTTATCGGGTATGGTTATGGGTATCATTTTAAAATTAACGGTTACCCGATCCGATCCAATAAGCATTTTTTTTTTTTTGCTTTTTTCCCTACTTAAATCTATTAATATAAATCTAAACTTTTACTTTACTTCATAATCACTTTATAATATCAATTATTAGTAATATTATTAATAATATGGTCAAGATCATATGGTATTATTGTTAATTAGTTGTAAATTATATCATAATAACTACATAATTAAGCTTAATTATCATTGTTGGATATCTTATTGGGTATCCGATAACCGATCCGAAAATCCGGGTACCCGAAGTCCGGGCACCCAAACTTATCGGTTCCGGTTATGGGTATCACTTTTAGTGATTTTGGTTATCGGGTACCCGAACTGTTAGTACTAACGGTACGGGTAGGTACCCGTCCCATGCTCACCCCTACCCAACATGTATGATGTATGTGTCCTGATTAGGTAACCTCCTAATCATCTTGAACACATCACCATCATCCTATAAGGTCCTAAACTTCCCTTTATAAATGTACTGAAATATTGGGTACAGTAGGTCAATTGATCCCTGTAATGGATCATCCATATCTCGAAGTTGATCTTCAAATGCTATTTATGTATCTTGCAAGTTACTTTTACCAATCTCATATTCAATGTTAATTTCAACAGTCAAATACTTAAATATGAGAATCACCTTATTCTCCTCCATTTCTGCCACAACAAATAAACAACACAAGCTCAAAACATGTTCAAATCAACCCTAACATGCCCTACGATTTGTAACTACAATTCGAGCTAAAGTAATTCAAATTCAATCACACGATTTAACAGAAACCCCATTGAAATAATACTAGATAACCTACTAACCTACATTAATCAATTCATTTGTCTTCAAAGCCCTAATTAATTACCCCAATTAAATTGACAACAATTTCCCCCAATTTAATTCAAACAAGAACCCTAATTTTTATAGATTAAAAGGTTACCTGAAGCGAATTGATTTTCTGTCGCAAATTAGGGCTGTTACTGCTGTTACAATTCACCTCCAATTTGTGGAATTTCTGAAGAAATTTAACATGGGATGGCAATTTCAGTTAGGGGAAGTGTTTTATAGGAAGAATCGGGGAGGGAAAACTGTTGAAAGAAAAAAATAGACGTTTATAGCCGTTGACTGGGGCCCACGTGACTAAATTCCACCAGAAATTCAAATTGGGTGGTAATCTGAGTGAATAATTAAATTATTGGGTAGTAATTTAAAATAAAAAAAATTGGGTGGTAAGTTAGAAATTAGGTATATTTTTGGGTGGTAAATTAAAAAATTTCCTATTTCTTATTCTGGTATCTCACACATTAGGAGGCTTAGGAACTCCCCTCTTGAGGAGGATCTCCTATTTTTCTTACCATTAATTTTTTGAAAAATTTGCCAATTGCAGTCATTTAAAGTTTGTATTTTGTAAATTGTAGCAATTTAAAAAAAATGCAATTTGCAACCCAAAAGTTCTTGTAAATTGTAAATTGCAACTAAATTAAACTTTTTAATCGGTTTGCATGTCGAAAAATATTCGATTAAGATTTTAGGGGACATTTTAGATATTAAGGAACATAATCGAGCTCGGAATTAGCAAAAAAATAACGCAAGTACCTCGTTTTGCGTAATAAAAATGTAGCGACTTGTGGGCAATTATTTTTTTGCTGTAAAAACAAGGCACTTATGTTAATTTTTTGTCAATTCCGAGCTCAATTTGATTCCTTAAAATCTTAAATGACCGCTACAACCTTAACCGAACATTTTTCAACACTCAAATCGATGAAAAAATTTAATTAGGTTGCAATTTACAATTTATAACAACTTTTGGGCGGCAATTTGCAATTTTTTTCAAAAAAAAAAAATTAATGCAATTTGTAAAATACTAACTTTAAATGGCTGCAATTTGCAAATTCTTTTTATTTTTTCAAAAATTTTGTATTTATTTATGATTATTATTTTTGGGATTTGAATTTCATAATGTTCGACATACAAAATATTTCCTTTTCAGTGATGGTGAAGCCGTGAAGCAAAAAAGAAAACGTGTAAACACGTAATTAGCTTTTGACTAATTATCTCTGTGCTTACTATTACGAGTATAAGTTAAATGTGGGGCAGAAATCTAGTAAACCAAGAACAACTAACACGAAGTATATTGTTTTTATTAATGACAAAGCATGCAAGATGATTATTTATGCTACGTATGTTATTAACGACTAATTGCCACTCTCAAGAGTCTTGACTCTTGAGTCAAGCCCAATCTATCCGATGTAAAACCAACCTAAAAAACACTCGATTCAGATTTCGGCTTATATGATTATCATAATTAAGCTTTAGCATGATTCATGTTTTTGAGATTGACCCAACTTGACCTGGCCTTATTGAATCTGACCTAGACACTTGAATTGACACCTTTATGCCACCTATGGCTCTCACATATTACGATATCTCAATCAACCACGTACTAGACCACGCTTAGCTTGTTACAAAGTAATAATGTCAAGCTTATATACACATGTAAGTTTTGACACCTTAAAATTAAAACTTCATCCTCTCTAGCTAGGTTCTATACCAGTTTATATATAGACATTTATTTAGAGCATTAGACTTTAATTTAAGCAAAATACTAACTAGTATATCATATGAACCATTAATTCAGTAGAAAACAAAGTGTATGCCCAAATTTTTAAAACATCATTACTTCAAAATGAAATCCCAAATAGAACTTGCATTTTCAGATATACAACACAAAGATGACAAGACAATTCTCATATATGAAGACAATAACAACTCATAGATGACACTATGATTCTCAATCAAGTAATAAAACTTTCGTAAGGAATACTCCCTTTGTCTTAGTTTGCAGCCCTACTATTTTTTGAATATCCCTTAGTGTTTTATTCTCCTCATATTATGACTAACAATAAGACTTAGCTTATTATTAGAGTCTACAAGTTTACTTTTACATACATCCACTAACTTTTTTTTTTAATGGAATAGCTAGGGGTGATTTATTAAATAATGATAATAGTCATTTATTTGGCACTTATAATCATCCCTTAAAATATCTAAATTCTCAATACAAGTAGTATTAAACACCCCTAATTAAACTAATGGCACCGTTTCTGAACTGTTCATGAATAATTTTAGATGTCTTTGCATCGTTCTTGATGGAGCTCCATTGATGTATTGTCGAGAAAGTGAAACCATGATTGGTCATCAAGATCGGCAAATTTACACTCTACTTAAAAACCCAAAGAGAGAAAAAATAACTACACTCTACTTATGTGGATAGTTTAAGGGAATATTATCATGACACAAACGCACCAAATTTAGAATCCTAGATTCTTTTGTCGTTTGTATAGACTATAGAGCAACAAGAATGAACATATAAATAGAAGTTGTGACATCCACTTAATGACACCAAATGCTCATTCATTGCATCATTTTCAAATTCTCTCATTTCTTCGTTCGAAGCTAGGCATGTCTAACTATAGTTGTTCAGATAGCTTAGTATGCAAGGATTATCTTGAATTGAACCCAAAAAATGCTAGTTTTAAAGATCTTTTTCACCTTCTATTCTTTAATAATAGAAGAAGTTTCATTGTAAGCCCTTTGGAATTCGAACAAGATTTAAGAAAATTTAATTATCGATGGCTTGTTGTTACTTCTGTTCTCCTGTTGAAGTTGCTTCGTATCATAAAGAAACCATTGAAATACATTGGATTTTTCATCATAACATGGATGAATCTAATCACAAATTATGGTGGTGTGCTCAAGTTGTTGTTTAATTTTATTAAAGGTTAGCAATAATATTTATTATCTTATTTTTAATTTGCTTTTAACTTTTTTTTTTCTAATTTTTTCTTTCTAAATGAGTTTATAGAACGTTTTTACATCGGTCATTTAAAATATTTTGCATGAGGTTATATGAAACATTTTGCATGGATGTCACAAATTAAAATAATGATGTTTGTGTTATGAACTTCATGCGACCTGTAAAAACAAAATAGTATTAGCTAATTCATCTTTTGTATTATACTTTCATCTTGTTTTGTGATATCTATACCTCTATACCTAATATTTAAAAACACAAACCATCATGCCCATCATGCCACATGTACACTTTATTTTTCACCAATGCAATGTCATATGTCACCTCATTAACATTTTATTTAATTAATCCCCTTTCTCATATTTTTTTAAAAAAAAAAAAACTAGCTTTAATTCAATACATATATGAATGTTGTTTGGTTCACTTTCCCTCAACTTAATATCTTCTACAATTACATTTAATTTTCACCCCTTTAATTTGTCTCCTTTGTAAACTATTTATTTTTCAATAAAAATATGTTATAAAATAAAAATTAATATTGTATACATATAAATAACCCGTGCATTGCACGGGACAGAAGGCTAGTTTGATTAAATACTCGTTACATTATTCCTATTATCCAACTACTTATGAACATAATAATAACCTACTAATCATATATTTTCAAAAAAAAAAAAAAAAAAAAAAAAAAAAAAAAAAAAAAAAAAAAACTTACTAATCATATAGTTTCTCATTTCATATCATTTTTGATAAATAATCACTTATTCCGTGGTTTTTTTTTTCATTTAGGTCCTAAGCGTCCTAACTGGTTAAGATAATTATTACCATGTAGCTGTTTTAAGGTACAGGCGAATGTACCATGCTTAGTACAGACAAAAAACACGGAATAAACATGTAGTTGTTTTGTAAAGAATATACAACTGTTTTGTAAATAACATATAAATGTTTTGTAAAGAACATCTAGTTTTATATTTTTTAAATCTAAAGAACAGCTGTAATATTAATAAAGAACGAACATGATAATATTATGTAATGAACATTATTAATATATACCCACCATAATTTGAAGACAAAATTCAAAGAACATTTAACAATAAGCAATGAGTATTATGTCACAAATAAAAGCACATTATTCTGACAATCAAAGAACATGAACATATGTTCTTTTCCCTCTTTTTTGGTGTAAATATGGCTCAGTTGAGCAGTTTAGGGGGAAACCCGGTTATGGCACAAGAAGGCGGAGATTGATCAGAAAAAGGCCGAGTAGCTGCCGGTACTTCCTTGTCGGGAGTCGGTCCCACAGGTGGCCGATCATCGGTCCCCTCCTAGGAGGGGGTTCCCAAGCTACCGACGAAAGTCGGGCGAAGAAGCGGCTCCATACTGGTTACTGGGAATAGAATCAAGAGAGAGAAGTGCCTTATAAGAAGGCTTGAAACTGGAGCGAAGCAACTCGACTAAACATAGGTTAGCTTCCTTAGAAGATTCAACTAGCGCTTAGAGTTCGGTGCGAGGATCAACTCCGTACCCTTCCTTCAGATATTTACTGCTTTGCACGAGCTGAGACAGTGTAGATAGATCCGGATAAGGCAAAGACCACATTCCTACTGCTATAACTAAGACTGGAAATTCCCTAAAATAAAAACATACTTTTTGTTGCATCGATCGATTGGCTTAGAAGTTGGAACCTTCTTTTCTCAACTCAAATGCTTCGAGTTTAGTTTCCGCCCTCAATCCGCCGTCAGCTGTCGTGGGTTAGCCTTCCTCCATTAGTACTTCCACACCCAACTGACTCAGCCAAGAGAGAGCCCATGGCAACCATGCCTTCCTTATCGAAGGAGGCAGGAAAGGAACGTTTCCCCCCAAAACCCCCTCGGGGGGATGTTTACGACGAGCTCGTACATTCAAAGTTTAAAAAGCTTTAAATTCAAGGAATTCAAAGAAACTGTTTAACAAAACCTTGAATTTAAAGAAACCTTCCTTATCGAAGGAGGCAGGAAAGGAACGTTTCCCCTTCTATCTGATGATTATCAATTTTCGGGTGTTTGTATCTCCCATAATTTTTTTTATCACTGAAGGGTATATGTTCATTGCATTTTAATAGCATGTTCTATTCACTCTAGGTATATGTTCATTACATTTTAATAGTATGTTCTTTTTATTATAGTTATATGTTCTTCACTTTTCTATATTATGTTCTTTCAAGCAAAACAACTATACGATACAACATACCTGCGCCTGCAGGAACCAATGATTATATAATTTTCATTATTATCTCATGGTGTACAATGTCATTTGCCCTAAACATAAAATGGAAGAGTTCATTGTTACTTTGTAAGTTGGAATTATTCGTATTTCATGTTTATTTCATGCTCAATATTTCCGCTTTTAGCTCATTATACTTAGTTCTTAGGAATAATACGATGGTACATATGTAGTGTCAATAAAATGATGGTATGTACATGCATATATCACATATGCATATCCTTTTCAATCTTCATCTAGAATTAGTATATCATAGATTTTATTTAAGAATTCAATGAAATTTTGGACAGGAAATGTGACTATGCCAAATAAGTCAAGCGACACATATAGATCAATGATAGCACTTCTTGACAGAAGAGTTGATTTGGACCCAAAAATTGAACCAGGGCATGCCAATTATGATGCTTCATTTACTTGGATGTCTGCTAAGTTAGCCTATGAAAATTCTGCCTTCATTAAAACTACTGGTGAGGACCATTGGAAGGTATTATTGTACACTTTCCATATGTTCTTTTATTTGGCTTTGGTTTGGGACGATGAGATGTTAGCATCGGTTTAATTCAAGTTTATATGCAAGTATTACGAACAATATAATAGTAGAGTCGTTAAATAAGTTGTTTATTGTATTAAGTTTAACTTGGAGTACGGTAAGTCAATTCGAATTTTAACAAATCCATACTTTTTGTCTCGATAGTATCTCAATTTAAAAAAATGTGTTATGGACTTATGGTAGTTATTGTAACGATATGTTCTTACTATTTTTATATACACTAATTTTTTTTACTTTATATTTTTATCACATATGCGTTTTTACATTTACTATCTTTTTCGTCCAATATTTTAACAGATGGAGTTGTTAGGAGCCTACGACTTTCGAAATGGTAAGCATTATAAAACTAATATAATTTTTTATTATGTTCTATGTATTATGTATTGACGTATTGTTGATCTATATATTGTCTAAAGTTATTGATTTGGAGTGTATGTACATAAAATGTAAAGAAATTTAACTAATAGAGGGAACAAAAATTATTTGCCCTAATTAAAATGTCATTTGTTGTAGAATTTCAAGGGAGCAACTCAACACATGCATTCATGGCACGCAACAAAAGCAAGGACAAAGACACAATAATAGTGGCATTTAAAGGCACAGACCCCTTCGACGCAGACGATTGTAGCGCGGACATTGATATTTCTTGGTTTAGGCTAACGAACGTAGGAAAAGTTCACGGTGGATTCATGAAGGCATTAGGCCTCCAAAACACCAAAGACGGCGTTGGATGGCCGAAGAATATCGAAGCAAGCGATGATAAACCACAGTTTGCGTATTACAAAATTCGACAAGTCCTTCGTAACATAATTAAAGAGAACAAGAACGCAAAATTCGCAGTAGCGGGACATAGTTTGGGTGGTGCATTAGCGATATTATTCGCTAGTGTTCTAATATTACATGAAGAGAAAGAATTGCTTGATAAATTGGAGGGTGTTTATACATTTGGACAACCAAGAGTTGGAGATGAGGAATTTGGAGATTTTATGAAGAAGAATTTGAAGGCCTATAATGTCAAATATTGTAGGTATGTTTATTGCAATGATATGGTTCCTAGAGTTCCCTTTGATGACAAGACTCTCTTGTTTGAACATTTTGGTCCGTGCCTCTACTACAATAGTTGCTATCGAGGAAGGGTAAATTTTTTATTTTTTGGTCTTTCTTCTTCATATCTACATTTGTTCGTATGAGACTACAAGAGTCTTTTTATAATCCTTAGAGTTACATAGTTTTTTATAAGTATTTATTTTTTAAAGAGTGTCATCGCAATGATCCTGAATATTTTTTTTTTTTTTTTTAAGTAACTATAAATTGACAAAGTACTTTGAAAGCGACTACATCATAATCTAGATTTAGCAAATTCACATGCATATCATGATTTATAATTTTTTTATAGGAAAATTAACTTATTGATTAAATTAAAAATCATACGATATCCACAAATGAAATCTGAACCTAACAAATACATTCATGATATTGATTTTCACCATCAATGTTACATCCCTTTTGACATATTTGTTTTTGTTGTGGATGAATGTAGGAAATGATTGAGGAGCCAAATAAGAACTACTTATCATTGGTATGGGTGATACCAAAGTACGTGAATGCAGGTTGGGAGCTAATTAGGGGAATGATACTTCCACGTATGAAATGGGGCCCAGATTACAAAGAATCTTGGTGTCAAGTTCTATATCGAGTGTTTGGGCTGATTATCCCAGGTCTTGCGGCCCACGGCCCACAAGATTATACTAACTTAACTCGATTGGGCCGCATGGCTTTGCCTCGTGATACAAAAAAAATTAAATGAATGTAATTCAAATCAGTAAATCATACAGTCCATAAAATCTTGGCACAAATAAATTGCACAAGAATAATAAAAAATACGCAACTTACAAATTTACAATGGTGCAATATGCCTAGGAATTAGTATTGGCAAAGTGTATTGGCCAAGAATTACCAATATAATGATTTTTAATAAGTACCCCAAAAAAATTAGGGTTACTTTTATTTTTGTACATTAATATCATTGTAATATTGGAATAATGGTTCGACTTTAGTGAAGCCTTGGCATGTGTTCTATATTAATTACATAATGCTACATATCACATTTGAATCTTTATGAGTAGTTGACATCGCTTAATTTAGCTCAATATTCCTTAATTTTTAAATTATTTAAATTATGAGTTAATTTTATTATGTGATATTATCCCTTAATTTTTAAATTTTTAAAATTACGAGTTAATTTTATTAAGAGCTATTACATCCCTTACAGTGTGTTTGGATAACATTAGAGGAAAGAAAAGAAGGGGAGTGAGGAGAAGAGGAGGGGAGGGAAAAGGAGGGGAGAGAAGAATGGTGAGTTTTCCTTCCAAATCTCTCCATTATTGGAGGGATTATTTTCCTATAATTTAATCCCTCCATTTCTCTCCCCTCCAATTCCCTTACTTCCTCATTTGTTATCCAAATGAAAGATATCACATCTCTCCATTTCCCTCCCCTTCTTTTCCTTCCATTTCCTTCTATCCAAACACACCGTTAGTTTATGTAGTACATCATTATTACACAACAAAAATTCTAACAATCTTCCTATAAATGAAGAAAGAAGAATAAAATCAACATAGAGTTGCCAAGTCAGCATAAATATCTTTACTTCTAATCAGTGTAGGACACTCATATGAGTCATATCTGTCATATACTTCCTCCATTCTTTTATTATTGCACCACTTGCCTTTTAAGAAAATTTCACAAATATTGCACCATTTCCATTTAAAAAAACAAAATATGTGTGTTCACACTGTAAATATCCAATATACCCTTACGTTTAACACTTGATTCTTTACTTTATGTTTACATCACATGGCCTTATTTGTACTTTTACCCTTCTCTCTCCTCATTTTTCTCACTACCAAAATATGTGAGCCCAACATGTATCGTGCAATAATAAAAAAACGGAGGAAGTATGTTGTTTGAGAAAGTCATGCATGATTCAACACGGTAGATTCTTTGAACGAACTTTGTCTACACTAGTAGATTCTTTGAACGAACTTTGTCTACACTAGAAAGAATTTTCCTTGTTTATGTTTACATTATGTTCTTGTTAGTGTTCTCAGTAATCATAACAGTTAATAAAATCATATCTATACTCGATCTCTTCGTTTACTTGATAAGTGTAAAAAATTTCTAGTCACTTAAACTATCTTCTGTGATTCACACACATACCCAATAAATACAAGTATTAAGAGTAATTGTATTTAAATATTGAATATTTTTTACATTATTCATAGATATCGATAATTAAATACTCCTTCCGTTATAGTACCTCTGTTAATTTTTATGTGCAACTTTGGGGTATTATTTGTGAGATATAAAATATTTCAAAGTTGTACATAAAAATTAACGGAGGTAGTATATTACTCTCAACAATTACTAAAAATGGCCGTTACATATTACTCGCAATAAAAAAAAAATTCCTTTTATAGTAAGTTTTTGTGTGATTTTACAAAATTACCCTTAATTTTTTTAAACACCCTAATTAAACTACTAATTTTATCTTAAACTTAAACTCTAACATTAATTAACTTAACCATTTCCACCTAAATCATTGAACTTCCATCTAAATTCACCATCACCTTCGTTGGCAACCACCACCACTACCACCTATCTCTCTTCATCAACCCAGAAATTTCTCTCTCTTTGTTCATCTCCTCTCAATTAGACCGCAATATTCTATGAAGATCGCCACCGTCTTCGGAAGTCAGTGACGTCCTCCTCTTGCTTGTCGCCGCCTTCGTTTTCTCTCCACTCGATCTTCCTTTTCTTATTGTCTCGTACCGTCATTGCCGCTAAACTCAAATTTGAAGGTTTTATGGTCAAATTTGACCATCAAAACTCTAGATCTAGAGTTTTGTTGGTTGAATTTGACCAATTATAGCTTTAATTGAAGATGGAGAAGGCATTAGTTTGTCATTTACATCCCTTTCGTTCATATTTTTAGGGTTGCGTTTTTCTCAGGGGCGGGATTTTTGGGTGTGTCGATTCGTAGATTGTAGGTTCGTGAGTTGTGGGTTGTGGGTTTTGTGGTGCGGGGTTTGAGTTGTGGGTTGTGGTTGTTCGTGCTACTGGGTTGTGGTGCGTTCGCACTGCTACGAGTGAACTCGTGGTGCTATTGTGCTAGGTGGTGGTGTTGGGTGGTTTCGTGGTGCTACTGTGCTAGGTTGTGGTGATAGGTGGTGGTGGTAGTAGTGTTGGGTGGTTTCGGGGGGCTTTGCTAGGTGGTGGTGATAGGTGGTGGTGGTGGTGGTGGTGGTTCGTGAATTCATGGTGTTGGGTTGTGGTGCGTTCGGTGTATTGTGGGTTCGCACTGCTACGAGTGAACTCGTGGTGCTACTGTGCTAGGTGGTGGTGTTGGGTGGTTTCGTGGTGCTAATGTGCTAGGTTGTGGTGATAGGTGGTGGTGGTAGTGTTGGGTGGTTTCGTGGGGCTGTGCTAGGTGGTGGTGATAGGTGGTGGTGGTGGTGGTGGTTCGTGAATTCATGGTGTTGGGTTGTGGTGGTTTGTGAACTTTAATTTAATTTTTTTTTGGTTGGATTAATACTTAAGTATATACCCTTATTTTTCAATAATCAAGCTTAAGATCTTTTTCCAAGGAGTTCGCAATTCCCTAGTTTGTTGCGAGTAATTCGTAACGGAGGGAATATATTAATTGATAGATTATAAAACATATTCATTGTCTCAACCATCAGTTTAAACTTTTGGTTGGGTTGGTCCCTTAACATGGTATTGGAGTCATCGTGACACAAAGGTCACAGGTTCAAATCTCATGCACCTCCACTTTCAAATGGAATATTTCGCGCATGGTATGCAGAAGACCCATGCTGCATCCACATTTTAAGCTTGTTTTTTTTAAAAAAAATCAGCTTAATCTTTTGATTGAATTGGTCCTATAGCTCGCTAAATTATTATAGTATTTGACAAACATATATAATAGGTAGTGAACTAGTGCAAGTACGTGCATGAAATAAATTGAGTAAAAAGACAAATGAATTATAAGTTATAATTTAATAATTGAAGTACAAACTACTACTAAGCTTTCATCTTCTATAATTAGTAAAAGAAAGCCCCTACTTAACTATTATATTATTCCATTGTCTAATTGAATAAGGCTAATATGCCCTAATAATTAATCGTTATGTCCAACGCATTTGACTAATTATTGTGATTTAGCTTGATGATCGAAATCACAATTAATTAGTATAATATATTGATCTTACCTCTTTAATAATGTCTTTATCGTCACAATTAATTATCGTATTAGTTGATCTTCTCCTTTATTTCATGATCTTCCATCTTCAATAGTTAGATACCGGCCAAAAATAAATAAATAAATAAATTAGATAACAATGGTTAAGTGCATAATTAATCTACATCATCCTTTAACCAAAACAAAAACAAAAACAGATAACGGAGCCAGGTGTCCACTGTCCTTTTGACAATAACTAGCTTTTGGACCCGTTCTACGCACGGGTTATGCTTAAGTTATCTATTTATTTGAAACTTTACAAATTATCTTGTCACAAAAAAAAAAAAAAAAAAAAAAAAAAAAAAAAAAAAACACTTTTACAAATGATTTGAATGAATTTATTTTATCGTCTTTTGACATATTATAATATTTTATGAATTTATGGTAATAGACTAATAGTTGTAGAAAAAATGGCATAAAATCATAAAATCATATCTCTATCGCATGATATATTAATCAACAATTTGTATAAAAAACTGCTTTGTAAATACCAAACACTTATTATAATTTAGTAATTTACAATTTTTACATCAAATGTGAAGACATTATATTCTTCTTTAGTCTTTACCAATATATGTCTCTTATATTGCGCTTAATATCTTCAAAATTAAAGCCCCATGACACGCAAACAATGTCATCCTATGGAATTTCCATAGTATTCTTGCCACCTAAATATTTCCCTTTTCAATCATCATCCTCATTGTTGTAGAAATTTCACATAGAATTTTGAGAGATATACTAATTTTTTAGTTTTTGAAACTTAATGAGTGTGAAAAAATCTTTATTGAAAATTTGTATTTATATAAGAAGAAGGGGAATATAAGGGGTCAAATTAAAGAAATGAATTATGAATGTGAATAAATTGAATTGATAGATGGAATAATGAGAAGAGGAGAAGGTTTAGGAAATTTAATTTGTTATTGAATTAAAATAAAGATTACAAAATATAAAAGTTATTGAGAAATAAAGGGGAAGATGAAGAGAGAATTTCTTTGAAAACATAAGGAGAGAGAATGAATAAAGAAAGGTAATAAAGAATGATGACATGTGTCAATTTTGGTTTGTGTTTTTAAATACTAAGTATAGATTAGATAAAATTATAAATAAAGTATTTTTATGCATTAAATAAACATGCAGCAGGATTATTATAAAACTATTAGAATATACCTACTTTTATATACAAGTTAATTATTTTATTTCGATGTTTAGTGAAGCAACAAAATAAAAAAAAAAAACTAAACAAACGTGTAAACGCGTAATTAATTAGCTTTTTGACTATCACTTTTCTTACTAATAAAACATGGGAATGATGGGACATAGGCACATAGCTAGATATAACACATCAAGAACTAACACGATTTAGACCTTAGTGTAGTGTTTCACGAGTATCTCACCAAACAAAGAAAAAAATGTTTCAATGACTTTTAGCATGCCAAATAATTAATTATGATATGGTATGACTAATAATTGCCACTCCGTTTACTACTAAGTCAATATACTCATGACCACATCTACATCTTAGATCCTCCAATTCAAGCATCATATCGTTCTCGAAAGGGATAACAATTAGGAATAAAATATAATATTCAAAGCACTCCGATCCTAAGTTTTAAGCATCAATAATCACTAGTCCAAATCATGCTTGATATTTGCCCAAACACTAAAGGCTTGTGCCCTGTTCACATTTACTGAATTAAACTGAACGGAACTAAATTGAATAGAGCTAAAATGAATATTTTATGAGAGAAAGAAATTAGGAGCTAAACTTAACTGAACTAAACTAATTGAAAATTAAGCTGAAGTGAACATGCCCTAATTGAATTAGTATTCACACATTTTGATTCAAATTTATATATAGGTATTTTATTATTCTAACAGAAGGTATTGTGTGAGTCCGTTTCACGTTAGTCCAGTTTATAATGTATACTCTGACCCCCTACCCGTTGTCACATATCAGCCTTTACCGGCGGCCGGCGACCTTCTCCCTCCCATTTCCCGGTTTCGGCAACCCTCCCCCACCCATCCCCAACAACCGCTACACCTCTAGTTGAAAAATTGATTTTTAATTCTTCCTTAATTATACTTCGTATGATTTTTGATTGATTAATAATTTTTGTAGAATTTTGATTTTGATTTTATAGGTATTATACGACGAGGCTTTACATCGGAACTCCGCCGAGGATTTCGGAGTAGAGAGGAGGAGGAGTACGGACTTCGTTCTCAATCAGGAGAACACAAAGCTTTGGAGGTGGAGTACGGAAATGGCGGTCGAGGAAGGTGAAGGTGAGGTTGAAGATGAAGACAATGTGAAGGTTGATGTTGATGACTGAGCATCAATGACAGCAAGAGCTTTAATGCAGTAGTCAGGTAATAAGCATCAATATGATATCTTCACTTTCCAGATATCATGATTTTGTGTTGACAGATCGAAGAGCAGAGCTTAAATGTGAAGCAGGACACCCCAAGGTTGGTTATTTTTTAATATCTGATACATTTAAGCTATTTTCTGATATATATAACCTTTTTCCTGAAAATTATAATTTAATATCTGATATTTATAATTTTATATCTGACCATTATAATTTACTTTCTAACCATTATAATTTAATTTCTGACCATTATATTATAATATCGGACTATTATTATCATATTTCTGACCATTAAGATTTTTTCCCCTTAATATCTGACCATTATAATCTAATTTCTGACCATTATAATCTAATATGACTATTATTATCTAATTTCTGACCATTAAAATTTTTTTTTCCTCAAATATTTTTTTCATGTTTGTATGACCGGACTCACGTGAGTCCGTTCTACACAAAACTTTTACTTATTCTAATAGTTTATAATAATAGGGCATATTCTAATAGTTTTATAATAATATGTCTTTTGATTCAAATTATTTTATATAGGATAATAATTGGATTAGTATTTTATATGGAGGATATGGTACTTTTTTATGGACTTAGTTTAGAAAATTAAAATATTAATTATCTTATGACTCATTAATTGTCAAACCGGAAAAAATTCAAAATACAAATAAACAAAAAAATAAAGTACAAAATTTATAAACCAACAAATATAAAATGAAGCCCCTATCAAACTTATAATTTCAAATTATCCGAAGATGACATTAAAATTATCAAATAAAAAAATCACTTACTTTCTTCCTTCTTTAAAACTTTTTTTTTTTTTATTTTTTTATTTTTTTATTGTACCTTTAAATTTGTCCCGTATCATAACTTCATAATAAGTATCCATCACTTGATTCTCATATTCACTAATGTATGTTTAGTTAACCTTATATTGCAGATTTCTTACTACTATTAGTAATGAGTCCAGATAAAGTTATTAGTTGGTTAATTATACTAGTATTACTTTGTATAAGGGTAATATACCAAATTCAATTTACTACTAAAATATAGTTTTAACATATTTCAATAAGTTGTTACATATTCAAATTAGTTACGTACGATAAGATTAGATAAATTTAATTAAAATTAATATATAATACTTCCTCTGTTTTTTATTTTGCATTACTTTATAATGTACAAAGTTTTAGGAGAGTAATATAATATTGTGAGTGGATGAATAAATTATTATAGTAAAAGTAAAATGGTGATGATGAAAGATAAAGTACGTGAGAGAGGATAAATATTTTATTATTTTATTATTTAAGTGGGGACCATGAAAGAGAGAAATAATAAAATAATTTGAGTAGGGTTTAAAGTAAGAGAGAAAAATGATAAAACGAAGCAATATAAAGTTACCAAATATACAAGTGATGCATTTAAAAAAAACACCTATAAAAGGGAAGTGATGCAAATATATATATATATATATATATAAAGAGTACTGCATAAGTTTAAAATTATAAAATCAAGTAAATACAACATATATATTATTATATCATAAACCAATTCCACTTTCTTAAAGTTTCATATGTGACTAGTCACACCGTGTGACCGGAGTTACTCGGTCGGTTAAGGGTTACTCAATTAGGAATTACTCGGTCAAGGTTAATTTTGGAGTGTGTCAGACTGTCAGTCGACAACACAGTATGACCAGCCACTGCACACAAAAAACGTGATGTTTTACTTTTTTTTTTTTTTTTTGGGAACGCAATGTTTTACTTTTTTTTTTTTTTTTGGAACGCAACGTTTTACTAAAATAATAATAACACATAACTAGCTATGCCCATATAGAATTATAGAGTAGGTAAAAGTGGACCGATTGAGTAAAGTTATAACGCTAACATGCCAATTTTGAAACCCTTTATTCTTTCGTGCATAAAGTACAAAATGCATGAATATATAAATAGAAGTTGTGACATCTACCAAATGACACCACAAACATATCCATCATATTCTTTCTTCATTTCTTCTAAACATGTCTTACTATTGTTCTTCAGAGAGCTTAGTATGCAAAGATTATCTTGAATTATACCCAGAAAATGCTAGTTTCTATGATCTTCTTCGCCTTTTGTTCTTCAATGAGAGAGCTAATCATATTGTTTGCCCTCACGAAATCGAACAAGACCTAGGAAGTTTTAACTATCGATGGCTCATTTTTGTTTCGGCTGTTTTGTTTAAGTTGTTTCGATACATGAAGACACCAATGGCTCATATTGGCTATTTCATCGTAACATGGATGAATCTAATAACAAACAATGGTGGATTGCTCAGATTGTGGTTAAATTTTTTCAAAGGTTAGCAATATAAATTTAACTAATTAATGATCATTTCTTATAATTAGTTTAACTATTACTCCATACTTATGTTTTTCACTAATTAATGATTATTTCTTATAATTAGTTTAACTATTACTCCATAAATTTTTACTTTGATCAGTAATTTAAGTGTAATTTCTTTTTTGTTTTAATTACCTTGTAGTTTTTATGAGTCACACTATTTTTATAATAAAGATAATAATCAGTCAATCGTTACTTTACCAAACAATAGTAAATAAGTAACGTGATATACATCCTCAACTAATTGTCTATTTTGGTCAATCTAAAAAAAAAAACCACCGTACCCTACTATTATCCAATCTTAATATGCATGCTCAAACCTAAGAGATAATAAGAGCCTTTTCTAAAAAGAAATAAAATACATAATATAAGTGCTAAGAATAAGGTAAATGAAAAAATGTCATTTATCGAGGTTTAAATTTGTTGTGACTTGCTATATATGGAGTAGCCTCAGGTTACACGTATGATAAATATTCTATTTTTCTTTCATAAAAAAAAAAATTGTAATACACGCATTATTCAAATTTCTGTATATATACTGCAAAGTGCCAACTAGATCGATTGTGTAATTAGAAATTAATTCATTGATTAATAATCAAAATGGACTCATTACATAATTCATAAATCTAAAAGATTAGGTTAAATCTGCACTAATCATCGAGTTAACAGAAAATAGTTAGATGGGATCCAATTGGTAGCATATGATTCAAAAATTGATAATGAAGGTTATGCCAGCTATTAAATTAATTTAACTAATGCTTACCATCATGAAATACATAATTATGTCCCGTGTAATTAGTGAATTCATTTACTGTATTAAATATCTTGCCACTAATTGAGGTCTATGTTAAGTTAGCATCCTAGCTTGTGCTAATTACAATTATTTTACCGCGTGTTAGTAATACACAATTACTTGTTACTGCACGCTTCTAAGGGTAGTTTGGGTATGGGTTTTCCATTTAGGAGGCTAGAGAAAGGTCCTATAATGTTCCATCATAATTTACAAAGGGTAACGTCTAAAATAAAATAAATGATAATCGATAAAATGAGCCATGTATTGAATTGATAATTCATTAGTGTCTCATATAATATTGGAAGTAAAGTTGGATAACTTCTAAAGTTGTTAACATTACATATATAATAGAGCTAAGTATAAGAAATCGATAGCATTTTCAAGACATAACATATATAATAGAGTTTGATAATTTTTTTAATTGTAATAAAGGGTTATTATTTGTGAAATGATATAATATTATTCGTATATTATTGTGGAAAAAACAAACTTGTTGATGTAATAGTGATATACGAAGTATGAACTTATGAAGTTAAGAGTTTTAACCCCTCCCTTCACGCATAAGACCCCTTCTTTTTTAATGTGGGGTATATATATATATATATATATATATATATATATATATATATATATATTATACATACTGTTTTTAATTTACATATTCCTTATATTATTATTTTGTTTAAAAATCTTATGAAATTGGACAGGAAAAGTGCATATGTCAAATGAGTCAAGCGAGACATATAGATCAATTATAGCACTTCTCGATCCAAGAGTGGATTTGGACCAAAAAATTCAACCGGGGCATGCCAATTATGAAGCTTCACTCTCTTGGATGGCTGCTAAGTTATCCTATGAAAATTCAGCCTTCATAAAAAATGTTGTTGAGGAAAATTGGAAGGTATTGTACACTTTTTTTTTTAAAAAAAAAAATAAATTATTATTATTATTATTTATATGTTTGCATGTAATCATGTATGATCGCCATCTTTTACTATTCTTATATTGACATCTGACTCTTTCTAATATTTAACAGATGGAGCTGTTAGGGGCTTATAACTTTCGAAATGGTAAGCATTATTAAAGCAATAGAAGAATATATTTTTGTTATCTATTGTATACTCTCTTCTACATTAGGGGCGGACCTAGGATTATTAAGTTGTTGAGGTACTTGATATTATCAGTTCGATCCATATTCCATATATGCTCGTTTTATTATATTTCTATTTTGGTTTTAAATATTATAAATTCTGAAAATGGTGAGACATGTGCCACCCAAAACCAGGCCATACCCTTATTACATCCCGTATAATGAAGGGTACTATACAAACAATATTATCCTAAAAAAATTTATTTGCACCAATATAATTAACTAATTCTTGAATCATTTGTTGCAGATTTCCAAGCGAGCAATTCTACAGATGCATTCATGGCGCGCAACATAAGCAAGGACAAAGACACAATAGTGGTTGCATTTAGAGGCACAAACCCCTTTGATACAGACGACTGTTGCGCAGACATTGATATTTCTTGGTTTAGGCTAACGAACGTAGGAAAAGTTCACGCCGGATTCATGAAGGCATTAGGCCTTCAAAACACTAAATCCGGTGTCGGATGGCCTAAAGAGATCGAAACGAGCGATGAACAACCACAATTTGCATATTACAAAATTCGACAAGTCCTTAGAAACATAATTAAAGAGAACAAGAACGCAAAATTTGTAGTAGCGGGACATAGTTTGGGTGGTGCGTTAGCGATTTTATTCGCTAGTGTTTTAATATTGCATGAAGAGAAAGAATTGCTTGATAGATTGGAGGGTGTTTATACATTTGGACAACCAAGAGTTGGAGATGAGGAATTTGGAGATTTTATGAAGAAGAATTTGAAGACCTATAATGTCAAATATTGTAGGTATGTTTATTGCAATGATATGGTTCCTAGACTTCCTTATGATAACAAGACTCTCTTGTTTAAACATTTCGGCCCGTGCCTCTACTACGATAGTTTCTACCAAGGAAGGGTAAATTTCTCCATCTGTCTTCATATGGTTTTACTTTAAATTTACGATTTATGTAAAAAAGTCATATTACACCTAAAAAAAAAGTCTGAATCTTTATTGAAGGGATTCATGATTTTTAACTATATCATTGATGTACAATTCTTTTGACATATTTGTTTATGTTATGGATGATTGTAGGAATTGAAAGTGGAGCCAAATAAGAACTACATATCATTGGCATGGATGATACCAAAATTCATGAATGCATGTTGGGAGCTAATTAGGAGTTTCATACTTCCACATATGAAATGGGGCCCAGATTACAAAGAATGTTGGTTTCAACTTATTCATCGGGTTATTGGGCTTGTTTTCCCAGGCCTTTCGGCCCATGGCCCACAAGATTACACAAACCTAATTCGATTGGGCCGCATGGTTGAACATCATCATCACCATGGAAATAATTATATACGAAGTATATAATTATTTTTTTGCACATGTATAAGTTATACTCCTAAAAGAATAGGCAACTTATGATCGTGCTTGATGCCTTGGCCCTTGGTGTTAAACTGTTAATGTGGAAATTACTTTTTTGAGTAGGATTTGGCAAAATGTTTTGGGCAAATGTGATGATTCTTTAAAGAGTACCTAATAAAATTTAGGGTTAATTTTAATTTGTAATATCATTTTATTATTTGGATAATGATTTGTCTTAAATTAAAGCATTGGCATGTATTTATAATAATGGGTGATCACATAATATACATTTTAATATGAGTTGTGCCCAGTTAATTCCCCAGATATACAAAGTTTGTTTATCTGTGGGTATAATCGTCTTTTCAAATATCAGTGGAGGGGTATATGCGTCTTTTCATGTACTAGTTGAGGGGTACATGTGTAATTTCCTCACCAAACAGTAATTAAAAGTTGCAAACAGTAATTAAACAGCTCACCAAAAGTATTGAATAAAAGGCCGCGTTGTTTCAATATATTTACAGAAATGCCACCAGATTAAATACTATTACTCACTTGTATTACTACCTCCATTAACTATTATTTGCAACAAAGGAATATTTTATATCTCACAAATAATATCCCTTTGTTACAAATAATAGTTAACTGAGGTAGTATATATTGATCTTTGCTTTTTGTGTGTGGTGGATAACTCACAAAATCTCTATTCAATTATCTATACCAGTACACAAACTTATACGTCATGAACAAGTATTGATTACATACAAGATCATTTTATAAGAGGTTTTTAATTTCTCCATTGAATTTCGAATATGTATATGTATATTCTACTTGTATATAGAATTGGTCATAATAATTCTTGTGACATGAAGAATTAATTCTTTCATGGTAACATATTGACATTAGTGTTGGGTCCCGGTCACCCACCTAGTTGATTTTCATTACACCACTCTATAATAAGGGTTTGTTCATATTTACTGAACTGAGCTGAACTGAACTGTACTGATCTGATTGGAGCTGAATTGAAATGAACTAAACTGATTGGAGCTAAACTGAACTGATTGAAGCTAAACTAAACTAAACTGAGCTGAAATGAATATTTTATGAGAGAGGGAAATTAGGAGCTGAACTGAGCTAAACTGAACTGAACTGATTGGAGCTGAACTGAACTGAACTGATTGGAGCTGAACTGAACTGAACTGAATTGAATTGAAATTAAGTAAATGTGAACAAGCCCTTAGTATGATATTGTCGTCCGCTTAAGGCCTTATCCGTACGGATTTATTTTTGGGCTCTTTTTCATAAGGCCTAATCTGCACTGATTTATTTTTAAACTCTTTTCCATAAGGTATCATACTAATAAGAGTATGCTCTCAATTTTTAAGATCATTTTATAAGATGTAGTATTATATTTTTCTCCATTGAATTTTGTATATAAATAACTTTATTCTATTTATATATTCAATTGCTCATAATAATTCTCGTGGAATGTAGAATTCCTTCATGGTAAGATAGTGACATTAATCTATACATCGCATTATTATAATACCTTAATTATTAAAATAATTTGCGAATATTACAATTGCTGTTATTTGTTAATGTTATTGATTGGTTGATACAAGAAGAGTTAATATACTGGTACTTTCTTTCAAACACTACTCACTATAGTATTATCATATAATTAACCAAATCAACAAAATCTATCTCTTCTAAACACTATGTATATAATTTTAATTTATCATTAATCACCACATTTCCCCCAGGTATAGTACGTACTTGGTCTTAATCAATATTCCTCCCACCTGGAATATTTGTTAAACACCGAAAAATAATTAATAGAACTAATGTTACAATACGAGTTTTAATTCGAATAGATAAATCGACTAAATCAAATTGTATTAACCTAATGTATAAAAATCTAGACTTAGGTCAACTTATGTTTAATAATCTACAAATAGATAAGTTAATTAATCAACACAAATCATTTTTCTAAGATAGTTATGATATATTATATAGTATAATTGACTTGTGTCTTTGATATGCTAATCAAATCATGCATGAAATTCAATGAGATGTTCACATGAAAGCAAGCATTGGGTAGATTTAACTAAGACAAGCAAAATTTTGTGCCGAAGAATCTCCTAACAACATTCTAACTCAAATATATGCATATGTTTATCTTGCAAAATTTAGTGCCACAAAAATAATAATAATAAAAATAACACTCAAATATTTAGAAAAATCAGAAAATTTTTAAACATGAAAATAGTTAACATGCATGTGCCCCAAATTTATGAATTTAACCATTAGGATGTCCCCTATTTACTACAGGCACGTTTGCATTAACTGATCTTTGTAAGCGCATTTTGCGCCTAAGACACACATACCCATTTTCATATTTGCAATAGACTAATATCAACATTTATTGAAATCATGTGCTTGTTTCCCCTAGATTATACTATTTCTTCATTGTAATTGTATACTTATATCAATAAAAACTCGATTATATTCATTGCTCTGTATATATCGTTTAATGGTATGCACAAATTTGTTGTATGTATTATTTAACGACCTAATTAGTTGATTCACAACCCGAATACATCTGTTGCCTTGTATGTGTCATATAAAGGTATGCTCAAATTTGTTGTATATATTAACATATATACAGTGTAAGAATGCAAGGATATTGTAATTAACATGTAATATAGATTGGAATAAACTACTTATAATTAAAAGATTTGATATAATAAATAGACAATTTCCTTTCAAAAAAAAAAAGACAAGTTGAAATAGTCACAAATTTGAGCGAAATTTTCTTTGTATATGTTAAATTAGATAGAATTTCATGTCTAGAAGTTGAACTAGGGATTGATGTTGAGACGGGATGAACAACAAGGTCTTTTCCAAGGTTTGAAAATTTCTCGTCGCTCTCCTTCGGTTTCTCACTTGTTCTTTGTTGACGATGCTTTATTGTTCTTTCGTGTTTCGCCGTCGGCTTGTGATCATATTTTGTCAGTTACGAAGGAGTTTTGTTCTGTTTCTGGTCAGATGGTTAATCTACAGAAGTCCTTTATTAGATTTAGTGCTAATACTCCTTCTGATTATCGGGATTTTTTGGCTGCTTCTTTGCGTATGGACGCAAAATCTTCAATGGGAAGTTATTTAGGGCTCCCGGTTGATTTAGGTCGGAGTAAATGTAAAGACTTCCAGTTTTTGATAGATAAAGTCGTTCAACGACTTTCGTGCTATGCTTCTCTTAAGCTGTCTTCTGCGGCTAAGTTGGTGGTCATTAATTCAGTCTTGGTGGCTGCTTTTACTCATGTTTTGTCCGTGTTTAAGATTCCAGATACGGTTTGTGATCGTCTGGACTTGTTGTTAACTCGGTTTTGGTGGAAGGCCAGTTCAGATGCTAAAGGTCTTTCTTTGGCCTCTCCGGCAGGTTTGCATACCCCTAAAGGTTTAGGGGGTTTGGGTATTCGTCACCTAAGGTCCTTCAACATAGCTTTGTTGGCCAAGAAATCGTGGCGTCTTATGAGGCAGCCTCAGCTCTTGGCCTCTCGTGTGCTTAAGTCTAAGCATCCGGGGTTGTTTTCTCATCCGCCTTCAATTTCTGGGTCTAGGCCATCTTGGGGTAGTCGTGGTCTTCTTGAAGGTGGTTTGGTTCTTTCTAAAAGTTTGGGTTGGAAAATTGGTTCAGGGAGCAATATTAGTATCCTTAATGATACCTGGGTTCCACATGTTCAGGTTGTGTTTAAAGATACTGTTCCTGTTGAGAACCGTCCTGAATTGGTATCTGAATTGTTGTTGTCTGATTCGATGGTTTGGAATGCATCTCTAATTCGTCTCTTATTCTCTCCTTCCATTGCCTCTTCTATTCTAGGTCTTGATCTTCCTAAAGAACGAATTGATGATTTTGTGTATTGGAAGTATACGAAGGATGGTATCTTCTCCACTAAGTCAGCCTACTCAACCTTGGTTTCTCAGCATTTCAATCTAGATCCTGGTGGAAGACCCGTAGGTTGTTGGAAACAGCTTTGGGGATCTCCTTTATTTCCCAAATGGAAGATGTTTGCGTGGAAGTTAATTCGCCATGCTCTGCCTACGACTGACATCCTTGTTTTTAAGGGTATTCCTGTTGATCCTACCTGTGTCTTCTGTCGGGACACATCTGAGTCTATTGCTCATTTGTTCCGTGACTGTCGGGTGACTCAAGGGCTGTGGGAGGTTTTTCCTTTACCTTCTCTTCCTTCCTCATTGCCAGCCCATTGGTCGGTTTGGTTTATGGGTTTTGTTTCTGAGTTTCTTCGGGAGAAGGATTGGGACAATTTAGATAGAATGTTTGCTATGTTATGGGCTATTTGGTTGACTAGGAATAGTGTACGTTTTTGATCTGCGGTTTTTTCTCCACATGCTATTCTTGATTTGGCCTACACCTGGTTTGAAAGAAGTAAATCAGTTCGCTTGTTTGGTGTCACTCAGTCTGGTAGACCGCCTGGTTTTTCTCGGTCTCCTTTGGTTCATGTTCTTAGGGGTAGTATCCAGGATAGTTGTGATTCGACTGTTTGTTTTGATGGTTCTTGGGATTCTTTTTCTCATAATGCAGGGGCAGGATGGTATGTTTTGCCTTCTTCTGCTGTGCCCCAGGTGACTGGGGGGCTCGTGCCTGTATGACTAATTCGGCTCTTCAAGCTGAACTTTTGGCCTGTTTATTTGCATTGAAACATGTTTTGCGTCATGATGTTTCTCGTGTTTTGCTTCTGACGGACTGTTCAGTTATTCCGCACTTACTTCTGGATTCTGGGCCTGCGGATATCACTGTGGCTTGGATTGTTAAAGATATTAAAAGCCTTCTTCGTTCCTTTATGGTTTGCCACATTCGTAAGGTGCCGAGGTCTTCTATTACTCGGGCGCATGATTTAGCAGGAGCGGCTCGGCGTAGGGATTTATTGTCTTTTTTTTTAGTTTTTTTGTTCTAAGTTTTTTGTTCTCTTTGCCAAAAAAAAAAAAAAAAAAAAAAAAAAAAAACAAACACTAGTTATCAAGCAAATTATAGAGCCTCGAGTGATCTAATATTCTATCAAGTACCTTTTTCAATTGATACAATAGTACGGAGTAGCATAATATATATACCTACCTCTAACTACGATTTTCTCTAAGGAAATACTAGTAACCTAGCAAGTAGCAACTTGATGTTGAATTTTGATTTATATTATTACAATTGATTTGGCCTATCCTTGTCATATTGCTAAGAGCATACAACATAAGTATATACTATTATTTGTGTTGTGTAATTTAATACAACCAAGAATAACTTTCATTGACACAAACTTACTTTGGCCCAGCTATAATCATTGTCATCAATTATGTAACTTGTCGACTTACAAAAAAGATAACAATAATGTAGCACGATGTATATTGTAGATTGAAAATAGCTTGAAACCATATCATATACCGCCACTACAATGTACGGAGTATAGCAACAAGTCTATCCTCTATGAGCTTCTTCCCACGATCCTCACATGTCATTCAAGTTATTTTTCTAAGATATGGGCCTTGTTTGACAATTCGATGTTGGGTTTTGGTTGTCGGCTAATTAAACTTGACTAATTTGACTGCATGTTATCATTGATTGTTTTTGCACATGTTAATTGGATCAAACATTGTGTTACTGTATGTAAAATTTGCATAGCTTAAATAGTTAGATATGTCAAGATTCTAGAGAGAACTCGGAAAAAAAAATAAAAAATAAAAACAACGCTGACTATATATATATATATATATATATATATATATATATATATATATATATATATATATATATATATATATATATATATATATATATTAGTATATGTTCAATTGATAAAGCCTTGAATGCGGCATCACCTAAAGTATACGAGATCAAATTTCTTCTGTATTATCGCCCACAGTAACCAGTTCTATTAATTCAATGAGTTGGGCTTTATACATTTATTCTCCAAACATTAATTACTTGTCTACTTATTAAAATGATTCTTGTACAAATTATTGAACAATACAATGCAAGAATATCAAGTTGGAGAACTTTAGAATTGTTAATTCTAAGTTCCAAATAATGCTTGTAGGGTTGTAGCTAGTAAATGCAAGACATACACTTTAGCTAGAATATTGTTGACCAATGCCATAGCTAGACCTTATAAATGAAATCATTCAAAGATTGGATCAGTGGTTAAAGATGGTAAAAAATCAAATCGAAATTTACCATTCTAGTTGGAGACAAATTGAAAGAAACAGAAAAGGTTAAATACTTAAAATAGGTTAATGAAAAGGAAAGACATGAAAATAGCTTTAAAGTAAACATAAATGTTAAGTGTGTACGTTTGATTAAAAAGGTTATTAATCAGGTAACTATTTTGACTTAATTAGCTAATGATTTTTTTTTTTTTTTTTTTACCACTGTAAAAACTGTAAAGAGTAGAATGGGCAAGTTAAGTTATGTGGGTCCCTTCTTAAAAATATGCAATAAACGAGGTAGTACGTGCACAACATTTGGATTGATGTCAATTAATTTTTGTTATTCATACTCGTATTTTTATCTTTCTTACTCATTTGTTTGTGTAGTAAAAATCTGATTTCGTCTGATTTGTACTAAAAACTCAAGCTCAAACTCAAACTTTTTTCTGCACTTTAACTGAAATTTCTGATGACTTCAAATGAAGATTTATGGATCACAAGTCAAGTCACACCTAGTATAGTCTTAATAATGTGCAATGTTGTCATTGACTTAAAGTTATGAGTGAATAACACTTTTTACTACTTTACAGTCCTGTTTAGTTCACCTTACAAAAATATTCAGTAAAAATAATTTCACTTTAGTAAAATTAATTTTAATTTTGTAAAAATAATTTTAGTTCAGTAAAAATCAGTAACTCTAAAGAAAAAAAATTCAGTAAAAATAATTTCAATTTAGAAAAATTAATTTCAGTTCAGTAAAAATAATTTAATTACAGCAAAAATAATTTTAGTTCGGTTAATTAATTTAAGTTCAGCAAAAATAAGGTAAGTAATAAAAAAATTTTCTAGAACTCTAAGGCCCTGTTTGATTCACCTTAATTTTGCTGAACTGAAATTATTTTTACTGAAATGAACTTAATTTTATTGAACTAAAATTATTTTGACTGATTTTCTATTATAATTCTTCTTTAAGAAAACTGAATTTTACTGAACTGAAATTATTTTTACTGAACTGAAATCAATTTTACTGAACTGAACTTATTTTTACTGAACTGAAATTATTTTTAGTTAATATTATTTTTTTAAGTGTGAAAAGTCACCTTTTTCCGTTTTCAATAAATGTAGTTTTCCACCAAACTTTTCAAAAAATCAAAATTAGTTATTTCGAGAAATTGTTACATACACCCGGGTATACCGTACATCCATAAGTATTTATTTTTATTTTGATGATTGTTTTTCATTTTAGAGCAAAAACTAAACTTGAGTTAGTTGGGTGTACAGTACATGCGAGTGTTTATAAAAAATTATAAATTATTTCTCCCAACTCTTTTTTTTTTCTTTTTCTTTTATTATTTTTTTAACAAATAGTTATTCTCCCAACTCTAAAAGGAAGTAAAATTATCCAATTGACCATGAAATTTTAGGATTCTCATGAGATGTTCTATTTAAGTAGGGAGAATTATATATGGAAAGAAGTAATCAGTTTTCTCATTTATGATTAATCCAATGTCATTGTTAGTGTTTTTAAAACTTATTATGAGACTACCAAACCCTAAGAGCCATATAAGATGCCCAATGTTGTAAGATCAAATTTATGCGGCCCGTTGTTTCTATTTATATACTAGTAGTTTAATTTAACCGATGCTTTTCATTTATGTGGTTAGCGGTACTTTTTATTCACCTATTTTTACTTAATTCGGATTTGATATTGATGTATTCAATTCACTCATTTTTTCCTATAAATGATTATTATAAACTATCTTATCCAAATTTATTTGAACTCATTAAAATTTATATGCACTTATTTTAGCTGTAAGTAAACCTCACCAACCTTTATCGTAAGTTATTATAAAGAGAACTTGTAATTCTTTTTTTGACAAGAAACTTATAATTTTTGAACTTATCTTATTGGAACTTTATATTTGCTAAAATAAGTGAAAAAAATGAACATAGTTTACCCTGATTTATCTTATTTTATCTGAACTCAAATATGAACTTATATGGTCTTATGAACTTAGTTAAGTATGGAGCTTTGGTGACCCTTATAAACACTTATGAAACTAATCAGGGTCGGGTCTATTTTGTTCAACTTGTTTTCACTTATTTCAGATGTAATAATAAGTTCAGATAAGTTCAATTAAATTATATTCAAGAAAAATAAGTTCTGATAAGAGTTACTCAAGTACAAATTAAAACTATAATAAGTTTTCATAAGGTTCAATAAGTTCTGGTAAGTTCAAATAAGATAATATAAGGCCTCGTTCACTTCATCTAATTTTTTTTTGAACTGAAATTATTTTTGCTGAATTGAAATTATTCTTACTGAACTGAAATTATTTTTACAGAACTGAAATTATTTTTTGTGAAGTGAAATTATTTTTAATCATTATCTATTATATTTCTTCCTTAGGCCCCGATCACTTCACCTTATTTTTTTTTTTCTGAACTTAAATTATTTTTACTGAACTGAAATAAATTTTACTGAAATGAAATTGTTTTTGCTAAACTGAAATTAGTTTTATTGAATTTGTATTATGTTCCTTCTGCAAAGTTACTGATTTAATTGGAGCTGAAATTATTTTTATTGAACTAAAATTAATTTTACTGAACTGAAATAATTTTTACTGAACTGAACTTATTTTTACTGAACTGAAATTGTTTTTACTAAACTGAAATTATTTGCTAAGGTGAAGTGAACAGAGCCTTACAGTTATTGATTTTTAATGAAGTGAAATTATATTTACTAAATTGAACTTTTTTTTACTGAACTGAACTTTATTTGCTGAACGGAAATTATTTATTTATTAACTTGAAATTACTTGAATTAAACTAATCAATTTTTGAAAAAATTAATTATGACAAAATAAATAAAAAAAAAAAAACTGTATTTGGGATAGATTAGAGAATTCATTGGAGTATTGATTATTTTAAAAAGCATCAATTACAGTTGTTTAGAAGTTGGACAACACTTGTTTTTTTTGAAGAAGACAACATAAGCGCATAAACACTTGAGTGGTATTTAGACTATGTTTGTTTCATTTGATTTTTCTGAAATTAATTTTATTTTATACTCTATATAAACATATTTTATTTTAGGATAATAGTACTACACTTTGTATCAAATAAAATCAAGCTAAGTTAACAAATAGAGTCTAATAAGTACTTAATATCAATTATTTATCACATGTATATATGCATGAGTATAATAAAATTATATATTAAAGATAAAAATAATAGATGAAAATAAAATATATAAAATTCTCAATTATTTAACGGGGAAGAAACTTAGTTAAGCTTGCTACATCGACTATAGCTAGTAACGATTGATAGAGGTTTTTTTTTTTTTTTTCTTTCTTTTTTTAAAGAAACTGATAGAGGTGTTTTTTTTTCCCATATAGTAATTGGATTTCATTGACTTGAATTTTTGAGTAATATATATGAAAATCAATACTAATACAAATAGTATCAAAACTGTTAACTATGTTTCTCTCAAAAGAAAAAAAATATATATTATTCTATTAAATAAATTGAATAATCATAATTTATGTTAATTTTTGCAAATGGCCTATCTTCAATCTTTTTTTCCTCTATCAATTGGAGATATATATTTGGGTAGTCTTGATTAAATGAAATTTTACATATTTGTGTAATTATTCAAATACTCGTAATTGATTTCTAAGGAGTAATATTATTTTTTTCCATGGCTAAAGAATTGATTTTTTTTTTTTTTGGATAATTGGTTGACTTTATTTAATTATTTGTATTCTATATTGAAACGAAGAAGATTATTTTAGTATGGCACCGCTACCCTTACTCTATCTTATAAGATAGAGATCATATATTATTTTATTTCATTTTAAATTATTATTTAATTCAAATCAATTTGCAGTCAACAAGTCAATATGACCGAAAAAGATTAATATTTCAAATGCTCCGTCAATGTTTCCGTAGTTTTATGTTTGACAAATGGCCAAAATGAATATATAATGTGACAAATAGTTTAAGATTAAGCAGTGACAAACCTAACAATCTTTTTTAAGTGAGTTCAAATAAAGTAATACTAAATTTTATTTAAACTTAATTATGTTAATTAATCTATTTTTGTACACATATCATACATATATTGCACATATATCATATATAATACATGTACATATATGACACATACAACATCAACAAATTAATTAACTCCTTTAATTAAGTTTGAGTACCTTATATTTGTGGATTGAATACACAAATTGTTTTTTCCAAGATAAGCAATGTAATTGCTTTCTCTTCTTATTATGTACTGGTAGTATAATTGAATAATATAACAAACTTTTACAAGAGTGAGTTAATTTATCTTGAACATGGCTACCCCTATAAAACATATACACTATATAAAGTTTATATCCTTAGTAAAGTGAAACAGAATAGTCAAAGAAAACTAATAATCTTAAAAGTGAGTTAAAAAGATGGACAATCTCATCTAAAAAACTTGAATTTCTAAAAAGGAGGGGCATATATTAATTATTGGTTAAATTATCAAAGAAGTTACATTTGGCCAAATTAGCTGCTGTTTGCCTCACAATAAGCAAGCCAATGGTATCTAAAACAGTTGAAATTCAGAGGAGTTTTAATGCCAATCTTTTACCTTAATTATCTTTTCTTTGGTTTTTTTTTTGTTGGATGTGTGTGGACCCACACCTCACAATAATCTCATTCTTATCCCAAATTTTTTTCCAATTTTTTTTTTACTATTTTTAATTTATTAGTTTTTGCCTCCCTCTTATATTTAGTAACTACATCGTAAGAATTTCAATTAAAATCACGGGTAATAATGATATATACTACCTCCGTTTCATATTATGTGCAACAAAGGGGTATTATTTGTGAGACATAAAATATTCCTTTATTGCACATAATAAAAAACGGAGGTAGTACAAGATTTGATCTTAGTTAAATGTTGGATGCCACCTAATCGATTTTTTATGTTACACGAAGTAACTAAGTAGATTAGAAGACATTCATCTTTGGCATTTTAGTAGATGAATGATTTTCAGTAGATTATTTTTGCATGACATGAAAAGTAAATTTTTTTAAGCAACTATTCTTACAATATTTTGTACTCGTATTATTATTTGTTAGTTTGTATGTACTACTTCTTACTTCTTGTACTGTTGTACATGCTACTCTTAGTAATTACACAAATAATCTAAGATTGCATATGTCAGACCAATCTTTTTACTACTCACAGTTTCCACATTTTATTAATGACAACTATGAAAATTTTATGCTTACCAAAGCAAAATTTACATAAAAATGAAATTATGCAAAGACTAATCCAACGATAAAATTGCAAGTATTAGGCATCATAGCTTACCAAGTATGGCCGTTTGGAGTACTGCGCTACCAAACAATGGCTGCTATATGAGTAGTTAGGACCTGTTTTCATACGATTATTTTCAGTTCAGTTCTAATAAGTTCAGTTCAGTTCACCTCTTAATTTCCTTCTCTAATAAATTATTCAGTTCAGTTCAGCTCTAATAAGTTCACTTCAGTTTAGTTCAACTCAACTCATTTCAATCAATGAGAACAGGCCCTTAAGTTAGCTTTTGGTTGCTGAGAGAAGTGATAAGCTTGAGTCAACGGCAACAAAGTTGATACCTAGAAATTCTTTTGATATTCTATTGACTTTCTTTACCTCCAAAATAAATGCATACACAAACACAAATACACAATTTTACCTTTTTCTCGAAATGCACAAGACCCCTACTCCTAAGTCTTAACAAGTAATAATATCCACAAGAATCGAGCCCAAAATCAACCCCATGTATAAAAGATAAGGCACTTGAGACAAGCCAAGTTGTGCGTTTTTATTTTATTGAAATAATTTAGTCTAGTTAATATAATTAAATTTTAACAAAAATAATTCCAGTTAAAATTAAAATCAGAAGAAGATCAAGAATATATAGGGCGACCTTAGGTCTCGTTCACTTTACCTTATTTTTGCTCAAGTGAAATTATTTTTACTGAAATAAAATTATTTTTACTGAACTGAACTTATTTTTGCTGAACTGTTATTTTTATTGAACTAAAATTAATTTTACTAAATTGGAATTAATTTTATTGAACTGAAATTATTGTACGGATTTTCAATTATATTTCTTCTTTAAGTTTACTGATTTTAACTAAACTAAAATTATTTTTACAAAACTAAGTATTATTTTTGCTGATCTGAAATTAATTTTACTGAACTGAAATTATATTTAATGAATATTTTTTTTTTAATGTGAAGTGAAGGCCTTAGTGTCTAATAAATCAATCAAATAAAACAAAGTAAGAAAATTTTCTATATTTATTCAGAAAGTTTGAGTAATATTTGCTGTATTGCCTCTATACATAGTTCGTATATGTTTTGATACCAAGTAAAATGTACATATTTTTACTCCATAAATTAATGATTTTGAAACACAAAATTTGTACCCCATAAATTAACTATGGGAAATGATTTTGAAACACAAAATCTGATTTTGATACATTTTTACATGAGAGCATAATTTTTTATACTCTTCTCATCTAGGGGTGTGACCGTGTGACAAAATCAATAAGTGGTATGCCAAAATCAATTTCACTAACCACCATATGATTCATATGAAGCAATAAATAATCTAAATCGTACGTATACACATGAAATTGATTGACTAGACACTACACTAATAATCTGACATGCTCTATTGTTAGTTTTCCTAGCAGGCAACAAATACAAAAATATGCTTTGCTATATAATGGAGGCTCAACCGCTCAAGGCCGTCTCCTGCTTCTCAGGGAATAGATCACCATCATTAATTCATTATAATTTTTTCAAAGCTAAGGTTACTTGGGCTTTTTTCTTTTGGAATGAACTGAGAAATTTTTTTTTAAAAAAATAAATATAATAATAATAATAATAATAATAATAATAATAATAATAATAATAATAATAAAAGAGAGTAAGTTGAATTGAAGTGAACTAAAATAATAAACTGAGTTGTATTACATTAAACAAAATTAAAATGAAAATAAACTTAGAAAAACCAAACCTTACTAAATGACAAATTAAAACTAAATCATTATTGTGGTCTTGTGGATGATGGTGAGATCGAGCAAATACATCACTGATGAGAAAATCATACAAGTGATGTAGTGTGTGTGATAGACAAATTTGAATTAAATTCACAACTTTATTTGCCTTTTAAAAGTATAGGGAACCACTTTTGAAATGCTAATTAAAAAAGCAGTATATCTCATAATGAATTAATAAATTTAGATAAAAAAAAAAAGGTTGTACAAGGCACAATCGCCTTAGTTATTTCTTGTATGATCCGTTTAACTCTTCTAGTGATGTATTCTTGTTGACCATCTACGAGGATTAAGTAAATTGGTGTTTTGTTAAGGGCTCACCTAATACTCCATTTGTTCTCAAATAATCACAGTTGTTGCAAGTATTCAGAAATATCTGAAGAAGTTTTCTTCCCTTCACCAAGAAAATATAAATTAGAAGTAAATATAATGACCACTATTGGTTAAAACCAACATGTAATATTTGGGGATACTACATTTGATTATTTTTAGCAACATTTTGACTTATATACTAATTGTATACTCTATGCTTGTTTCATTAACACCAAATATCATGAAAGTCCAATTTCTTATGAAGTAGAAAAGTGTAGAAAAGTGTGTTATGTATATTTGTTTAATTTGGTTAGCAAAATAATGGGAAGAAACCGTACTTTATAGGAATACAAACTTCTCACAAACTATAGGGAGTTGTTTACTTACATCTCCTTAGATATAAGTATTTCTTAGGGAAAATTTTACTACCCGTAGGAAAGCAACCAATTTTAAACATTCTCTACATAACACTTTTGATCGGTGTGTAGCAAGGTTGAATTTGAGGTCTAAACTCACCCTGCTAAAGAAATAGATGAGAAGTAAACTTCAAGACAGTAGACAAAGTTTAAATTTGTGTGTTCGTTAGTTAAATTAAGGGTATGTTCTTATTTTACTGAAATGAGCTGAACTGAATTGAACTAAATTGTTTACTCCGTATAAGAGAAGGAAATTAGGAACTGAACTGAACTGATTGAGATTGAACTGAACTGATTGGAGCTGAACAGAAGTGAAATTAAGCTGAAAAGAACAGACTTTTTTTTTTTTTTAGTACGGAGTACAATACCATATATATAGGACTTAAATACTTGCTTTTTTTTTTTTTTTTTTTAAGGGAAAATACTTACTTGTTCTTCACTTCTCACCATGATAAAGTTGCTTATTTGGTATAAATATCAACTTACTTACTATCTCCAAAATTCAATCCGATGAAAAAAATTCATTGCGATTAAACATTAAATTAAAAGACCAGCCAAGTGCTTAAGTTAAGACCATTAAATCCCGTATTATTGATATTGGCCAATTAATATAATTAGTATGGGTGCAACTTTGAATCTGATCCTTTGTTTTCTTAATCTAATGATCTAGTCACATGATGATTTTCAGTCACATTTTTCTCCTTCATAAATTGAATTGTACTCTGTAACAAAATTTCTGGTATTTGTATATTACCTTATTCCTTTTTAGTCTCTCTTTTCCTCTCTTTGATGAACGTTAACCATATATTTTGGCTTTATTTGGTATTTTTATATTCTTTTATTTGTCTTTAGTATCTCTGTATAACATTTTTTTGGGTGTTTGTTACTTTAGGATTAATAAGGCAATACAAAATTACCACCTATAAATCAATATGCTTATATAAATGGGTATATGTAGTTGTAGTCCTAATGGCTACATATAAGCATTAAATACACTCGTGATAAAACACGCATAAGTCAGTATAATTAGTGTTCATATTTTTATGATTTTCAAAATATATTTTTATGTAGCCCTAAAGAGTAAAGACTATTTATAGCATTTTTTCCTATATATTACAATAAGGGTCTGTTCTCATACATTTATTTTCAGTTCAGTTCAGCTGAGTTCAGTCAATGAGAACAGGCCCAAAGTTCAATTAGTTCTTGACTTCTTGTTTTATTCATCCTATTTTCACTTAGGTCCCCTAAATTTATATAAAGGTTAATAGATTTGGAGAGTGAGGGATAACTTAATTAGTAGAGCTTCCCTCTGTGTTTCAGTTAGATTTTGTAAATAGAATAGGACCAGCTAATCAGGTGATTGTAAATTTGTAATGCACCATACATGTAAAAAAAAGTCACTAAATTGAATTTACTAATTGATAGATTATGTTAATAATCTATTGTAATTATCTTGTGAATATTTTCGTATATATCTTTCCTTAGTTAGCTTTAGCTTAACCTAGTAGTCTTGATGTATATATACTCAATTCACAGTAATGAGAAGGCACGGCAAATATTCTCATATTCTCTCATGGTATCACGAGTCTAGGTTTTTCAATCCGAAACCCTACTTCTCTTCCGCACATCTTCTCTAATCTTACCTTTCTTCTTCTTCTATTCGGTTCTTATCAATGGTCGATCATAAGATTCATCCTGCTACTCTTGTCCCCAACATCAAAACTTGCATACCTATTGTCCTTGATTACAGCGGTACTCAGTACAATACATGGTCTACACTATTCCAACTCCATTGCCGTACGAATTTAGTGATCGACCATATCATCTCTCCCGTTGCTAGTGACAAGCAGAAAGCCCCTGAATCTTCTTCTGACCCTGTTATGTGGCAAAGACTTGACAACATCGTTCGACAATGGATATACAATACCATTTCGACTGATCTTTTTGATTCAATTATCGATCCTAATGATAAGGCTATCGATGCTTGGAAACGTTTGCAGAATTTCTTTCTCAACAACAAGTCAGCCCGTGCTCTTCACCTTGATGCGCAATTCACAAACACCAGGCTCGATCAGTTCGAGGGTGTTAAGCCGTATTGCACTCGCCTGAAATCCCTAGCGGATAGTCTCCGAAATGTTGGTGATGCAGTCTCTGATAATCGCATGGCTTTGCAATTATTGAAGGGGCTCACGGAAGAATACAAGCCTTTCCGCACCTCCGTTCGTCACTTAAATCCGCTTCCAAGTTTTGACACTTTGCGCTCCATGCTCGAATTGGAGGAGCAGGGTAATGCGTCTGATGTTCTAGATTCCGTTGAGGAGGCTCATCTCTCACAATCATCATCATCGAATGCATTTAATTCACAACAGGGCAAGCAGAATTCTGATGCAACTCGTAGCAATTCGCAGCCCTCTCGTGGTGGTCGGAAAACTAAGGGGAAGGGCGGCAAAAAGGCCGGCGCTGGGTCCGGTGGTCGGAGCACCCAGCCGCCGCAGCAAGCAGCACAACAACCACCGCACAGTTTACGGGACAGCAGGGGTGGATGTATCCACCTCCATGGGCATACTGGAATCAAGGTTCTTGGGCTACACCACCCTGCCCATACCCTTCTCAAGGCCCAGGCCCAATGCCATGGGGTGCACGGCCTACCCAGCCTTCTCCCTCACAGAATGGTGTTCTGGGCCCAAGGCCTCAACAGGCGTATTACATGGCTAGTCCGCCTCCTTCTTCCTCGGGTTTTGTGCCAACCAACATCGAGCAAGCTATGCATACAATGTCTCTTGCCGACCCGAACTATTATATGGATATCGGAGCTACCTCTCATATGACGAACTCTCAAGGTAACTTGTCATCGTATTTACATTTGAGCAAAAATAATAATAATTCTATTATTGTTGGTGATGGTAGCAAAATTCCTATACATGGTTATGGTCACAAATCCCTAAACCAAAACACACTTCAACTCAAAAACGTCCTACACGTGCCTAAACTTGTCAAAAATCTAATTTCTGTTAGAAAATTCACTATTGATAATCATGTGTCAATTGAATTTGATCCATTTGGGTTTTCTGTGAAGGACTTGCAGACGGGGAGCAAAATACTGAGATGTAATAGTAGTGGCGATCTTTATCCCTTCTTCACCGATCGTCAAGTCATTTCAAATTCCAATCCGTCAGCTTTTGCAGTTGTTTCTCCTAGTGTGTGGCATTCCCGTTTAGGTCATCCGGGAAATGCAATTCTTAGCTCTTTGCGTAGTAGCAATCTCATAAATTGTAATAAGGATTCTAAGCACATTTGTCATTCTTGTCCTTTGGGAAAATTAATGAAATTTCCTTTTTATGATTCAATGTCTCATACTACTATGCCGTTTGATATTGTTCACAGTGATTTATGGAAATCTCCAATTGTTAGCTCTCTTGGTCACAAATATTATGTTCTTTTTCTTGATAATTACACGAATTTTCTATGGACTTTTCCTATCTCTTCCAAGTCTCAAGTCTATGACTTATTTATTCGTGTTCGAACATATATTAAGACTCAATTTGAGAGGGAGATTAAAGCTTTCCAATGTGATAATGGAACGGGATTTACCAAAACTCCATTTCAAAAATTTTGTGAACAAAATGGCATGACTTTTCGCTTCTCTTGTCCATTTACTTCACCTCAAAATGGCAAGGCCGAAAGAAAGATAAAAACGATCAATAACATTGTTCGCACTCTTCTCTGTCATGCTTCCATGCCACCTTCTTTTTGGCATCATGCTCTTGAAATGGCTACCTATCTCCACAACATCTTACCGACCAAAATTCTAGACTATAATTCGCCTACTCAAATTCTCTATCAAAAACTTCCCGATTACTCTCATCTTAGGGTGTTTGGTTGTTTATGTTATCCCCTCTTTCCATCCTCTAAAATTCACAAACTTCAAGCTCGTAGTAGTCCATCTGTTTTTATAGGATATCCATCTAATCATCGAGGGTATAAATGTTTTGATATGTCGAGTCGGAAAATTATCATAGCTAGACATGTTTGGTTTGATGAGTCGGTCTTCCCATTTTCAAAAATTCATACTCCCGAACCTCATACTTATGATTTTTTGGATAGTGGATCGAGCACCCTTGACAACCCCCTTTTGCGTCAAGCCCTCACTCAACCCGAGCAGCCCCCACACCCCGTCCCTACTGCTGCCACACAGCAGATTCCACGGACAAGGCCCCTGCTGCCATACAGCAGACTCCACAGGCAGGCTGCGGTGTGGGAGCACAGCCCGCAACCCTCCTGCGGAGCTCTCTGCCCAGCCCCACACATCACCTCCCTTCTCCTCGCTGCCCATCTCCTGTGCATGACTCGTCCCCCACTACTCAGCAGCGTGGTCCTAGACCACCTCCTGCTAGCCCCGCCGGGTCAAACGCGGGCAGAGGTGTGGCCGAGCACATGTACGGCGAGACAGAGCAACCTCCATCTCCTACTCTCACTCTTCCTCCCTCTCCACCTCTCTCTTTCCATCAACCTCATTCCATGACAACTCGTAGCAAACACGGGATTGTCAAGCCAAACCCAAAGTACTCCAATCAAGCACTTCACACTTCTACCTCCATATCTCCTATTCCCCAAAACCCGGTCCATGCCCTTCGTGACCATAATTGGAAATTTGCTATGCAGGAAGAATATAATGCTCTTATTGAAAACGGTACTTGGAAATTGGTTCCCCGACCGAATAGTGTGGATATTATTCGCTCTTTGTGGATTTTTCGGCACAAAACGAATTCTGATGGCTCTTTTGAGAGACATAAATCTCGTTTGGTTGGTGATGGTAAAACTCAAAGAGAGGGTATTGATTGTGATGAAACTTTTAGCCTGGTTGTCAAACCGGCTACTATTCGGGTGGTTCTTAGTATTGCTTTATCTAAGTCTTGGCCTATACATCAACTAGATGTGAAGAATGCATTCTTACATGGTAAATTGAATGAGACTGTTTACATGTATCAACCTCTGGGGTTCAAAGATCCAGATCGTCCTAACCATGTGTGTCTTCTCGAAAAGTCCCTATATGGCTTGAAACAGGCACCCCGGGCTTGGTATCAGCGATTTGCAGATTTTGTGGCTACTATTGGTTTTGTTCACAGTACATCGGATAATTCTTTGTTCATTCTTCGCCATGGTAACTCTACTGCTTACATTCTTCTATATGTTGATGATATTGTTCTTACAGCTTCTTCAGAGTCTCTGTGCCATCATGTTATCTCTCAACTTAGCTCTGAATTTGCAATGAAAGACTTGGGCAATTTAAGCTATTTTTTGGGTATTGCTGTATCCCGGAGTAAGGATAGTTTATTTCTATCTCAACAGAAATATACTAAGGAAATTATTGCAAAAGCAGGCATGACAACTTGCAAACCGACTACTACTCCGGTAGACTTAAGTGCCGCTTCGGGTGCTCTGTATGATGATCTAACTGCTTATCGTCGTCTTTGTGGTGCATTGCAATATTTGACTTTCACCCGCCCAGACATTTCCTATGCGGTGCAATAGGTTTGTCTATTTATGCACGCACCCCGTGTAGAGCACATGAATGCGTTGAAACGCATTATTCGTTATCTTCAAGGTACGTCAGATTATGGTTTGCATCTTCACAAGTCATCCGTTTCTTCTTTACTCTCATACACGGATGCAGACTGGGGCAGGTGTCCAGACACCCGACGCTCTACTTCCGGGTATGGCGTCTACCTTGGTGATAATTTGATTTCTTGGTCCGCAAAAAGACAGCCCACTTTGTCTAAGTCTAGTGTTGAAGCTGAGTACAGAGGGGTTGCAAATGTTGTTTCCGAATCTTGTTGGATTCGTAATCTGTTGCTTGAACTTTATTGTCCTATTTCTAAAGCAACATTGGTTTATTGCGACAATGTTAGTGCTATTTACCTCTCCAGTAATCCAGTTCAACATCAGCGCACTAACACATATTGAGATGGACATACACTTTGTTCGTGAAAAGGTTCAGAAGGGCGAAGTTCGTGTCCTACATGTCCCATCCCGATATCAGATCGCAGACATCTTTACTAAGGGCCTCCCTAAGGTTTTATTTGATGATTTTCGGGACAGTCTCAACGTTCGTAAACCTCCCGTTTTGACTGCGGGGGTGTGATAGATTATGTTAATAATCTATTGTAATTATCTTGTGAATATTTTCGTATATATCTTTCCTTGGTTAGCTTTAGCTTAACCTAGTAGTCTTGATGTATATATACTCAATTCACAGTAATGAGAAGGCACGGCAAATATTCTCATATTCTCTCACTAATAGCTTTAAGTCTAAAATATAAATAGTTTAATAGTGATATTGTTTACTATATACACGAGTACAAACTATTCATTCAACACATCAAAACATACCATTCAAACACTAATCCATTTTTCACATTTAAGTTTCAATTGATAATACTTATGTTATTATTTGATAAAAATTGTTAATTATTCCCTCCGTTTCACAATGATTTTCTTGTTTAAATGATTACGGGCGTGTTCTAATTGACTGAAGTGAGTTGTACTGAACTAAACTAATTAGAACTAAACTGAACTGAACTAAACTTATTACAGTTGAACTGAATTGAACTAAACTAATTAAAGCTGAACTGAACTGAACTTATTAGAGTTGAACTGAACTGAACTGAACTGAATATTTTATAAGAGAAGAAAATTAGAAGCTGAACTGAACTGAACTTATTAAAGCTGAACTGAAATGAAAATAATCGTACGAGAACAGATCTGTAGTCACATTTAAATGAAAGTATCTTTCTACCAATAATATCTTCACATTTTTTTTGATAGATATTATAGAAAGTATGAATCTATATTTAATACTTCGTATTATAACTACATATTCACACAGTTCATGCTTGAATTTTCAAAATTAAAACACATGTATGGCATTTCTATTAGTCTATCACCAATTAATACATAATTTACTCTATCATACGAGTATAATACTTAGATTATTCGAACTTCTTAATATTGTTCTATAAATATAAATATTTGTATTACAATAGGAGTACTTTTTTTTTTTTTGAAGAAAGACATACGATTACTTTTTAATGTTTTGAAGGACATATTACTATATTAGCATAACCTTAATTAAGAATTACATTTAATTAACATTCCATTTGTATTCAACTAACTTGACCAAAAATTGAAAAAAACCATGCATGTATCATAATTACTCCCTAATTATGAACAAATGACTAGTTATGAAGAAAGAACAAATTATTCTTTTTCACATTTGAGTCAAAAGTAACAAGTATAGTATTGATCGATTTGTCATTCATTCATTTCAATGAACTTCTATTGATTTTGAAAACTCGAAAAGTCTTTCTTCTTTTACTCTTTTGAAGTAAGAGAATCTAATCCTACTCATCACACTTTACTTCTCTCCTTTTACCTCTTTTTTTCACCAAATTACGCAATTTCTACTCCTAGTTTCAAACATTAAAATTACAATTTTATTTATTTTTGTTTAAAATGAAAGGATTATAACTGTCATCTTTGAAGAATTTAATCTTTCCTCTCGAGTCAATCCAAAAGGCTTTCAACTCCCAACTTTTTATTTTTTTTAAAATTATATATAAAAATAAATAAAATAAAAACAAAATTAGTGTGTATGTTTGCAAAATGCAATAACTCTTCACACCCCCTATTTATTCCTGCAACAACCTCTTCCACTTCATTAGAATAATCCCACCCCTCAATCAATAACCTCTTCCTTCTGCAACCAAAACCAAACTTAGGAGAGAGAAAATTAATATACTTACAAACACCAAAATATAGATCCAAATATATCAACTAAAAAGGTACATATTTTCTTCAATATTTTCTTTTTTTTTTTTGAAAAAAAAAATAAAAATGATGGGGTTCCTCTTCTCTTCCTATAACATTTTTTTTAATATATAGTTTGATTAATCTTGTATTATATTTGCTTAATTATTAATCAATTTACAGGCGGTTCTTTGTCTAATTAATTTGTTGATGTATAATTGAAGGTACATATATACAAGCAGTACTATATAAAGGGTTGTTAAAAACCTAGCAACTACTTCAAGTGCAACTTCATCAACAACAACTATTTCAAGTTCTTTGTTGCTTTCTTTTATAATTTTCTTACAAAAAAAAAAAAATCATCATAAAAAATGGCGTCGTCGAATCGACACTGGCCGAGCATGTTCAAGTCCAAGCCGTGTAATAATCAACCATGGTCACAACAACATGACTCCAATCATCACCAATCGTCTCTTCTCTCCAATTCATGTGGCCGTTCATCTTCGAGTAATTCCCCTTTCTCTTCCGGTATTATATTTTCTCCGTCTGTTTGAAATTAATAGTCACGTTGATAGTTTAATTTAATATGAATACGCGACAATTAAATTTGAACAATAGAACTATTCATCATAACAAAAAAAAATATATGTTGATTATATTTATCATTTCTCTAGGGTTTTATATGTGTAATTTTTTTTTTTAATGAATTTTTATTTATTGATATAGGTTGTGAAGAGAGGAGTCCGGAGCCAAAGCCGAGGTGGAACCCGAAACCGGAACAAATTCGGATCCTAGAGGCGATATTCAACTCGGGTATGGTTAACCCGCCACGAGACGAGATTCGGAGGATCCGAGCACAACTCCAAGAGTATGGTCAAGTAGGTGACGCCAACGTGTTCTATTGGTTCCAAAACCGTAAGTCCCGAAGTAAGCATAAGCAACGCACACTCCAAGCTAAAACCACTGCCGCCACCGCTGCCGCAGCCACCAACAATAATGTCATTACTAATATCCATCACCACCACAGCCCGCCGCAACCAATGCCAGCCTCCTCCTCCTCCTCCTCATCCGATAAGGCGTCACCTCGTAAGGTGCCGCCTTCTAGGTCAGGAGGAGGCTCATCATCTTATGGTGGTAATAGTAGTAGTAACAATAGCATTAACAACAACAACAATAATAGTAGCAATACTAATAATGTTGTTGTTGATCAATTTGGAAATTCTCCTACTAGTGTTAACCAATGTAACCCTTATTTCCACCAACTTATTCCTCCTACTACTACTAATATTACTACTCATGAATTTGTCCCTCAAGACCCTTTGTTCTTTCCCTTGCACCAAAGTGGTGGTGGTAATAGTTTTAGTCAAGGGTTATGCTTTGGACCTACTCACCACCACGACGATGCATCGGCTACAATCAATGTCCCGGCTAGCTCCGATCAAGCCGTAGGCGGGTTCTCGTCTCTCTTGCTAGGTGATATGTTTGGTGGTGTTCATTCTAAGAGAGATCATGAAGTTGAGAAGCTTAAGTTTCAACAAGAGTTGAGTTTCTTGGTCACTAATCCTCCAAATACTTCTACTTGTGCTGTTACTTCCTCTTCTCCTGTTGTTCCTACCGCGATTTCGGGTAGTCTTGGTCAATTGCTAGGTAACGCTTAAATTTTTTTTAGATGCATTTTTTTCATGAATGTTGCTTTACTATACTTTTTTTTTTTCACATGATATTTGCTTAATTAGTTGAAATTAACAAAACTTGCACATTATTTGAATGCTTGACCTTAATTGTAGTTTGTAACGATTATAGAGTACTAATCACTTAATTAATGTGTTTCCTTTATTGTTTTGTATTTGGTCACATGATATGTGTCACTAATAATACTAATGTAGTGTTTTAATTTGTTTTATATTTGAAATTAAGATCGCTATGAAATATTATTAGTTGATTTTGAATATCCATGCAATAACTAATAATTTCTCTTTTTGCATAAAAAGAATCAACATTACTTTTACTTGTATAAAAAGAACATATAACGTCTTAATTCGTGTGTATAATTTCAGAAGACGGTTATAAAAGAACAAAGAGAGTAATTAATCTAACTAGAAACTAGGTAGGATAGAGTAATTTACATTGACCATAAAACTATTGACCCTATTATTAGAAAGATTTGACAGGTAAATGAAAAGCTAGGAAATTTATTAGTTAGACTTATCATTTCATAATTATATGTATCCAATAAATTTGGGTAGACAACTATAAGAATATTGAATGTGATACGACATGATTGATGTAATGTAACATAACATATAAGTTGAACTGAAAATTATGTAACACACCTATAAAAACTAAGGACAAATTTGTCATAGTAACTTCAAATAGGGGCTAAATTTGTCTTTTCCCAACAGAAAATCAGCAGACTGAACACCCTCTTCCTAACTCCGGACGTGTGCATGGCCAGTTTTTATGATTGACTGTTTTTAATTGATTTGTTTGCTTAATTTTTTCAATGGAAAATTGTTTGTGTGTTTGTTGGTGTAGGTGAGTCTGGTGGACTTTCAGGGAAATCAACGGTGTTTATTAACGGGATGGAATTTGAGCTTCCGGTCGGACCGTTTAATGTTAAGGAGGAGTTTGGGGAGGATGCTGTGCTGGTTCATTCTGGTTCCGGACACCCGGTTATGACTAATGAGTGGGGTGTTACGGTTCATCCACTTCAACATGGTGCGTCTTACTACCTTGTTGGTAGTGTTACCGCCTCTCCGTTGCTCCATAAGCTCGATTCCACCCCGGATCTTCTTGCTCCGGGGTTTCCTTACCAGGTATTAATGAAACCATAATGTTATGTGTTTAAACTTGCATTGTTAGTTATTCTTAACTTTTTTTTTATAAGTGTTAATATGAAAAGTGAAGTGACAACTTTTTTTACACGTCTTAAATTCATAAGGAGTAGGTTTACTTATGATCTAAGGGATTATGTATGATGAAAACTATGGAACACATATCATTCAATTCATTTTTTAACCATATGGACAAAATAAATGCGGTTTATGAAACGTCTTAAATTAGTAAGGAGTTTTCTTATAATGGAAGGGTATATATCTAGTGATGAAAACAATGGAACACATAACGATCACCACATTTTTTACCATGTGGAAAAATTTAATGCTGTTTATAACACGTCTTAATTTGGTAAAAGTTTATTTATAATCAAAGGGATACTCTATTGTTTTAAACATTGGAACAAATCGATCGTTCAATTCTTTTTCCCATTTGGGAAGGTTATATGTTGTTTATATTTAGATAATCATAATTTCTCCAATGTTATCGAAGCAAAGTAATTTTGATTTTCATGTTTTTAACTATAATAATCACTGTTTGTTTTTAAGGCAAAAGTAACTAAATTTAAAATGCTTTAATTTGCTTGAAAGATAAACTATAGGAACATCTTAACTAGTTAACTTCTTATGGTATAAAAGACTAATCATTATTTATTTTTTATAAAGAGAAAAAGAACAATTTTGATTAGCAATAAATTTATTCAATGATTTAGGCAAAAAAAACTTACATCAAAGTTTCAAAATTCTTTGGTACGTTGAATGAATAAACAGTGCATGTAAACTTGAAGTCAAATTTGTCAGGTTTTGATTGCTTTCTATTTTTGTATACATTATGTTATTTCATCCCATAGTTTCCAGCTTGCAATTCAATCATATATTTGGTATATTTATTACGGAGTAGTTTTGATTAAGTAATCAATATTTAATTTACGCTTATTATTGTTGCCATCTTTATTTGCAGTGGAATACAATGAATTGGACATAGCTAGCTAGCTAAGTACTCCGTTGCTATGATGCGCCATTTATTTGAGAACAATGTTTTTCTTCTCATCTTGTGCAGATCTAGAGGAGCTTTTCGACACCGGGTGACGAATGAGGATCAATACTAGAAAGATGGAAAGAACTTCACCCCCCTTCTGAACTAGTATTATTAGACTATTATAGATTTAATTTAGTTTTACAAGTTTCTTATTATAGCTAGTTTATGTAATTTGAGATAATTATGTATGGTTCAATGAACTTTTTTCCCCTTCTTGTGAGCTAGACAGCTAGTACATATAATCTTGGTTAATAAAGTGATTACTACACTTTCTTGCTCTAAATTGAGATTGACAAGTTGATTACTTATACGTTTTTACTTTGGTTCCTATTTAATTTTACGTTATTAGTTGAAACAACATTACAAATTAACAAGTAGCAAATGTTCAGATATTGTTTTGTTTAGATTTAACAGTCACGTCACAAATTAAAATTACACTATCAATACGACAACAAATGTTGAGATGGAGTGTGTTATGTGATGAACTCATGAGTGATGTGTGTGAAACGTCAAACATTCAATTCCAACAGACTTGGGTGATATCACTATCTTGATGCATGCCAGTATTTTAGGGCAACTTAGACGTTTCCTTGCTTTTTTGGTACGTTTTCACTTCTTTTTGTGGGGAGGGTTGTTTTATGTTTGGGCATTTATTTTTATTTATTTTTTTTTTCTTTTTTACACTAATTAGCTTAGGTCATCTATATTGTTGTGGACTTGTGGTGTAGAGAAAAGGGTGGACATCCTATCACCGGTCTACTTCCTATCCATCCCATATTTTCGCATAAATCTTACTCTTTGGAAGTTAATTAATTATTTAAATAATTTCAATAGAATAAATTATCTAGTTTACCTCATTGCTTAGCAAAAACTTTGTTTAGAATTGGCTCATTGCTTAGCAAAAACTTTGTTTAGAATTGGCCAATAAAAGTTTAAACTTGAAAGTTACAATAAGTTTTGTTATTAGAAGATATATTTTGTATTTAATTCTATTTAATTGTATAATTCTATTTAATTCTATTTTGTTGTAAACAATTGAATGTTGTGCTCATTTACTTGTACATAATATATATTATTGTGGACGATAGTTGTTGTGTAAGATCACATTTATCTATCAAGTAGCTAGTGTAAAGATGGTATGATGGACTTATAGGAATAGATTCGCACTCTCCATTTTCCAATGTATTGGGGATACCTAATATAGTGATTGCCGATTGACTTTATACATCTCTTATATGGACTAAATTTCCTTCTCTATTCCTTTGGACTTAGAACTTGATTGAAATTTCCCTCTTTTTTTTTTTGTTGCGACAGTTTGACTTTTACATTATTCATGTCTTTCATTTGGCTAGCTTTGATAATTTATAGCTATGAAAAAATATAGTTATGTGGTATCTTATTAGATTCGTCTCGATTTATACTAATTTAATATCAAATGTTAATAATTTTTACATATTGGTAATTAAAGATATTAACGATTGATATCATGCATCGAAAAGCTTGAAAAGAGGAGTGTTGCAGCTATAAGGAAACATAGGAAATATAAAAGATAAATTAATATAAACTTAAAAGTTTGGGAGGGGGATGGTGAGTTTGGCCTATCTTCATTTTAATTACCAAATCTGTGATATTTGTTATTGCTGACATAATTAATTTGTAGAAGAATGTAAATTGATGTTGTTCTTGGGTTTAAATCTAGCTAACTTATATCGAATTATTATTAGTAGTTGTTAGTACGACTAAATCCAACTAATAACCATACAAAGGTTATATGTTCAAATTAAAGTCTATTTTGAAGTCATTTTCACAAAAATATACCTCGAACAGTTATTTGAGAAATGAAATGCCAATAAACTTTTGGAGTATTTCTTGAATGTAAAGTCAATCAAATTACTACTCAGGTTATAAAACAAACTTGTAAGTATTGTAGTTAACTTGTAAGTATTGTAGTTCACTATTGAAACACATGGTGTGTCAACTCAGGTTATAGCACTTATAAGTGGTATTGCTTATCGATTGGAGATGCCCTAATAGCTAATTAATCATCATTATTATACTGATAGTTTTTGCTTGACATATTCTAAAGATCTCATAAATTGTATTTTATTTATTTATAGTATAGTACCAACTACGAAGTATAAGGTTAGTTATAGTTGAAGTTTGGAATAAGTGGTTGTGTATATAAATATATTTAGGATTGTATTATTTAATTTGGGTGTTATGTTTAGTATTTGAAATCTTTTTGAAAGAGAAACTAAAAATGACTGTCAAAACATAAAAACAAAAAGGAATGGAAGAATTACGTACGTAGCATATTTTTGCCACAGCTTGGTAAACTTTTTAAATATAGCAAGTAATTAAAACTCAATATTGTTGGGAGAAAATTCTATAAACCTACAAATTAGGAAAAGATTATTAAATGATCAATTATAGAATACAAAATATGACCTCACTTATACATAATAAGAAAATAAGTTGAAAAGGCAAAATATGCATAGTCAAAGATATCAAACAGAATCATAGCTCATCAATCAAGGATTTGATTGGTCCAATCAAGAAATCAACAAATAATTAAAGATCTTATGCAATCAATCAAGAGTATAGAATGAATCAATCAAAGCTAAACAGAAAAACGAATCACGGTGATTGGCGAAATATTATTCGCGCGGTGGTCTTAACTAAGTACGGACAGTACAAACTTAACTGCACCATTCTGAGTAGTCGACCACCTTTTTGAGCCTTTCTAAGAAATGAAGTTAGCTTGCCTTCAAACCTCAGATCATTTGATGACGTGTAATGAATGTTTGGGCAACAAGCAGAATAACGTCCCATAAATGAAGAAGCGAATTAAGGAAATATCAATCAACTAAGGGTCAGTTCTGATTTGCTAAACTGAGCTGAACTGAACTAAAATGAACTGAGCTGAACTGAATTGTTTAAGAGAGAAGAAAATTAGAAACTGAACTGAACTAAAATTAAGCTAAAGAGAACAGGTAAGTCAATATTTTCTAACAGATAAAAGGCCAATTAGTATTGTCAAAAACTCAAAACAACAAAGATTAATTACGCCTTTATAAGATTTTACAGGTTATTATAAATAGGTTGCTCTTTGTAATAGAATTCATTCATAAATGTGTTGTCAAAAAAAAAAAAGAATTCATTCATACATGGTCTAATACAATTTACAACACTTTTATGTTAAAATATCTCATATAGTTATGCCTTGCTCAAAAATATTCCGGCCTTACTAAAAAATGTCTCTTCTACGTTGGTCTTCATTCTTTGATTTATAATTATTATTATAGTTCTATTATTTATCGCTTTTAACTTGTTCATTTTGTAGATTGTGTTTATTTTCTTTTAACAGATGTGATTACTAAAACCCCGTAAAACCTTTAACAAATTCCTAGCAAACTTTTTCTAAGATTTGTCCCAAAAAAGTATTATAAATGTGGTTAAAGCTTATCCTAAACATCTTAGCTTCATGTACATGATTTGAATATATCATCTCCATATGAGATATGACCATATTATGCGATTATAAGGGGGGGGGGGAGTTTGGTTGACAAAGTAAAATGGGGGAAATGAAAATTCAAGGGATTTTATAATTTGGAGTGTTGTTTGGTTGACATAAAAAAAATAAAAATGGAAAAAATTGAAATACATGGGAATTTCCACTTCCTACAAAATTTAGAAAGTTAATTACCTATTCCTCTTGGTGATTCAAAGTTCACGAGAATTCCAACTTTCCATTGCACAACCAAACAATTTAAAAAAATTCGAGAGTACTCTCATTCATGGGCAAAAAAATGCCCATGAGGAGAATTTAATGGTAAAAATGCTAAAAATGTTATCCCACTCATGAGCAAAAAAAAATATGCCCATGAGGAGATTATCAAATGCCCATAGGAATGACAAAAATAAATTGCTACAGTACCTATGGGTCCATGAGTGTTTGTGAGAGAAAATATAGGAGAGATGGTGGTGTGGTTTTTTTTTTTTTTTTGTTTAGCCCATGAGTGTGGGAAGAGTTCTTAAATAAAATACCCATAAGAAAAAATGGGAAAGAGGAGTGAGAAAGTGATTAGAGAGAGACTGACATTTTTATTTTTTGCCCATGAGTGAGAGTGGTCTAAGAATTTTATTTGGGTATAATTTCCCATAAAATACAACTTCCTATAGGAATTTATTTCCGGTGTCAACCAAAACGAGGCCTAAATTTGAATATGCTTATTCTTGGTGGAAAGAATAGTGGTACGAGAGGAGTATTGATTGAGGGGACGTAGTGGTGGAGGCATGAACATAAATGATGTTTGTGAAACGTGACGGTTCATGCAAAACAGTAACTAAACGTGACAAAGAGTGAAGCAATTTGGTTTTAATATTTTGACTTAATAACTCTTTGCAGTGCTATCTCATTTCGATAGATCTCCCATCACTCAACACCCTACCCATCTATCTGTCTCCCTAAGCTTAGCTTCTAATTTAACTTCCATCAATCATACCTTTATTTTTCTACTTCTCTTTTTTGAACCCGCTATTTGTATAGATGACTATTGTTGACTCACTTGGTTGTGTCGAGTTTGCGTGCCTTGAATTTACTAGGTTAACTTGGTCATAGCCGAACTCATACTTAGTATGTGTCGTCTCAACCACACGGCATTATGTTGTGTTGCATTGTACTTATGTGCCTAAATTTGATTAACTAATTTTTAATGTACTTTGTTGTCTTGTATAATTCTGGCCGTGAGCTATTAAAATAAGCCCAAGATAAAAAAAAAAAAAAAATGTTATGATATACGGTACATATTGTTTTCTTTTGCTGTACAATTTATTTCCGTATTGTGTTATGTTATGCTATGCTATGGGCCAGTATGGCCCAATGTCACCTTTAGCTATTTGTATTCATCCTTGTTAGGCCTTTGATTCTGTTCTTTTGAGTTGTTCAATCTGCTCTGGTTTGCTGACTCAATTCGCTCTGCTTGGCTTACCCAAAAACTCAAAAGAACTAGGCCTTATTCGGACTGAGTTCATATGACTCAAGTATTTCATATTTATGTTTAATAAAAAATGAAGCGTTAAGTGTCCAAACCAATGATTTGAGTTAGATGAAGAGATCCGATAAACACGGGTACATATATATTCGAGATACTAGTGCTATTACAATAAATGAAAAGAGTTTGATAGACTTAGGTTTAACTTGGACCGTTTGGTAGCTATAAATGCAATCTAAAAAGACCAGAGACATATACTGTTGTTAGAAGTAAGCACGTAAAACATACACTGCATCACTCAACCACAGATCGAATATAACATCTAATATCTAACATCTAATCAAAATAGCTATCGATGGATCTCTAGTCATATCAAATGGAACAAGAAGCTGACAAAATGGAGGGATATTAGTTGCTTTGGTCGAAATTTTTTTAACCAAACTGGAGTTGAAAATAGCTGCAGATGTTACACTATTTCTCAAAGATTTACCGATTTTGCTCAGTCTCTTGTAAACTTCTCATTCGTGTGTATTATGCATCGAAGCTCATCAGAACTTGGGTACTAGTATACTGTACTAGTACATATATAATGTATTGAGAGACATATCAATATTATTTTAGTATACCAGACGTTAGAGTATTAAAGTTGTTGAGCCCAGGAACAATCAACATGTGAGCATTCTCTTGTCCCACAATAAAACACTAAAGGGGGAGTGTAGTGGTAATGGAATTCCACATTGAAAGAAGAGTTACCACCATAATATAAGGTTAACGGGCTACTCCCCTCATTACCATATGGTTTTGAGGTGGAATCTCCTTGGTTTTGTAAAGTGGTAGACTTGCACTCTCCCGATGCGGCCCAGACCCGTCTTTAACAAAAGTAAAAATAAATGTGTAAGTTATCCAATTAGGCAATTACCCATAGCTGCAAAGGTGTCAAATCTTATTACAAATAACGACCAGACACAATTTTTATCCGAAATCGATTTAAAATTTAATTTGCAACACTAATAATTTAGCATCAGAATAAACCTAATCTGACTAGATCTGACCCGATCAAATTGACATCTATATATGTTGCATATGCGTAATTTAAAACTAAGAAAAAATTGCTACACCAAGGGCCTGTTCCGGTTGACTGAGCTGAACTGAACTGAACTTATTAATTAGTGATTTTTAACTACGGATTAGTGATCTTTGATTATTTATTGATTATTTATTACTATACATATGTGTATATACAAATGTACATATTATTATTATTATTAATTATTGATGATGATTATTATTATTATTATTATTTATTGATTATTATTATTATTATTATTATTATTATTATTATTATTATTATTATTGTTATTATTATTATTATTATTATTATTTTTATTATTTATTGATGATTATTATTATTATTTATTGATTATTATTATTAGTATTATTATTTCAATTATTATTATTATTATTATTATTATTATTATTATTATTATTATTTATGATTATTATTATTATTACTATTATTATTATTATTATTTATTACTTATTTATTATTATTATTATTATTATTATTGTTGTTGTTGTTGTTGTTGTTGTTGTTGTTGTTGTTGTTGTTGTTGTTGTTGTTGTTGTTGTTGTTGTTGTTGTTGTTGTTGTTGTTGTTGTTGTTGTTGTTGATATTATTATTATTATTATTATTGTTGCTGTTGTTGTTGTCGTCGTTGTATTAAGAGCTTAAAAGAATGAAATTTGGCTTTATATCATTAGCAATATCATTAGACGTAAATTAAAAGCTGAACTGAACTGAACTGAACTGAACTGAATTTCAACGGAAGAGAACAGGCCCCAAGTCACACCCTTAAGTGTTACGAAGTACTACCTCCGTTTCTTTTTAGTTGACACATATTCTTTTTTAGGAAGTTTTTTAGTTGATACATTTTCTTTTAGGGTAGATTTTTTACCTTCCATTTACAAGCTGCTCTACTTGCTTTTTCATTCTCTCTCCTCTCCTTAATATATGTGCCTTAATCAAACACGTCAACTAAATAGAGACGGAGGAAGTATAAGGTATCGACGGTAGTATTCAATATCATACCTAGATTAAGTTCTTAAATCACGCCGCTAGTTTCTTACAATTACATATTTTTTTAAATTTTTTTTGCATGTTTTTATTAATTACAGGCCATGCATATTTCTAGTTTAATAACTTATTCGTCTTTCAATAATAGCATCAAGTTTACTTGTTCCTCAAAAGTGTGAAAATACATTATTTTGATGATTAATATATTTACTCTTTATTGTAAGAAAAAAAAAAACCGCACAACCCCAAAAAGGCTACCCCCTCCTCGAAAATGCCACCCTCACCCCAAAAACCCGACCCTGAAAACGCAGTCCCTCCCGAAGATGCCACCCCCACCCCGAAAACCTCATCCCTGAAGTAGAGCAAAGTCGCTCATGATGGGGGCGTGTGTCAGACGGAGAGCTGGGAAAGGGGTGGATATTCTGACGATGCGACGCAGGGGTAGGGAAGGGGTTGGTCGGCACTACTATAAAAAAACCCCTAATAAGTCAGACTTTTAGAGTCACCTGTACATACGGTGCGACTTATAAACCTATCGAGTCGCCTCATACTTTTTAGGTGACTTGTTAAGTTGGGGTTAAAATCAACAAAGCACCTAACGAGTCGCCTAATATCTATGAGGCGACTTGATAGGCTACCAAGTCGCCCCATTTGTGCATGCGACTCTATAACCCAACTTATTTGGTGGTTTAAATTAAGTGTTTTCCGATGGATTTTCATGTCCGTCGGAACCGTTCCGTCGGAATTAGACCTTTTTCTTGTAGTGACGTAAGGTGCGACTCAAAAACCTGTCGAGTCGCCTTATACATAGTAGGAGACTTAATAGGTGAGTTTTGATAGCTATAACTCTCACCTAATGAGTCGCTTAATATGTATAAGGCGACTTAATAGTTTAATGAGTCACACCTTATATACAGGTGACTTTGAAAATCTATTTTAAGCCACCGAATAAGTCAGATTATAGAGTCATATGCATATATGATGCAACTTGTAAACCTACCAACTCACCTAATGTATATTAGGTGAATCGTTAGGTGTTTTGTTGATTTTAACTCCAACTTAGCAAGTCGCCTAATTAGTATGAGGCGATATGTTTACAAGTCACACCTTATATACATGCGACTCAAAAAGTGCGACTTGTTAAGTGCTTTATTATATGACCACTACCTAATAAGTTGCCTAATACGTAAGACACGACTCGATAGGTTGATTCTTACAATATATTAAAAATAGTTACAATATCGTATCTACATATAATGTAACATTGGCACAATGGCAAGAACTTCAACCTTCCAAGAAAAGAACCAGAGATTAAGCATGCTAATAAGTAGAATCGGCACCCAGCTTCACCATTCTCCAAGGCGACCCACCCCTTCCTTTCCCCCTTACCCTACGCCCACGGCCATTGCCACTGCCCGAGCTCTAGAGCTCCCTGCAAAAGCACCAAGCAGCTTTTAAATATACCATCGCAGCAGCCACGCACAAGCACACTAAGTATCATCATTGCAGCTTAGCAACCCTTACACCAGCATCTGCGGATAGCATTGTAGCTCAAGGAATTGGGTCGTGGTGGTGAAAGAAGGGGATGGGGTTGAAAGGGCTAGGGTTTCGTTGGGACGTTTGGTGGTCGCGCGGTGGGTAAAGGGGAAGGTCGGGGTAAGGGGAAAATGGAGGGGAAAGGTCAGCTAGGCTCCGGAGACCGCCGGCGTTGCCGATCGTTGGCAGGGGTGGCGGCAGGGAAGGTGGTATGGCTGGTGGGGGGAGGGGTTTTATGTGATAAAATTGGAGGGAAAAGGGGTGTAATTAGAAGAAAAGAGGAGCACGTGCTAGTCACGTGGGAGTCAACGCCTGAATCCGGTGGTCAATGGCCTGAAAGTGGGGGTTGGTCTTCCTTTACAAAAAAAAAAAAAAAAAAAAAAAAAAAAATTAAGTGGTCTGACTTTGCCAAAAAAAATTTATAAGGTTGTCCCAAACAAAAATTGCTTTATAAAAGGTTGTCCTTGACAAATTTTCCTAGAAAAAAATATTAATTTTTTTATGTGTCGCCTCTTTCAACACAAGCGACACCATAGATTAACCTATTGAGTCGCCTCTTTAACCACAAGTGACACAATAGCTTAACCTATAGAGTTGCCTAACAACTAATAGGCGACTTATATAAAAGCTATCGAGTCTCCTCCGAGGTGACTCCTAAAGTTGGAAGCTATCGTGTCGGTGGCTATAGAGTCGCCTTTGAGGCGACTCGTTAGGTCATATACAGGTGACTCGATAGGGGTTTTTTGTAATAGTGCGAGCATGGGGCAAGCTCCAAAATAGGGAAGGGGCCGGTATAAGTTGGGTAAGAGTGAAGAGAAAGGGAAAGTTTTTTTTTTTAATAATTAATTTATTGATTTTTTGACGATTACAACCAACAATTGTTGCTGTTTTAGCCATTACCACATATAATTTTTTTTTATTTTTGAATTTTACCTGATACTATTTTTTTAAATATCAAAACAATATAATGGAATGAGAAATTGAGTAAGAAATAAAAAAAAAAAAAAGGAGGAAAAAAGAGTGGGAGGTTAGTTAGTAGGCCCCACATAATGTAACATTTGAATTGAGAGCCAAGTAGGTGAGAAATTTCGTTGTTTTAAAAAATATAGTAGGTAGTAAAATTCAAAAAAAAAAAATAATAAATAACAAAAAAAAAAATTATAGGTGATTATTGCTAAAATAGCAACAATTGTAGGTGATAATCATCAAAATTTCTTTAATTTTTGTTTAATTATTTTTGTTTTTTAAATTAGTTTTAAAAAGGACTAATAAAAAAATGTGACGTGTTGCAAGTCGCCTTTTAAAGCCGGTTACCAAGTTAGCAAATTAGTGAAGGGACCATTCTAAGCAGATGGGGGGCCAAAGGTTGAAATGTTTCCAAATTACTCAAAAGTGGGATTGTTTTGAACAGGAGAGGCAAATTTGAGATTATTCTTTTTAATGTTCCTTTTTAAAGTAATAGAGTAATATAAATGTGGTGAAAATCTATATAAAAATGAATAAATAAATAAATAATTTTTTTAATTTTTTTTTAAAAAAACAATCTGATGCATCATAAGTAAATAGATTAATAATGCTAAATTTACGCTATTGATCTGATCATGAATCCATGCTAATGCAATTTCAAATATTTTTTTATTTGTTTACATTATTGTGAAGCATTTATTGAGAGGAGGCGAGGAGCTATTAATGGTTATAAGCGATTTAGCGTACCTAACAAATCGACATGATCTCACTTTTTGATAATAAGTGCATCATGAATTCATCAATAAGTAGGTTGTGTTGTGGATTTAAAATTGTTACATACTGTATAGTCGGAGAAAACTTAATTCACCCACTAGGTAGTCTACCCATGTGAGTTGGCAAACAATGTGGCATTGCTTATAATATGTGGCATGTACATGTCATTGAAAGGAATCAAAACACAATTAATGCTTTGTTGGAGGAAAGAGGATAATATTTTGGTATTTGTGGCTTTTGTTGTTCCTTCTCTCCCACTGATTTTACCTCATCAAGCTACTAAACTAATGATTCAACAGGTTGCTTGGTGAATAACTGAGAATCCCTTGGCACCATTAATTTTCATTCTTAATTATATATATATATATATATATATATATATATATAAATTTTTTTTGAGAAAGATTAATTGGTAGACTTGGCCTACCCCTTTATCGTACTAGTGGAGACAACTCTATTTTATATGACCATGACTTAGAAAGGTATTTCTTATACGATCAACTTTGTTTCTTATGATAATATTAATTTCTATTATTAGTTGATACATAATTGAAGTATATTCAAGAATGAAGTTCTATCAATTGTTCTTCGGGTGCTTTTAGGAGGAACATTTGTTATATTAATTCTTATCAAGATACATTTGTTAATATTAATTCTTATAAAGATACATTTGTTAAGGAACAGTGCTTCGGGTTCTTCACATCTTCAAAAGATTTGAATAGAGTGTATCTCCTCCGGAGTTTTTAAAATAGAGGATACGAGTACAACGTATAATATATTCTTAAAATTATATCTTATGAAATTTTCAATAAAATTTGTTATGAAATGTAATAGTAAAAAAATGTTAAAAATTTAATAATTACTTGATACTCATAAGAGTATGATTGTACGAATGCATATTACGCGAAATAACCAAGCATTAAGATAAGGTATAACATCCAATAACATACGATTATAAAAAACGGTGTATACTAGTATGCTACTACTCCGTACCTTATTTAAGGAAAAAAGGGTGAACCTTCATAGCAAAGAAAACTTTATGTCATGATTGCTTATGTTATGAATATGAAAAATTATTTTTATTTCATCATACATAAAGTTGTTTCATGCATAATTATTAAAACATAGGGCATGTTCACATTAACTGAACTGAGCTGAATTGAACTTATTGGAGTTGAACTTGAACTGATTGGAGCTGAAGTGCTAAACTGAACTGAGCTAAAATGAATATTTTATGCGAGAAGGAAATACGGAGCTGAACTGAACTTAACTGAACTAAATTGATTGATTCCAGCTGAACTAAACTGAACTGAAATTAAGTAACTGTGAACAGACCCATAATTTTGTTAGATACATTAAATATACTAACATTTAGGTTTAACAGAGGGAGTACAATATAACAAAATTGAATTAGAAGGGGACGTGATGATGAAGTTTAACAGAGGGAGTACGACAATATAACAAGCAATTAACTTAACCAAGATTTTGGGTGTGTTCTATTTTCTTTAATTTCACTTATCTGGATTTATCTGAACTTAAATGAACTTATTTGAAATGAATTGAATTGATTTCATCTGAACTTTTTTGAATTTAGGGCATGTTCACTTCAGGTTAATTTTAGTTCAGCTCCAATCAGTTCAGTTCAGTATAGTTCAATTTAACTTATATCCTAATTTCCTTTTCTCATAAACTATTCATTTCAGCTCTATTCAGTTTAGTTCATCTCCAAACAGTTCAGTTCAGCTGCATATGATCCAAATTTATCATGTTTGTTAGAATCTGAATTTGAATATTGTTACAATCGAATGTTTTTATCGAAGGTTCTTATGAATCCATGACACCTATATATGATCCGACTTTCAATAGCATCAAAATTTTAGATCATGCAAAACTTGAATTGCCAAATTGAAGCTTAGTTAAGTTTGACTTGAGCTCGAATAATCCTAATCAAACCTAGGTCAAAGAACTTAACATGTGCTTGGTTAGATTTCAATCTAGCTAAATTATGTCATGGGATGCAATCATATGATTGACTTGATAATTAAAGACCAAAATCCAAAAGTATGATACAAATCTAAACCAAATATAGATCCAATTAGTAATTTTGATGAGTAGATTCAAATCGGATTATAATTCGAAGTAAGTCAGATGAACTGTTTTCAAAATTAGGATCCGATTAGACTCGACTTTTCCAAATCCAATCATTATTCAGGTAAGATTGGAATTGGTCTAAATAAAAACCGAACGATTTCAAACCTAATGTTACATTTTACTATTTTTTTTTTATTTTAAACTAACCTTCATGTATTTTCCCAGCTTTATATCAATGAATTTCATCGGTATACTACTAATTTCATCTTTTGGTTTGAACAAATTTAAACGCAGTTTGTTTCATTATTTATGTTATAATCACTTTAACTTAACATGTTATTGATAAACTATTACATTTTTCCAAAATCCCAGTTCATATGCTAAATTTTATTTTTTTTCTCATTTCTATTATCTTCATTTTTCAGTTAGAACAAATCTACGTGTAAAAAAAAAAAAGTTAGAACAAACTAAAAGCATTTTCTTTCATTATTTAAAAAAATCACTTTTTTTTAAAGCAATTAAAAAATAATCACTTTACCTTAATATTTAATGTGAATTTTTTTTTTGCCATTTCATGTGCTTAATTTTTTCCCCCCATTTTTATTAGTTTCATCTTCCATTTTGAACAAATTTAAACACACTTGATAAAATTTTTGTTTCCCATTTGATATGTTATTTTTTTTTAACGACCTGTATATGTTATTATTTAGTATTTTGTTTATTTTTTTTAAAGGGTGTATTTAGTTTAATTTCCTAAAAAAGGCAAACCTTGTATTTAAAAAAAAAAACAAAAAAAAAATTAAAAAAAAAAAATCCATTCATGTAATTATGTCGCAACCGTATAGAAAAGAAAACCAAAATTACACTACATATTTTTTTTAGAGTAAAACGGTTATACCCCATTTATTCAAAATTTATCTCAAAAAAAAAATTATAAATATAATAATAAAAAAACAAACAGACGATTGACCCCTTCCCAATGTTTCTTAGCAATAATGGAGTTTTTTGGAAAACTTGAAAAAACTTTTGGTATCCACCTCTGTACAATTCCCAGATGAAATCAAATATTGAAAAACAAGAGAAGACACTTCATATTCCACTCTTACTTTGAATCTAGTCTTTGATAATTTCCTATAAATTACACTACCTTCCAATAAGTTTCATACCCATACAAACTTTACATATAAAATCAGTCTTTTACTCAAAAAGCTTTGGTGAGATATGGACATCATCGGAAGGACAAATTACCTGTGATAAACTCCTTTAATATTGTTATCGGAAGGACATCATCACTTGAAGCCAAATTACAGAATAATTGTTTTGATTGAAGCTTGTATAATTATGGAGTATATTTTTTTGATAACGAAAATCATGCAAGACTTTGTCAATAAAGAAGAATAGTTAGCACCTTCTTGTTGTACTCATGAAGAATGCAAATGGTCTTTTTTTTAAAAAAATAAAAAATAAAAATAAAAATTATTTACTGTTGTACAGTAAATTAAATCTTTACTTTAATGATTTAGATTTAGAAAATTGGAATGCATTAAATATGTTGTCTAGTTCCCTGTATTATGCTTATTGGAAAATTAAATTGCATTATTAATGATTTTATGGTGTTAAAAGTGGGTCAAATAAACAGTTTTTTTTTATAAAAAAAATTACACATCATTGCCACATCATTGCCACGTCAATTCCACATCAACCGGGTAAACTAACCAGTGGGTAGGTGTATCCATGCCCTAGTACGTACATTATCTTTGGAGTTATCCACTTCTCAAACCACATATGTATTTAACATTATGTACTTTGTATAATTTTACTACTTTACTAGTATCATTTTCTTATGATCAACCAGATAATGTCCGAATTATGCTCGGATTTATAATTAATACATATAATAAATCAAAATTGAGAAATTTACTCAATAAAAATTGATATTTAATTGCTAACTGGCTTAGGTTCTAATACAAAATCTTTTATGAAAAAAATACTCCGTAATAAGGATAAATGGAATTTAGGAAAAAAAATCTATAATGAATTCAATTGTTGATATCTAGTAGATGAATAAATACACAAATAATTAATATTTAATTTCATAGGATATGATGTTGTCATAAATAATTTTGGGAAAGTATTAAGTAGACAAGGTAGCTTAAAAATAATTATAAAAAAAAGGCAAAAGCTAATGAGCGCCCCCGGGGCGTTAGATAAGAGAACTAAAGTGCAAATATTAGAGTAAAATTAACATTAATTACACCGAACGACGCGTGATTTTATCATGAATTCCTAAGTTAATACCATTTCAACCAATATAATTTATCCTTATCTAACGCCCCGGGACGCTCGTTAGCAAGATCGTAAAAAAAAGTGGTTGTAATATGCATGTTTTTTTTTGAATAGATATGCATGTATGTATTTCATAGAGTATAGAATGGAGTAGATTTTAGTTTTGATTTGTATCAATTGTGAATTAAGAGTTGGATTTTTTTTATTCCAAGTTTTTGTACATTTATATGGGGTGATTTTTTTTTTTTTTTTTTTTTTTTTTTTTTTTTGTATAAATAGATTTTTTTTTTTTTTTTGAACGGCATATAAATAGATTAATTAATTATGAATTGTGTAGAGAAAGAAAAAACAATCACAAATTTTAAGGAGTAAAAGTAGGATAATGTTTGATTAAAACAATTGAAAAAAAAAAAAAAAAAAAAAAAACCTAAAGCATTTGGGATGTATTATGTAAATTTCATTCAATTATGGGTATAGTTGTGATAGTTCAATACCCACTAGTGACAATTTGAGGGAGAGGATTCCCTTAATTATCTTTCTTCATATATACTTTATGCAAAATAATCCGGACTAGCTAGGTTGACCTGTGAGAGATTTCGGCTCGATAAGATAGCCTTTCATCTTATCTACTCATACCAAAAAAAACCTTGGACATTGAATTAAATGTTGACAACTAACATGCATGCATGGTATGGTATTCTGAAGTGTGACCCAAAGACAAGCTACAAGTAGGGGTTGTTGTTTTGAAATTGTCTTTGTATGTGTTCTTCTTGGTGTATAGTTTATGTCTATTATTATGGCATACAAAATAAATAAGTTTAGTATGCCATTTAAATTTTTACATGATGTTTTTCCAGTTCGTTGTCACTTTTGTTAGAGATATTGATAGATTGCTTTGCATTTTGCATGTAAATTATCATTGAACCTCTTTGGTTTCCATAGTGAAAGATTGCCAATTAAATCTTCAATTCTCCAACTATTAAAACATTTTCTATGTTTAAATCCATTCATTTTTCTCTTTGATTATTTTGTTGTTCTATGTTGGTTGTTTTATTATTTTTTGCAAAATTGTATAGTAAGTCATCTATTGTTCTCTACATCAAGCTTCAAGCTAGGTTAGTTTTCGGGGGATAAACATGTATTCTTATTTTAATAAATCTATCATAATCTCATTTTTTCAAACTGTGTTGGTGGCTAAGTATTGTTAATTTTAAGTAAATTTAGTGTTGTAGAATTCTATTTGGATCCTCGCACTTCTATAAATATTAAAGAGATCAAAATTTGAATTTGTATAAACCGGCGACCTAATTTCAATTGTAATTGTATATATGCTATAATTGAGAAATTCCCAATGAAGATTATTTTGATACAAACTAACAAAGCAAAAAACACATCTACTTATATAAGAATAATAATTTCTCTATTAATTAATGTCATCACTTAAAGACTAAATTGCTAAGAGCCATGTTTATAAAGTAAAAAAAAAATAAAATAAAAATAAAATAAAAAAAAAGTGATGAATATCAAGGCATTTAATTTTACTAGCAAAAATAATATTGCTTGTTTACAATGTTCTTGAGACGAACAATAATAAGAACATTAAAAATAAAAGCAATAATGCTTAGTATCAAAGGAACGTGCATGCTTTGAACCTCCGGCCTACATGCTTCTTCTTCATTTTAGGTGGCCTCAATGCTACCTTTATTGCTGAATCAAACACTGCTTTCACATTCTGAAATATTATTAAAACCCAATTAAACATATCAGGAGTTTATAATCAATCATTTATTTAATTTTTAGGGTATTTAGACAAGATTCTTAAGCAAGAGTAATGATTTCTTAATTAAAATTCTTTCATTACTACCAAATGTTCTCATTTTTGCTAAATCATCAAATGAGAGGCTCTCTTTTAACAACCACTTTTTTTTTTTTTTTTTTTCCTCTCTCTCTCCAACCTCTAAATCTCTAATAGTGCACTTCCATTCGAGACAATATAACCAATTACTTCTCATAATAGTTTTTTGATAGCTACTCTACTAAATAGTACAAAAGTCATAATATTGCATCTATTTAATAATGAAAATATATATACTCCTTCCGTTTTAGAGAAGTTGAATCATATTCTTTATAAGAGTAAAGAGCACAACTACTCCCTAAACTTAGCCAAAAGTTGCAGTTAGCTCACTTAACTTTCAAAAGTTGCAATTTACTCACTATAACCTCTTGTGACCTTCATTTACAGGTTAAATGGTAGAACTCCCTAAACTTTTGACATAAAAGTTAGTGCACACCCTAAACTTTCCTACAACCCTAAACTTCCTCACATAATTTTTAATTAATTAGCCATTTAATTATAAAAAATTATTATTTTGAAAAATTCTAACAACAGTTATATATATACACTAATGCATTTTCGATACTATGTTATTATTTTGTAAAATAGATAGTGAAGGGAAAAAAAATTGAATTATTCTGTAAAAATGAAAAAAATAGCTACTTAGCAAAGTCTTTTTTTTTTTTTTTTTGAATAAATAGCTAATTCTAGTTTGCCTTCCTTAAATAATTATTTTTAGTCTGGTTTAACTCTTGTCAAAAAAAAAAAAAAAAAAAAAAAAAAAAAAAAAAAACCTTAATATAATACGAAGTACATAATAGTGACAAAACATTGGCTATTTATATAATTTAATTCCATAACTAGCTAAAATATTGATTTGGAAGGAAGTTATTTATTTAGTTATTTTTATTCATCTCTTTTGAATTGGTTTAGTTCAATTTTTTTTGGTTTTTATTTTCTAAATTTTTATTTTTATTTTCTGTTTTATTGGGCTTTTTAGTTAGAAAACTTTATAGCCACGTACTAATATAAGTAAACAACCGCTATTAAGAAACCCTAATTTCAATATCACGAAAAATTCTAAACTTTCTTCTTGATCATGATCGTATAACAAAAAATTGGAATTTTAAGTAGTTTTTATTTTATCAACACACGCAGCTGCAAATTCTTATGATGATCTGATGAGGGGTTTTTTTTAAGGAGACGATAAGGGATTTTTAGTACTATGTTCTCTGTTGAAGTCTGCTAATTATAAATTTTGTTGAGTTTAATGTGTATAATAAATCAAACATTCAAACTAATAACTACTCGTATGTGATATATAATGGCATACAATGAATATGCTCATCTTGTTCAAAGAACAATTTGATTCTTGATTGTTTGATTTGGTAAGCCATTCTTTCTACTGTGATGTTAATGTATATGGATCATCTAATTAAAAAAAATAAAAAATAAAAAAACGAACCAAATTAAAGCAAAGGAAAAGATTCCGTCCAAGTAAAAAAATTTAGTTAGTTTTAGAGTTTAAATTTAGAGTTCTCATTGGCTTTCAAATGTATGATTAGATTGTTATTTGTTAAATTAAAAAATATTTTTTAAAAAAAAAAGAAAAAAGAAAAAACCAAAGTTTAAGGAGTACAATAGTTTAGGCAAAGTTTAGGGAGTTAACCTGCTATATCAGGTTGCTACCTGAAAAATGATCTCCAACCACCTGAGTAGTGAGTAACTTGCAACTTTTAAGAGTTTAGTGAGTGAATTGCAACTTTTGGCTAAGTTTAGGGAGTAGTTGTATGCTTTACTCTTCTTTATAAAGTCATGTTGAATATTTAACTATACTTTCATATGAGAAATAGACTATTTTTTTTATTGATTTATTTTATAATTTTTAAGGAAGATTTATTTATTTGTTTCATTTTCTTAATTATTAATTTTATTTTAAAAAAAATCATTAAATTACTTCGCTCATTGTATAAAAGCTATGGCCTAACTTCTAGTAACTTCAGTAAAAAATACACTACTCCAAGTATTAAAAGTACCATTTACTCGATATTTGACTAATTCGAAACCGAGAAAGTACCTTGAAATTGAAATTAATTTTGGATTCTCTTTCAAGTTGTTGGTAAAAGTCACTTAATTGACTTGCTTTCTAGAGTAGCACATGCTACATAGGCCCACATTTGATGAAGTCCATTTATCAAATCACAAATTGGGCCTTAGGTTGTATTGATCAAGTCCTTATTTACGAGTACTTTTAGTCCTAAGATCGCCAAACCAAATAATAGAGGCCAAAGGATTACTTTTTTATTTATTTTTTTTTCTTTTCATGTCTATACTTTTTCTATCTTGGGTGCCAAACTGCCAACCTATACTTCAAGGTGTCAAATTTAAAACAAGACCTTACAATCTTACATTAATACAGTTAGCATATACTTCCTTTGTTCTTTTTTACTTGACCTGTTTCTTTTATCACGCTTGTCAATGCAAAACTTTAACGATTAATAACTTAAATTCTTCATAAGTAAAAATTATAAAAGTTATATATTATGATAATACTTATTGAGACGAATCCAAAAAGATCATACATCAATATATTTTTTCCTTACATATTATTTACAAAAGACGGTTAAAAGAGGGGTGATGAATAGTGTAAAAGTCAAAGTGAATCAAGTAATAAAAAACGGAGAAAGTAAGTTATTTGGATCGACTAAATCAAGCTTATGATTCATGAAAACATCAAATAAATTTGAAAAACGTTCGAATTTAACATGTTAGATAATTGGATACGGAGCACATGTTAACTTTGTTACTCATATTATAGTAAGTACCTGTTGAGTCTTGGCACTGCATTCGATGTAAACAACGGCCCCAATCATCTTCTTTAGCTCCTCACCCTGCTCGACCGCGTTAAAACTTGTTAAATAGAAGTTAAAATAAAAATTAATACTTCCTCTGTTTTTTTTTTTTTTTTTTTTTTTTTTTTTTTTTTTTTTATATATATACTTGCAATACATCTCTTATCACGCTTATCGATAAGGTGATTAAGCTAGGTAAACGAATGAATAAGACTATGAAATTTAAACTGTACCAACTTATCCCTTTCTTCTTATAGGTGTTAAAATTTTGTAATTTAATTTATCCGTTTACCTATTTTAATATCTTCCTTAACATGCGTGAGTAGTCGTTTGAAAAATGACTACCATATTATTTTAATGATATACAAATATGATTGGTTTATTTTTTCACCTTATAAAATAGTCACAATTAGTCTTATTATATCTACAACGCAAATATATTTTTTGAATTTTTTAATCCAACATAAAATAAATATTTTTCGAGAAACTATAAACTAAGAATAAAAATTACATAAATGAAACTAAAAATTTGATCAATCAAAAAATTGTTGATAATACTATTTTATACCTAAAATAACGTAATATAATTAATTACTTGGAAAAAATATGTTAATTATGAACTATATAATCATTAAAACATTATGGTAGTCATAATTCAAATGACTATTATAAAATTTTCAGCGTGCTAAAGGGGTGTGTTGCAACTAAATAAAAGCGGAGAAAGTAGAAGTTAAAATAATTAAAGATTATATAGGATAAGTAAGTAATGATAATTGGAACCCCAAAAAGATTTGACTTTAATTTCCCCCTTTGCCTAAATAAATAAACAAAAAAATATAATACAACTAGTGATAATTGTTCGTCAAACATTGGTTTTGTACAAGTAATGATAATTGGAGTAACTTGTACTACAATTAAAAAACCAACTTGCCTGAGCAGTAGTAATAGCTGCTGTCCCTGGATGATCCTTTAAGAATTGTTGGTCCTCTCTCAAATCTATATATCATTATTATTGTATTCAACAACATTATTATAGCTTACTTAAGCTATAAATTAACAAAAGCTTATAATCTAATTTAAAGGTTGTTGTGTTTTACTTACCCAATTTGGTTCCAACTAGCACAATTGGCACATTTGGGGCGTAGTGTTTCAGCTCTGGGATCCACTGTTCATGGTTTGCATAGATCATTAAAGTAATAATCATATAGATTTCCAAATTGAAAATTATACTAATGATTATCACTTAAAACAAAAACTCTTGGAAAATACACTACAACAAGTTGTTACATGCCATTATTTATAGCAACACGAAATACCAAAAAATAAAATGGTAAAGAATGAACTGATTTGACTTGAAATTAATCTTAGATCAAATATTCTTTAAAATATGTGTCCTTTTTAGTTATTAAACTAGCATAATGTGAGTTATATATATATATGATACTTCCTCTGTCTAATATGGATCATAAGGCTTTGTTTACCTTCGCTTATTTTTAGAGTTACTATGTCACATGAAATAACATGGATTAAATATAGTACTCTTAGAGTCGTAGTAGCATAACTAGTCGTGTAATGGCTTATTAATGTTGTGTAATAATTGCTTATTAATTAGGTGCATCTTATTCACCTGACTTTCATCACTTATCTTAATTTATTCAAACGTAGTTAAACTATGAAAAACGATATATGCAGCCCTAAGAATGACATATAAGAAGCTAAAAGTGGAAAGAATTGACAATAGCTAAACATTTATTATACCGATTTACTCATAAATTGTCAATAATATAAATTACCAACTTAATACTATAGCATTATTCTCAAACTATATATGACTTTTTTTCTTTTTTTTTGAAGTTTTTAAATTTTTGTTAGATGCAAATTAATTAAATTGGTGCATTCCTTTTTTTTTTTTTTTTTAATAATTCCAAACTTATGCATTCCATTTCTAAAAATTGTTTTTGCTAAATTTATCTATCTTCTTATTTAAATCCATCAAATTTTATTTGAATTTATTTTTCATGAAATATTTAGAGAAAATAAAAGGGGAAAAATATGAAAAAAATGTAGTTAATTGATTTGCTAATTACTCCATCACAATTACGCGGCTAATACATATGATAGAATATTGATTGAGATAGAGAATTGCAAAAGCTTGAAATGTACCTTCTTATAGATATTTTCATAACTAGCTTTACTGATCAGAGAAAAAGCCAAGAGAAACACATCAGCTCCTCTGTAACTTAGAGGCCTTAATCTGTTATAATCTTCTTGTCCTAATATTTCATAACCCAATTTAATGATTTAGCAAATATACTTAATTATTAATAATCATATCAAATATATGAAGAAATGGGCTAACCAGCAGTATCCCAAAGACCAAGGTTCACAGTGTTACCATCCACCACCACATTTGCGCTAAAGTTGTCAAAAACTGTTGGCACATAATCCTGGAAAAAGAATAAGTATGAAGAATATGAATTGAAATAAAAAATCTTTCTATGATCGATTTTTAAATGCATGCGACGGAAGCTCATTAGAATGTCTCTAACGGCACTAGCTGCTTGTTTGGTTGATCATAAAAATTACTATTTTTTTAAGCAAAAAGTAGTCTTTACAAGGACTAACTAGGCGTAAAACAAGATATAAATAAATTTTCGACAAAAATAACAAACGTACCGTAGGGAAAGTGTTGCTGGTATAGGAAATAAGCATGCATGTTTTTCCCACAGCTCCGTCTCCAACAGTAACACACTTGATAAATCTAGCAGTACTCATATTAATTACCTTGTAATTAATTTCTTTGGGTAAATCTATATTGAAAGAACAAATCAATGTAACCTAAGCTACTAAAAAAATAAACTTCCTAAGAGTAAGACCTTGTATATATTCCAACCCATTGCAAAAAAGAGAATCCTAGGAAAAATGTAACAAAAATTATAAGATATATTTTTTATTTAATTAAGAATCATATTATAACTTGATATATAATAACATGTTTATAAAAAGAAGTGTTGGTGGAGTTTGATGGTTCTAACAACTTAAACAACCACCACTATATAGGATTATAGGTAGATTTATTATTAAAAAAAAAAAATTATAATATAAAGTTTTGTTTCTAATTGATGATTATAACACCAATGACTTTGCTTTCCTTTAAGTGCAAGGCTTGATAGTTGCTAGTACTATCCAATAAAAACTAAAGTAGGTCTTTTTTTGGTGGTTAAAGTGATTGAAAGGTAGAAAAAATGATGATAAAAAGGAAATGGTGGTTGTTTAGCGAAGCAACATCTTTTGACAATTACTATAGAGTTTATATAACTAGATTTAAACGGACTTTATACATTGATAATTCCTCGGAATTGGTTAGTTTTGGAAACTTTTGTTGTCTTGGTTTTATGACTATATAATGAGGTTCTTGTGAGATCATTGATGGAACATTTATAGATAAATGTGCTTATGAGTTCATATATGAAGTTTATATTATGCTAGGTGTTGAGGAGGATTAGCATAATGATTATACTTAGAGGTATGGCAAAGCAATATGTATTAAAGTGACAATACAAGGCAAAATTGACTAATTTGTGCTTTGCCCTGGCTGCCAGGGCAAGATTGCCCTGTAGGGCGAGCACGAGTAAAAATTGTCAATTATCTCAATTTCATTGAGATGTTGCTCGCGCCCGGTAGGGCTCAATTGCCCGGTTTGACCGGGCGGAGTTCAAAATTGACGGTTTTTGACAGTTTTGAACGTATTGCTTTGTGAACGGACATATCCGTTGGATATTAATTAACTACTCTTCATATAAACTCTATAAATAGGAGTTTGTATGACATATATGAAAAAAAAAAAATGAGAAAAAGAGATTATCACGAAACTTGCTTCTTTTGAGAGAATTTGATCTATAGCATTTTCTCTTAATTGGTTTGACAAACACTTGTACACAAACTTTTTGTAGATTGATTTTGATAAACAACCAAAATCAATTGTCTCTTCTTTGTATCCCAATAATTATATCGTGTTAACCCTATTGTTTCGTAGAGGGTCGATAATAAATTATTAGGAAAGCGGCTATGATACGTGCCTAGAAGAAATATCCGGTCCCTCTTGTTCATTCCTCCAGTTTTTGTTCTAACAATCATATGGAGATAATTGGTTTTATGACTATATAAATAAATTGTCCATTCTTATTTCTTATTGAGGTTTTATAAAACAGAAGTTACTCAAATATGTTATAACTTACTGGTAAATTTCGAAATAATATGAAATGGGTCTGGGCAACTCGAACAAGGAGGAGGAAAGTTTGGTCGACAAACAAGACTTAAGAGATTTTTTTTTTTATATTAATGTTTGATATTAATCCACCAAGCAATTATCATTTATCATCTATTAGTCCACAAACTAGTCGCACATAAAACGGCAAAACGTGCTATATGACTAATGTTTGATATTAATCCACCAAGCAATTATCATCTATTGATCTTTATTTTTTTTTTTTATTTTTTTTTTTGTTTTTTCTTCTGCTTATACAAATCACAAATGATAGTGATGTATATTGACTTTATGCCTAGGACACCATTGCAAAACTTAAAGATTTAAAGAAGGTGATAGTATCTTGTCAAAAAAAAGTTTATAGTAAATAATTGAATTGTTAAGTTTAAGGCACACATCATATGTCATAAATACAACTCAATTGTAGACAATTTAAAACCAAATTAACGAGTTAAATTTGAACTAGTTTTCATGAACATACTCATTGTCCACTTTTAAATTTCACGTCTTTTAAAAATTGCTTCTATGACTTTTTTTTAAAATAAATTTAAATTATGCCTGCAAAACAATCCGCAATATTTATGAGCTTTTTAATAGCAAGTATCTTACTAATGAATGCCCCCGGGGGCCGGGGCATTTGATAACAATTAAAAATATTTCCAAAAATGATACTCGCTAGCAATATTTTTAGTGTCCTATTAGGGGGCATACGTGGAGTTTTCGGCAAAAGAGTAAAATAACTTCCTCTATCTTTTTATAGTTGCAACATTTTTCTTATCACGCTTGTCGATCCATGATTTTAATCGTTAAAATCTTTAATTACCAATATTTAAATATTATAAACATTTGACATTAAAATAGTATAAATTGAGACAAATCTAACAAGATCTCACATGACTGTTATTTTACTTAAATATAAATTATCAAAGCTAGTCAAAGTACTACTTCGTATACAAATGGGTATAGTTAGGAATAAAATTTTGGAAAATTTGCCAACCACCTTTGGGCGGTCTTCCCATAATAGCACCACCTTTTGATTATTCCAGAATAACACCACCTTTCGCATGTATTTGCCAAAAATGAAACAAAAAACCGGTAACTTGTTTTTCAGGTAATTTTGGGACACACGTGTTCTAATTTGATTGGTTAATTTATTATTTTTATTTTTAATTTTTAAAATACTTATAAAAAAAATAAAATTAAACCCCCCCTTTCCAACTTTCCAGGCCCCTTTGCCCACCCCCCTTTCACCGGCATCCACCACCCCCACCAAGACCAATCACCTGAAACCAAAAAAATTAAAACCCCCCCTTTCACCGATAACCACCACCTTGATTTCGGGCTCCTCCCTTCCCCGTTCCCGATTTCAGCCCCCCACCTCTCCTCCCCATAGCAGATTCAATCCCCCCTCCCTTCATCGTCCCCAATTTCGTGCCTTTTCCCTTTACACAACCAACATTTTCGATTGGTTATGGTTTCGGGGGAAGGAGATTGGTGGTAGGGGTCAGAAATTAGGAAGGGAAAGGGAGGGCGTATCGAAAATGGAGAAGGGATGGGTAGGGGCATCGAAAATAGGAAAGGGGCACCAGACATGGATAAAGGAAGGGGGAATGGGTGGAGGGGTGTTTAGGGCGGGGGAATGGGTGGTGGGTTGTTTAGGGCGGGGGAACGGGTGGAGGGGTGTCGTTTAGGAAAGGGGGGAAGGCTGGGGAGGTTGATCGGCGGCGAGGATGGGGAGGGGGAGGGGCGGCGGCGAGGGTGGGTACGAGGTGGGGGCTGGGTAAGGAGAGACTGACAGGGGGGCTAACCGGCTTGGTGGTGGGTTCTTTTTATTTTTATTTTTAATTTAAACTTTGTTTTTTAATTACTTAGGTTTTTAAAAAAAATTAAATAAATAAAATTGACCAATGACATTGTGACACGTGCACAGGTAACCTGTTTTACAGGTTACCAACCGGTTCTGTTTTATTTTTGGCAAATACATGTGAAAGATGGTGTTATTCAGGAATAATTAAAAGGTTGTGCTATTATGGGAAGACCGCAAAGGTGGTGTTATTTTTGACAAATTTTCCTAAATTTTTGGAAAAGTAAGAGAGAAATATAAATAGAGGACCACTAGATATAATGTGAGGGAAAGAAATTTTATAACATGATGGTGGGGTCAAAAGAAAGAGGGAGGAATAATATACGAGTATAATGTGAAATTGTGAAGGGGACTTCTAAATTTAGTAATGTGGTATTTAAATAAAGGAAAATGTTATGCATAGCCCTTAAGGCTACATATAAGCATTAAATTTTCATTTGAAAATCGTAAAAAGTTAAGAAATCATAAAAATATAAACACTAATTATAGTGATTTACGTGTGTTTTTATCATGAATTTCAAAATTTATATAATTTCCAAGAGAGTATTTCATACTTATATATAGCCCTTAGGACTATATATAGCATTACCCTTAAATAAAAAGGGTCGTTTTGAAAAATGGGACACTTGAAAAAAACGAAGGGGGCATTAATTTGAGAATGTATTCTCAAATCACACGTTGATCGGGGTTATTAATATTTATTTTAATTAATAATTCCATCCATTTTTAGTGATCTTATCCAAGGTCCGTGTGTGGGTGTTTGTTAGCTTTATATTGTTAGTTGAACAAAATTGTTTAGTTTGATAGACATTGCCACGTGCCTACATACATCTATCTGCTACACCAAAAAAATGGATATATGAGGTAGATTGTAGATGGTAGAACAAGTAAAAAAAGTTAGCTACTATAGTTGATTAGATACCACAACGACAATTATACCATGCCTATTCATACATGCTGATAAATTTTTTTTCTGAAATGATGAATGTTGATGAGAAATTTTCTTATTGATGATTACAGAAATAAAGGGCAGATAAATGTAATAATTGATGAAAAATGATAGTGTGTGTTAAGGTTATGATGATTGATGGATTTGCAAGAGTATAACACAAGGGGAAAATGTGTCTTGCAAGGCCCAATTGATTGATACTCCGTATTAATTGTTTTATAAAAAGCCCATTTATGTGAAGGTATCATCAAGCCCATTAAGAGTAAGCTTGTCGTCTATTTTCTATTACTTTTAACTTCAAACAACTCAAGAATGAAATTAGTAACTAGAATGTACCCGTGCAAGATGTATGGAATATATTTTATATTAGAAACAATTAAATATATAATATAAGAAAAATATATATATATATTTCAAAAAAGGAAGTTGATTTGATGTAGTAACTTAAGCCATGTTTTTTTAGAGTTGTTGTGGTATGATCTGCTTTATAATGCTCTGTTCAAATCTACTCTATTGAGTATTAGTAATTTGCCGACACTTGTTCTGCTCTGTTTAAATCTGATATTCAGTGCCAAAAACTCAAAAAACAGGGCTGACTCTTATATGTGGGTGCTACTTTGTTAAATCTATAGAGGTTACCCGTTTTGTGTTATAGGGGTTACTTAGTTAGTATCATACGGTCTATTTTTTATTTTTTGCAAGTAGCTATTCGGTGAGGCCAGTCACGCAAATAGTGTGCTGTACATTTTTTTTTTGTCTTGATGATTAGGGAAGTGTAGGTGTGTTAAATCTGTAGAGGTTATGGTAGTTAGTGTCATAGGCCTATTCTTTATCTTTTGCAAGTAGCTATTCGGTGAGGCCAGTCGCGCAAATAGCGTGCTGTTCATATTTATTATTATTATTATTATTTTTTTATGATGATTAGGAAAGTGGAAATTGTTTATAGGATAGTCCCCAAAAATATGCATATAATTGAAGGGTTGGGGATTAGAGTGCTATGGTATATTATTGATAAATAAATAAATTGTATATCCGTGCTAATGCACGACATGTATTATACGTGAAAGAAAATAACACAAAGTGAAATGTTAAAAAGTGAATTTTTATTAATTATTGCAATTCCTTGAAATAAAAAATAAAAAAAAAGGTGGGATGGGTAGTTATTATCCTTATTAATGTTTTTTTTTTAAGTTAAAATATAAATAATACATAATATGGTGGGATGGGAACTTGGGTAGTTATTGGTTTGTAATTTTTTTTTTTTTAAAAAAAAAAAAAAAAAAAAAAAAAAAAAAAAAAAACTCAAATGCATAAGATTTAAGTATTGGGGATTTGGAGGGTTGTGGTGAATTGACTCTGCAATTATAATATAGATTAGGTTCCGGCGATTTACCGTTTTACCAAATATCTTATTTCCTCAATTCTTTTTACTTCACCTATTCTTTTATCACGCTTGTTAATGTAAGACTTTAATGACTTTAATTTTTCTTAAGTAAAAATTATAAAAGTTATATATTATGATAATACTTATTGAGAATTTAAAAATACCCTACATGAATATGACATGTTATTCACAAAAGACCGTCAAAGAAGAGATGATGAATAGTGTAAAAGTAAAAACGGGTCAAGTAAAAAAGAACAGAGAAAGTATTACTTATCAAATAAGAAAAAATATGTTCAAATTAGAAAAAAGAAAAAAAAAACCAAAAAAAAAAAAAAAGAAATGTAACACTTATTAAAACACGGTTGTGTTTGGTAAGTGTAACACTTATTAAAACAGGAAGAGGGTATTGCTATACACTCCCTTGTTAGTGCTATATTTTGATCGACACGTAATTTTAGGTTATTTAATTAACTTATAATAAAATAAGAGGTATTAGTGGCAGTAGTGGGTAATTGGAGTATTAAAGGGTAACTTTAACTATTTTTTATTATAATTTTAACCCCTTAAAAGATAACTTTTAATTTGTCGTTTGTTTGAATTTTATTTTAACGCGTTATTTCTTATAAATTCATGATTACATACAATAAAGGCTAATATGGTCAATCTAATACAATATAATTACCTTAGTTTCTGGATAAATTTAGCTATTTTTATTGTAATTTTAACCTCTTAAAGGCTAACTTTTAATTTATCGTTGGTTTGAATTTTATTTAAATGCGTTATTTCTTATATATTCATGACTACATACAATAAAGGCTAATATGATCAATCTAATACAATATACTTACCACCGGTTTTTTTATTTGACATGTATTCCTTTTTAGGAAGTTTTTTTTTTAGTTGACACTTTCTTTTTTGGTTAAGTTTTATACCTTGCATTTACCAGCTACTCTACTTGCTTTATCATTCTCTCTTCTCTCTAGGGATGTCAATGGGGCGGGTCGGGGCGGATGTTGGCCTTCCCATCCTCATCCCCACCTAAAATTTTCATCTTCATCCCCATCCCCATCCCCGCGGCGGGTCCAAAAATCATCCTCATCCCCGCCCCGGCGGATACAATTTCAAAACCATCCCCGCCCCATCCCCACCTAAGACCCGCCTAATCCCCACCTACCAATACACAATCCAACATATTTAATATAAACTACAACAAATAAAATGATTATTAATATTACACACTTTTTTTTTATTAATTATAAAATAGGTGTATTACAAATTATTACATCTTTTAATTTATTTTACATAATTTAATTTATATAAAATAGTATTAAAGTATATAATTTTACTTTATAAAATATATAAATGTGATTGTGAGGTGGGGATGAGGCGGGTACGAAGCGGGGCGGGTGGAGCGGGGCGGGTATGGGGCGGGTACAATGTTAAATCCACCCCCGCCCCATCACCCATGGCGGGTATGATTTTTATCCCCATCCCCGCCCCACCACCCACCAAACCAAGACCCATCCCCGCCCCACTGGGGCGGGGATGGGGCGGGTCTCCTACTTGACCCGCCCCACTGACATCCCTACTTCTCTCCTTAATATGTGTGCCTAAATTGAACGCGTCAACTAAATAAAAATGGATGAAGTAAGTTTTTTTGTAAGATAAAATTTAGAATTTTTTAGAAAATAACACCACAAAAAAGTCATAATTTGGATTATAACACCAAACAAAAAAAAAACATTTATTATAACACCATAAAAAAAAAACCAAAAAATTAATTTCACCACCATTTTATGGATTCTTGGATGGAATCCGTTAAGTGGGGTCCACGTTGCCACATGTCACTATATTATTGGTTAAAAAAATGAAAATTCAAAAAAAAAAAAATCCCAAATTTAACTTCAGCCACCCTATCCCCACCACCAGTCAACCCTTCCCTGTCGGAATTTCATTATTTCTGATTCCGACACACCCGGGCCCCATCAGAATCATAAATTATGGACCGATTTAGGGTCGAATTTGACCACCCACGCACTAAACCTGCCTATTTCAAACGTTACTGGCCGTTTTGATGGTGGTTAGGGTTTTGCGAGTTGCGAAATCTGGAGGTCTCACTACGTGAAAAAACGAATTTGGCACCGGTTCAAACCCGGCCTAAGGCATCGGTTTGAACCGGTGCCAATGTGGGGGGGTGCCAAAAACCCAATTTTTAGCACCGGATCAAAACCGGTGCCATAGGGTCAAATAGGCACCGGTTAACCGGTGCCATAACTTCTTTTTTTTTTTTTTTTTTTTTTTTTTTTTTTTGGAAATAAAGTCAATTGGCACCGGTTAACCGGTGCCAATTCATGTATTTTTTTTTAGTTTGCTTTATCCACTTAGACACAAGCTTGAATACGAAATATTGATCAAAATTGATCATTAAATAAGAAATATAATCAGAAACATATAACAAGCTTGAATACGAAATATATTGATGATTAAATTGTTATTTTACAATACAAAAAAATAAAATAAATTACAACATCAAAATCTAGAAAAAAAATTATAACATTGAAGAAAAAAAAAATTACAACATTGAAATCAAAATTCCAAAATCAACACCTTGATTCTTCACCTGCATCAATTAAAACACCGACATTAATAAAAACTCATTGTAAACTAAAATTACGAAAATTAAGATTCAAACCCAGAAAAAAAAATTGAAATTCAAACCCAGAAAAAAAATTAAGATTCAAACCCAGAAAAAAATTAAGATTCAAACCCAGAAAAAAAATTGAAATTCAAACCCAGAAAAAAAATTAAGATTCAAACCCAGAAAAAAAATTGAAATCGCAAAAAAATTAAAGCGAAAAAAAATTAAATCGAAAAATACTCAGAAATAAAAAAAAAACCCAGAAATGGAAATAAATTGAAATCGAAAAAAAATTGAAATCGAAAAAACCCAGATAAAAAATAAAAAACCTAGAAATCGAAAAACAAAAAATCAAAATCGAAAACAAAATATATTAAAATCGAATAAACAAAAACAAAAATCGAAAAAAAAATTCAAAATCAAACATAAGAAAAAATATAATCCAGAAATCGAAAAATAAAAAATCAAAATAGAAAACAAAATATATTAAAATCGAATAAACAAAAATCGAAAAAAAAAAATCAAAATTGAAAACGGAAAAAAAATAACCCAGAAATCGAAAAACAAAAAATCGAAATCGAAAACAAAATGTATTAAAATCAAAATCGAAAAAAAAAATCAAAATCAAAATCGAAAAAAAAAAATCAAAATCGAAAACAAAAAATCAAAATCGAAAAAATTAAATCTATTACAATCGAGTTAAAAAAAAACCAGAAATCGACAAAAAAAAAATCAAAATCGCATAAAAAAAACCTAAAGTGAAATCGGAAAAAAAAACCCAGAAATTGAGGGAGAAGGAGACGTGTTCGTGGTGTTGCATGTGCTTGCGGTGGTCTCCGTGGTGGTGTTGCATGTGCTCGCGGTGGTCTCCGTGGTGGTGGTCTTCGTGGTGGGCTTGAAGGAGAAGGAGACGCGGTAGATAGCTTAGTCTTGAGGGAGAAGGAGGAGATGAGAAAGGGAAGGAGGAGATGAGAAAGGGAGTGAGGAGATGAGAAAGACTGGTGAAGTGGAGCGAAAGAGGAGGAGAGGAGAAGAGGAGAGAGAAAGAGTAGGAAAGAAGAGGAGAGGAGAAGCGGCGAGAATGAAGAAGTAGGGTTTGGGGGGTATATATATGGGCGGGTTTTTTTTTTTTAAAAAAAGTTTAACCGGTTTTTTTTTTTTTTTAATTAAGGAGCGGTTCAATTGGCACCGGTTCAAACCGGTGCCCTTTTAGTTTTTGGCACTGGTTTGGTCTGAACCGGTGCCTTTTATATTTGTGTAAAATGGCGCCCAAATTTGGGCCGGTTTAGGGCACCGGTTTGGCCTGAACCGGTGCCTTTATGGGGGTGCCTTATTGTATTTTTCTACTAGTGTCTAAATGGGTAGCTGGTGGATCGAATTCGTCGGGGCTGATTGTGGAGGCTGGTGCACGGTCGAATTCGGTGGTTCAAATGGGATGGGTGCAATTTGGTTGTGTGTGTGGAGTGCGGAGGTGGTTGTGTGGGCTGGTTTGGTTGTGTTATTTTTTTAGAGCTGTGAGGCTAGGCGGGACTGGGGTAGTTTCGGGGAGAGGAAATGATGGAGTCGCTGGTTTCGGCGGGTTTCGATGAGAGCTCAGGTGATTCCGTATGCATGTCAGGGGCTTCGGCATTTTGGTTGGTGGTTCCGGTGGTGGGGCTGGGTTGGATTAGGATTTAGGGTTTTTTTTTTCCTTTTTTAAAAAAAAAATTAATTTTGATGATTTTTTTTAAAACAAATCGTTGAGTGACACGTGTCCACAGTGAGCCCCACTAACGGATTCTTTTTAAGAATCCATTGAAAATAGGATAGTACACCAGGGTGCACCACATGGTGTACCCAAAAGGCAGAAAGAACATACTAATGTTTGATAGAGAACATATCGTGTTTGACAAAGAACATATCTATATGTGTGTGTGTGTGTGTGTGTGTGATAATATGTTCCTTTATTATTATGTTCTTTAACATATGTTGATTAAACATGTTTTTTTGGTTTGAATGATACAAAGTATGTTTATTGAATTTGACTCGTATGTTTGAGGTAATGAGTGCGCATATGTCAAATTCTTATTTATTTATTTATTTTTAAAATTATATATCATATATATTTTTTAATTATTTATATAATATTTCCCCAAAAAACTATTTTTTGGGAAATATTATCTTTGGTAAAGATTTTTCGTTAATGTGTAATTTTTCATGAAATTTTAATAAAGTTTTTATCACGTTCTTTTTGTAATGTCTTCATGTTCCTTAGTAATGTATGTTATTTGTCAAACATAAAACATGTTCTTTTTCAAACACCTGAATGTTCTTTTTCAAATAAATGAATTTTTTTCCATCTTTTTTTATTTAACCGAGTGCACCATGCGCATGGTGCACCCTGGTACACAGTTCATGCATTAAGAATCCATTAGATGGTGCCATGGTGGTGAAATCAGATTTTTAGATTTTTTTGTGGTGTTATAATAAAAGTTTGAGATTTTGTGGTGTTATAGAATCCATTTTTTGTGAAATTTGTGGTGTTATTTTCTAATATTTCCTAAAATTTATTATTAGAAAAATACATTTAAGATAACTTTAATCCGTCTTACAATAAACTAGCTTACACCCGCTTTTTTTTTTTTTTTGGAGATTTTATGAATAAATTAAATTAACTTAATAAAAGTAAGTTTAGATTGGAAAAACTTAATTCAGATTAGATCTGATTAAAAAATAATTTCTGATTAGATTAGATAAGTAAAAATAAGTTTAACAAAATATAGGCTATGTTCATTTAAGTCGGTATGATTTTCTAAGGTGAAGCTAATTAATTGATATGTATAAAAAAAATAATCAGATTAGTCAAGTCTTATTAGTTTAATTTGCGTTTATTTATTATTGAATATTTTTATTTATGTAATTTTAATAATTATGAAATTTCTATATTTGAAAAATAATTAAAGCCATGTTGTTCTCTTCACCTTTTTTTTAATAAAGATTGATTCATGCATAAATAAAAAATCATACATTCTTTCAAATAGAATCAAATAAAAATATCCTATTAGCAAAGCTACGATCGGTTTTGCAAATCGTACATTCTTCATACCCCTCTTTCACATCGATGTGATTATCCTTCTTCATCGAGGGGGTCTATCGATCTATTGTAGTTGTGAAGAAAATTTTCGTTTGATTCATTAAAATGTATGTAATAGAAGGATTAACCTCTTTTTCAATCCTGCACAAATCTTTACCCGGCCATAAAACAACTTGCTTGTACCATAATAAACTCATAAAACAATAACAAAACTAAAACAAAGCCCACCATAGGGGTGCTTAATACACTCAAATCCATTATAGGGGTACTTAGAACCTTCAAAGAGTGTAGTTTTATTGTATTTAATAACAAAAACATAAAGAAACTGAAGGAAAAGGGTCAGAGAAAATTGACTATTTCTAGCCTATGAAACCCATGTTCTCTTCCCCTTGAAAAATTAATATTCAGTAAAAATAAATTAAGTTCAGTTAAAATAATTCTAGTTTAATAACACTTCATAATTTCAAAGAAGAATTATAACAGGAAACTTTAAAAATAGTTTCAATCTAATAGATTAGTTTTAGTTCACTAAAAATAATTGAAGTCCAACAAAAATAATTTTAGTTATGTAAATATAATTTTAGTTCAGCTAAAATAAGGTAAAAAAAAAAAAAAAAATACATGGCCTAATATGAATATGATGATATCTTATTTGATAATTTTTTTTATCTTATGATGTAGTGTACAAATTAGATTAGAGATTGGTCAAATATAAAAGGAAAAATTGAAAAGAATAATCCCACCTTTCGCCCATCTGCTCAAAATATTTCCACCTTTTTGAATTCCAGAAATAATCCCACTTTGTAACCCCATCTTCTCAAAATGAAAAAAAATAAATAAATAAAATAAAAAGAGAGAGGGTGAAAGATATACCAAGCGCACACGAGAACCTCCCCCCAAGCTAAATTAGACAATGTCCTCATTGTCTTAAAGGGAAGCTAGTAGTCAAGGTGACTACTCCTCATCATCACCACATCAATGTCACCAAATCCTCAAGGATTGCAACGCATCTCTTTGGAACAAAATTGGGCAAGAAAGAAACAAAGTGTTAGTGGGAAAAAGTTCAAATTTGAGTCATGTGTACTATTTCGTTCATAAATTTTGATACATATATGATAATTTAGTGATTTTAATTTCATTAGAAAGTAGACTTGAAGATCTTTCCAACGATAGGTCACACGTAAAATTCCATTAAGAAATGCAAAAGTTATGGCCTATCGAAGTTGACAAATTTTGCTGACGCTACGCGCGCCCGATCGGGCGAGCTCTGCCCGATCGAATACGAGTGCAGTTCCAGCGTGAATGAAGCCTTCTCTAACTCAAAATCTGCACAAAAACAAACTCCCACAAGCATTAGTCACACTCTCCTTAACTCTCTAAAAGAAAAAAAAAATAAAATAAAACACACACACAAAAATAAGAAAAAAAACTAAACTAAAAAGCAAAAAAGGTACGGGTTGCCTCCCGCAAAGCGCTAGTTTATCAAGGTCCCGCTCGACCATACTCCTTCTCTCAATCGGAAGAATTCAACGCCTTGAGTAACTTATCAAACGCTCCTGCAAACATTTCATTAAACACTATATAGGGCTTAATTGCAAGCACATTAATCCCTACAAAGAAAAGGTTAGGAGCACATAAAGAGAACTCAAGGTAGAAGGAAAAATCAAAAGAGAGAGATGAAAATACACCACAACCTTCTACTTCCTCCGTTAAAAATTTAGAATTAATAGAACGAACATGGAGGTAGTCATTGTCTTTATCATCCAATAATGACTTGAAAATTTTACACTTACGAATAACCTCATCATCAACAAAGGAATTTTCAACCACCGTTTCTACAACTAATGATTTTTCAATCACCGATTCGTCAACCAATAATTTTTCAACCACAAATTCTATAACCGATGGTTCTTCATCCTCAATAACATTCGTATTATTATAGTGTCCATAGACTTTTTCATCAAGAGCCTTCCAATAACTTTCATTAGCAACTAATCGTTTCCGAATATGATCATATGTATATGGAAAGACTCTAAAATCATCAGGAGCACGCACGAAAAACTCACTATAAGGGTATTCAGGATTTTCATGACAAAGACGATATTGACAAAGACAGTATTTAGGTGCTGCATAAAAATCATATAATTCTTGTAGTGGCGTAAGCATGGAGATTTTCAACTCATAAATATTAAAAAAATAATAATAAATAATAAAAAAAAAAAAAAAAAAATCTAGACTTTAATAATAATAAGAAATAAAAATAAAACTGTTTCCCCGGCAACGACGTCAAATTTTTCCAGGCTAAAGTCGTATCACCTAATCAAAAGTAATTCATAAATCCTCTAACTAATGCGCAAATAGGGAAGTAGGGTCGAATCCACAGGGAAACAAGTCTTTTTATTCCTAATTAATTCAAGCAATCTAAATTATCAAGTAGCAAATTGTTGTGATTAAAAGACTATACTACGAAGAATATGAGTAGAGAGAATAAAATAGGAGAAATCAAATATTAAAAGGCCTAGGGCATAGGTTCACCAATAAATAACATTCCAGGGTAAAACATAATAATCAAACATCAATGCATCAATTAATCAGATCATAAAGAGCTTTCGCTAAGTATTACAATTACATAATTAATTTACCGGTATTAAATCTCATCTCTCGAATCTCGACTTAACCATTTATAAATTAACCTGCCTATTGAAACTAGACCTAAACATCAATTCTCATATCTCGAATCTCGAATCAATATTGTCAAACTCATGCATAAAAGATCAGACCTAATCTAGTCACAGAGCATTAAACCAATCAATAGGAAATTAATCAAGCATTGATAATTAACAACATAAATTACCCCTTCATATTATTTATGGATCCCCATAAACCCTAGAAAGAAAACTACTCACACATAATTAAATCTAAACTAATCAAAGCAATAAAATAAGACATGATCAAACAAAAAAAAATAAAAATAAATAAATAACTGAGATTAAGAGAAAAGGAATCGTTACCAAAGTAATCTGGAATTAAGAGTAGAGTTAAGAATAAAGTATTAGAGAGAGAAACTAATCTAAAAGCTAAGTAGAGAGAGAAAATCTAAGAGAAGAATTAAGAAAGAGTAAAAGAAGATACTAAACTCGCTTAACGGAAAAGTATTTATATTAAGCAAGAATCCTAAACTAAAACAAACTTAAACGACGATTAAACCGCCTAATAATAACACGCGCCCGATCGGGCGCGCCTTTTTCCTCTCAGGTATGTCTCTCGCGCCCGGCCGCGAGTTCGGGCGCCAGCTTTGCTTCCCCCCCTCCCCCCCCCGACCGCCCGGTCGGGCGCGCCTTTGAGCGGGAGCTCTTTTGGCCGGGCGGCACTCTTGGGCCACTCTTTGGACTTTGATTGGGCTCCAATTCTTCGGGCCAATCCTGATTTCCTCTTCTCGTCTTGAATACTCGGTCCAAATGCCCCGGTATCACATATACCGAGCCCTTAATCACTGGTTCGGTGGCTCTAACCGGCCCTGGGCTATGAAGGATGGTCGTGCATCTCCAATGCTCGTAGATACTCCATAAAATCCTGGAAAAATGCTCCAAAATTGCAAATCCCTACAAAAGTCAACCAAATTTACGAAAACACTAGAAAACACCAATTAGTAATAAAAGTGGCTCTAAAGAGCAAAAAACAATACTAATTATGACCAAGGGACGGAGGTAAAATACTATATAGAATGAACATATCAGCGGTTTGACGGTGGTACCCTTCTCAATTTTGTTACAAAAAAAACTATCATCTAGAAAAAACTACCATCTGAAAAGAAAAGAAAAAAAAATCTTCCATCTGAAAAAAAAAAACCCAGAGAAATGAACGTGATATATTTACACACGAATTTTCGTGTGTTGCTTAGCTTGTCATTATAAAGTACAAACCTTTTATTATTATTATTATTATTATTATTATTATTATTATTATTATTATTATTATTATTATTATTTTTTAGAGAAAAAAACTGTTCCATTTGTCATTAACGAGCTTAGGTTCTTTATAAAGTGGGATCCTCCATTTATTATATGCACCATTGATAACAAATATGAACATCTCCGACCTCATATATAGTTCTTGTTCAAATAGTAAAAGTCATCTAGTCAAGACACGTGCGAATACTATTACTCCTAATAATACAATATTATTCAAGTTGTTCAAATTCAGTCGTTTCCACGATCATAAGAGCTCTTAAACGGACCCCATTAACTGAATTGATAGACTTGCTATAAAGTTGATGAGATCACTTTTGTTTCAAAATTATAAAAATAAAAAGTTTATAATTGAAATTGTGAATATATGCTATATCATCAAGACATTCAAGATCGAAGAATCATGGTCATAGACGCCTTTCATTTACCTTTTAATTCTTGCTTTACTATTTTTATAATCATGTATTTCACAAAAAAAAAAAAAAAAAAGCTATGACGAAAGTCCACTTCAATATATTATCATAAACAGTCTTCAATTTCAATTAATTGAATGAGAATGATATGTCATTGGCAGCTAATGAAGTACTTTTCCATTCTTTATTAATCACCATTCTTAATATATTGCCCTAGTTGACTTTTCACGGTCTTCAAAACGTATTTTAAAACGGTTTTATCTCTATTTTTATAAGTGCAAATATTATAAAACTAAATAGCAATAAAATATACTTCCTCCGTTTTTTTTTATTGCACCATGAGGGATTTCACGCTTGCCATTGCATTACTTTTTTTTTGAATAGTGTCAATGCATTACTTTAGCTGTTAATATCTTTAATTATACTTTTGTAAAAATTATAAAAATTTGATATTTGAAAAGAAGATTTCAAGACGAATCTAACTAGATACCACATGACTATATTTTTCCTAATGGATAAATCACAAATGATGGTCAAAGAAGATTAAGTGAATAGTGTAAAAGTCTTAATGGTGCAATAAAATAAAAATGGAGGAAGTACAATGAAACAAATCGAACAAGATTTCACATGATTTTATTATTATTATTATTTTTTTTATAGATTCAAAGTATTTTATGGTCAAATATTTTATAATTTGACCCATATTTTTACAATGGGAGAAATATTTAGAGATACATGAAATACTTGTTAATGCTTAATTTGTACTGCAAATATATTTAATTACTAAAGTAAATTGAGTATATAAGATAGACATGATATTTAGAACTAAGGCCCTGTCCTCATCACCTTAATTTTGCTGAACTGAAATTATTTTTACTGAACTGAAATTATTTTTATTGAACTTAAATTAATTTTACTGAACTGAAATTATTTTTGCTGTACTGAAATTATTTTTACTGATTTTTTTATTATAATTCTTTTTTAAGAAAACTAAATTTTACTGAACAGAACTTATTTTTACTGAACTGAAATTACTTTTACTTAATATTATTTTTTTAAAGCTGAATAGAACATGGCCTAAGGCAAGAAAGCTTAGCTTATATACAATGCGTGGTTGCTACACCCAAGAGTGTACCATGCACATGGTACACCTGAATTTTGAATTTAAAATTTAAAATTTTACAATTTTAATTTCATTTTTTAAATTTTACAATTTTAATTTCATTTTCAAAATGTTATTATCCAAAATACTATATTTAGTTCCCTTTCTTTTAAAAAATAAATAAATATTTTTTAAAATATTTTTTCACCAATTTTTTTTTAAATATTTGATTATAATATTTATTTTAATGATTGTTCTGTGTACTTTTTATGAGGCTCTTTATATGACTATATAATGTTCTTTATAAAAAAAATAATTTTTATTCTTTAAAATTATTTCACCGAAAAATAACTTAAGATTTTGTTTTTAAATTTCAAAATTTAAATTCATAAAATTTCGTTTTAAAAATTTTAGTTTTCAATTTTTTTTTTTTATTTCGTTCATATTTTTCACCTTTAATATATATAGTTACAATATTCATTTTAGGGTTGGTATATATAAATTTTTTGTGATGTTCTATATGTGATTTAATAATGTTCTCTATTAGAAACATGATGTACTTTATAGTTGTTTGTAATGTACAATTATTTTGTAAAACTATATCTTTTTCCTCATGTCCACAATTATATCATATAATGATTTTTATTAGATTTTTTGATAGTTTATTTTAATTTTCCATGTTTTTTTTATTGTAATTGCAATGTACTTTTATCGTCACATAATGTTCATTGCTTATTGTGAAATGTTATTTGAATTTTGTTTTTGGATCGTTGTAGGTATATATATATAAGTTATGTTCATTACATAATATTATCATGTTCTTTAATAATATTACATATGTTCTTTAGATCTGAAAAACAATCATTAATAGAGGAGATCTCAAAAGAATATTGTCATCAACCTTCACGATCCCAATTTTTAAAAAATATATACGTAGTTAATGATTATTAATATTAAAAAAATATATAAAAAATTAATAAATGATATATTATTTAAAAATACAGAATAAATCAAAGAACATCGAAGCAAAGAACATAAAGGATAAAAATAAAGAACATTCATATAATTGTTCAATAACTATAATGACGAACATAAATACAATTTATAAAGAACACCATCTTCAACATTTGACAAAATATAAAGAACACCATCTTCAACCTTTGACAAAATAAAAGAACATCATCTTCAACCTTTGTCATATGGATCTCAAATTTTTAAATATCAAAATTGAAAAAAAAAACGACGATATTTTACAATAATCGTGTAAAATAATCACGAAATATAATCAACCTAATAAGCAATATCCTGAAATTAAAATCATAACAAATAAAATCAAATTACCTTCTCCGATCCATCGATTACAATGTTGTCATAATTTGCTCTGTAATTTTCTCTCTACAAAACTCTTTATAAACTTTATTCTCTCTTAATTCAAAATTGAAATATGGTGAAATTTAATTTTGAAAGTTATGTAAAAATGGAGAATATCACGTTGAATCCCATGAATTGTGGAAGAGATTGATTTTTTTTTTTTTTTTTAAAAAAAAAAAAAAAAAAAAAAAACTGACGGCTTGCAAATGATATGTTAAAAACGCATCAGTTAACACTAGGTGTACCATGAGCATGGTACACCCTGGTGTACTATACAATTTTCACTTATATATGACTTTTTTTTTTCCAAACAAAAGCTTTGTAATTAAATGTCATTTGGATTTTTGCGAAGTTATGAATTTCTTTGGTTCTAAAACCAAGTGAATTTTAAGGATAGATAAAGTCACAATCTTGGAGATTAATCACCATTCAATTCACCACCAAGCTATCAAGTGTAAAATTGATGACCTGGTACAGCTCATATTTAGATTGCCAGCTTGGCAATTCTGTTATGAATTCTGTTTTGTCTAACAGAATTCTGTTATTAGCTGTCTAAGATATTTTCAGATTTTTTACACAAGTTTCTTGTGTTTTGTACAAGCTATATATATTCTGTAATCTACTTCTTTCATAAGTTTATGACATAATAAAATCTGATTTACAATTTCCAGAATTTTCTCTCTCTATTTTCTCTTGATTCTGTTTTCAGAAACTTGATCTTCTCAAGTTTTCATGGTATCAGAGCAAGGTTTTCTGATTATGAGTTTCTTTGATTTGATTTTCTGATTTCTTCTTCTCTCTTCTTGAATTACTCGAATTAATCGAGTAGTTTTTCTTCTTGATTTCTGGATTTTGATCTGATTTGAGGAATTTATCTTCAATATGGCTGAAGAATCGAATCTACAATCGAATTCGCATTCAGTGAATTTCAATGATCCTTACTACATTTCTAATAGCGATCATCCAGGTATGCAGATTGTGAATCTTCCTCTTACTACTTCGAATTTCTTGAACTGGAGTAGAGCTGTGAAAATGGCTTTGATTGCTCGTAATAAGCTTGGATTTATTACTGGATCATTAAGTATGCCTAGTACTGATTCTTCTGATTATCAGAAGTGGATAAGGAATGATTACATGATAATGTCTTGGATTTTGAATTCGATTGATAAGTCGATTGCTGGTAGTTTCATGTTTGTGAATTCTTCTCATGAATTGTGGAAGGAGATCTCTGAACGTTTTGGTCAGAGTAATGCACCTTATATTTTTGAATTGAAGAGGAGTTTATCTCGTATTCAGCAAAACGATGCTTCAATTGCTGAGTATTATGGTCAATTGAAGCAAATTTGGGATCAATTGCAATTTCTGGAAGGATTTCCGGATTGCACTTCTGGTGCTATGAAACACTGCAGTTGTGGTATGCTGAAGAAGGTTTTGGAGCTGATCAACGCAATAAGTTGATGCAACTTCTTGTTGGTTTGAACAAATCTTATGATCCTGTTAAGACGAATTTGTTGAGTTCTGAACAACTTCCTCCTGTTACTAAGGCATATTACATGCTGCAACAGGTTGAAACTCAGAAGAAATTGAATGATACTGTTGATTCTTTACCTGAAATTAGTGCTTTAGCAGCTAATAGATCAGTTGTTTCTAGTGGTCATAAACAAGCTGTTGGAGGTACTGGTTCTGGTTCTATGGTGAAGAAGGACTATAAGAAGCAGAAGTATGATAAGTTTTGTGACAATTGCAAAACTAGAGGTCATACTATTCAAGACTGTTTCAAAATAATTGGTTATCCTGAGTAATGGTCATCATTGAAGTCTAAATCAACTGTGAAGTCTGCTGCTAGTGTTCATTCTAATTCTGGCATTCTTGGAAAAGCACCGATGGAGTTTGTTAATGGCAGTGGTTCAGATTCTGTTGATCCTGGTCCTGATCCTACTATGGTCTCAGCTGTATATCAGCAGGTTGTTAAGATGATGCAGAATAGCAAGGAAATGGCATCTGATCCTATCACTACAGTTAACTTTGCAGGTATAACTTCTGTTCATACTGCTCAGTTAATGCAAAAATCTTTTGATCAAAATGCTTGGATAATAGATACAGGTGCATCTAATCATATGGCATCAAGCTTAGCTTTATTCACTTCTTTAAAACATTGAAAAACACACATTATAGTAGGATTGCCTGATGGATCAATTAAACATGTTAAGTATTCAGGAACAGTTCAATTAATTCCTGATATTATGATCTCAGATGTTCTTTATATACCAGAATTTAGACATAATCTTCTTTCTGTAGGAAAACTTCTTGAACAATCATCTCTTCTAGCTATTTTTGAGCACAATTCTTGTGTGTTTCAGGACCCTGTCACTAGGCAAAATAAAGCTTATGGAGTCAAGTCTAGTGGTCTTTACAAATTTTCAAGCCTTTCTTTACATTCAAGGTCACATACTAGTGATCATTCTGATACTGTTGTAAATAACACTATTACTTCAGTCTCAAATAAGCCTAGTATTGATGTTCTTCATGCTAGATTAGGGCATTTATCTGTCAGTACAATGAAACATGTATCAGAATTGTTCTCAGGAAATAATACTAGTGATTTTAATTGTGAAGTGTGTGTTCTTGCTAAGCATCATAAAACGCCTTATTCTTTATCTGATTCTATGGCTCTTGCACCATTTGATCTTGTTCATATGGATTTATGGGGGCCTTATGCTCATGGTTCTTTATCTGGAGCACATTATTTTTTGACTATCTTAGATGATAATACAAGAACTACTTGGACTCATCTTGTTCATGATAAAGCTCAGGTTCAGACTATTATTACTGGTTTTCTTGCCTATGTTGAGAATCATTTCAAGGTGACCATTAAGACCATTAGATCTGATAATGGTACAGAGATCTTGAAAGAGTTTTGTACTTCTTTATTTTTGAGCAAAGGTATTGTGCATCAGAGAAGTCTTCCAGGGGAACCTCAACAGAATGGGAGGGTCGAAAGGAAACATAGGAGTTTATTGGAAATAGCTAGAGCTTTGATGTTTCATGCTGGTTTGCCAATAAAGTTCTGGGTGATTGTATTCTGGCAGCTACATATTTACTGAATAAAATTCCTACTGCTGTTTTGGGTTGGTTATCTCCAGTTGAGAAGTTGTTAGGTGTCAAACCTGATTATTCTACACTGAGAGTGATTGGTTGCTTATGCTATCCTTACCAAAAACTCCAAGATAAGTTTGCCCCTAGATCAAAGAAATGCATTTTTCTTGGATATCCTTATGCTAAAAAAGGTTATAAACTCTATGATTTAGATACCCACAAAATCGTTTTGAGTAGACATGTTCATTTTGTTGAACATGTATTTCCTTTCAAGGTCACTAGCACAGATGTTGTTGTTCCTCAGCAACATGTGTGTGATTTTCCTTCTCTTTCTTTTTTGAATAATGAGCTGCCTCAAAATTCATCTTCAGATTTTTCTTCTCCTTCTACAATTCCTCATTTTTCCTTGATTGATCATTCCTCTCATAATCTTTCTTCTTCTGGTTCTGATTCTCATCAAGAATTTATTTCTGATTCTTCTTTTTCTTCTGTTCCTACCCATCAAACTGTTTCTCCTCCTGAGATTAAGAGACCTAGGCACATGCCTAAGAAGTTCAATGATTATGTTGTATTTCTGCCACATTCTGTTCTGCCTGATAGTTCTGCTTCTCAGAGTTTCAATGTGTATTCTGAGCCTTCTTTGGCTTTCCTTGGGGCTGCTGATGCTGCAAGTCTTGCTAAGGTTCTAGATGTTAAAGAACCTAGTTCTTACAATGAGGCAAGGGAGAGATCTGAATGGGTTCAAGCTATGCAGGATGAGATTGATGCTCTTGAAAGAAATGATACTTGGGAAATTACAAACTTGCCTCCAGACAAGAAGGCTATAGGCTGTAAATGGGTCTATAAGACCAAATTTAAGCCAAATGGAGATGTAAAGAGATGCAAGGCTCGTTTGGTAGCCAGAGGAGATAGACAGGTCAAGGGAAAAGATTATAAACACACTTTTATCCCTGTTGCTAAACTGACTACTGTGAGATTGATTCTTGCTATTGCTGCTGCCTTGAATTGGGATGTTCAGCAACTTGATATTAATAATGCATTTTTGCATGGATATATAGATGAAGATATCTACATGCAGCCTCCTTTGGGTTACAATAAGGTTCAGCCTGGGCAAGTGTGTAAACTTAAGCGTTCTCTTTATGGCCTTAAGCAGGATTCAAGACAGTGGAATGTGGAGCTCTCTAAGTTTTTGATTAATTTTGGCTTTACTCAGTCACATCAAGACTATTCAATGTTTCTTCATAGAAATGGCAACAAGTACACTGTTATAGTTGCTTATGTTGATGATTTACTTGTTGCTGGGAATGATCCTGACTTTATTGCTGCAGTCAAGGGTGCTTTGCATAGAGCTTTCACTATTAAAGATCTTGGAAATATCAAATATTTCCTAGGGATAGAAGTGACAAGATCTAGTGCTGGAATTATGCTGAATCAACGAAAGTATGTGCTTGATATGCTCATTGATGTTAAGATGGAGCACTGTAAACCAACACCATTTCCTAGTAAAAAAGGGCTAGCCTTGAGTTTACATGATGGTGAGCTTATGCAGGATCCTGAGGTATATAGAAGACTAATTGGCAAGCTTCTTTACTTAAATTTGACTCGGCCAGATATTTCTTACATTGTGCAGCAATTGAGTCAATTTTTTAATGCTCCTCGAGTTCCACATTATCTTGCTGCTACTTATGTCCTGAGATATCTGAAAGGAACTTTGAACTATGGGTTGTTTTATGCTGCAAATGTTGATTTGAAGTTATCTGCATATTGTGATGCGGATTGGGGAAATTGTTTGGATTCTGGGAGATCCCTTACAGGTTATTGCGTTTTCTTGGGCAATTCTTTGATTTCTTGGAAAACAAAGAAACAGAAAGTTGTTTCCAAGAGTTCAACTGAGGCCGAGTATTGAAGCATGAGTCAAACAACTGATGAGGTTGTTTGGATTGATGGTTTATTAGAAGATTTGTGGATACAAGTTCCTAAACCTATTACTCTATTTTGTGATAATGTCGCTGCTCAACATATTGCTGATAACCCTTGTTTTCATGAACGGACTAAACATCTCAGGATAAAGCATCACAAATTGGATGTTCATTATGTTCGTGAGAATGTTCAACTTGGTTTCATTAAGACTGCTCATGTGTCTTCTGCTCTTCAATTGGCAGACATAATGACAAAACCATTAGGGGCTGATCAACATAGGTTTCTGTCTCAGAAGATTGGCCTTGTTTCTCAGCCTTGTGTTCAAGATTGGTCAGGGTTGCCACCAAGTCAATCTTGAGGAGGGGGTGATGAGCTGGTACAGCTCATATTTAGATTGCCAGCTTGGCAATTCTGTTATGAATTCTGTTTTGTCTAACAGAATTCTGTTATTAGCTGTCTAAGATATTTTCAGATTTTTTACACAAGTTTCTTGTGTTTTGTACAAGCTATATATATTCTGTAATCTACTTCTTTCATAAGTTTATGACATAATAAAATCTGATTTACAATTTCCAGAATTTTCTCTCTCTATTTTCTCTTGATTCTGTTATCAGAAACTTGATCTTCTCAAGTTTTCAAAAATGCTCTTGAAGATCTAGCAATAATTTTTTGTACTTTAGCTTATAAATATATTCGTTTCCTTATATTCCTCACCCAAAAATCAATTTAAATTCGGTAGACTTTATTTGTTGGACATTTGGAGTGTCCCATTCAAAAATAATTTATTATTACTAATAGGGTTTAAACATATAATGTCCAAATCATAAGGCGAGCATCCTAATACTTACACAATCACACCCAAATATAACTAACTATACATACCTTTAGCAATATTACGATTTAAGAATTTGTTTTCATCTATATTTTCGAACTCATTATTTTTTTTTATTAATCATATTTGTTAGAATTTATATTATTGGGCTTCAATTCAGCCATCAATTTAAACTTTTGGTTGATAAAGTCCTTTAACATGGTATCAAGAACCAACGTGACACAAAGGTCATAGGTTCGAATCTCATCCACCCCCACCTTCAAGTGAAATTTTAAGCGTAGGGTATGAGGAGGGCCCATATTACATCAATTTGACCATAATATTAAAATCAAGGCAAATTGAAAATTTTAATTTTTTCACTTATCAATAGTATTATAATGGATACAAGAAAGAACAAATATTAAATGTTAAATTAACAAGAAAAATAGACACAGATTTACGTGGTTCACCAACAATGTGTTGGCTACGTCTACGGGCAAGTGAGAGTAATACTTTTATTGATATTGGAGAAAACAAATTACAGATTCAAAATAGATTTGATCACAGAAAATAGATTGATTGTCTCACAGATTTCTAATGTTATCTCTTTTAGAACTTACAGATGAGAAATACATAAAAGACTTTTAGATTTTTGAATAATCACTCAAATAATGATTAATGCATGTACATGGCTAGGAAATAACCTAGGGATATTTATAATAACCCATAGACTAGAACAATTTAAGGGAACAAAGTCCACGAACAAAGTATCCAAATCGGCCAATGTTGAGGCATGGAAAGCATGAATGTGCCTCACTTCCAAAAAACAGCAGAACTCAAAATCCGTTGAGGCACGGACATGCTTCGTCGGAACATCTTCTAGGCACGAACGTGCCTGGCCGAATACATGTGAAGCTCGATGAGACACTGATGTGCCTGGTGAGTTTTCAATACTTTTTTGTCGAGTCATATCCATGCATCCCCAAGGCATGAACATGTCTTGCCCCACTTCTTCCTAGTTCCTCACTCCTCGCTCCCGACTCAAGGATATCGATTCAAGGCATATTCCTTACAAATACAATAAGTATATCCTATGTATAACAATAATTACAATATTTTTTTTTTTGGATTGAACACTTAAAAGTGTTTTTCATATACTAGCTCCGTTTCATATTATTTGCAACGATTTGATATAAAGTAGAGAGAAAATAATATGAAACAGAGGTAGTATTTAAAAAGAATTACAAGATTATGTTTTTCATATACATTGATCTAAAAATATGGTCAAAGTTTAATAATTAGTATAGGGAGATCAAACCATGCACATGAAACCAAATTTAAACTTATTAAAATCACACCGATTCAACACACTTTAATACTTTATAGTAAGTGAAAAGATTAAGTTCTACTTAAATTACATGAAATGATTTGAATTATCCCGTTATTCAATTCAATGATAACTTTCTACCCATGTACTTCCACTAATTAACATGCAATCATGCATAAAGATAAGCCATGATCTTCTACCCCGCCATCTTAATAGTGATGGAAGAAAAGTCCAATGTAAGACTAAATTAAATTATATGATGTCCACTTTAATTACTAGTCAAATCAAATGCTTAGATTTTTATAATACACTATTATCAATTCTATTTATATATATATATCTTAGAAAATATCATCCTAAAAATTTCTCTACTTTCTAATTTCCAAACACCATATCTTAGTTACCATTCAATTTCACTAATTAAAAACTCCAAAATCTCAAAATTATAACACCCAAAATTCACCATCCAAAACTATAACCGACATAAAAAAATGCCACAAACAGAGCTACCCTTGAATGAAAATGATTCCCAAGACATGGTTTTATACCAAGTTCTTAATGAAGCCAATAATACCATGAACAACTTGTACCAACAACAATATCATCCTCAAAACGTTGCGAAACGAAATATGACATCTTCTACTCCTACAACTACAACTAAGTTTTATGCTCCAATTAGTGGCGGTATAGCCAAGAGGCACTATAGAGGTGTAAGGCGACGGCCTTGGGGCAAATACGCGGCTGAAATCCGTGACTCGACAAGAAATGGTGCTCGGCTTTGGCTTGGGACGTTTGTTACAGCTGAGGAGGCGGCATTGGCCTATGATCGAGCTGCGTTCAAGATGAGGGGTGCTAAGGCCTTGCTTAATTTTCCTGCTCATATAGGAAAATCAGTTTCAGGGGATTTTGTTGGGTTAATTAACAATAATCACCCTAGTAATTTTGTTGCTAGTACCTCTAGTAGTTCTTCACAACAAGGTTTGAAATAATTGATGACATTGAATTTATATTATCCTTTTTTGTTGGACATGTATACACATGTATTGTATGTCTACAAACATGTTGCAATTAAAGATTTTAAATTTTTAGAAAAGACTTCTTATTTCATTAGCTATATAGAAATTTATTTTGATCCATGTTTAATTACTAATTGATTGTTCTAGTGTTCTACATAGCTACTTCTACCTTAGCATGTATGGTGATTAATTATATTGTTGTAGCTAAGTTGATCTCATATGCTTATTTTTAAAGATAAGGGCACTCTCTCTTCTTAAAAATGGTTTCATGACTAATTATTTGAGCAAGGTTGATCAAGTCCAATCATACATGTAAATATAAGGTGAAAATGGAGTTGCTTCACTCCACTAAGTCAAGTTCAAATAAGTTCATTTGAAAAGAGCTGATTATTACTATCTATCTTAGTTAGAAAATAGTTCTAACAAAATTTAGTTGATCAAAATTTTCAAAGTAATAGTTTCGTGATTAATTTACTTCACAGAATTATGTACTCGTATATAGTAAAGTATGTAGAGTGTGTTGCTCCTTTTTGTAATTTTTAATGTTTTTTGAACCACTTAGAATTGTAAAAGCATGCATTTAATACCGTTGACAAGTTTTCATAAGAAAAAAGCGTTCATCATAAATAAGTGTGAATATTTGTTTTTTTAGGGTGCTTACAAGGGTTATTATTGTGAATATTGTTTGAAGGCAATGAGGGCCTATCGAGTATAAAATTCCACAATTTGATAATTGTTAAAAAGGGATCAGAGCATATGGTTTAACAAAGTTGCACATGCATGGCAAAGGGTAGTGTATAAGAAGACATGAAGAAAGAAAAAAAATTCTAATGGAAAAATTTAACATAGCTCTGATACCATGATGGATTGTGTTAACATAGCTCTGATACTATGATGGATTGTGTTAATACACCTCGCTCTAACATCGTGGATTCATGCAAGAAAAACATGATATACTCATGAAAAACATGATATATATTCGACTTCAGTGGTGCAACAAAAAGCAAAGGCGCACTTGAAACTAGTCTATAAGATGTTTCTCATGATTTATGATATACTTCCTTTGTTTTTATTTATTTATTTTTTTTTTATTATAGTTGCAACACTTCCCTTTTCACGTTGCATGTGTTCAATCGTTAATATCTCTAATTACCAACATATAAAAATTTGATATTAAAATTGTATAAATCGAGACGAATCTAACAAGTTTCCACATGACTATATTTTTACTCTAGTATAGACCGTCAAAGTGAAAAACATAAATAGTATAAAAGTCAAATTGTTGCAACTATAAAAAAACGGAGGAAGTATAATATTATGAGCCATGAATTGAAACTTTGACCTTATACATGGACCATTCCTTGTCCTTTCATTGAAGACGATTCAATGCTAAATTCTACCCATCAATTGGGTGTTGATGGATCAAAATGGAGAGATCCTTTTTGCTCCACGGTTAGTCCATTGAAGTGTGACTCAAAATGAGTGGACACATAATAAAATTGCTAAGGGCAATCAATAATTTCCCAATATATTACATACATAACAATTTCATATATTACTTGATGAGGTATAAAAACATATTACATTATTGATAAGCGTATATAACAATAATAGGCAAACGTTACATAAAATGGATTGAGATACACAAAACATATGAAAACAATACATAAATCTCATATATGTACAATATATATGTACAATATATAGACAAATAAACACACAATCATAATGTTGAAGAAAGTAAATATTCCAATATATCATTCCCAAGATCTTCCAACTCAAGTACATCATGTTGAGAATCAAGTAAATTATCCATGCTAAATCTTGATCTTTTAAAAGATGGCTGTTGAATCATCAACTCATCAACATAATCACTTTGTTGAACCTCCCAATCTCTTGCTTCTCTTTTCCAAGGATTATTACAATCATTATTATTCTTGTCATATTGACTTCCGACTACGACGGCTTTAGAGACCGCCTCAAGGGGGAAGTTAAGAGAAGCCTTAGCCGCCCCTCTTATTCTTAAGGCCGCCTTATCATAAGCCAAAGCTGCTTCTTCCGCGGTATTAAACGTTCCTAGCCAAACTCGAGCTCCTTTCTTCGTTGAGTCTCTTATCTCAGCCGCGTACTTTCCCCAAGGCCTTCTTCTTACTCCTCTATAATGTCTAATTGGTATGGTTTTATTAGTCTTCTCCATGTTTTCCTTTGAATTGTTACTCGTCTCACTTTTCTTGTCCTCCACGTAACAAGTTTCCCTAGGGTTTTTTGTACTAGAACCGACGATTTTATCAAGTAATTCTTCCCATGTCTCGGAACCCATTGACACCCATCTTCCTAGGCTTGGTAGCCTTTTAAGCGGGTTTGAAGGTCCATCATTTTCCTCTTCTAAAGAAGGTATTCCGATCCAATCTTGAAAAATTCCCGGTGTATTATTCCATGCTTCTTGCGAATTTGTTACACCGATGTAGTTCGCCCAAATGCTCTCTAGGATAGCTGCCTCGGGTGGTTTGTGCTCTTCTTTCTTAATATTCATTTGTCAATGGCTTAAAAAAAATAAAATGATTAATATCATGTTATGCAAAATTTTTATATAAAAAGAGACGTGTAATAGTTTTGGTATGTTATACTTGTAATTTAAAAAGCACAGCTCATCTATTGCTTAATTCTAGCATTTTTCTAATATGAATTTGAACAAATACGATGCTTCTGTTGTAATAATTTCCTTTACCTGAATTTAAGGATGATTTTTAGTGTTTGAAGTGTTTTTTAATACACTTGTTTTGGTAGCAATTTCATGTAGTATGTACTTCTAATTATTTTTTAATATGTAATCAACTAATCATGCGTGGATTACATTAATTAATAGTTGAGACAAAAATTCTAAGACAAATAAGTTAGAAATTAACGGCTATTGCGTAACTAGTTACCAAGATCAAGCATAATGATTGCAAAATTTCACACCATTTATTTTCAGCTTATATTCTATCTATGAATAGTTGTGTGCAAAATTTCACACCATATAAATGTAGCATGTCATTTATATGTGCAGAGATTACCACATCTATCTAATGGAAATTTCAGGCATTGTATATTGTCAACTTGATATGGATAGATCACCCAATTAAATAGAGAGACATCACACGTCATACCATGATTATATTTATAACTTTCGAAAATTTGGCCTATATTTTAAATAGAAATCATGATAATAACCTAATAAGACGTGATTATATATTGAAATTTTTTATTCATTTTTTTATTATGGTTATGATTACGGATTTATGTATATATACTTTATGGTCAATTTTACTATGTTTTTTCTTAGCAATACTGGTTTATATATGCAACATTAAACAATAAAAGTAAAAATGGATTGTTTTCATCGTAGCAATGTTTTGGTACAAAATACATTTACAAAACTAAGGGTCTGTTCACATTTACTTAATTTCAGTTCAGTTCAGCTCCAATCAGTTCAGTTCAGTTCAGTTCAGTTCAGCTCCAATCAGTTTAGTTTAGTTCAGCTCTTAATTTCCCTCTCTCATAAAATATTCATTTCAGCTTAGTTCAGTTCAGTTCAGCTCCAATTAGTTCAGTTCAGTTCAGTTCAGCTCCAATCAGTTCAGTTCAGTAAATGTGAACATGCCCTAAGCAATATAAGTAATCATGGTTGTTTATATATTGAAAAAAGAAATCATTATTAATAATGGCATATAAATCTCTTAGGATGTATTCAATGAAAATATATTTATATTGGAAAAGATAAACACAAATACAATTGTCAAATCCCCTTAACCTGTTCTTTAAGTTACCCATTTGTCAAAGGATATCAAATGCGTGCTTCTGAAAAAGACGAAGGGGTGAACGACTGAAAGGTTTTGTTGAGTCTACCGATTGTTAAAACTTATTTTAAAATTTTATTTTTTAAAAAAATGATTAATTAATTAAATCAAATTTAAGACATTTTCAACAAACTAAACAACTAATGTCATATCTCTGATTAATAATAATATGATGAGTAAATTAGAAGATTTATTTGGGTAGTCATCACACGTTAGAAGTTTCTCAAAGAACATAGACAAAGATTACCATAATAATTATGTCTTGCATTGAAAAACTCGATGTCTATAATTCAACTGTTTCCATTAATTTTTCTTGATAGTATGTTATGACAAATTGATGAATAAGGAAGGATTTGTGGTTATATCCACATGTGTTAGGATCATAGGATAGTTCACATTTGTAAGGTTAGTAGTTTAGAGCACCATTTTATTTTTTTTTTGAAGAAAAAAAAACACCTTATTATCAATACATAAAGATATATGTTCAATTCAAATATGATACCTTATTATCTATGATACAAAAATATAATGGCGAATTTTTTTATAAAATAATTAATAATTATACGTATAATTATTTTTTTCTATACAAAAAAACCCCTTTCGTGTAACAAAAGTTCATTTGTGCAAGGTGATATTTATTTAAAAGTAATTTAATTTATTTTTTGGGTGGCAGCAATTTTAGCCGCCAATTTTCAGGATGTTTTCAAGTAAATTAATCAGCGTCTAAAAACCTCCTTAAAAATGGGAGAAAGAAGAGATAAAGAATCCCAAGTTGAAAAGTATGGTGTGCCTTAAAGAGACATTATTTAATCCCCTAAAAATTATCGAGAAAATCATACACTATATATCAATGCTATGATTAAGTGTGAACGTTGTATGCTTAATAAGAGAGAAACATTATGTGTAACAGCTGCATTGATTAGCATATACATTGTATACCCACTAGTACTGATATACAAGAAACTGTTTGTTTGTACATCGTACGAGTATTGTATTTTTAATTAGGTGATCAAGTAGTAATATACTCGAGGGAAAATGATTTTGGCACACCCTTTATGTTCTTCTCACATAAAGGTGTGCCAAAATCAATTTCCGTACTGGAGTTGTCAAAAAAAATAAAAAAAAGTACTAATTTACTCTTGTCAGTTGTCACCTGTCAACCCTTATCAAGTTCAATTGTCAATACTTTTTTTTTTTTTATTTATTTTTTTTTTTATTTTTATAATTTATTTATTTATACTTTAATAAAAATTCTGTTAATGAGGCATCAAAGTGTTACATAAGAAGATTATTAATAACCATTAGATGAGACTATTGAGTGCATCTATAATCTCATCACTAATCATCTATACGTTTCAAATTTATGAAACATACTTTAATCTCTAAAATATTTTACAAATTTTAAAGATCGTTTAGCATAGTTATAACCAGCAATTGACAATCAATTTTATCAAACATTTCTATAAACAATCAATAGTCAAACAACCAAAGCATACATCCAATTAAACAAACTTCCTAAATTCGTCAGTATCAGGTACAACAAATAATATATGGCGATGAGGATTATGGAGTGGAGGGATGGTTTGTTCCTCCCTTCCATCTCCCTCGTGATTGACCTAGGCTCGTTCCTCACCCCACTTTTCCTATGATAGGAAAGGCACCCTCCTTATCTTACCATGTAAAAAAAAAAAAAAGTAAATTAATAATAATATATGGGCATATGGCGATAATGTTCTATTTGGATTTTGGAGTTTATCTGCACACTTTAATTTTTACATTGGTAATGATTTTTGCTTGCGATAGTTTAATACGGTAAAATCTTTACTTTTGTGCTTTTGACGAGGGAACTATGAAGTGTCAAGTGTGATGATAATAATACTCTTTACCAAGCCCATATTTGAACTAGGGCAAGCAAGGCACACCCGCCCTAAGTTCACGGATAGAGGCCCAATCATTCTTGTATGGTTTATATGTCAAAAATGTACTGAAACCAATATATAGGCCCAATATAGATTCATGGGTCGCGTTAAGATATACATATACTCTTCTTCTCAAAGGGGTTGTTGACTTGTAGCTTCAAATTTCTCTACCTTATGTTTTAGGGTTTGTTTGGTTTTATAAGGGGGACAATCTAATTAAAAGTTTAAATTGATGGTTGAAACTTATAATTAATTCACATATTCTATCATGTCTCTTCACATGAGAGTTATTTGAGCTTGAATATGGATGTAACATAAGCCTCTTTACAACCTAGCGCGAAATATTAGTAAGCCAACTCAATCAAAAGTTTAACATGATGATTGAAGCCTATGATCGATTTAAGAACTCAACTATAATGATATGAATGAATTAAGAACTTAACTCTGGACAATATGGATATGAATCTCATACTTTAATTTGCTAAATCTGTTTGATTTGAAATTAGAATCAATTTATACTTAGTCAAGGTTTGTATCTAGGCCTTCTAGGGTTTTTGAAAATATTATCTTTTAGAATAGGGAATGAGGCGAGTATGAGATTGTAGAAGTTTGACTACAGTACCATATTTACCATGGCACATTGGTACCATCATTTCCGGCAGTAACAGTTCCTTTGGAAACCATAATGTAAAGGAAAAATAAAACAAAAAACCAAAAACTTTCTCCGTTCGCTTTTAGTTGCAATATTTGGAAATTTGCATTTTTACTTAATTCATTTTTCCACCTTTGCTGATTTACTCCATAGTTACCATGATGTAAGATTTTGTTACATTTGTCTTAATTTATGTTTTCACATGCAAATTTCTATCTTTTTTTTATTTATTTATAATTAGATTTATAAAAAAAAGTTGAAATTATAGATTTTATTGACAAATGTAAAAGTTAGAACTAACCTTGCAACTACAAGAAAACGCAAGATTTAAGTTAATACACTTGTATATTACTAGATTGATAATATGTTTAATTGTTTAGTGTTAAGGATCGGAGTTGAACTTGTAATTGAGCTCCCCCGGTTACCCAACCCCTTATTGTGAAGGCTCTGATTATGTCAATTGACCTTTTTTATTTATTTATTTTTTTTAACAACAGCAACTAAAAGAAGTCAATTGACTTTGGAGGACAAGAAGACCATGTCTCTCTTAGTTCTATACATTTTCTTGATCAAGTTGACAATTTTTTTTTTATTTTTATATTTTTTATTTTTTATATTTTCTATTTTTTTTTAAAGCCAGTTGACAACTGACAATAAAATTAAGAATTTTAAAATTAGCTAAATATTCATTAATATATAATTAATTGCAAAGTGTTCATCACGATGTACAATCTGATGTTGAAGGCATGAATCAATAACTTAAAAAGAGTATAATTTTTCCTAAATTGGTTTGACACTATCATTTATAAATTATATACAATGTGTATATAATATTTATTCATAATTCATAATTCATCTGAATAATGATAACAATAATATTAAATTTTGTAACAAAATTATGTTCTTCATTCCAAACTCTTTTTTTCATTTTTTCCATAGAATGGCTACCTCTTTCAACCTTAGCTTCCCACCATTTTTTCGAGTTAATTCGATTTGTTTCCCTCTAATCGTTGCCCTTCTATTGCTTTTTAATCTTCGGATTATTACCTCTACTTCATTTAACTATTCTCGATTTGATTCAAACTCAAACTTACATTTCCAGGGTAATGCTGAAAATTCCCTAGGTAAAATAGAGTTCAACTATGTTTCTCACAAAGAACGTGTTGGTATCGTTACATATGGTGAGAATGTACGTCTTTGGGATAAAAGTCTAGGCAAAATCGCCGAGTTTTCAACACATTTTACCTTCGTTGTTGACACTTTTAAGGCACCTAGATACGGGCATGGGTTCACATTTTTCATTGCTCCGGTGGGTTTTAAAATCCCACCTGGCTCCGACGGTCCATATCTAGGCCTATTTAATCAAACAACATATGTAACGTCGAGTACGCCAATAATTGTAGTCGAGTTTGACTCATTTCCAAATGTTTTTGATCCTAGTGATAAAGAGCATGTTGGCATAAACGTCAACTCTCTCAATTCTTCGGTTCATAGACCATGGAACGCGAGTGAGCATAGTAAACAACCTGCTGATGTTTGGATCAATTATAACGCGACTGCTAAGGTATTAAACGTGTTTTGGTCTTACAAAAATGATCCAAATATTAATAAAGATTCAAACATGTCTTTACCAATTGATATTACGAAAGTCCTCCCTGAATTGGTTAACATTGGATTTTCAGCTGGAACTGGGGTAGCTAAGGAGCGACACACTCTCGAATCATGGGAATTCTATTCTACTTTGAAGTCTGTTGACATTAATACTAGTGATGATCCTAAGGAAAAAATCGAGTTTACGAATAATAACAATAGTGATGATCATCCCAAGGATAACAAATCTAAGGAGCGGATTATTATTATTGTTGTTGTTGTATCATCATTCGCGTTTGTTGCTATTTTGGGAGGGATGCTAGTGTTGTTTGTGCATCGAAAGAGGAAGGAGGCGAATATGAAACAGGACGAGGAAACCTCGTTCAATGATGAACTTGAGAGAGGAGTCGGGCCAAGAAGGTTTTCTTATTCCGAGCTTGAATCAGCCACCAACAGTTTCTCAAGTGAACATAAGTTGGGTAAGGGAGGGTTTGGAGCCGTTTACAAGGGCTATCTTAACGACGTGGATCTGCCAATCGCGGTGAAAAAAATATCCAGGGGATCGAAACAGGGGAAAAAAGAGTATATAGCCGAGGTTAAGATTATTAGTAGGCTAAGACATCGAAATATTGTACAACTTTTGGGTTGGTGCCATGATAAAACTAAGTTGTTACTTGTTTACGAGTTTATGCCAAATGGTAGCTTGGATTGTCACTTATTTGGTAAGAAGACACCCTTATCTTGGCCTTTGAGATACAAAATAGCTCAAGGGTTAGCTTCAGGGTTGCTTTATTTACACGAAGAATGGGAGCAATGTGTGGTGCATCGTGACATAAAATCGAGCAATATAATGCTAGATTCTAATTTTAATGTCAAGTTAGGGGATTTTGGTCTAGCAACGTTGATGGAACATGGACGTGTTGCTCAGACAATAACTCTGGCTGGGACTATAGGGTACATGGCACCGGAATACATAAGTACACGAAAGGCTAGTAAAGAATCGGATGTATACAGTTTTGGCGTGGTTGCATTAGAGATTGCTACCGGAAGGAGGCAAATGGATCCAATTGATGAAGGGACTAATATGAAGGGATTGATACAATGGGTGTGGGATCTCTATGGCAATGGGAGGCTACTTTCGGCGTCTGATCAAAGGCTTCGTAGGGAATTCGATGTTAAACAAGTCGAGTGTTTGATGCTAGTTGGTTTGTGGTGTGTTCATCCTGATTACAATTATAGGCCATCTATAAAACAAGCTATTCAAGTGCTTAATTTTGAGGCTGCTTTGCCTAGTCTTCCTCCGGCGATGCCTATTCCAACCTATCATGTTCCGGTGCTGCAGTCATCAGACGGCTCTAGTTGCCCTTCAATGCTTAGTACAAGCCTAAAAATTGGTCGTTAGATACATAAATCTGTACTATATCTTTCGCTATTCATTCAATGCTGATTTGTTTCATTGGTTGGTGAATACGCAATACTTTCATTGTGTGGATTAATTTTTTTCGTTGCATACTTTTTTGTTTTTGAACTGGTAATTGAATTAACTTATGAACAAGAAATCGCCCTACTAATTTGATATGCGCGAATTAACATAGAATAACTTATTTTGTCTTGATCTTGAGCTTAACATAGAATAAATTCGAATCCAAACCCTCAAATTGGGGTGGGATAGATTTAGCGTTGTTTAAGACCATTTGTCATTACTCAAGTTTTAATTCTGATCTTTATAAAGGCCTTGTTTGGCAATTAACTAGTAGGATATACCCGATTTTATTAACTTGTTTGACTAACTGTGTTTATTAAAATACTAGTTTGACTAGCTAATTATAAATAGTCGATTGATTAATAGTTTCTAGTAATATAAGTATGTTTTTTTTGAAGTCAATATAAGTAGTTGTTAATTGTTTAGATGATTTTTAGTATATTTAGTCCAAAAACCTAATTGCTTCATAAGCTAATTTTTTTAAAAACTTTTATAATGAGTTTAATTTTTTAAGCCCAAAATGCCCTTTTAATAATTTGTTTATTAAATTGCCAAATTAGCTTTTTAAATTGATCAAACATCTAATAGGACTTAATGAGCTTAAAGCTGTTTAAAAACCTCTTTACTTACCAAACACTAGGCCAAAAGCAAGACTGTAAGTAGGTTGGAAACTTAGGACTCGAGAGAATCCCATTGATCTTAGCTTCTTTCTATTGAAACAAGATGTCAAGATATAACTCTAATAGAATAAAATCGATATAGAGGTCTTTTGACTTTTAGACAACATGAAGAACATCTTTCTCTTAGTTCTACAAGTTTTCTTGATCGGTCGACAGAATCTTCTTGTTGTACTCCAATTTTTTTTTTTTTTTTTTAAATATATATTTTTATAATTTCGTTTTGATAGCTAGCTTAGCCAATTGACAAGAATTTTAAGGATACTAAATTAGCCAAGTAAACTTTAGGATCAAATGCTCATGTAATATAATGTTCATCACGATGAACAACATGATGTTGAAAGCATGAGTTATCTTTTTTATATTATTGATTTTAACACTAAGCTATCATGTACATATAGTCATATACTATATATCTATATTCTTTATCAAACTTTGTTTGCAGAGAGTATGGTAACATCCTTAAACTATATTCGAATGTCAAAATCGATCTCATTGTTATTGTTCTTGACAAATTCGTCATCTAAATAATATATTCTAGATTACAACATCGTTTAAGACAATTCTTAAATCATATAAAACATTATAGTGTAATGAAATTTTGTTGTTCATTCTTCAAATTCTTTCTCAATTGCTTTAAATTTTGCTTTCTGAATTCTAACTTTTGAACACTTAGTTCATTAACCCCAAAGATTGAAGACTAAAATAAAAGCGTGATGCAAGGGGAAAATTAGTAGAGAAAAGAGATAATATATCAGAGGAATAATATAATCAGGTCATTTCTCATAACCAATAGCTATGATGCAGTGCACCTTATATATACAATAAGACAAAGATTAGCTTTATTACACAACAAAAGAAATAACGGCTTGAGGAATCTTTCTAGAAGAATCCAAGCAATCTAACAACCGAAGCAGCTATCATATAGAGCTAGCATAACAACTTTGATTCCCTTAGAGAAAAGACCAAGATAGCCCTCCATAGCCCTGCTCAATACCCCTCTTCAAGCTTTGTGCTAAAAGAGGATGAACTAGCACCAAGCTTGAGAAGAATATCTTGATGCTGCTTAATTGGAAGACCTTTAGTAAGAATATCAGCAAGTTAATCCTTGGAAGAGACATGAGCAGGAATAAGATCACTCGATTTAACCATATCTCGAACATAATGACAGTCAATTTCAACATGTTTTGTTCTTTTATGTAGCACGGGATTAACATCAATAGGAAGAGCACCTTGATTATCACAGTTGAGTAATGTTGGACCTAGATAAGATATACCCAAATCCTTGAGAAGAGCTTTGAGCCAGGTGATCTCATAAGCTATGAGTCCTTAACAGGAGTTTTTTCTTGATAATCAACCAATATTCTACTGCCATAGCTAGTGTAGCCTTGAGGAAGACACATATAAACATCTTCATCTAACTCACCATGTAAGAAAGCATTGGTTACATATGGCATAGAAGCATAAGAAGAGCTCAGATCATATGGATGGCAGCTTTGTGAACTTTTCCATGGGACAAGTAACACAGACTTGAATGTCTGTAGAGATGATTTTCTTCACACTCTCAATGTGATGAAGCTTTCCCAGTGATGCATGACCCAATCTATTGTGTCATACTGCAAATGGTACCTTGTCATTGCTAGGATGAGATGTCATACATGTAGGAGGGGAATGATTGATGTTGATGTTGTTGTGTTGATCAAAAGAATTATCAAAGGAATTATTCACCAAATAATACAAGCAATTCCTAGCTTTTCCTAATCTTTTAACCTTTTTTGTCACTATGTCTTTGATAATACAATGAGTTTTGCTGAAGATCACTTCATACCGTGAGTCTTTCACGAGTTTATGAACAAACAACAAATTATGTCTGAAGTAGTTTGGAACTACCAAAACATTCTGCAAATAAAGGGAGTTGGGAAGCTCAACTGTGCCAACATGAGAAACCTGTGCAGTAGCTCCACTTGGAAGATTAATCTTGAGATGTTCATGATACTCTCTGGGACTAGTGAGAAATTTTAGATAAGAAGTCATGTGATTAGAGGCTCTAGAATATATAATCCATTCTTCATTTCCAGAAAGTGAAAGTGCAGCATTACATGAAACCATACCTGAAAACCTATTGTCCAACTCTTCATCAGTGTCACTACCATTGATTGTTTTTGGAAGTTGTTTCAACAGCTGCTTAAATTGCTGCTGAGTGAGAGTAATATTACAAGAAGTACTTTGTCCTGTATATGTTGAATTCTAAGCAACAACAGCCAATTTTGATGCTGGTTTGCTCCATTTCTGATCCTACCTGACAAACCCAGGTCTATACTTGTGGTGCCTACTAGGATAATAACCCACAAGTTTCCAGCACTTATCAGGTCCATGACCTTTTACACCACACACACTACACCCAGCAATCCTATTATGACCACCTGGATTGTTAGCAAAGGAACTAGGATAGCATGGATTTCCAGAATTTCTGCTGTACATAGCTGAAATTATCTGGCTCATTTTTATTCACAAGCAACACATGCTCTTTGACTCTCTTCTTGTTGCAGCATGGAACTGTAACACCCAATAATTCTCTCATAAGACCTGTAAGTACCTTTCATGCATAAATTGCAAGAGAATTACAGACGTGCTACCGCCACGTGTTCAAACGTTAAGGCTATTTTAGAATTTAGTAGCGGAAAAATCAACTCAGTTATAAATAACTTTCAAACCAACTAACAAAACCAAATTAAGTCTTCCAACTTGGAACCATTAAGGCCCTTATTTAAAACTCAATAAAAGTGGTAAATAAACCAACTAGTGTTTAAATAAATTCAAATGTAAGAAATAAAATAAATTGTGAAGGGTAACCAACACTACACTCAAAATCCCACCACTTTGATGCAAGTTCTGATAATGTGGAAACCTGTGATTAATCTGCTTCCCAATATTACAAGTGTAATAATTGGATCATGACGTGATCATTGGAAGGCGAAGGCCATGACCAAAAAAAGACACATAAAAAGGCATGTAATCAGCAATGCTGAGTACATACAACCCACGAAAAATAATAAAGAGCTCTTAGCATGCTACTAATAATCAATCATTACACACAATTTAATTAATGACTCAAACATTACCGAGACTTCACTAATTAATAATAATTAATTTATTTCATTATATTCATTGGATTAAGGTTGTCCTCCCATGCTCCAATTTGGAACATCATATCAATAAAAGAAAAACCCCATGCCTCATTTCGGAAACATCAATAAACATCCAATGGCAACGGGCGCGACTCCGTGGCCATAGCTAGTATGAGATCTCATCTAACTCTTTATTGTTTTAAAAATTATTAGAAACAAGAGACTCGTAGATCAGACGGCCTCTAGAAAAGTGCACAGCTAATACCCCGTGTACCTCAACCCTTGATTGTCATTACTCTAGATGTGCACAAATCCAGAGTTTATTGTTCATCCATCTTGCACTTTACGTGATTTACAAGTTTAAACTTAGTGATGACTCATATGCAAAGCAATACAATTAATCAAAATATCAACCATTCAAGCAATTCAAGTTTCCAATTCAATTCCTGATTTATTAGTGACAAGTAATGTTTAATATTGAATCCTTTAACTACCTCGGTGTATAAACACCTTAAGTGCGTAAGGCAACTCAAATTCTCAACCTCGTCTTATAAGACTTTAATAATTCTCCCTTTACTCATTCCATTTCAATAATCACGAACGAGTAATAAAATAATTAATTCCACATATTCATGTACCTTTGCCTCTAAGCTCATCTTGCAAGTTAATGCATAAATAATACTTACAAATAAATTAATACACACTTTTCACACATGTATCAAAACCAAATCATCACATTAATTACCAACCACGCGCACATTTACAACCATACAATTTCAACCAATCCACAAGCTCCCTAACACGATTCTAAATTTTCCAAGTCCTTAAACATGCTCCTAAAGTCAAGGTTTTTCGTATCCTTGTACGTACCTTGAATAAACAAGTTGCTTGGCCACTTTAGGAACTAGAAACCGCCCTCTACGAAGTTCTCTCCTAAACCAAACAATAATAATTCAGTCAATACCCAAGCAATATAATTTACATCAATACCAAACTACTTTAAAACTCCTTAAACCATTGAAATAATGCCTTTAAATTATTCCCAATAGTTAAAGTTAATATATCAATAGTTCAACTATAAATTTATATGTTAAAATCATGAAAATATAGCTTATAATAACATAAAATTCCAACAAGTTTAACTTACTAACATATGCTGCAAATTTGTTTTATTAATAGTTTTTGCAATTTAAATAATCTATACTTGTCATATTGCATAAATAGTGTTTAAAACATGTTAAAGCATTCTAAATCCTTATTTTAAGCTTAATAATAATAAAAATTCAAATTATATAATATCTGGGAAATAACTTAAATTGTAGATTTCAAGCTTTATGATCTAAATTCATAATACAATAGTCATAATAGTATATTACACATTAAAACCATAAAATACTTCAAATATACAAATAAGACCCTAATGTCATAAAATATAAAATCTGAAAAATAATTGTAAATATAATATTTTGGATCTTGTCATTATGAAATCATAGGATAGATAGATAACTTGCTTAGCACGTCTTTAAGCCCTTAAACATGAAAAATCAACATTTAAACCCTTAACTAGTGTATGGCACGTGTGATGCTCCGGGTTATTTTTTTTAACACTTGTAATTGAATAGATAGGTTCATTCTTTATTATTTATTAATTCATTCATTATTTGTATATAATTCATAATAGTTTCTCATTAAACCTTTGAATTAATTATTTATGGAACAACTATTGACTAATTATATAAACATGTTCTTGTAAAAAAAAATTATATAGACATATTTTTTGTACAAAATTTATAATATAATGAAAATAAAAGACATAATTATTATCCAAATAATTAAATAACTAAAATTTATAACGATAGTTAATTTTTCTTGCTTGTATGTATTATCCAGGATTTTTTTTTAAGAATTGCAGTTATTAAATATTTAGATCTCCATCTAATCCATAATCTTATACAGTTATGAGTCGAGTATTAAAACATGATTAATATATGGATGAGATGGTAAGACATCTAATGCATATTTTTGTGGTTGTGAGTTCGAATCTCATGATAGACATTTTTATTAGAATATACTCATAATTGAAAGATGATGGCACATAAACGTTTTTAGGAATGCTTTTTAATATATAAGTATAGATAGATATAGATTAGATTCTAGAATAAACCAAATCTGAAAATTTTGTCATTAATTTATGCATAGAAAAATTCACAAAGTTATAATTTTTTGCAATATATGCTTAATCAAATCATAGTAATAACAATTTAAGAACAAGATTTTAATAAAGATTAAATCTTTAATTAAATTAACAAAAGAGAGGAAAGGAAAAATTTGAGAGATTGAAGGGCGTACTGGTGTCTAGGGGAGGTCGCAGTGGACGCCGGAGCAGTAGCTATGGCGTCGATAGTGGCTGGTATCATCGGGCGGCAGCATTGTTTTGTTTTTTTTTGTTTTTATTTTTTTATTTTTATATGAGCAGCAAAAGAAGGGGGAAGGGGATTTAACATGAAGATGGGGAAAGAGTTTAAGGGTTTTGGGGATTTTTATATGGGCTTGGTTTCCAAATTTAAGTAGGAGTAGGATTTTATGGTTGGGCTTGAATGAAAGTTTAGGCTTTCTTTATTCATATTTGGGCTACTAATACTATTAGTAACATATATTGTGGTATAGAAAAAGAAATTTAAATTTAGTGACTATTAGTTTAATAGAGTTTAATTAAGTTTCACATAAAATACTTTATTTAATGAAAACGAGAATTATTTAAATAATAAGGAAATATATTATAATGAAGCTAAAATTGTAGGGGATTACAGGAACAAGTTGATCAAACTGTAGTTAATGGAGTGAACATGAGCAATTGGCTTCTCATAGGGCCAAAATGCTCATCCAAACCATTCAAAAACTGAAACAATATATGCTTATCCTGATATTAGAAATTGCATTTAAAAGAGTTTTAATCTTAGCATTAGACTCGGAAACAATAGGCAGAACATTCATAGCATCAATTTCTTCCCATAAACTAGTCATGCTAGTGTAATAAACATTGATAGAGTCATTGTTCTATTTCAGGTTATACAGATTTTTGTTCAACTTATATTTTCTAGATTCCATTTGACATAGAAAACCATTTTTCAAGCTGAACCCAGGTTTCCCTAGCTGTAGACACCCAAATGTGTCTCCCCAAAACCAAACCCAGTGATGAATACCTTTCATGTCATTTGATTATCGAGCAAAGAGAAAGTGTGAAAAGTCTAGTGATGAGGATGTTTTTATTAAAATATCTCTTCTTTCTGTTTTTGAAAATATTTTTTTTCTTACCCTAATTTTGAAAAATGTGCATTCTTATTTATTTTGGTCCATGATAAGGGTCCAATAATGGTGTAGTTTGATGGGGCTTGAAAAGACCTTTCCAACGATATATTATAAGCCCAATTCCGATGATTAATGAGGAAGTTATGGCCAAAATACTAAATTGGGCCAAAACCAGATTTTACCTACGACCCAATGTCATGTGGAGGGTCCAAAGGTTTAATACTATTCCTAAACTAATTAGGATTAATTAGAAGCTTCTATAAGTTTTTAAAAGATCTTAATTATCCTTTTTGAAAAGATAAGATTAAAGAATTTGAGTTAAATAAAAACTTTCCTTTTCTTAAATCCTAATTCTATTCGAATTTAAAGATGATCAAAAACAGTCAGATTTTATTTTCGTGCCTCATAATATTTATCCAAATTTTATATGGTTGGATAGATCTTGAAATTATCTTTCCAATGATATATTATAATATTAAATCTGAGCTATAACGAAAAAGATATGAATGAGATACAAAACTCTATCCAAAACTGACACCCTTCCACTATTTCGGCCATATATTTTTATCTACAAAATATTTTAATCTTATTCTATTAGGGTTGAAAAGTATACTTCAAGAGATTTCCAACGACATATTATATGCCTTATTTGGACTTTCGGATCAAAAGATATGATAAAAACAAAACGCGTGAAACTGATTATTACCGTCTGACGCTAAACATTAGCGCCTGGCGCTAAGGCTTGGCGCTAACCATCAGCGCCTGGCGCTAATCGAGTTTTATTCTCGTTGAAACTCTGATTCATTTTTTTATCCATCCGACCGATTTTCTCTATAAATAGCCTCTTAAAATTCTGTTTTCAATCATCAATTCTTATCAATTCTTATTCTTTATAATTCTCATCAACTCTCATCAAGAATTTCTTGATTTTCTCTCTTTTTCTAAACCAACCCTTTTTACAAACACAATTTCTAATACATTATCACTAGACATACCTAGCATTGTTCAAAGTTGCCTTCGCCCTAGACGTGAAAGGTTTTAATTTCCGAGGGTTTGGTCCCAAATCTTTATTTCAATTATTTAATTTAATTATTGTTTATTATTTTCCTTGAAGTTACTAACGTGTGTATTTTGTTATTAGAAAGAGGAACGAGGCATCCAAGTAAGTGCTTTAATTGTTTACATTGTTATTATGATATAGAAATCATGCTTAGGTTGTTGTTATGATTCCTAATGTTATGTTAGGGCGTTTTGATCTTCTTAGTATCATGTCTAGGGTAACTTTAATATCAAGTATGATTAAAAGTATGATGCCTTTTATGTTCTTCCTAATATTTATGATCGTTAGTATCATGTTAGGGCTAAATATTTGATCTTTATTGTTTAGTGACATACTAGGGTTTGTTATTAATCTTGTTAGTATCATGCCTAGGATCTTGCTATTGTTATTATGCTTTAACATGATTATGTTAATTATGATTATAATTGTTATAATTTATGAACATGATTATTTTAATTATTATTTTAATTTATTATGTTGCTTGATTATATTTATTGTTATTGCTTGATCAAGCCTTTTATGCATGTATAAAGGGAATTTGTACTTGTAATCATGCTTAATAAGATAATTAATAATCTTGTTTAGGGTTAATGTGATTATAATTCAAGTGATCGCCAATAATAATTTTATTTATGCATTAATATTCAACCAACATAGATAAACAGGTTTAGGGTTAACCTATTTATTGCATGTTAGTCAGAAAGCGCACATGAATACGATCAGAATAAAGTAGAGGCCTATTATTAGGGCAGGTTCAATCTCTTTTGGTTGGATTTGTACCTTCATCCCCGAACTACCAGTCATGGTTCCAGACCTATTGGAGTTGACGATCTCTTGGATCGTTAAGGGGTGTAACCTTCACCCTATGAACGATTTACAAGTTCCTAAAACTTGTTGGCGACTCTTTTGCTCTATCTTCTTTCCCTTTGGACGCCACCGTACTTTAATGTATGATCACGGTGGGGTTCAAGTTTGGGATAATGCTTGAAATATTCCCTACAGTTTTTGGCGACTCCACTGGGGAGGATTTCTATTTTAATTCCTGAAATTTATTTCGGCAATGATTTAGAATGAGTGGATGAGACTCGAAAAGTTCTAAGTATTTCATGCGCGTAATTTTGGTTAACATTATTGTCATATGCATAAAAAAAGATCTCATTGGAAAGACCATCCGTAATGAGTTAAAACATAGGATTTTTACACATAGGAAATTTGAGGAATATCTTTCACAATTAGGATCGAAATAATGCTGCACGAAACAAGAAAATTTTATCGAGCACAGAAAACTGCTGAGGCATGTAGGAACTAGCGTCAGCGAACAAAGATTAGCGCCAACATTTTGACGTTAGCGCTAGGCGACAGCTTCTGTCGCCAGGCGCTAAAGCCAAAAAGTGGCGCTGGACTCTGTTTGCTGGCGCCAAGTTCTTCCAATACCGAGCCAGAAATATGCGTTCTAATTTTGACCGGTTTTTAGCACTATTTGCTCGATCCTACTTCCTGATTGAGTTTATCTCACTTTTTTGAAACCCATATGTGTTCTACATATGGACATAACCCTCTGGGAATTCATGCTCCATCTACCTGATTGAACGCTCTGAGCAACAAAGGGTACATCCGAGAATGTTGAATTCACCAAACCATGGAAGCGAGTTTTTCTAAATTCGCGGTGTCCCATCCACTCGTGCCAACCCTTCACGATTAGGCTTCCGCGAGGTGCATCCGGACAATTAACCATGGACCCTCTATTGACTAACCCATATCCCGAACTTTAGAGAACTAGAGCCATGGTTAGGTTGCAAACTCATTGCATCATATTGTGACTACTTGACTACTTGTGCATTCTTTGCTTGTGCATACTCTGTGTTTTTCCTAACCATTTGTTTGACATGTGATTAAGCCTAAATAAACTAATTAATGACTAAAAGACTTTTTTAATTAATTAATTAATTAATTAGAGCTAATAAATATGTCAAAAATCGAGTTATAGTCCCTTTAAGTCAACCCGGTTTTTTATTCCCGTATACTGCACAAGCGTCAACTTGTTTTGGTCATAGTCGGAGTTCTAGGAAGAAATACGAGTCGTACAACTATGGATCTGTAACCCCTAGTTTTATCTTTAATTTGGCGTTGGTTTAATCCCAATCAGAGTCACAGATCAAAAGTTATGACTAAAATACCACAGACTGTCCAGTTTAATGCATATACGTGAAGTCTTAACTTAGTCTTTGCTTGAGTCTAGTCACATAGTCTAGCCACATGGTCATGACACGAGTCTTAACATGTCACCTACACTCACTAGTATTAGCACATACTTTGTACATACTCTTTTCACACCATGACCATGTCTTAGGTTCATGCATGAGTCGGTTTTTTCCGTCATTTGAGTGAGAGTACATTCTATTCCTAATTTTTCAAGTCACTCCATCTACATGCTTTCTCTATATCACAACCTTCATTCTTCCTACCTTCTTTCATCTATGCATGTTGAATAGAGTTGATTCAAATAATTAACAGTGAATATCCCTAATTTTCCTTTCCACAGTACTTGGTCAACGAGAGAAGGGCGATTAATCAAGGACAACACCTTTGTTCAAGTCTTACTTTTTGATAAACCGATTCGTCAAAAGAGGAAAGCTAAGAAGATAATGACAAGTCAAGAAGAAGTCAATGAACTTAGGAATCAATTGACTACCGTGACTGAGGCGTTGAAGGCTTTAACCCTCAAAATCAATGACCCTATGAAGCAACAACAGATGGACCTCATGCAAGAGAGCTTGAGCAAGCTGTCTAGTGACTACAAATTTCAAGGCATTAGTTCACAATGGGTCTCGGTGGACAAGGAACTTCTTCCGCATAAGTTCAATGCCAACGACATCCCAAAATTCAAGGCAACAGATAACCCTTACTTTCATCTAAGAGCTTTTGAAACTATAATGAACATTAAGGGGATTGATAAGAAAGTCTTTCAATCCTTATTTCCTTTATCTCTTGAGATCGTTTGTCAACAATGATTCTTTTCCCTTGACAAAGAGAAAACCTCTTCTTGGGAGTCGATAACAAACGCTTTCATAGATAGATATAAGTGCAACATTCAAGACGAAACAGACCACAGACAACTTGAGATGCTAAGACAAAAAGAGAATGAAGGCTTTACTTCTTTCTTTAATAAATGGAGGGAAAATTCCGCTAAGATGATTGAGGTGCCCACTGAAAAAGAATATGTGAGGATGTTTATCAAGAATCTCCAGGAGAAGTATTCGAAGCATTTAAAATATCAACATAACTTGAATACTTTCAAAGCCGTTTATGACATCGAAATTGAAATTGAAGATCACCTCGCAAAACAAAAAGCTACTAACAATAGTAACCACAATGGCTGGAAAGGAAAGAAGAATGACAATCCTTCTTCTTCCGAAAACGCCTACTCTTGTAATAATGTTAGTACCTTTGACCATAATGGTGTCTTAGCCATGGACAATCAAGGATCTAAAAGGAAACCCAGGAGAGAGTTCACACCCATTGGAATGACCTACGATGCTGCTTTCGATCGTCTCTATGATCGAGGGTTAATCAAACCTATTGGCCCTACCGAGGATCCAACGCCAGAAAATCAATCTTCGAGATGGAATCCCAACTCTTATTGCAAGTACCATCGAGGACGCGGTCATACTACTGATGAATGCTACAGGTTTCAAAATCTCATTCAATATCTCATAGAAGCAAATAAGATCCCATTGCCTCTAGCTAACGAGAAGACTGGGTGATGATGAAGCAAACGACACAAGACAGAGGCGAGCTTTAACGACGAGATTTCATGACCTCTTTTTTCTATTTCTTTTTTTTTTTTTTTTTTTTTACCCTTTCCCCCAATAAGTCTAGCATAGGCACCTTTCTTTTCCCTTAGATTAATTTTGTAGAATCTTTCTTTTTCCCTTTTAATAAAATGAGCATTTATTTCCTTGCATATGATCATCGCATTGCATTGCATTAAAAAAAAACAAACCATGTCGAATTAAGCAAAAGGTATACCAATGATTTGAGGCACCCCTTGTATCCACATCATATCACTCATCACCCTTCAAATATGCAATCCTTTTTTGATAAACCACTTTGAGCTTCGTCTAATGATAGACCTTTCATTTTTCAACCTATATCTACATAACCTTGGGATGGGGCAGTGTGCAACTTATGCAATTTTAAAAAGCTTGAGTGATTTCAAAAGATCAAAATAAATAAAAATAAATAAAAGTGTAACAAAGGGAAAGTGTTCCAATGTCATTGACATGAACATGTCTTTGATATGAACACGTCTCAGATTGCGTCTCTTATCGAGTGCTCGGTACCGTGCCTGAGAAACATGAATGCCAAGTGAGTGATATACCGCATGATCAGGATTGCCCACACTTATTAAAGCAAAAAAAAATAAATGCAAAAGCAAAAAAAGAAGAGAGCAAAAATAAATAAAGCAAAAAAAAAGAGAGAGCTAAACCTCAAGCATGAAAATACAAAGATTCAAAAGCAAGGTTGCACACCTTAGGGGCTTATCTAGGGTCTTGAGCCTTTGTCCCTTTCTTCTATAAACTTTAGCCTAACCACGTTACAACCCTTTAAAAGACCTTTTTGAGGTATATACACACTTGTGCGAGGTTCGGCTAGAGCTACGTTCGGCCTGATTCCTAACGGATACGTAGGCAACCTCCCATCGAGGTGCGGCCATTATAAACATGCATTCACATTCACACATCATGGTCATATCAAGGGATCTCCAATGCTCATCCCTATTCATGTAGAGCTAGACTTGGGGGCTTGATCCCTACATCATTAGCTTACCTAGCCTAAGAGTCACCACCATTTGACTCTTTTAAAAAAATAATATCTCTCCACACACTTAGCTCTTGCGGCCTAACTTTAGTGTCACTTTCACACACTGCACAGATACATGACCAAATATACTTTCCCTTAGGAACCCTTTGTCATGAAATCTTAACACATCGTTGAATTATGTATTGTCATATCAAAATCACTCATCAATCATAATCATCATTGCATCGAAGTATGAAGTGCTTAGCCTCCACGCCTAAGTTACCTAAATACTTTCATTATCGAGTCAACTAGGATAGTCTAAGATGTTACAATCCTTGAGAGATAGTATCAAATGACATTTGACTAAGCTCATTCAACATGCACCTTCAAAAACTTCACTTCGATTCTTTTTCGTGTCTTTCTTTTTCGAGAGAAAGTCGGTACCCTCCACAAAAATGATGGAAATTTTTTGCCTTTTTGCATTTTTCGAGTCGCACGATCACAATACAATGCACACACGAGTCATGTACACGTTGAGTCATGTCATGATATAACCTTGATTTGAGTCTAACACATGTGTCAAACACTTTGAGTCGAGTCAACCTCGAGTCAATTACAGCGAGTCAAGTTCATACCTTGAGTCACGACAAGTCAATGAGTCAAGCAACACTAAGTCTTAGGTCAACCCTAAAGAAAGATAAGCAAAGTCCTATAGTCAAAGATTAAATGCAGGTGCATCCCAGCAAGCAAGAACATTCCCGGATTTTTTCGAAAAAAACCGCGAATATGATACATGAGATTCTTCCAAGATGAGAGGAGTTTGAGCAAAATTACATAGATCAGTAAATTAGAGATGAAGAGCTTTAATTTACAAAAGATTTAAGCGGATTTGGTTGAAAGGAAACGACCAAGTTCAAAGTTCGAAGCGAAACCGAGCAACAGCGGCAGCAAGAGCAGAATAAGGAAGACCCGACTCCAGCGCCAGACAACAACATCTGGCGTTTAGCAACAGATTTCAGCGCCTGTCACTAGATCTCAGCGTCTGGCGACATAGCCAATTCTTGGCGCCAACGATATTTCAGCAGCGACAAAGCTCGAAGCCGCTCAAAATGGTTATTTCGACCTCATACAGCAATTTCGGGTTCCTTGGTACGCCAGTTAGCCCCTATAAGTAAATTGACATGATTAGTAGTCGGCTCGATTACAATCGTAGTAAGTGATTGACCTGACAAAAAATCGTCTCACTTAGCTTAAGCGCCTAAAACACTGGCTCATTACAAGCACCAACGTATCGGTTTAAAAGCAAGCACTTAAACGACAATATTTCCAAATATGGATTGTCGCGCATTCTTCTTAAACGACAATATTTCCAAAATATGGATTGTCGCGCATTCTTCTTATACGACAATTTTTCCAAGATTGGATTGTCATCTCCAACTGACAATATTTCCAAAATATGGATTGTCGCGCATCTTCTTCGAAGACAATTTTTCCAAGATTGGATTGTCACCTCTGGCAAAGTTTCCAAGCGTGGATTGTCGTGCTCCTTCTCTGTTTGGCAAATTTTTCCAAGTTCGGATTGTCATACATTCATCGATTCGCTGGCAAGTTTTCCTAGATTGGATTGTCATACACATAGTTCCCTATGACAAAATTTTCCCAAAGGATGGTCGTAGGTCTCCACTCATCATAAATTTCGGCAAAGGTTCCTCAACGTGGATTGTCATTCATTTCAGTTAGTGGCAAATTTTCCCGAAGTGGATTGTCGGTCGACTCTTTTTTACAAATGTTCCAAGACGCGGATTGTCAATAGTGGCAACATTTTCCCAAAAGGATCGTCGCATAGCATTGGCAAATTTCCAAGGTGGATTGCTTTCAAGAGTTATATTCCAAGATGTGGATTGTCGATCGTAGAAAAATTCTTATGACAGATTGTTACGAAGCATTAGCAACTTTTCCCAAAAAAAAATGGATTTTGGCAAATTTTCCGAGATACGGATTGTCTCTTCATCGTGACAACATTTCCAAGGATGGATTGTTACGAAGTGTAGACACCCATTTATGTCTCCCCAAAACCAAACCCAGTGATGAGTACCTTTCATGTCGAATCATAATCGAATGAAGTGAAAGTGTGGAAAGTTTAGTGTTGCGGATAGTTTTAATTTCTTTTCTCTTCTCACTGTTTTTGAAAACCTATTTTTAGAAAACAGCCAATCTAGTTTGGTTGGTCCATGATATGGGTCCAATAGTAGTGTAGTTGGATAGGGCTTGAAAAGTGCTTTCCAACGATATATTATAAGCCCAATTCCGATGAATATTGAGGAAGTTATGGCCAAATTACTAAACTGGGCCCGGTTTGAACCTTATATGCGGCCTAATGATCTAGAGGAGGGCCTAATATGAATTTATCATTCCTAATGCAATTAGGAATGGTTTTAGTCTTCTAGATTCTTCTAGAAGGTTCTTTTCATTCCTAATTCAATTAGCATTGATAAATTGACTTTTGTTGACTTTTTTAGTATTTTAATCAAAATAAAAGAATGTTTTTGAGGAAAATATGATTTTATCCTCCTGTACGGTTAAATTCTATCTGATTTTCGAAAACGCGTCAACAACGGGATTAGCGCCTAACGCCAGACATTAGCGCCTGGCGCCTGGCGCTAGCGTTAGCCTCTGGCGCCAATTGCCGGCGTCGGCGCTAATTAAGTTTTATCCGCGTCAGAACTCTGTTTTGATTTTTTATTTTTTTAGCTGATTTTCTCTATAAATAATCTTCTAAAAACCCCGTTTTCATTCACCAACTCTCATCAAGATTCTCTTGATTAATCTCTGTCTCTCTCTTTTCTAAACTAGCCTTTTTTTAAATACAAAATTCCGCATTCGCAAGACTTAGATACACTTAGCCATATTCGAAGTTGCCTTCGCCCTAGACGTGAAAGGTTTGATATTTTTGAGGGTTTGGTCCCAAATCTCTATTTCAATTATTTAATTTAATTGTTTTAATTATTATTTTCCTTGAAGTTACTAACGCGTGTATTTTGTTATTAGAAAGAGGTATGAGGCATCCAAGTGCTTTAATTGATTTATTGATATTATGATATAGAAATCATGTTTAGATTGTTATTTTGATTCCTAGTATCATGTTAGGATGTTTTGTTGATTCCTAGTATCATGTTTAGGGTAACAACTATAATTTCTAATATCAAATATGACAATTGTGATTCTTGCGATGCTTCCTATTTTCTTTCCTAATATTCATGTTAGGGCTAAAACTTTTATTTTTATTGCTTAATGACATGCTAGGGTTTGTTATTAATCTTGTTAGTATCATGCCTAGGATCTTGCTATTATTATGCTTTAATATTATTTTTATTATTTTTATGATTTATGATTATAATTGTTATAATTATTGTTATGATATTTATTATTATTATTATTATGATAATTGTTATGATTATGTTGCTTGATATTTATTGTTATTGCTTGATCACACCTTTTATGCATGTTTAAAGGGAATTTGGTACTTGTAATCACGCTTAATAAGATAATTAATAATCTTGTTTAGGGTTAATTTCATTATAATTCAAGTGATCGCCAATAATAGTTTATTTGTGCATTAATATCCAACCAACATAGATAAACAAGTTTAGGGTAATCCTATTGATTGCATGTTTGTCAGAAAACGCACATGAATACAATCCGAATAAAGTAGAGGCCTATTATTAGGGCAGGTTCAATCTCTTTTAGGTTGGATTTGTACCTTCATCCCCGAACTACCAGTCATGGTTTAAGACCTATTGGAGTTGACGATCTCTTGGATCGTTAAGGGGTGTAACCTTCACCTCGTGAACGGTTTACAAGTTCCTACTAAAACTTGTTGGCGACTCTTTTGCTCTATCTTCTTTCCATTTGGACGCCATCGTACTTTAATGTATGATCACAGTGGGGTTCAAGCTAGGGATTAACGCTTGAAATATTCCCTACACGAAGCATTGACAACTTTCCCTAAATCGGATTGTCATACATCATACAAGAGAGTTGTGTTGGCAACTATTCCCAAAGAAAAGAGGATTGTCATCACAGCAAAAGCACCGACATAATGGTTCACAAGCAGCAAAAGCACCGACGTACAGGCATAACGGAAGCAAAGTTCAAGCGAGCTTTTTAAAGATCGACAAGCGTAGGTCTTCGGTAATTTTCTTTGGAATATTATCGCAACAAATGAGGATAGCTTCAAGCGAGGATATCTTCGGCAGTGTTCCCTAGCTTGCGGAGAGTTGTCACAAACAACTGGAGGTGATTTCAAGCGAAGTTGTCTTTGATCGTGTTCCCTGGCTTGCAAAAGATGGTCAAAGTGCTAGATGGTCGTTTCAAGCGAAGCAATCTTCAATGGGGTTCTCTAGCTTGCAGAAGTCTATCATAGCGAAATTGGAGGCAGTTACAAGCGTAGCAGTCTTCAGGCGGCATTCTCTAGCTTGCAGGAGGTCGTCAAAAATACAGAAATACAGCAATACAGCAGCAAATCGGTTACTTTAGAGACGTGTGCTCGACGGTGCAAGATACGCGTTTCTTAACTCTCTTATCTGTTTTAACTAAAGCTAGTTTTGCAGGTATCGGCGTTACAAGAATGATTTAGGATCGCAGAACGTTCTGAATCATTCTCCGTCCCTATCGCTACTTTGACTTTTGTTTTCGAAACTTGCGTTTCTCCAAACTCAGTCAAAGTTGGGGCTTCTGTAGACACCTAAATGTGTCTCTCCAAAACCAAACCCAGTGATGAATGCCTTTCATGTCATTTGACTATCAAACAAAGCGAAAGTGTGAAAAGTCTAGTGATGAGGATGTTTTTATTAAAATATCTCTTCTTTCTGTTTTTTTAAATATTTCTTTTCTTACCCTATTTTTGAAAAACGTGCATTCTTGTTTAGTTTGGTCCATGATAAGGGTCCAATAATGGTGTAGTTGGATGGGGCTTGAAAAGACCTTTCAAACGATATATTATAAGCCCAATTCCGATGAATAATGAGGAAGTTTGGCCAAAATACTAAACTGGGCCCAAACCGGATTTTACCTTGGATTCGACCCAATGATCATGTGGAGGGTCCAAAGGTTTAATCCTATTCCTAAACTAATTAGGATTAATTAGAAGCTTCTATAAGTTTTTAAAAGATCTTAATTATCCTTTTTGAAAAGATAAGATTAAAGAATTTGAGTTAAATAAAAACTTTCCTTTTTAAAAACTTTCCTTTTCTTAAATCCTAATTCTATTCGAATTTAAAGAAGTTCAAAGACAGTCTTCGTGCCTCATAATATTTATCCAAATTTTATATGGTTGAATAGATCTTGAAATTATCTTTCCAATGATATATTATAATATTATATCTGAGCTATAACGAAAAACATATGAATGAGATAAAAAACTCTATCCAAAACTGACACTCTTCCACTATTTCGGCCATATCTTTTTTTCTACAAAATATTTTAATCTAATTCTAATTGGATTGGAAAGTAGACTTCAAGATATTTCCAACGACATATTATATGCCTTATTTGGACTTCCGGATAAAAAGATATGATAAAAACAAAACGCGTGAAACTAATTATTAGCGTATGACGCTAAACATTAGCGCCTGGCACTTAAGGCTTGGCGTTTGGCGCTAACCTTCAGCGCCTGGCGCTAATGTCCAGCGTCTGGCGCTAATAGAGTTTTATTCTCGTTGAATCTCTGATTCATTTTTTTATCCATCCGACTGATTTTTCTATAAATAGCCTCTTAAAATTCTGTTTTCAATCATCAATTCTCATCAATTCTTATTCTTTATAATTCTCATCAACTCTCATCAAGAATTTCTTGATTCTCTCTCTTTTTCTAAACCAACCCTTTTTACAAACACAATTTCTAATACATTAGCACTAGACATACTTAGAATTGTTCGAAGTTGCCTTCGCCCTAGACGTGAAAGGTTTTAATTTCTGAGGGTTTGGTCCCAAATCTTTATTTCAATTATTTAATTTAATTATTGTTTATTATTTTCCTTGAAGTTACTAACGTGTGTATTTTGTTTTTAGAAAGAGATATGAGGCATCCAAGTAAGTGCTTTAATTGTTTACATTGTTATTATGATATAGAAATCATGATTAGGTTGTTGTTATGATTCCTAATGTTATGTTAGGGCGTTTTGATCTTCTTAGTATCGTGTCTAGGGTAACTTTAATATCAAGTATGATTAAAAGTATGATGCCTTTTATGTTCTTCCTATTATTTATGATTGTTAGTATCATGTTAGAGCTACATATTTGATCTTTATTGTTTAGTGACATACTAGGGTTTGTTATTAATCTTGTTAGTATCATGCCTAGGATCTTGCTATTATTATTATGCTTTAACATGATTATGTTAATTATGATTATAATTGTTATAATTTATGATCATGATTATTTTAATTATTATTTTAATTTATTATGTTGCTTGATTATATTTATTGTTATTGCTTGATCACGCCTTTTATGCATGTTTAAAGGGAATTTGTACTTGTAATCATGCTTAATAAGTTAATTAATAATCTTGTTTAGGATTATTGTGATTATAATTCAAGTGATCGCCAATAATAGTTTTATTTGTGCATTAATATTCAACCAACATAGATAAACAGGTTTAGGGTTAACCTATTGATTGCATGTTAGTCAGATTGCGCACATGAATACGATCAGAATAAAGTAGAGGCCTATTATTAGGGTTGGTTCAATCTCTTTTAGGTTGGATTTGTACCTTCATCCCCGAACTACCAGTCATGGTTCCAAACCTATTGGATTTGACGATCTCTTGGATCGTTAAGGGGTGTAGCCTTCCCCCCTGTGAACGGTTTACAAGATCCTAAAACTTGTTGGCGACTCTTTTGCTCTATCTTCTTTCCATTTGGACGCCAACGTACTTTAGTGTATGATCACAGTGGGGTTCAAGTCTGGGATAATGCTTGAAATATTCCCTACACTAGCAAATTACATACAAAATAAATTTCTTAATAGTATCAGACAAACAACTATGAATCCAAGATATTATCATGGAGTTGTATGTAGGTATCCCATTGCTCTTCCTTGACTTAATCACTTGCATAAGTTGTTCGAAGCACCGTTCCCTGAACAAAGCCAACCTTCTTTTTAGTTGTGAAAGCTATTTCCATGGATCTTTTCCAGGATTTGTAATCAGTAGATCGATCTTGTGAGCTTGTTAACACTGATGGACTAAGAACCACCATTTTGATGCAGATATAAAACATTGCTAGTACGTATCAACAACCATTTTAGAGGAGATTGAAAGAAAAAGAAATAGAGAAAAGACCAACAAGGATAGAAAGAGAGAAGAGCAAAGAAGGCAGCTGAAGAGAAGAGAAGAACAAATGAGAATGATATCCTGACTGCAAATTTAAACCCGATTTTGCATCAATGGTTGTGATACCATGAAGACTAAAATAAAAGCATGATGCAAGGGGAAATCAATAGAGAAAAGAGAGAATATAGTAGAGGAATAATCAGATCATTTCTCATTACTTACAGGCAGCAGCTATGATGTAGTGCACCTTATATATATACTTCCTCTGTTATTTTTTACTTGACCTGTTTCTTTTATCACGCTTGCCAATGCAAAACTTTAACGATCAATAACTTAAATTTTCCATAAGTAAAAATTATGAAAGTTATATATTATGATAGTACTTATTGAGACGAATCAAAAATGATCATACATGAATATATTTTTCCTTACATGTTATTCAGAAAAGACGGTCAAAGGAGGGGTGGTGAATAGTGTAAAAGTCAAAGTGGGTCAAGTAATAAAGAACGGAGGAAGTATACAATAAGACAAAGATTAGCTTTATTACACAACAAAAGAAATAATGGCCTGAGAATCTTTCTAGAATAATTCGAGCAATCTAACAACTGAAGTAGATGTCATATAGAGGTGGCATAACAACTTTGATTCCCTTAGAGAAAAGACCAAAATATCCCTGCATAGACATGCACAATATATAAAGATTGAATGGCCACCCCTTTCCTTTGTTCTCCACCATTGTTTCCAGTAATTTGGATATGTTTTCCTCTAATCTTTTTAGTGGATTTGGGTTCAGATGTCCATGGGTGCAAGTGTGCAACTCATGCAACATGCAATTAGTTGCATTAATAAAGTATAATTGGTGACAATTTCTTTATAAGAGTATTAGTTGTATTAAACTAATACTTCCTTCTTTCCCCTAATATTGCAATGAAGGTAGAGGACACAAAATTTAAGATGAAAAAAACAATAGAAAGAAATAAAGATAGAGAGTCATGTGTGTGGAGAGAGATATATAAAACATGTGCAAGTATATTAATATTACAATATATGTGAAACTTTCTAAAGTGGTAATTATTGTTGTAAAAACTGAGGAAGCATTTTATTTGCTTATCAATGAAAAATAAGTAAAATTTAGGTACTTTCAAATAAATCCTCTAGTTTTCGGTCTGAGCAATTCCCCCACAATATGTCAAAACTAATATAAATTCTTTCGATTTGTTCTGTCGGAGTAAAAACCTACGAGTAAAGCTCAGTTCATTTCACCTTATTTTTGCTGAACTAAAATTATTTTTACTGACTGAAATTATTTTTACTGAATTGAAATTAATTTTATTGAAATGAAATTATTTTTGTTAAACTGAAATTATTTTTACTGATTCCATGTTATATTTCTTCTTTGAAATTACTGATTTTTACTGAACTAAAATTATTTTTACTAAACTGAACTTATATTTAATGAATTGAAATTATTTTTGCTGAACTAAACTTAATCGTAATAAGCTGAAATTATTTTTACTTAATATTATTTTTGTAAGGTGAAGTGAAATTAGCTAGCCTAATTTCAAAAATATTATCTACGCACGTAAGATCGGTCTTGGGTGTTTATTTAATTATTTATATTATTTGGATTTATCTTATGACAGCTTACAATATTAATTAGCAGTTCTTCTTGAAACACTACCCCATTTAGCAATTTAAGCAGTAGTCAAAGAGACCAAGCTTCAATAGCAACATTCTCTTTCCCTCACAAAATGACATGCATAATCCTATCATGAAAATTAGGGTAAATGCCAGGGCTGTCCCAACTATTATGGAGGCCCTGTGCAATTGAGATACATTTCCCCCCCTCCCTTTTTTAAGTAACGTATAATAATATTGCATTTTTTTTTTATTAAATGCTCCGCTATGATTTATTTGTTGAAGAGGTTTAGGATAAAGAAATATATGTAATTTTTGTAATACTATTGAAGAGATCAAAATATGTTGAAAAGCAAAAATAAAAATAAGTTATAAAAGTATTTACGGGTTATTGTAAAGAGGAGAGAGAATGGTAATCAATAACATAATACTAAAGGTGAATTTGACATGACACTTGTCATGTTCTAATTAAAAAATTTCCCGCCATTTTTAACTTTCCTTTTTTTTTTTTTTACAAATCTTCGTGAATATTTATTTATATATATTAGAATATTTAACCTTCAATTTTGCAACTATATTATATACAAAGTATATTCTATAATCTATATGCATTCAATGATAATAAATGAATAATATTTTAACCTATCTTTCATTATTTTATAATAGGTATTTTTTTCTAAAATAAACAAACATATACTCTCTCCGTCCTCGATTGATAGTCACTTATGTCATTTTTGGACACCCAAAATGTTAGTCACATTTGCTTTTTTCAAGTACCATTAATCTTTGTGCAAATTTAACTTTTCAATGTAAATTTTACTTTCCCATGTACTTTAATTACTTTCTATCTCTACTTTTTTGCATATCCAATGTAAATTTACTTTTTCAATGTACTTTCTTTAATTCTCCTTAATTCCCGTGATTATTCTTCAAAAGTGAATATCAATTGGGGACAGAGGGAGTAATATATTACAATAATAATGTACTACTCCATATCATTTTGATTTTTTTTCTTTGGAAGTTTTTTTTTTTTTTTTTTTTTGCTCCAACCTGGATTGGCTCTTTAACTTTTATTACGACGTATATATTTGTTGATTTATTTATAATAATAACACTACATACAATTCAATAAATAAAGATATAAAATAAAAATAAAAATAAAAAACCTTTATTATTAATTATCAAAAAAAGTCAATTAAATTTGTATAAAACATTATATCGGTCAAATTAAGCTATAAAATATTGTGCCGGTTAAAACATGCCAACAAAATTGGGACGTTGAGGTATGTACATTACACATGTTCCTCTAAAAAAAAGTACATTGTACGGGTTATAATTAACATAAAATTTAATTCTTATGTAAAATCCTATAATCATTAAATTTGTGTTTTTTTTAAAAAAAAAATGTTTAATGATCAATAACTTTTGACATCAATATAATATTAAACTCAAGTTTTGTTTTGCCTTTTTTTTAATTTATTATTATTATTTTTTTTAAAGAAATTCAAGTATCTATTTCAAGTTTTTGTTAAATTAATATTGTAATTAAAAATTAGGTTAAGTAAAAACCGTGCATTGCACGGGACTTAAACTAGTATTTTCTAAAAATGAAATTGAATCAAGGGACCATTATTGGGGATAAAAATATAAATATTGTTACAATCTTCCAAAATATAGGAATGAAATTAAAAAAATAAAAAAAAAACTAGAATAAAAAGTAAAGCACAGACGAAGTATTTGAAAATCGAAAGAATATCCAAACCTTTAAATTATAAAAAAAAAAAACTGAAAAAAAGTACATAAGCAAGGCTCGAACCGCGTATCTTCAAGACTTGGTATCACCATACTTACCACTAAGCCACAAAAATAACACTAGAAATTTGTACAACAATTTTGTATATAATTATAAACTTTGAGGCCCCAAGCGATTTTGGGCCCTGTGCGGTTGCGAATGTCGCACACCCTAAGGGCCGGCCCTGGTAAGTGCTTGCCAGAATTGTAGATATTTAATTCAAAGAAATCAGTTAGATTTCTTGTTTGAAAGACAGGGACTATTTTAATTGGGGGTTGGGATTAAAATGTCACCAAATCTTGAATAAGCGAGGCAAACATTGATTAACTTATTATAAAAGTTACCCTAACAGTAGTTAAAGGGACAATGATACACATACATTGAATGTATATGATCCCAACATACATTACCAATTAAAAATTGACAACTCATTATTAGCTAAAAAAATGAGAGGGAAAATTGAGAAGGAATTTTTTTGGGTTTTTGGCGCCATTTACCATAAGAAGGCGGGACAAATTTCATTGGCACCAAATAACTTTTCTTGTTACTAAAAAAATATTTTAGGTTACTAAAATACACAACTTTGTTACTGAGAAAATAGCATCTTAGTCAACGTCATTAATGAACAGAGATGTTTATTATAAAAATCGAATAATACTTCATTTGACGATATTTTGCAAACTGTATATCAAAAAATTATAATAAAAAAACCAATGAAATTATTTTTTAAAAAATCTTTTTATAGACATCCATATCAATATATTTTCAAAAAAGTTATTAAGTTAAACAATTTTAACCTTACTATATTTGTTAAATTTTTTAAAGTACACTAGTAGAAAAAAAGCATTAGGCACCCCCCATATGGCACCGGTTCAGGCTAAACCGGTGCCCAAAACCGGTCTAGAATTGGGCGGGATTTTACCAAAAGAGAAAAGGCACCGGTTCAGCCTGAACCGGTGCCAAAAATAAAAAAGGCACCGGTTTGAACCGGTGCCAAATTCAAAAAAAAAAAAGGTCGCGTCTTTTTCTCTTTTCTTCCTCTCTTTCTCTTTCCTTCCCTTCATTCGTTCATCCCTTCTTTCGTTCTCTTTCAGAGTATTTGAAGTGCCTCCACCTTTTCCCTCTACCACAGCCGCCACCTTCACCAGCGCGCACCGCCTCCACCTCCATCTCCATTCTCCCTGCCCTGCCCTTCTCTGTCTTTCACGACCGGCCTCCTCCGCCCTTCTCTGTTCGAAACAAATAACAACAGCAGCAGCGCGCACCGCCTCCACCTCCACCAGCGCGCACCGCCTCCACCTCCTGTCGACCTCCACCGGCGAGGGTCTTCCTCATTCTCTCATCCCCTTAGCTTCTTCCACCTCCAACTAATTTAGGGTAAGTTCATCTTTTCAAGTAGAGCAAATTGGTAGATTTGTTATCTATCTGCTTAGATTGTATATGAAATGCGAAGAAAATTAATAGGTTCATCTTATTTTAGATTAAAATTGTGCTACATTGTTGGGTTTTATGATTCTGATTGACTTTATTGTTGATTAAAATATCTGCTGATTACAATGGCAGTATGTTCTGCTATTCATCTGAATTATTGTGATTTGTGAGATGTTGGGGTTATTATGCAAATTAATTGTATGTTTGTTCTTCATAGGTTGATTGAGTATTATTTCCAAGCTGTTGCTGGCTGTGAAATTTGTTTATGATGCCTTATTTTGGGGAGTTTGGTTTTTGATAATTGAATCAGTTTAAGGATTTATTACTGAATTTTGTTGCTTGGATTCGATTTCAGCTGAATTCCTGTTGCTGTCAAAGAAGGGGATACCGTGAATATGGAGGAACTACAGTGAAGCTTGGTGAAAAAGAGTGAGTTTATTTTTCTCCATGCACTTTTCTTTTTGTTCCAGATGGTGATTTCTTAGTCAAATTATTGTGATTGAATGCTTTGACTCTTGATCCTCGATTGAATATTTCATGCTTATAAATGTACTCTTGGTACTATTTGTACAAACGTGCCAACTAAATCCAGATGAAAGTAGTCGTAACTTGAATAGATTTGCTCGACTTGTGTAATATTCAATGTGGGAAGTCTATACGATGGTAACAAGCATTTTGAACAATTATTGTTAAGAAAATTTTGAATACATATTATACATTAGATTAATTTTGCATTACCTTGTTCCTTAGTTGAAAAATTTGTATGTTTTAATGGGTTATTTTGAGGTTGATTTAATGAGTAATTATGAATATAATAGAGATTAGTAAAAATGTTACTTAATTAGTTGAGTTTTTGTATGTTTTAATGTGTAATTTTAGGTTGTTTTAATGGGTAATTGTGAATATATTAATAATTTTGCATTACCTTGTTCCTTAGTTGAGTTTTTGTATGTTTTAATGTGTATCTTAGTGACCTTGCTTCTAATTAGTTGTGAATAAATTAGAAAATTGTGAATAAATTAGAGAATTGTGATTACATTATAGATTTGTGAATAATTTAGAGAATTGTGATTAAATTAGAGAATTGTGCATAAATTAGAGAAATAGTGATATTGCCACTTAATTAGTTGTGAATAAATTAGAGAATTGTGAATACATTAGAGATTTGTGAATATATTAGAGAATTAGTGACATTGCTAATTTTTGTTTTTTTAATATATAGATTCATATGTGAATTGAAGCACGAGTTTAATTAGCTTGAGGACTACATATTGAGCTCAAGTGGGTAGTTGCTATACTGGTATGACTTATAAACTTTACTTAGCTATATTTCTTTCTATTTATCCATTTAATAAAAGGTGATTCATGAAATTGCAACTTGTGTATTGTTTAATTGCAAATAAATACAACAATATATAGAATACTTGAATTGCATCATCATATGCCTAGATACCCGTTCAAGGCTTTCTCATTAGGAGAAAGTCTTGAATAGCCCCCGGTTGGGACTGTTCTTGAATGTGTACTCTCACTTAGGTGGTGAATGTATGTTTTCTTTTCGATTTTAAGGAACATCTTGGCTTACCATTTCCTCACTATGTTCTCTGGGTACATATGTGGGTAATTAATTATCTACATCGTGTACTTGGAGAACTAGGGGGAAATGCTGCCGGATTTTCCTTAAAATTGGAAAGTTGACATACATTCACTAGTGAGAGTAGACATTCAAGGATGGGTTAGGTTGGAGTGATAAGGACCCTTTGGAAACATGCATTTTTTCACTATATGAATGGTATATTCACGTTTTGTACTTGAATTTGATTTACATAAAATATGTAGCACTTACACATTATAAATTATATGTTGCTATATATGTTTATAGACAATTTACTAAATGGAGAAGGATCGTGGTTGGATGTATGGTAGACGCGATACAATGGAATTTTGGAATGGGGTTCAAGAGTTTTGCGAGAGGGCTTTAGCTTATCAACGCAAACTGGGAGGCAAAGGCCTTTATTGTCCTTGTGTTGATTGTAATTGTGTGAATGTGGTCGATAGTGTTGAAATCATTAGAGATCATGTATTATGTCGTGGGTTTAGGCAATTATACCATGTGTGGATTTGGCACGGAGAAAGTGGAGAGTACAGTGGGGATCTTGATCGGAATGATGTGCGTGTTAGAAGCACTGAGATTCATGTGGACGAGGAATACGAGAATGATGAGTATATTGTTGATAATGGTGAGGATGGAGCCGATGAAGATCAGGCGGATGAGGTCGAGGATGAACAAGTGGATGAGATGTTGCAAGGTGTTGAAGGTGAAGTGTTTGAATTATTATCGGAGGCTTCCAAAAAGCCTTTGTATCCCGGGTGCAAAAAATACTCCAAACTATCGGCCGTGCTAACACTTTTCAACATTAAGTCGAAGCATGGGTGGACGGACATCAGTTTTACTTCTTTGTTGACCGCATTAAGTGATATGTTGCCTGATGGGAATGAAATTCCTAAGTCTTATTATTACGCAAAGAAGCTCATGTGTCCCTTTGGTTTGGAGTATAAGAAGATACATGCATGTCCTAATGACTGTATTTTGTATCGAAATGAGTATGAAAAACTGCAGGAGTGTCCACGATGCAAGCGGTCGCGGTACAAGCGCATGAGTTGCAACAATGACATGTTATGAGAAACAAAAAGGCTATTTCACAAGAAAGGTAGAAAATGGGCTGAATAGAAGTCATATGGGCCATATTAGGGCCATTTTGTGTTAATATGCTCTTTTGATGTGATTTCTTTCCTTATACACCTATAACTAGATAATATTGACATGTTATGAGATAAATAAAGTTCATTTAATAAGAAATGTAGGAAATGGGCAAAGTAAGGTCATATAGGCCATATTCGGGCCATTTTGAGTAAAAAGCGTCATAAACCTTAATAAAAATGCTCTCCTATACAATTTTAGGTCTTACACACATACAACTACCCCACATTGACATGTTATGAGAAAGAAATAGTTCATTTGATAAGTAATGTAGAAAATGGGCTACATAGAAGTCATATAAGCCCTATTTGGGCCATGTTGAGTAAAATGCGTTGTTAAACTTCTTGAAATGCTATATTGATGTGATTTCTAGCCTTAGACACCTAATATTATCCAACAATGACATGTTATGAGAAACAAAAAGGCTATTTCACAAGAAAGGTAGAAAATGGGCTGAATAGAAGTCATATGGGCCATATTGGGACTATTTTGTGTTAATATGCTCTTTTGATGTGATTTCTTTCCTTATACACCTATAACTAGATAATATTGACATGTTATGAGATAAATAAAGTTCATTTAATAAGAAATGTAGGAAATGGGCAAAGTAAGGTCATATAGGCCATATTCGGGCCATTTTGAGTAAAAAGCGTCATAAACCTTAATAAAATGCTCTCTTATACAATTTTAGGGCTTGCACACATACAACTATCCAATATTGACATGTTATGAGAAAGAAATAGTTCATTTGATAAGTAATGTAGGAAATGGGCTATATAGAAGTCATATAGGTAATATTTGATAAAATACATATTGTTTGCCTAATTAATTATTTTTAAAATAATGTTTTTGTATTTCAAGTTTTGCAAGGTCCAAAAGGATGGTCCGTTGACAATCAAGGAGCTTAATGAAGTTCGTGACATGTTGGCGTCTTTTATCACCTTCAACATGTAAATGGCATTGTAATTGTAAATTATTTATGTTAACTTTTGAATTATATAACTTATTATTCATTATATATGTACTTACTATTATTTGTATAAGTAAGCAATTTTTTTTTTGTATTGCGTTTGGGAATATTTATATCTATATATATAATTGAATTCTTGTTTTTAATATTATTTTTGTATCTTATTGTAATAATTAATAATATTATTATTATTAGTTATTATAATAATAATATTTAATATAATTGCTGGAATTACAGGTTATTATTATTGTTGGAAACAGGTTTTTTTTTTAAAATATTATTGCACGATGGAAAAAAAAAACGAAAAAAAAAAATTTGGTGAATAGGCACCGGTTAGGCAGCAACCGGTGCCTAAAATATCTACCACCAAAAAAAAATGGCGGGAGAGCAGTTTTAGGCACCGGTTAACCGGTGCCTATTTCACCCTATGGCACCGGTTTTGAATCGGTGCCAAAAACCAAGTTTTTGGCACCCCTCACATAGGCAGCGGTTCAAACCGGTGCCTTAGACCGGGTTTGAACCGCTGCCAAATGCCATTTTTCACCTAGTGGTAGTGTTAGTAATTTGTCATTATTGTTACTACAAAAATTTCAAACGTACCAAAAAAGTATATATATATATATATATATATATATATATATATATATATATATATATATATATATATATATATATATATATATATATATATATATATAAGGAATTACATAAAATTAAATAGGTGTTAGCTATAATTATACAATTATCAGTGTTGTACGGATTAATGCATACATTGGAGGATATTATTCCTTTCTTAAAGGTTTTTAATCAAATAAATGAGAGTTAACATGAAGTCACAAAAGCTAAGGTTACACACAAACTTTTATCACGTATTGCAAAATACTCCCATGTGTTTATAACTTATCTTTTTTATTTGTGTTACTAAATAAGTTGGTTTAAATTTTTATTTGATTTTATCATATTTACGTATACTAGTTTACTCATATTATGTTTTAAAAAAAAAAATTACTCATATTAAATATGTGGAAAAACTAGTTTGCTTATATTATCAATCTAATATATATATATATATATATATATATATATATATATATATATAAAGGGGGGTTTTTTCTCAAGTTTATAGAGAGCCACGTAAGATCTAATTTTCTTAGTGCGCTAAGTAAAATTTTAAATTTTAATAGTAGCCAATTAAATAAGAGATTAGTAAAATCTTTTATAATTAAATAGTTCAAATGCCACATAAGCAAAATTGGCGAATGAATTTTTAAATTTAAATTAATTAAATTAAATATAAAATATTATCTTTTGATGTTAGGAATTTTATCTAAATACATAACCAATTTAGCACATAAATAATTAAAATATATATTTTTAAAAAAATTCAAACAAACTGTGCATTGCACGGGCTTCATCTAGCAAATATAAAGTGTTAATACAAACAAGTAGTGTTAAATACAAAGTCTTAATAAAATAAATACAAAGTGTTATTAAAAAAAAATGATGTTTTTTTTTTTTAAAAAAAGGATGAATTATATGCTTGTAAATATCAAAATTGAAACATCATTGAGGCTTTGAGAGTTACAATTTAAGTGTAGTAGATTTACTTTATAGATTTGAAGATTTAAATAAAATAATTAAGAGTTTAAGGGCATGTTCACTTCAGCTTAATTTCAATTAAGTTAAGTTCAATTCAGTTCAGCTCCAATTAGTTCAGTTCAGTTTATCTCTTAATTTTCTTCTCTCATAAAATATTCATTTCATCTCTATTTTGTTCTGTTCCGTTCAGTTCAGCTCATTTGTTTAGGACATATTTTTTTAATAATAAGTTATTACTTTTTGTTTGTTAAAAAAAAGGTTGTTATTGAAAAAAGTGTCATATAAGAATAAAACATATAGTTTCCAATACTATATATAATTTTTGTTTTGAACTTGTATTATCTACCACATATGTACATTTTGTCTAAATAAGGACATCACTTTATTTAGGATGAAATTGTATATCATGAATAATTTCCTTATAACAACTAAATTAAAAATACTACATATTGACTAATATTTAGAGGACTTGTTTCAAACTCTATCTTTAGACATTGTTCAACTACTAATTAATTATTTTGGGATACCAGTTAAACAAAACATGTTACCAAACAAATAAAAAACGTCGTTCCGATTGTAATTTGTATTGTAGTCAATTTTACCGCGGTTACCAAATATACCTTTATTGTTACTATAAAAACAATTAAACTTAAAATTTTGATACAAAAATGTATTTATCCTGTATTTTGTGATGGAATAAAATAAAAATGCAGGAGATAATTTTTTTACAAAGATTGTTTCATACTATGTATTTGTTTATTTTTCAAATCCAATTTTAAAGTGTTTATTTTTCTTTCCAAATTGGTGTACAACTTTTTATTGAAGTCATACCTCGCGTAATTCCAAGAGAAAGAGATAATAGTATTGATAACCTCTTTATCGTCTTTATGTATTTATATAAGATATGTCGCATATTAATCAGGAGTTTTTACAAATGAAGACTCTTCAAAAAAAAAATTATATAGAATGAAATACAAGCCAATGATTATTTTTTTAGGGGACCTTATCAAATCGTGATGCTACTCTATTAAGGATTTGAGAAAAAATAATACAGTTATTACAATTTTATACTCCATAACATAGAAAGTTCCTTTGACAAGTATATACTTTTTAATTGTTTGAAAGTGATCCATCAACAAATTTATAGTATTTACTTCATTATTTTGATTATGTGTAACAATTTTCACACTAAATGATTATTTCAATTGCTAAAAAATCATCATTGCTAAATTATCCATATTCTTTACTTGATAGGGCGGTATATTTTCCTCAAAACATGAATTTATTTTAAACAAATACAATTATACATGATCAACGCCACTTTAAAATTATAAATAACTTTTTTGTAACCTTTGGTAGTTATAATTCCTAAAAAATAATTACACAAGATCATTGTAAAAGGTAACAACAAAAAAATAAAATAAAAGGGAGAAACATCGCTTTTAAATAATCACGTAACTCGGAATCGATATGTGCTTACCATATATATACGTTCTTATGTTACTAAAATTCATAGTATGAATTGTTGTGTGGTTATCAATTTTGTGCGTACCAATTTAGTTCTCTGAGTTACTAAAAAAATTTCTAATGACATTGTTCGAATATTTTGGGGGTTTCTCGCCATTGTCGACGACCTAAGACCATTTTCAACCACTGCTGTTGTAGGCCTTCAAATCTCCTACTTATTTACTCCGTATTAATCAATATGCCCTCAATTACTTGTGTGCCTTAAACAATTATAGTATTTAAAAAAAAATCCAAATTAAATCAATTTGAAATCGATAGGAAGAGAAGACCTATTTCACAACTTCAATTGATAATGGGTATATATATTCTACAAGCATACCCTTTTACGAATTGTAGACGATTAATGGAGGAAGAATAAGTCAATTAAACCACAAAACCTCAATAAGGAGATATCATGACATTGAAATTTTAGCTAAACTTCTGATTTCTCTCTTTCTTATAGTTTGATGTTAGTTCATGGCATTCTTGCAGTATTAACAAAATAGCATATCTTAATCTAACTAGTGACATCCCTGGGTAACAGTAGGTATGATCGGGCAAAAATAATTTTTAATTTTTAATTTTTAATTTTTTTTTAATTTTTTTTTTTTTTTTGCAAAAAAAACATTAAATTACGTACTTACATTGGAAATGACAATTAATTTGAAATTCAAACCTTTGAATTTTTATTCAAATTTGAATGAAAATTGAAAGTAGTGGATTTTGGGCCCCTTTAAAAGAACCAATAAAATGCTACCATGTCACAATGTATGTGGGAACCACATACATTCAATATATGTGTAGCTTTTTCGGTAGTTAAAGTTACCCTTAGTTACTATAAAAGTTACTCGTATCTTTTTATCATAAAAATTTAACCTTAAAAGACTCATAATATATTAAATTTAACCTTAAAACATTCATAAATTCATAATGTATTAAATTTAACCTTAAAACACTCATAATGTATTGATTTCATTTTGCTTAAATTCCCAGATTCAAACACAAAAAGTATGCAACAAATATATACAACAAGCTATTAAAAACAATTGACAAAAAAAAATTGTATGTTATGCTTAGAAATCTATGAACAAATCAGCAATGAATGAGTAGTAAAAGATTACTCCGTATTAGAGATTTATGTATCTAACGACCAAAATTAAGGCTTGTACTAAGCATTGAAGGGGCACTATAGCCGTCTGATGGCGTCATTACTGGTACATGATAAATCGGAACAGGCATAGTAGGTGGAAGACTAGGCAAAGCAGCCTCAAAATTGAGCACTTGAATAGCTTGTTTTATAGATGGCCTATAATTGTAATCAGGATGAACACACCACAAACCAACTAGCATCAAACACTCGACTTGTTTAGCATCGAATTCCCTACGAAGCCTTTGATCAGAAGCCGAAAGTAGCCTCCCATTACCATAGAGATCCCACACCCATTGTATCAATCCCTTCATATTAGTCCCTTCATCAATTGGATCCACTTGCCTCCTTCCGGTAGCAATCTCTAATGCAACCACGCCAAAACTGTATACATCCGACTCTTTACTAGCCTTTCGTGTACTTATGTATTCCGGTGCCATGTACCCTATAGTCCCGGCCAGAGTTATTGTCTGAGCAGCACGCCCATGTTCCATCAACGTTGCTAGACCAAAATCCCCTAGCTTGACATTAAAATCAGAATCTAGCATTATATTGCTCGATTTTATGTCACGATGCACCACACATTGCTCCCACCCCTCGTGTAAATAAAACAACCCTGAAGCTAACCCTTGAGCTATTTTGTATCTCAAAGGCCAAGATAAGGGTGTCTTCTTACCAAATAAGTGAGTATCCAAGCTACCATTTGGCATAAACTCGTAAACAAGTAACAACTTAGTTTTATCATGGCACCAACCCAAAAGTTGTACAATGTTTCGATGTCTTAGCCTACTAATAATCTTAACCTCGGCTATATACTCTTTTTTCCCCTGTTTCGATCCCCTGGATATTTTTTTCACCGCGATTGGCAAATCCAAGTCGTTAAGATAGCCCTTGTAAACGGCTCCAAACCCTCCCTTCCCCAACTTTTGTTCACTTGCGAAATTGTTGGTGGCTGATTCAAGCTCGAAATAAGAAAACCTTCTTGGCCCGACTCCTCTCTCAAGTTCATCATTGATTGAGGTTTCCTCTTCCTGTTTCATTTTTTCCTCCTTCCTCTTTCGATGCAAAAACAACACTACCATCCCTCCTAAAATAGTAATGAACGCAAATGATGATACAACAACAACAATAATAATAATCCGCTCCTTAGTTTTGTTATTCGTGGGATGATCATCACTATTTTCATTATTAGTAAAGTCGGTATATTTCTTCAAAGTAGAATAGAACTCCCATGATTCGAGAGTGTGTTGCTCCTTAAGGTCCCCAGTTCCCGCAGAAAAACCAATGTTAACCAATTCAGGGAGGACTTTCGTAATATCAATTGGTAAAGACATGTTTGAATCTTTATTAATATTTGGATCATTTTTGTAAGACCAAAACACGTTTAATACCTTAGCAGTCGCGTTATAATTGATCCAAACATCAGCAGGTTGTTTACTATGCTCACTCGCGTTCCATGGTCTATGAACCGAAGAATTGAGAGAGTTGACGTTTATGCCAACATGCTCTTTATCACTAGGATCAAAAACATTTGGAAATGAGTCAAACTCGACTACAATTATTGGTGTACTCGACGTTACATATGTTGTTTGATTAAATAGGCCTAGATATGGACCGTCGGAGCCAGGTGGGATTTTAAAACCCACCGGAGCAATGAAAAATGTGAACCCATGCCCGTATTTAGGTGCCTTAAAAGTGTCAACAACGAAGGTGAAATGTGTTGAAAACTCGGCGATTTTGCCTAGACTTTTATCCCAAAGACGTACATTCTCACCATATGTAACAATACCGACACGTTCTTTGTGAGTTAAATAGTTGAACTCTATTTTACCTAGGGAATTTTCAGCATTACCCTGGAAATGTAAGTTTGAGTTTGAATCAAAGCGAGAATAATTAAATGAAGTAGAGGTAACAATCCGAAGATGAGAAATCGAGAGAAAGGCAAAGATTAGAGGGAAACATGTAGAAATAACTCGAAAAAATAGTAAGAAGCTAGGGTAGAAAGAGGCAGCCATTCTATGGGAAAAATGAACGAGGAGTTTGGAAAGAAGAAGGAAATTTTCTTACAAAATTTAATATTATTGTTATCATTATTCGGATGAAGTATGAATAAATATTATATACACATTGTTTATACTATGTATATGATAGTGTCAAACAATTTAAAAAAAAAAAAATTATTATAGCCTTTAATAAGTTTTAATTCATGCTTTCAACATCATATTGTACATCGATCATGATGAACACTTTGTGATTAATTAATTATACCTTCAAGACTATTTACCTAATTTTCTATAAATTAATTTTATTGTCATTTGTCAACCGACTTTTTTTTTAAAAAAAACTTGTATTTTTTATCAACTTAATCGATCAAGAACAAGTATAGAACTAAGATAGACATGGTGTTCTCGTCTTCCAAAGTCAATTGACATATCCTTAACACTAAACAATTTGTATCAATGTCATAATACATAAGTGTATAACTTAAATTTTGCGATCTCTTTTAGCTGCAAGGTTAGTTCTAACTTTTACATTTGTCAATATAAAGTATATGAATTTTTATATCTTTGATTATACATAGATAAGTAAAAAATTATTTTTGTAAAATTATAAATTGAGACGAATTTAACAAGATTTTACGTCATTATAATGACTAATTTGTTAAAAAAAAAATAGACCTCCCAAGTAACATCAAATGTAAGTGTCCTATTGGTTGAAGAACAGAGAGTTTTACAAGATTAGTATCCTTGAACTATATTCGATTTCAAAATCGATCTCATTATTTTTGTTCTTGACAAATTCAGTATCTAACTAATATACTCCGATCCGTATTACGAAGTACAACATCCTTAATACAATTCTTAAATCATATAGAACATTATATTGTATCATTCTGTTTGACTAGTTGATTATATTAGCCAGGCCAGTTTGACTTGGTAACTTTAAATAATTGATTGTTAAAAAATGTTTGGTAAATATTTTTTAATAGTTAGTTGTTTTGTTATATATATTTAATAGCCAAAACCCTAATTGCTTAATATGCTAATTTAAAAACCCTATACTAATGAGCTTTTTTCAAAAGAGCTTTTTGAGCCTAATTTTTTTTTTTTTATTTTAAATATCATTATTTCCACTATAAAAAAAATGAGAATAGGCAACATTTAAGATTGCAACACTTACAGAAATGATACTCTTAGTAATCTAAAGCAACAATATTTATTTGTTACCTTGAACTAAAGTAACAGATAAAAAAGTGTTGCTCTAGAATATATAAGGCTACAGTCGCTTAAAGTGTTACCTTTTTCTAGTCTAAGACAACAAACATAATAATTGTTGCATGAAAAGATAACAATAACAAAACTATTGCTTGAAAATGTAACATTAATATGTGTCTCCTTTTATATATATATATATATATATATATATATATATATAGTTTGGTGGAGTTGATGGTGAAGTCACCTTGTGACTTTGAGGTCACAAGTTCGAGCCCTACAACCTACTAAATGCTTGGGAGTGGCAACATTTAGAAACATTTTTGAATTGTCTCCTTAGATGGCAACATTTTTCATTTGTTGTCTTTGTAAAAGTGTTGCCTTATGTATTATTTTACCTTGGTTTTCAAAATTGTTTCTTTTGAATAAAAATGTGTTGCCTTATGAATAGACAACGGGGGCATATACTACGCCTCATATGTGTTGCCTTAGCTACAAGGCAACACTTTTTTTATGTTAGGCAATGATTTTTCACTGTTACCTTTGCTTTATTTTGTTGTAGTGTTCTCAAGATACATGATTTTAGGTACAACCTCTATAATAACAAGCTACTTATCTTGTAAATATATTATGTCGTCCCACATGATGACATCAAATAAATAAATATATTGACAAATACATAAAATATATTAAACAAATAAATATAATATATAGCATTGGGTAGAGTGAAACTATAGAGCCATGTATTTTGGCTTAGCTACAAGAGGTTATAGCTCCACAATGACTAAGCTAGTTTAAGCAGACTCTTATGCACAATGACTAAGCTAGTATAAGCAGATTCTTATGCACAACCATTGTCACATTGTGGATGCTCTAATTGGGTTGGGAGCTAGGGACTTGAGAGAATCCCATTGATCTTAGCTTGTTTCTGAAAAAAACAATATACTACTTCCGTTAATTGTTATGTGCAACTTTGGAATATTTTATATCTTACAAATAATACCCCAAAGTTACAGATAACAATTAACGGAGGTAGTATAACTCAATAGAATAAAATCAAAAGCTCACTCGACTTTTAGACAACAAGAAGACCAATTTTCTCTTAGCTCTACGAGATTTCTTGATCGGTCGACTGAATCCTCTTGTTGTACTCCATTTTTTTTATAATTTTATTTTGATAGCTAGCTAAGCCAATTGACAAGAAATTAAGGATACTAAATTAGCCAAGTAAACTTTAGGATAAAATGCTCGTCATGTAAGGTTCATCACGATGTACAACATGATGTTGAAGGCATTTATAATTTGTTATACAAATTATAATTGATTTGACACTATCATGTACATTGATATACTATATGTCTATATTATTAGTCAAATTTTGTTTGCAGAAAGAATGTCGATGAATAAACCTCTCAAGTGTCACCACATGTAAGTGTCCCACATTGGTTGAAGAAGAGAGAGTTAAACACTTTATAAGGCTAAGGGGCTACTCCTCCTATTGCCATATGGTTTTGGGATGGAACCTCCTTGGACTTGTGAAGTTGACTCTCTCTCTCTTAGTTTGCGGGTGCGGCCCAGACCCGCGTTTGACATGGTATCAGAGTCAGGCCCACGATATGGGACCTTAAATGGCTAAAGTTCACTGGGCCAAAAGTAGGTCCGTGTGAGGGGGAGTGAAGAAGCACTCTAGCCCGAAAAATCACATGAGACAAAGTTAAAAGGGACCTTACATGTGAGGGGGAGTGTTGAAGAATAAACCTCTCAAGTGTCACCACATGTAAGTGTCCCACATTGGTTGAAGAAGAGAGAGTTAAACACTAATTTCCAAGGGGATGCTAAATATTCCCTTGGGAACATAGAGATGAACATACATACAGAACTGTACCGTGTTGGTCTAATTACTTATGGTGACAAGGTACAACTTTGGGATAAAAGTTTACGAAAAATGTCCGATTTTACTACTCATTTCACCTTCATAGTTGACACTTTAGGCCAAAAGAATGTTACCAAACATGCCGCTGCCTATCTAGGCCTCTTTAACACAACAACACGCGATTTATCAACTAATCAATTGATTGTAGTCGAGTTTGACTCGTATGGAAATGGTGGATTTGAGCCTGATTATCAGCATGTTGGTATCAATGTCAACTCTGTTAGTTCCTCTGTTAATAAACCTTGGAATGGTAGTGAGCATAGTGGAGACTCTGCTGATGTTTGGGTAATTTATAACGCGACTACTGAGATACTGAGCGTATTTTGGTCTTATAAGGATGATCCGAATTTTGGTAGAAATGTAAGTATGTCTTTACCAATTAATCTTATGAAGATCATCCCTGAATGGGTTAACATTGGTTTTTCTGCCGCGACTGGGATAAGTAAGGAGCGACACATACTCGAATCATGGGAGTTTTATTCTAGTTTGAAGTCAAATGATAATAGAAATGTTTTGTTTAAGGAAATAAAGTTCAAGGAGATTATGATAATTGTATCGATAGGTGTTTTGTTTGTGATTTTGGGAGGAATTTTAGTGTTCTTTCTATATCGAAGGAAGAAACAGGTCAAATTACAAAAAGATGAGGAAAGCTCATTCAATGATGAACTCGAGAGAGGGACCGGACCAAGAAGGTTTTCTTATTTCGAGCTTAAATCAGCCACCCACAATTTCTCTAGTAAACGAAAGCTGGGAGAAGGAGGGTTCGGATGTGTTTATAAGGGCTATCTTGTTGATTTTGATATGCCAATCGCGGTTAAAAAAATATCTAAGGGAAAAAAGAGTATGTTGCCGAGGTTAAGATTATTAGTAAGCTAAGGCATCGAAACCTTGTGCAACTTATTGGTTGGTGTCATGATAACGGTGAATTTTTACTTGTTTACGAGTTTATGCCTAATGGAAGCTTGGATTCTCACTTATTTGGTAAGAAGCCACTCCTATCTTAGCCTTTAAGGTACAAAATAGCTCAAGGGTTAGCTTCAGGGTTGCTATATTTACACGAGGAATGGGAGCAATGTGTGGTGCATCGTGACATAAAATCGAGCAATATAATGCTTGATTCTAATTTTAATGTCAAGTTAGGGGATTTTGGCCTAGCAACGGTGATGGAACATGGACTTGTTGCCCAAACAATAACTCTGGCCGGGACTTTAGGGTACATGGCCCCGGAATACATGAGTACCCGAAAGGCTAGTAAAGAATCGGATGTATACAGTTTTGGCGTGGTTGCAATAGAGATTGCTACTGGAAGGCAGTTAAAGGATCCAATTGGTGAAGGAACAAATATGGTGGGTCTAATACAATGGGTTTATGGGTGTGGGATCTATATGGCAATGTGGGGCTACTTTCGGCCACTGATCAAAGGCTAAAAATGGAATTCGATGCTAAACAATTCGAGTGTTTGATGCTAGTTGGTTTGTGGTGTGTTCATCCTGATTACAATTATAGGCCATCTATAAAACAAGCTATTCAAGTGCTTAATTTTGAGGCTGCTTTGCCTAGTCTTCCATCTACAATGCCTGTTCCGATCTATCATGTACCGGTAATGACGCCAATCCCGCCATCAGATGGCTCTATTGGCCCTTCAATGATTAGTACAAGCCTTGAAATTGGTCGTTAGATGTTTGTAATTTGTTCCATATTCGCATATGTTCATTTCTTGGTGTTACATTCGTGAAGTTTTTTTTTTTTTTTTTTTTTTGAAGCATTACATTCATGAAGTTGAACACACGGTGTATTGTTTTGTAAAATTCAAATTATTTTGCTTTGTAGTTTGTATATCATGAAATTGCATTTGTTGTTTCATACATAAGAGAAAATTGACTTTTTTGTGTGAAAATTGATATTTTGAAGTGATTGGAATAATTTGATGTGCTCGTGTTACTTAACGTTGTTGATGTTGGTTACATGGTTAGGACGTAATTGATTTTTTTTTTTTCGGACAAAAAGTACCTTTATTTGATTAATGTAATTCATCTTAAGAACCTAACATAGAGTAGATTAATTTATATTTGGGGGTTAAATCTCCTAGAGTGTTTTAACTTGGGTACATCTTACCATCAAGTTAAAAAAAACTTCTAATCTGTAATTATATTTGCTTTAAATTAATAGTGCTTAATATCCTTCAAATTAAAGAACTTGTGTGAGGGTGACGTATCTAAACCTAAACTTAGTATATGAAATAAATCAATAATGAGTACTTATCTTATTTTTTTTCTTATTATGTTACGGTGAAATGACATCAATTTTATTTTTTTTTTCATTAATGGCGTTAACTGTTTGTTGTTTCACTAATAAAATACTTAAATGAATTGGGTTTGTGGGGAAAGGATGAGATGATTGTAAGCAACATGAGTATACATACAATTGTTTGTACTGTTGATTAGTTGTTAGCAAACATCATCTATCTGGTTTTATTATTAATGTATACAATTGTTTGTTAATTAAGGAGAAAGAGCCACTATTCAAGATGAATTAAAATTGTCATGATCTATCAAACTCAGTCTAATGCATGATGTAAACCTTATCTCAACATGTTAATACTTAATAGTAACTAAACATGGTTATTGGATAGGGCAATCCAATGATAATTGGGTCAAGGTCAAGCTTAAAGAATCTTTAGTAGATATGACCCTTATAGGTCAGGGTAGGGTCTATATAGAACCAAAGTATTTGTCCAATTTAATAGAATCTTTTTTTTATTTATTTTTTATTTTTTATTTTTATTTTTTTTTATTTTTTATTTTTTTTTTATTTTTTATTTTTTATTTTTTTTTTTACTTGGTTGTCTTCTTCCTCAACACTTCATGTCTATCTCATTATGTCATTCATGTCTATCTCATTCTAAAAAGAAGGGTATGGAGCAAGTTCAGTCGAACAATTGTAAAGAACACAAAATATCTTAATGAGACATAGAGGGTACAAAACTTTAAGACAATGTTTCAATTTGTCACTTCACTTTTCTTCAATTTCATTATGCACACTGTGACAATACATATAGCATCAAAACAGAGATTCTCTCTCTAAACCCAAAAGGTCTGTTTTCTCTTCTCAACCCCTTAAAACCCTACCCCTGCTAACCCTAGGAAATCGTCGGAGTTCCAACGTCGCGGCCGAACTCCGGCGAGCCTCCTCCTCTTTTTCTCTTCTTCTTGTCCTTTCTTCTCCCTTTCCTCGTCCTCCTTCGAGCATCTTCATTAGTTAAACACCTTATCGCTCCCGCCATCCATCTCGGCCTGCTACTGTCGCCGGAGTTCGGCCACAGCTCCGGGACTTCGGTTAGCCTCCTCCTCTTTTTCTCTTCTCATTGTCCTTACTTCTCCCTTTCCCCCTCCTCTATTGAGCGTCTTTAATTTCTCACACTATAAGAGCCGACGCCATCACCTTCTCAAGTTTAATTCTTCTAGTTGAAGGTGTTTGTGTGAGCTATCCCTGTTAAAGAATTTTTGAGGTGAGTAATTCCGAACGTTGGACTCCGTCACCTTCCCCACCTTAGCGTGTGTAGAAGTATATCGTTAAAAGGGTCTATCTGCCGGTGAAACAAGGCCTAATTAAGGACTAGGCCTAACGCCGCCGTCATAGGTCATTGGTAAGTTTGACTGTTACGGAAACAGTAAGTTAGGGTTAGGGTTTTGTGGGTCCTTGTGCTGGAGGGCTAGGCCTAACGCCACTGTCAAGAGAAGTTAGTGACGGAAACGGTGAAGTTAGGGCTAGGGTTTTGAGGTTCCTCGTGTTCTTGGGTTTGTGTTCTTGTGTTCATGGTTTCGGGTTTTTCGGTTTGGAAGGTGCTCTCCTCTGGTTTGTTCTCTTTCCTAAGTATGTTTTTTGTTGGTTGTCTTAGTTTGTTTTATGGTATTTTTTAGCCCCCTTTGGTTGTTTTAGCGAGCTATTGAGTTGTTTTTGCCATAGAATTTTAAATGGTTGTGTGCAGAGGGAGTTAGGATCCTTTGTTAAGGATTGTGGTGTGGTTAAAGTGGTAAGAGAGTTTACAGGTGTGGTTGTTGGGGGTTTGAACAAGAAGTTGGCCTTGTCTAAGATGAAGTGTGTATTTTGTTGGAGTGGTATTGGTTTGGTTTCTTTTCCCTCGGTTGTACGTAATGATTCTTGGAATCATTACTCTTGAAATTTATTATATGAAGCATGCACCCAAACTTTGTTTTGGGGTTTCTCGAGCCTCAACGTTATCAAAGCTTTCTTGCCAACAAAGAAAGTTATTGAATGGGAGGTCACTAGTTCAAGTGACCCGTTTGATGACCTTACTTGGTGATGTATTGATCCCGCCAGGTAAGGATTCTCTCTGTTGCTCTCTTTATGGTGTGTAGTAAGTTTTTGCTCCTTAGTTTGTAAGGAGTCCCTAATATGCGACTTATCCGGCTAATTCAAGTTTAATTTTGTTTTTAATGTCAAAAATTATTGTAAAGGCTTAAGTGTTAAAAGCCATGCTTTAAGTTTTAGTTCTTGTTCTATATTTTGTAAAATCTAATTTTATAAATACATTTCTATTGTCCCCCCCCCCCCAAAAAGACAATACATTGCTTAACAAATTTGCACTCAGACCCAATTGACGCCTTTGATTGCCTAATCCATTGGGCATGAGCCCTCGTCTCAACCATGTCTTTTTTTAGTTGCTTCGAATTTTGTTCTCATGCATGACACAACTAATTCGCCCGGCCATGCAATAAGAAAATACCACGCCCTAATCGATTATTTAATTTCTCTTGATTGGAAAGGCATGACCTTGTTAGCAAAACAATGTTTCTCTTTTAATTTAGGAGAACATGGTGTTCACTCTAGTTACAAGCTAAGCCTTTAGCTTGTTCTTTTTGGCTAATGTGGTCTTCTCTGCTCTGCTTTGTTTTGCTAAAATATGCTCTACTAATATCTGCTCTGTTATGCCAACATCTGCTTTGCTATGTTGAAATCTAAAAAACACGGCGTCGACAACATGGTGAGCCAACCAAGAACATGCTCTTACCTTATTTTGTTTCTCTTCATATGTAAGAGACATGCCTTAGCTTGAATTTGTTACAGGTTTCAATGTAGTGAGCGATAAGCAATCGCTCATTAGGAAGCTCATAGGCAAGTTGGGGTTCGTTCTGATAAATTTAGCGCTATAGCTCCAGGTGAGTGAACGTTACCTCACAACGAGTGAAGGTTCGGCTTGGTCGAGAGAGAGCTTGCTCGACAGCAGCTGGTGAGAGGTCTGTCAGTGCAACTCTAAAAGTCGTGCTTGTTTTGCTTCTTCAATACATTCATGATATTCCGAAGCACTATACATAATCTTCTAGGGCTTTATGTAGTACAATTTGAAATCCGTGAGACAATCACTCTATTCGTTGATCATTCTGTTTCTATTCATTTTATTTAATCTATTGTCTGGCCTAAATCTGTTTTGAATCTATAATATGTTTTTCCTCAAGATCACTCGCTTAATTGTGGATGTAGCCATCGCATTGTTAGTGAACCGCGTTAAATATGTGTTTTTTCTACTTGTTAATTATTTTACATTCATTATCTGTTCTTTTCACATCCGTTATAATTGACCTCTTTTCGACTATTTAGAGAATAAAACAAATCAAACCCTAAACATAATAATTTCATAAAAAAGATGTGAGTAGTTCTTAAAGTAATTTGAGTCTTCCAGTGATTTAGATATGAAGTTGGAAGGTATTTGTATGTGTAAGCGTGTAACTTAGTCCAAGGCACAATCATCATCACTAAGAACCTCGTATTGATGGCGATGATATAAGTTCTAGGGGCAGGTGTAAAATGTGTCACAACTCACAACTTATATACGATTACAAATGAGTATTGTCTTCTTCTCTAAATTTTTTTTCATGGTAACAACAATTTTATTTCTAAAATATCACATCAAAGTAGACCATATCAAACTCGCGAAAAATATGACCAAACTAGAAAAATTCAAAATCAACCTAGGCCAATCTAGAAAAATTATGATTATAGACAATAAAAGTTTAAAACCGAAAACATTGCATTAACTCACCATTTTAGTAGAGGTGGTTTTGGGCAGATGTAGGGTGGTCGACGGAATCAAACAGGCCCCCCAAATATTAGATATATACTTGTATATACTGTCAGATAATATAAACTTCTCGATTAGAGTGATTTTCATTGATCAATATTTATAGAGTTACAATGAGAAACCTAATCATATTAGGTAACTATAAGATATGTACAGATATCAAAGATAATCTTATACAAAATATATCCTAAACCTAGGATGAGAATATTCTATGGATATTCTCTATCACACCCCCGCAGTCAGAGCGGGAGAAAATCGGATGCTCAGACTGGATCTTAATCACGCAGTGAACGGTAAGGATAGTATAATAACCCATGATCAAAAGAGAAGTAGTAGACGTGTGCTGGTGATGACGATGAGAAGCAACAACCACGACCTACGTATAGTAGAGATATGCGCTTTTAATTAGGCCGAAGGAGAAGAGTCACGCATATACTTGGGCCAAGTTGCAGATCCAGAGAAGAATAAGTTAAGGGATCAAACCATCATCGGGGAGAAGACACTACACTACTACGTGAAATCACAGTTGAAGAAAAACAAATAAAATTGCGCAAGAAAAGATTAAATTCCACCGCTTGAAATTTATCAATTCTCAAAAGAGAAACCAGGTAGCAAGAATTAATACTCCACAAAGATTCCAAGTGCTGCAACAATAAAAGGAGCTAACTTGATAGCAAAAGAGATGTGTAAAAATTTGACCTTATTGTAATATACCACCACCAAAACAAAATCTATGTGATTATGTGTAGAAAAACCAATGAGGCAATGTAAGAATCATTGTTGGTCATGGGGAGGTGGAAATAGAGTGCGGCACATGGAGTAGGTTGGCATATGTGGTTACTGCCAGTAGTGGGAGGCGGTAGTGTATGCGATTGCCACCCATGATGGAGGACGCTTTCACGGTTGCTACTGTTGGTGGGAGGCGCAAGGTTACATAAAGATTCTAAAAAAAACTTTGAGAAAAGAATGTGTGTTTGCGGAAGCATAAAAAACTTTGTATATCCCGCCGGTGGATTTAATTTTCTAACCCACCGGCAGGGTAAGAATTTTTGTATATGATCCCAAGATCTAACCTAAGCTGTGATACCATGTCAGAGGACCATCTCAACCAAAAGCTTAAGCTGACACGGTTGAAGCCCAGGAATATGTTTTATACTCTATCACGTCCCCTCACACGAGATATGATTAGGTTTCTCATATTAGGTAACTACAAGAAATGTACAGATATCAAAGATAATCTTATACAAAATATATCCTAAACCTAAGATGAGAATATTCTATGGATATTCTCTATTATATACATGTTTGTTCCTCATAGTCAATGATATGTTTAGTTGGAGCAATGGAGTAGATTACATGAGCATGGCACAAACATTATATGTCCCTTATGGTCAATGATATGAACAATACTTTTTTTAAAAAAAAACACGATTTTATATTAATTTTTTATTTATTACCAATTAATCTACAAAAATCCTTCAACTCCCTAATTAATTATTATCACTTCCTATTTTTCGTTTGATAAAATCTACATTTCTAAATTATATTTGTTTTGCAAGTATTGCGACAATAGTGATTGAAAAACTCTCACGAAATAGAGGGCATTAGGGCCTGTTCACATTTACTTAATTTCAGTTCGGATCAGTTCAGTTCAGCTCCAATCAGTTGAGTTTAGCTCCAATCAGTTCAGTTCAGTTCAGTTCATCTCCTAATTTCCCTCTTTCATAAAATATTCAGTTCAATTTAGCTCCAATCAGTTCAATTCAGTTCAGCTCCAATCAGTTTAGTTCAGTTCAATTCAATTCAGCTTAGTCCAATAAATGTGAACAAACTCTTATTTTGATAAATTGCACTACAGGGCCTCAAACACATTGCGTTATTGTAACCTGGACACTACATTCTAAGCATATTCAATTCCTCAATATTAGCACTTACAAGAATATGTATACCCATTAATTTTTCTCCAATTTAAATATAATTAGTGCTCGTGTACTATATGTAAATTGAAATTTTCTGATGAAACTTCAACCATTTTATTTACTTATTGTAGACTTGGATAGTTGGATTATAATACTTTTTTCTTTTTTCATCTTTTGAACCATAAATAAGGGAGCTTTTAATATTTTGTATAATGATCGCCATAATATAGCATCAATTAGGCAGGGCCCCTTAGTTGATTTGTTAGGTCTTGCAAGGTCCACTTCATATCTTCCTCTATATATGACAACCCTTAGAAGTTGTTTTGATAGTGATAGAGATTTAATATTAAACATTTATACTACAAATATATACGTATATATTAGTGGCCCAACAATTATGGAGAATTAATATCCTACCCCTCCCCATCAACTACCCAAAATAAGGAGACAAAACTAAAGATTAAAATCAGACCACGTCTTTTCATTTAGCCAAATGAAAGGCATCATTATTGATCGTAAAGGGGTATTTAGTATTCTATCATGCTTAGCATCTACAATAAAACTTGTACATCAACAAATGAATCAGTTTATAATGCATAATTGCATATACTTCGTATATAATGTCAACATTTAAACTTGTACATCCACTAATATGTCGTTAAAAACATTGAGAGTAAATAATAAACTTAAAGAGGCATGCTACATGTGGGCCTAACTTAATCAAGAATTTCATAATACAAAGGCCCCAAAGTAGTTGTATGTTGCAACTAATTTTTATACACACACACAATTCAAACTGCCTCATCATGCCATTGTCATCTTGTCAATAACGTATATAACCGACCAAGTATGTTTAAGATATGTTACAAGAGAAGAAAAACGAATCATCTGGATATGATTTGTTCTTGGTCAGATTATGTATTGAGTCATTCACTTCATTCTCTTTTTTGGTAAAGTCTTAGGCTTTGTCTCCGCTAACTAAATAAGGTGTTTTGCATTGATTTTTAAAATACGATCTTGCCTGTTTAAATTAATCTGTACGTACAGTCTGATAATACAACAACTTTTGTGTCTGGTTGGCTACATCGTGTGGCCAGGTGACACATACCAAGTAACCCCTAACCCACAAGTAATAACCCCTGACCAACCAAGTAGCTCCAGACCAACTTAGTACCCGCTGATCGAGTGAGTAATCCCTGATCGACCGAGTAACCCTTGACCGAGTGAATAACCCCTATAACACTAACAAAGTAACCCCTATAATGGTTGGCCACATGATATGACCAATCATATATAAAAGTTTGTATTGATCATAATATTTTATTTGTCTGTGCTTTAATTAACTTTGTTAATTTACTTATTAGTATACTTCCTCTATTGTTTTAATATATTATAACATGGAGGGAGTGTACAAAATTTTAAACAGTGAAAAAGTGGAAGTGAGAAAGAGATTGGCAAAGTAACAAACTTGATCATGTGGTCGCAAGCTTTAAGTAAAGCAACAAGTTTTGAAGAGTATATATGATTATATGTACATATTGGGTTTTTGCAATGAGAAATGGGCTACGTACTCGTTCTATTCTATTTAATTTACTCGCAACAACTTAATTGACACTCAATTATATTTAACCATCTTTTTTTTTTTTGAAGGAACTATAATTAACCATCTTTAGTAAATGATATACATCGCAAAACTGCCAAAATATAGTCAACATTAATCTAAATTGATTCATCTCAATACGTACAATTCATATATTAATTTTTTAATCCCTTTATGTTCTATAATAACTAATACAATCAAATTTGTTACACATTTTAATGTGCAATATGAGTTTGAGTATATCATTAAATTTCACAATAATATCAATCTACAAGAATTTTACAAGATACTAATTTTTTTTAACGTACATTACTAAAAATTGTGGTCGAAGTTAGTGTAAAATATTCATCAAGTTAGAAGATCTAGTTTGTCCAAGTATGAACTCTTCTGATATAGTCTGATCTGATGTGATTAAAAGTAATAAAAATATATACGAAGTAATAAGTTCCAAAATTTAAGACCTATCATTATCAATTTCTGTAATACATAAAAGATAAAAATTAAATCAAAAAAAAATTGTGATCCATGTTAAATCGAGCTGTCTAATTTTAAGGTCATTGCAAACAGAATATATTATAATTTAATACGGACATTTTTGTCCCATCTAACTGTAAATGTAAATGTAACTGATAAATACTTAATATACAACACTCTAGAAAGTTTATAAATCAAGACCTACGGCCTATATATATATAAGTGCTCAACACACATATTTACATGTACATAAAATAAAATTTCTTTTCATGCCATCTTTAACTAAATACGAAGTATGTCTTTGTGTAAGCAATATTATTGTCCAATTTTGAGTTTCTTACTTTGTTTTCTGATTTTGGCTACTAATTTAAAAGTTGGAAATGGCCATAATCTAGAAAAACAAAAGCCAACAAATAAATCATCTATTACAGCAGTTTATATATTTGGTGATTCGACCGTTGATCCAGGCAATAATAACTACATAAAAACAATTTTTAGAAGTAACTTTCCACCTTATGGTGTTGATTTGCCGGAGGAAGCTCCCACCGGAAGATTCACTAATGGAAGGCTCCCCACGGACTTAATAGGTATGTTTTTTTACGACATTTTTCGTTCATGGTATATTAGTTTATAACGAGTTGATGAATAAAAGATTTTATCAGTTAAGCTAGCTAATAACATTATTATATATGTTAACGTATGTTTGTTATGTAATCAAATAATATGAATTATGAAAGTGTTACGTACTAACCTAAGGATTAAAATATGTGACCATATCTCCTTAAGTTAATTCATGCGTGTCGTTGCATGCAGCTTCATATGTTGGTATAAAATCATTAATTCCAGCTTATTTGGATCCAAATCTTAGCTTGAAGGATCTTATTACGGGTGTAAGCTTTGCTTCGGCGGGTACGGGTTATGACCCACTTACAGCAGAGAGAAATGTAAGTACAATCATTTCTTGCCTCACATAAAAAAAAAAATTTCAAAGACTGTTACTCCGTAATACATCTCTCTGTGTCCCTAATATCTTCTTTATTATCCCAATTTAAGGGGAAATTGATTTTTTTATGAACTAATTTTGACACACCTCTTTATGAGAAAAATATTGTTATCTCACGTTGCATGCATGAATGCATGTGCCAAAATCAATTTCCTTAATTTAATCTATTATGTATTATTTTCTTTTATTAAAATAAAGACAGGGAATTAGAGAAGTTTTTTTATACATTATCCATGGTGAGAAAATTAGGTGAAAGTAAAATGGCCAAATGGGTACCCTTTTCTCTTTCACACGTACCCTACTCTCCTTTCTTCCTCCCCTATTCTCTTCATAAATGTTAACCAATAGTATTGTCATTGTTGTACATAATATACATGGGAAATGATCATTTTTACTCTCTCAAGTCTCAGGGCTTATCACTTTTGCTTAGCTTGTACTTGTAAGTTGTAACTTGTAAGGATCGAGCGAAACATCACTTCATATATGGAGTACTTTGTTTGTCTATATCATTCAGACCGTCCCATATAATAAATCTGGATGTCCCAATTTAATCTTTATTTTTTCTTTTATTACATTTTCACAACTTGTAAGATAATTATTCATGTGACAAGTTTAGCCACTTAGTTTACTTGATTCTTAATTAAGGAAAATTTGTGAGGAAGGTCATTTTCAGTAGACCTTTTTGTGACAAAGGCCCTATTATAAAAAAGGTGGCACAAAAGGTCATTATATCATGTTTGGGTTGTGATGAGAGTCTTTTGACCATTTTTCGGCGTTGACTTTTTTATTTTCCGGCAAAAAAAAACCACGTGTAAAGCATGTGACTTATTAAGTTCCCTTTTTTCTCTGTTTTCTCTCATTGTGGGGAGGATTAGCCTTGAATTACTTTGAATAGCCTTCAATTTTAATTTATGGGATTACAATTGAAGTTTTGGGCCGGGGTTAATTGTTTTCAGAAATAAGGATTTAATAGGGGGAAAAAGGGGGAAACGAGATAAAAGAGGAGGGAGAAAATAGGGAACTTAGATGTGACTTTTTTTTTTGCCGGGAAATAAAAAAGTCAATGCCGGAAAATGGTCAAAGGACCCTCCTCACAACCTAAACATGATATAAGGACCTTTTGTGCCACCTTTTTTATAAAAGGGCCTTTGTCATAAAAATGTCTACTTAAAAGGACCTTCCTCACAAATTTTCCAATAATTAATAAATAAATCATCACTTTCACACTTATCAAGATTCCTCTTTTGTTCACCTTATTTCCACTCATACTCATTGCTTGTGAGAAGAGTAAGTTTGGATAGAAGTTAATAAGTTCTGAAACACAAGTTCGGATAAGTTTTCATCAAGTTTATTAAAGACTTCCTAGATTCAATTTACAAAATCGATACCCTTTATTTCCTAGCTAGCTTAGTTCAACCATACAATAGATTCACAAACTAAAGGAAGTAGCTAGCTTAAAATAAGAGAGTAGACACTAGCATGTGTAAAATAAAGGTGATACTTTATGGGTAAGAAGAGATAGTAATCACAACAAGATATTAAGTGAATAAGTGCTTGCCAAGAGTAGAATAAAGTATTAAGTATAGGTGGGTATTATTGGTGCTTCTTATTTCCCGACCTAAAACCATACGAAGTAATACAAAAATTGTACGAAAGAAAAATTTATATATTGATTATTGTAATTAATGTCAATTTAAATTAATATTTGTTTGACCTTTTTTGGCTTTTTATAGAGCCCTAAATTAACTAAATTTCAAACGGCTATATATTATCATAAAATAAATACTTGGCCTTATAACAAAAAAAAGAAAATTTTGTTTTTGAAGTCGGGGCCTAGCTTTAATTAGAATGGCCTAACATTAATTATTTACAAGATGGTTCAATATTTCTTGGTCCTCACATTTTTGTTTTACCCTAATTTCAAACATACAATATAATCTGCATGTCGAAAGTCCTCTTACGTAATTACGTAAATCATTGATTGGTAGAGCTCTCGTCAATTAGGATCTTTAGGTTGATTTGGGTCAGATCGTACGTGTTAGACAGGTCTTGGATCATATTGATAAAGTCTCCTATTTATGAAGTTTAGTTTGAGTTACGATTGGTTGTTTACCATGTTGCCATGTTGGGTATAGGTCTGGTTTGGCTTGAGTCGAGTTAAATTTTAAGTTCATGATGCGTCGAGTTGGGTTTGGAGTGGGTTTATATACGTGTAAATTCAAATTCGAATCATGTTTGAATTGGCTAACTATTGGATCAAATCAACTTCAAATCAAATAATCAATAGTAGTCTTGGGTCAAGTTCAAGTCGAATCAGTGCCAATATAGGCACATATATATAACATTATAGATAGTTTAGCTATTAGAAAACTTGTCTAACATATGATTCAGTGCCTATTGCCTATATAACCATGCATATTGGTCACATATGTACCTCAATTGTGGCCGAATTGATTAGTAATTTGGAGCAAACGGAGTAAGTCAGTCTCATTGTTGTTGTAAATTTCATGGTGTAATTTATAATACGAAGTACTTTATTAAAACTAATTAACTCTAGGGATTGATCTATGATTGCAGAAAGTAATTGATATGGCGACGCAATTACAATACTTTGATGAATACAAGAAAAAACTTCAACGTATGGTTGGGAAGAAAAGGATGGAGTACATCATTAAAAACTCAGCAGTTGTAATTAGTTGCGGCACAAACGACATCGTTTACACATATGTACCAAACTATTTGCCTCAGCAGCCTGACAAAGTTGCAGCTTACCTACACTTCATGCTAGACCAAAATCATGGCTTCTTACAGGTAATAATCTATTAACCAATCCTAACGAGTTGTACGCAAAAAGTGAGACAGAGGATTAATTTCACGAATAAATATGATGGAAAGATATGAATTTACATGCATATCAACTTCGATCTTTTCCCCTATGGTTTGTTTGAAGATTAAATGTAGAAGCTAAGAATGTCCACTTGTACATTTAACGAGCAAAGGAAGTTTTTTTTTTTTATATAGTTATATATATATAGAAAAATAAATCTTTTTTATCATGTTAAAAGCTTTTAGCATAAGTACCTTAGTAATAAACTACAAAAAAAAGTTTATTGTAGAGTCTTACAAAATCTAGTTTAATTAGGAAATTTTCAACTTATAAGAAAAAAAATTTAAAAAAAAATTACCCCATATGGTGCACTATAGAGTATTTCTCGACCTCTACATATATTATTCATATATGTTTTAGTAAGCATATAAAGCTCATTTTAAAGCATATCTACTTTGTAAGATACAATTTCACTTAAATTTGAATTTAAATCAATGTGCAGGCGTTAATTGATCGTGGCGTGAGAAAGATAGGGGTAGTGGGGCTACCACCAGTGGGTTGCCTACCCGTAGTGATGACTCTGCATACTTCTCTATATCAACCACGTAGTTGTATTGAATCTTTTTCATCAATTGCAAAAGATTTCAACCAAATGCTCAAACATCAATTGACAACCATGCAAGCTTCCCAACAAATTGCAACTATTGCGTACGGTGATATATTTCAACCTTTACAAGACCAATTTAACAACCCAAATAAATATGGTAAGTTGTTATTTAAACCCTTCTTGTCTTTGTCTTTGTCTTTTACACCATTTTATAGCTTTTTTTTGCATTTATATCTAGCTCATCTTTCCCCCACATTTCATAAATAGATAAATAAACGTGTGACTAGATTTTAAACATAAAAATATTATTTTGGTGAGGAGTCATGAAAGTAGATGAATAATTCACAAATGATTTAAAGATGAAGTTATTAATGGATCCACTTCAAAAACCCCAAGTGTACACAAATTTATTGCTCATTTATTTATTTCTTCTACCACCATAACAAGTAAATGATGTAAAAAAAAAAAAAAAACCATTGAAGATAGTTGTTTTTCTTGATATTGCCTTGTTTCAAGTACACTTGTATTATTGGATGAGTCATATAGTATTTTTTATTTGTTACATTATGAGTCTTACCGTCGTCAATAAGTATGCCTCTCTGATAACGATTGTATTTAACTTTTGATAATATGATATTTTGAAAATACAATCAAAGTTAAATCTAACATGCACGATTTCACTAATTATGATTTTAATGTTTGTAATATTATACTCCCTCCGTCCTTTTATTAGATTTCTATTTCTAACATTTATTCCTCGCATAATAGAGGGAAGTAAGAATCTAATTAAGGGACGGGGGAAGTATAACTAGTTTTTATAATAAAAGTTTATGAAAGTCAAGAGGTAACAAATAATAAGCTACAAAGAGTCTACTATATAAATAAATCTTTGATTATAAAAACTAGCTATATAATATTATTGTACAAAAAGAGGTAACCTTACTCTTAGATTATTATACAAGAACCATGCTTTTAATTAATATTATTATTTTGTCAAAAAATAAATTAATATGAGTTATTGATTTGTAATGCAGGATTTGAGATTGTTGACAAAGGGTGTTGCGGTACCGGATTAATTGAAGGATCATTAACATGTAACTCTTTGTTGCCAATATGTGAAGACCGATCTAAATACCTATTTTGGGATGCAATTCATCCAACCGAACGATCGTATTACTTACTTTTCGAGGCTCTTCGTCCTGTTGTTGATTTTATACTATCCAATTAGAAAATCAGGAAACATTATTAAGTAGTATTGAGTATAAAAAGTGAAATTTTGGAGTAATCCTCAATTACCCTTGTATTACATGAAAATTCATGTTTGTAATTATGTTATATGAACAAATTTTCATTGAAATTCAATTTATATGTTTACACTTAAATCTTTCGTCCTCGATTATTATTACTAATCGGTGAAGGTATTGGAGAAGTTCATAAATACCATTATCCACGAATTAATTGCCAATGAAAGAAAATGTTCTCTAATCAAGCTTTAAATGTAAAATCCCACATGAAAATAGGAAGAGTCTCAATCTTTATAAGTGTCCACCTATCTTTATTAGTACGTAGTCTACGTACGAGGTCTTTTAGCAAAGAGTCCAAAAACTAATTTGGGCGGGCTAGGCCCGTAGCAAAAATTATAATAAATTTAATATTGTGTGATTAGAGTCAAGGTGAGAGTGCAACCCAACAAGTTTGGATGCACCATGCACGGGTTCTATTGTCCTAACAAGTGGTATCAGAAGTTGTGGGCTACATTTATGTTATGTGTAGAGCCCTCAATGCGACCTCACAATCTATCCCGATCATTGTATGAACGTAGCTAGTTTGAGAGTTTTTGTTTTCAAATTTGGTTAATTATAAAATCTATCATATGTACTAGTTGTGTAATGTGAAATTGTGGATATAAAATCTTTGGGCAATTTCAAATTATTTTTTTCTAAAATAGAGGTGGTTTTGACTATAACACATTGACTTAGTTAGGATTGGTTTCCTTTTTTCATCTAAAAAGAGTTATTCATATCTCCAAGGAAGTAGGGCAAAAATGGACACTAGACCCACCATAAATTATTTTGGCCAAACTAATTATTTATCTTTAACGACTATTCACAACTACTACTATTATTGTAACTTTAACATATATGGGAATTATAATGAGTCACTTTTTTGGTTTAGAAAAGTTGGCAAATGGTAGTTGAGAACATGAACAAAGTTATGTCTAATTTTCCATAACAAAGCGACCTGCCTATAATGCATCAAATCATTGTACAAAGACTATGTAACACAATTTAAACTATAAATATGAAAAACATTATTATAAATACAAAAGTTTTCAATTAACAAATTATTAACCCACATTAGTCACCTAGAATTCTGCCATGTTTCTTGGCATGAAAACCTCCATGAACACAAATTTAACCTCAATCCATCATAACTTATTATTATTATTACTAATTGTTCTCTGTAGTTTCATATTTATATTGTGTGCTACAGCCCAGTCTACTCTCGAGCCTAAGGCTCCAAGGAATTCGGTCCGAGCAATATTTGTGTTTGGTGATTCTACGGCGGACCCTGGAAACAATAACTACATAAGGACTGCATTTAAGAGTGATTTTTCTCCTTATGGAAGGGATTTACCTAGCCATGTTGCTACCGGAAGGTTTAGTAACGGAAGATTGAGTACTGATTTTATTGGTACGTAAAAACCTTGAAAATAATTACTACCTCTGTTTCTTATTATTTGTAGCAAAAAAAATATTTTATGTCTCACAAATAATTTCTTTCAATTGCACATAATAAATAACAAAGGTAGTATTAAGTTACATCAATTCATATGCAAATCGTGAATTGTAATATTTTTGTATGAGAATTTCATTCTTTTAATTTTTTAATTTAAATTTAATTTTTGCATGCAGCAAGCTACGTTGGAATAAAAGAGCTAGTTCCACCATATTTGAACTCATCGCTTAGTATAGAAGAGTTGATGAGTGGAGTTAGTTTTGCTTCTGCTGGATCTGGATATGATCCTCTAACACCAACACTAAGTGTAATCTTCCTCTCCCCCTTTCGTCGATACGATTAATTTAATAAAAATGTCATTTATTTAACATGTTCTTATCTTATATATATAGTCCTGTGAATTAACTCAATTAATTGATGTTGTATATTCGAGTTGTTTTTTGTTTTTTTTTTTTTTTAAATAAGGTCATTTAGGAGGTCGAGCTTCATTCAAATGAGGGGGTGGAAGGGAGGGGTTGAAGTATGTTGTGATCATGGTACATCTTGGTACATAGAGTGAACACACTTTAAATAAGAATGCATTGGAGTTTATAAACACCAAAATACTTGTCATTGTAATTAAGTTGATTTGATTGGTATCCATCTCATATTTAGACTTGTATATATATATCCTTGCTTAATTAATGGGGACAATTTTAATAAGGTTTAATATGATCGAAACTCATTACTATTAATTGCTCTAAATAAGTGGTGTTTTTTTCTTCACTTTATTAGAGTACAGTACTAAAAAAATCAATTACATTATACTAAAGGCGAACCTGAACGGACACTTGGCAATAAAATAGAAAGAGTTTTCCCTCCAAAACAACTTACTTAAAAAAAAAAAAAAAAAAAAAAAAAAAAAAAAAAAAACCTTATTTTTATATTTGTATCAAAATTTTGACTATTGATCAATTACATTATACTAAAGGCGAACCTGAACGGACACTTGGCAATAAAATAGAAAGAGTTTTCCCTCCAAAACAACTTACTTAAAAATAAAAAAAAAAATAAAAAATAAAAAATAAAAAAAAAATAAAAAAAACCTTATTTTTATATTTGTATCAAAATTTTGACTATTGATTTGTACAAAATCTAAAACAAACTTCTTTAAATATAACATTGCCAATAATAACTATTACATATATATATTTAATTATTTTCTTTCACATATATACTCCTATCATTTTTTTTTTTAAACAATACATTTCATACTTATTTTTTTGAAAAAATATATTTCATACTTTTTAATACTGAGTTATACTTTTTTTTTATAAAATTTATTGTCGTTAAAGTTATTTGAAAACCGTGCATTGCACGGGGTTTAATCTAGTATAATACTATAACAAAAGTTCTTTTAATATACCGATAGAGTATAAAACATATTCCTGGGCCTCAACCATCAGCTTAAGCTTTTGGTTGAGTTGGTCCACTAACATGGTATCGGAGCCAGCGTGACACAAAGGTCACGGGTTCGAATCTCATCCGCCCCTCCTTCAAAGTGGAATTAATTCGCACCAGGTATGGGTGTGCCTGTGTTGCATCCACATTTCAAGCCCAAAGAAAGCTTAAGCTTTTGGTTGGAGTTGGTCCACTAACATATACTTAAGAAATATTCTTTGTATAAGTTTTTTATTATACATTAAAAGATTAATTTATTTATCGTGAAAAAAATTGCATCAAAATTGTTAAGCTTCTAAAAGCAAATGCATCACTTCTCTAGGATTAATGCGAATAATAATAAGATGCTCCTAATAAGATTTAAAGTGAAAATATTTAGTCCCTTCCAAAAGAGGAAAAAAAAAAGTAAAATTGATAGAAAAAAAGATAAATCTCGATCTTAATAATTTGCTATTTTAGCATTAACGTAGATTTTGTAGTGCAAAACTTGTAGTAGCAAAATGTAGGTACTGCCTTTACTATGAACTTATATGAAGTCAAAGTTGCTCAACTGATGATATCTTTTGTATGATTTTATTTTATTTTATTTTTTAAAGTATATATTTTGTTCACAATATAATAGTGCTTTCCATAATTGTTTTCCATGGAAATTCATTATGCTTTATGCCAAATATATACATGCAACATGCACATACAATCTCTCATTCTCTCTACTTTGTCTTCGCTAATTCTTGTGCAAATAGTAAATGTTAAGAACATCATAAAACGGGTAATTTATACACCAAAACGAAAATCATGTTTTGTACTGTATGTTTTTACTTCCTATACGTTATGTGCTGTAAATGACTTGTATTTGCAACATACAGGGAGTAATTCCAATGTCAAAACAACTAGAATATTTCGTGCAATATAAATCAAGAATTGCAGCCAGCATTGGTCAGGAAAAGACCAATGAGCTCATCAACAAATCGGTATTCATTGTTAGTGCTGGAACTAATGATTTTGTGGTCAACTACTTCACACTACCAATTCGGAAAAGGATGTATACTATCCCTCAGTATCAGCACTTCTTGGTCCAAAACGTTCACCAATTTATCAAGGTTAGTCCCTACTACCTTTACAAATAAATTAATGCACCGTTTTAATTGGCACGTTTTCCTATAAAGAACATTAATAAATAATACTCGTAAATTCAATTAATTACCAATAAGCTATGTTACTCGGACACTTTCATTTACATCATGTGTCCGTGTCGACACGACACGTGTCAGACACAGACACCGTACCGACACTTGGACACTTCATTTTTAACTAAAAACACAACTTGTTTCAAGAAAATGGGCGAGTCCGATGCTTGGACACCCGTGTCTAATTTGACACTTCATCCGAGTCCAAGTAACATAGCCATTAGCCAATAAGCATAAACGATAAAAAGTTGATATTAAGATATTATAAATTGAGACAACGCTAACAAGTATTTACATGACTATGTTAATCTTTTATATTCTGTATAAGTTCCAAATACGGAGTATTTATCAAGGTGGTGTATGTTTCTGAAAAGTGTAAAAATCATAGGGACATTTATTTAGTACGGAGCATTATTTTTGATATGTTTTGATTGAATAAGTATTAATGTCATTATCAGAGCATTAGGAATGTCGTGTGAGAATAGATGATTCTTGTAAAACATAATTATTAGTCCGTATGTTATGTTAAAGTTGATGTATACCAGAATTTGAAAGAGTTTATGGTGACAACATGCTTTAATTACTTGAATGGGACTTGATATAAAACAAACTAAACTTTATTATTTATAATATTTATTACTCATCTAATAAATCATTATAGGTCGGAATTTAGAAATCACCTCAAAAAGTCCTCCATAACTAGGAAAAGGGTACAACTTGAACTACACGAGACATGACATTTAGCAGTAGTGAAATCTTGACTTATAAATCATGTCATTTGTCATCACTATTAGGTGACTTAGGTATGAAGAATTAGCCAACTTCAGTCAAAAAATAAAATCTCATTTCAATCATTAGATTGTATGTTAATCTTTAATTAAAACACACAAGAGTAATATATCACTTTTGCATTATTTTATTCATTTGTAAATCAAGGTAAGGCTAGAATTATCCGAAGTATGTACTGATTTGTAAAACACCTTAAATTTAGAGTTTCCAAGTAATTGAACATGTGTAACTAAGTATTCGTGTTCACTTGATAGATTTCGAAAAATTGATACTTTATTTTCAAATAAACTTTACATTTATCGATATTTAGTTATTACATTTCCATATCAATAAATAAGATAATTTTTTAAACTGTAGGCCGATAATTATTAATTTAGTACTCTCTTGTTTTCTTTTTTATTTGTTATATTTTGACTTTTACAGTCTTCAATACACATCTTTGATCACAAATTTGTTCATTCGTCATATGTGTAAAATCAATAAAGAATTAATATTTTATAAATTCATTTCAATTCGAATTTCACAATATATATATATATATATATGTGTGTGTGAATTTAATCTTTTTTATAATATATTTGTATAATAGTCAAATTTATAATAAAAATTGTCCACAACCATCAGAATTCGAAGGTACTTAAAAATAAATACTAGTAAAATAAAATAAACAAGTAATTTAAAATGACATTTTATTAGTTTACATTTTAATGATTTTTATGTTCCAAAAAATAGAGTTTGTGGGACCAAGGAGCAAGGAAAATAGCAGTGGTTGGAATACCACCAATGGGTTGCTTGCCAATTGTGATCACCATGGCATCAAACAACTCCATCACACGACGTGGCTGCGTTGAATCTCAATCGTCCGTTGCTAAAGATTATAATCAACTTCTTCAAACTCAGCTTAATTCCATGCAGCTTAGCTTACAAGATCAACGCACTAGAATTGCTTACATTGATGTTTATTCCCCATTGTTTGACATGGTTCAACCTTCTTCAAATTCTAATTATAGTAAGTTTCTATGCTTAACTAGATTAGAAAATTGTCGAATATAAGGATTAGAACTGGCAATCTCCCTAAATTGAATTTTTCATGTCGTCCTAAGATTATGTTAAGAATCCTAAACACAACCTATTGTGGCTCGTCTATTAAAAATTATTCTAATATTAAACTCACCCTATATACTTTTAAATTTTCTATAGAAAAAAATTGCCTAAAATTGACCCTACAACTAAACTTTGTCCCAACTCATTGAGGGCCTGTTCACATTTACTAAACTGAGCTGAACTGAATTGATTGGAGTTGAACTCAACTGAACTGGGCTGAAATGAATATTTTATGAGAGTGGGAAATTAAGAGCTGAACTGAACTGAACTGAACTGATTGGAACTGAACTGAAATTAAGTAAATGTGAATATGCCCTGACTTGAATTGCCACCCTTTCATATCTATTTAGTGTATACTATAATTTATTCCAATAATTAATTTTCATACACTAATTAAAATTTTGGGTTATATAATGTGTGTAGGTTTTGAATATGTGAGCAATGGATGTTGCGGTACAGGTTATCTAGAAGCAGCATTTATGTGTAATCCGGCGTCGTATGTGTGTACTGATGCATCCAAATATGTATTTTGGGATTCAATTCATCCCACTGAAATCACTTACTATCTCATCTTCAAGGCCCTTCGTTCAGTCATTGACTATATTATTAAAGATTGAATTAGTCACCCCTTTTTTGTGAAAATTTGTGTTTATCAATTACATTCATTTATTGAGATTTCCTTGTGCTAAGCTCATTCTTTAATTTTTTAGGGTTTTTAGTAAAGTAAATCATTACATGCATGTATGTCAAGGATCGGATCTACTTACTTCTCGAACTAATCAATAGGGTTATTTCAGACAATAATTTTAAATATTTTGTATATAATTCATCAAATTAGTTATACTCTTTAAACATGCGAAAATTAAATGTTTAAAAAATAATCAGTTAGTCTATAAAAATTACAAAATTAAAGTAAAACATACATGAATCTATTTTTTACCATGCTGCATGCACTTTCTAATGCTATGTAGACATTTTCTTATAATGTGATCCGATCTGATCCCTTAAATTTTGTCTCATTTATCTATTTAATTGATTTGTCTTTCTAAATTTATTCCATAGTTGAATGAAAATAAAGATTCACAGTATATACTCATACTTTAAGATCATTCACTACACTTGATTTCATTAATTTTTATCTTCCATCAACTCCATACATCCATTAATAATTAATTAATTAAAGAAGTACTCGTAACAATTATAGCATATATGACAAACAAAAGGAGACGAAGGAGAAAGTAGTATACACAATGAACATCATGAATGAAGATAGATATATAATATTTGGAAAAACGAATATTTAGTAGACAGAACTATACTGTAGAAGAGAGTTGCCCCCTTAGAATTGAAAACCCTTCTTATATTTAAAACACAAAGCATTGCATGCTCAAAACCTTACATAGGTGTCTTTGAAATTTCACTAGTTAATTGCATGCATTTACATCAGCAAAAGAAAGTGGATGGGATAGACTTCATGGTCACTTGAGCAAGGATTTTGTACAGCATTTGAGAAGGATGAACAGCATCCCAAAATACATATTTATCTGGATTTTTGCATGTTTCTGAGCCTTTGCATGCATCACCTACTTCAAATGTTCCTGTTCCACAACATCCTTTTGTTGTCTCACTAAAACCTGTCAAAATAATATATATGTATATTTAGCATTAATAACCTTTCTCATGCATTAAATTTTATTTTTTTTTAAATTAAGTACTACGTACATATAATTAAATTAAAACTCATAAAACAGTTATTGTTTGAATGTAATTAAATTAAACTCATAAAACAGTTAGTTATTGTTTGAATCATCACATATATTGAAACGAATATACATGCAATTCTGCGCTAGTTTTTTTTCCTTCATGTGAATCAACATGCACAAATTTCAATGATTAATACTCAAGGTTAATGTTTCTAGCTTCAACTATAGTATTCCTCCTAATTAGCATGTGATATACAATTTAGAGACGATGAAAATAAATTTTTGAGAAAATAGCACAATATCATCAAATTAAAAAGGAAATTCGTACAACACAAGCTTCTAAACAGAAGTTGGACTTACCATATTTCTTTGGGTTGTTAATTGCGGAACTTACGACTTTGTAAGCATCAATAAAGAGCGTTTTCATGTTCAATTGAGTCTGAATAGCCTTCATTTCTTTCTCTATTTTTAAGTTAAGAGATAAGACTGCTTTGTTAATTTTATCAACACAATGTACTCCATCACCTACAAATGTTTTCACCGCGGGCATGCAACCCAATGGTGGTACACCAACTACGGCTATTCTTTTTGCTCCAACCTTGTGCATCCCCTACAATTCAAGACGAAAAAATTGATTAGGTTAATTGCAATGCGCATTATGTATCATCTTTCCTTTTTTAAGGTTGGAATCATATAATTATATACTACCTCCGTTACATATTATTTACAACGATTTGACATAAAGTAGAGAGGAAAAATGTCTAATCGTTGCAATTAATATGTAACGGAGGTAGTATTTGATATTATCTGATTTTGATATATGAAAATATGATTAAATAACTAAGCTAGGGCCTATTCACATTTACTGAATTGAGCTGATCTGAACTGAACTAAACTGATTGGAGCTGAAATGAATATTTCATGAGAGAGGGAAATTAGGAGCTGAACTGAACTGATTAGAGCTGAACTGAACTGAACTGAACTGAAATTAAGTAAATGTGAACAAACCCTAAGGCTATATTCTATGGACAATTATTGAATGTCAATGTTAATTGTTATGAAAACGAAGATGACCATTATTTTGAAACAAAATGAGTATGTATAAGTGTACTTACCACAATGGCATGGCGCATGCGAGAGACCAAGTAATCTTGGTACTTATCTAAGGTGAATTGCTTTGGACGAGTAGGCTCCAAGAAGTAATTTTGTAGGTAATCGTTGGTGCCCATGCTCATTAGTATAGCAGCCTTACTTATAATTACGTCGGCCTTTTTGTATCCTACAAATTGTCCCAGGTGTATCTTGTAATGCTTGAAGTATTCTATTTGTCTAGTCAATGATATGGTATTCTGTCCATGAAACAGAAAAACAGTTTAATGTCATACACATATATATTTTATAACGGCAAAAATGAATAAAATGTCTTTTTTTTTAAAGTAAAGATGAATGTTTCAATTGAACTTGGTGTCCTCAACTCTTCCCACAATCCCACGTGTCTCACATATTAGCGAATTAGGGCCCTTAGCTTGGAACTAATTGAAGGGGGTGGGGACGGATTTCCCTACCCCAGCCCTAACTGTTGTACCTAGTTGAGGTTATTGGAGACACAAATTCTAATTAATGGACCAATTTGATGTACGGAGTAATAGTTAATTTGCTTGAATCTTAAAATTGTTTGGATACGTTTTTGAATGGATCTGTTAACCGCATCATGATCAATAATTAAAAACAATGTGCATTTATCAATTTACATAAAGATATTAATCCAATTTTTAGTACGTCTCTCAATCACACGTACACGTATGCACACATATATGTATCACGGTGAAAAGATACAAAGAATTCATAACTTCATTTGATAAAAAAAATTGGGAAATTTTCTTTGGTAAACCTCTAATAATAAACATTCTCAGTGGTCAAATGCAAAAAAAGTTATTATCCTTGGTGAATCATGTTTTAAAAAGTTTTATCAATGGTAACATTAAGCAAGGTAATTAGGCATTTCTTAACCATGGTTAACCATTCTAAGTAAAAAAAAGATGTGATGCCTAAAATACCCCCATTTTAAATTAATAAAAAAAAAATTAAAAAATAAAAACCACCACCCTGCCACCACCTTCCCCACCCTTCGCCACCATTCCCTCTCCCCCTCCCCCTCCTACACCAAAGCCGGCGCCGGCGCCGGCACCGGCGCCCAACTCTACCTTCGCTGGTGCGCCGGCCTCCCTTGGTGACGCCCCGCCTCCCCCGCCCCCACCTCCTCTCTCTCGTTTCCCTTTTCGACCCTTCCTATTTTCCCCACCCAATGCCCACCGCCGATCACTCTAACCACCACAAAACCGGCGCCCTTCCCCGACGACCCCCTCCCTTGTTCGCCGGCCAAAAACCCTAAAAAACCCCAAAACACCAGAAAATACCCAAACCCGTTCAGGGTTTCGAAACCAAACCCAGGAAATGGGTTTCGGTTTTCTGGTGGTTTGGGTAGATTTCAAGGGTTTGTGGTGGTTTTGTCGGGGAGGGGGTTCGTCGGGGAGGGGTGTTGGTTTTCGTGGTGGTTTTGAGTGCGATAAGGGCCTGACGAAGGTGGTGGGGGAACTAGGAAAGAGAGGTGGTGGGGCGGGTGGTGATCGATGGGGGAAATGGGAAAGGGAGGAGGAACGGGGCCGAGGTGGGGTGCGCCGGCCGGAGGTGGTAGAGGACAGGCGTCGCCGACCGGAGGTGGGAAGGCAAGCCACCGGGGGGTTAGCCGCCGGCAGTGGTGCTGGTGGCTAGGTGAGGGGTTTGAGTTTTTTTTTTTTTCCTTTAAAAAAAATCTAAGAAGGGGTTAACCATAGGGTCAAATTAGTCATTACATCATTAGTTAACCATAGTTACGCTTAAAATGCATAATTACCTTGCTTAATGTTACCATTGATAAAACTTTTTAAAACATGGTTTACCAAGGATAATAACTTTTTTTGCATTTGACCACTGAGAATGTTTATTATTAGAGGTCTACCAAAGAGAATTTCCCAAAAAAAAAATTCATCTTTATTGTTGTTGTTAATTTATGTGCAACTTAAGGCTTAGTAAGAGAGCTTACAGTGAGATTGGCAGTGAGGTCATCATAACCGGAGCCAGCAGAAGCAAAACTAACAGCATGTAGCAAATCCTCCTTTGTTATATTTGGGTCTAAAAACGCTGGTACTGTTTTTGCATAACCTAATGCTTCAGCTGTTAAAGTTAAACACCTAAATTAACTAGTAGCATTCGAGTTATTAGCAATAAATTACTAATGATACGTAAAAAAATAAATAAATAAATAAAAGAAGAATAATAAAGTGTTAAATTGAGAAATATGAATCATATATATTTCAATTAATATTTAATAGGAGGTCATTATTATTGTTTAATCATTATAGACGCGTTCATAATTAAGCTAGCTAAATCTCCATCATCACGATTTATTATTGATCGGAATCATGGATATAAAAGCAATACTATATGATTACTTCGTACTCCATTTTTATTTACACACTATACCCCTCTTCACCACAAAAATTGTGCTTGTATAAATCTATTATATAACCTTCTAAAAATCAAATTGTTATTATTTTTTTTATATTTTAGTAAGAAAAAACTAAGGGACCATTGTGAATGCACGACAAAATGGCAGACCATTTTATGTTAAATACTAAAATGCAACCCGCGTCCTATCATCTCAAACATATAGTGTGGCTTCTCTTGCTAATATAACACAAGTAGATAATAGATGGAACAGGCCAATCCTACTTCTTTTTTTTTTTTTTTTTAATCAAAAACTAATAAAACTTAGTTAGGCTATCGAAATAGATAGGTAGGTCCTACTTAACTAAATCTGGTTTATCATATTTTAGTTTTTAATATTTTCAAAAAATTAAAAAATGAAAATTAAACAGTTATGAATGGGTCCATAACTAGTTACCTAGTTCCTTCATTTACAAATATGTTTAAGGTTGTCATAATTGCAAATTTGCAACCTCAAGTTACAAGGTGAGTTACCCGACCAAACGGGTTATTAAGGATGTTACTATAATATTGATACCTTTTATTCTTATAAGTGTTTTAACCATGAAATAAAGAAATTCCACTTATGACATTTTTCTTGTATATATACGAACTGAATGAAATACCAGTAATTACATGCTCTTTCTCTTTGTAGAAAGCTGCCATTTACTTTCAACTTTGCACTGTACCAGATTTCTCTTGTACAGTGTATTCTTGTTAACCATAGTACGAGTACAAAAAAATACAGTAAATTAATACGAAGTATTTCAAAAGATTTATAAATAAACACTTTATGTATGTATAAATATTTAATAAAAGTACTACTATGCATTTTATTATTTAATTTGCATGATAGAAGTTTCTTTTTAAAAAAATGCATGATAAAAAAAAGTATCATATCCAATTTCAGCTACCGTGCTCTACGTTTTCTTTTACGTGCACACTGCACATACAATCACTGAGGTACACGTATGAAAATAATAACAATTTTCGTTATATATGTATTACCATATTAAAAATTTATTTATGAAATGCTCATTAATTAAAAAAAATCATTAAAACAAATTTATTAACAAGATCTTATATAATAATATTTTATATATATACTCCGTAATATGATAGAGTTGATTAATTTGAGTCCAAAAGAAGCATATATGTATGTACTCCTTACTCGTAAGAGTCTTAACAAACATGCAAAATGCAATGAAGGGAATAATAATATAATATTTACCTACAAAGTCACTTGCAAGTTTCCCATTACTAAACCTTCCGGTAGGGTGACCGCCCATGAAGTCCTTCCCATAAGGTAAAAAGTTGCTCTTCGACGAGGTTGTGATGCGATTGTTGTTGCCGGGATCAACACTTGAATCTCCAAACACCAACAAACTCGACAACCGGTGTTTAGCTCTCAACTCTCGAATCTCCGACACCGTAAGAGCATTCAAAAGTGTAGGCATAAACAACATGAAAAATAAAATTGATCCTAAACAAAAAGTTCTTAAACCCATGTTAAGATCTCTTTGTGTGAATAACTAAGTGAGAAATGTACGTAGCAAAGTAATACACACATATATAATAAGTACTAGTAGCAATAAAAGCTAATTAAAATATTGTTTCAATAACAAAAATAAATAAATTTTTTATACAAAAAAGGACAAGCAGTCATAGTTAAGTGAATTTATTTGACAGAGCGTAATTTAGATGGTATTGGTGAAACATTTATGATTAAAAGTTAGGTTTATCTACTGAATTTATACTGTACACTGGTACAGTTAGTTCTTTATACAGATTGAATGCAATAATTATTAGCCGGCAATATTATTGGATATATTTGGAGATTTGGTTAGTACTTGATGAGTAATGTTCTCATGTGAAATGCCAGATGAATATATTATCCGTGTCGATAAAAATACATTTTTATACGCAAAGTTTTATATATATGACTGGTCACAATGTCAGGATTACTTCGTCAGTGTTATAAGGTTACTCGTTTAGGGGTTACCTACTCAATGTTACTTAGTCACTATTATAGGGGTTACCTAGTCAGTGTTATAGAAGTTGCTTTGTCAATTCTTTTATAAGTGGTCACACGATATGACCACCCACACACAAAACGCGCTGATTTTTATATCTTATTTATATTTCCAAGATTAATTATGCACACGTCTTTACATTAAAACGCATCAATGATAAACTGCCAATTGCTTATAGTGGATAATATTTAGTTTTTTTTTTTAATGATTTAGATAGGTCACTAGAGAATGTAGTTATGCATTAGCTCCCCCCCCCCCCCCCCCCCCAAAAAAAAAAAAAAAAAAAAAAAAAAAAAAAAAAAGAGAATTAGCTGGGATGGAGTTAGGGTGGTTACATTTTTCATACTTGTTCCAATAATTTTGGACTTGTCATCGTAATAACAATAATAATTCATGAAGTTCAATTCAGTTCAACACAGTTTAGCTCAAAAAATTAATGCCTTACTTCTCAGGTTGTTATGTTGTTTTGATTAAAAAAATTTAAGACAAATGAAAACTAATTGAAATATTTTGGAGTTAGTTTCTGATCGAGTTATAATATGAAATAGATATGTGTAGGGGCGGATATAGCATGTATCAAGGGTATGCCTTTGCATACCCTGCAACTACATTAAAAAAAAAAATTTGGTGCAACTTTTTAGCAATAAGTAAGTGTAGTCAACCGGTTATCCAAGTGTTTTTTAGTCTTTTTTGAATCTTAACTCTAGTCAAAGTTCAAATCCCATTGCAACACATTTTTCCCAACCATTATTTTGCTGACTACAACATGATTTTCTATAAGTATATAATTGTGCACACCCTTTATGTGAATCCTGGATACGCCACTGGATATATGTAGAGTATTTAATAAAAGAGGTGTACAAAAATTATGAAGTATGTCAATAAAGATCACTATAGTCTATGGAAGAAATAAAGTAATTTGTAAATCATTAAGCATAATTTATTGAAAAATTTACAGTAATTGTTTGAAATATGACTACCGTAATATTTTAATGATTATATAATCCATAATTGACATATTTTTGTCAACTAATTAATTATATTACGTTACTTTTGGTATAAAATAGCATTATCAACATTTTTTTTATTTATCAAATTTTCATTTTCATTTATGTAATTTTTATTCATATTTTATAGTTTCTCGAAAAACAATTATTTTATATTAGATTAAAATTTTCAAAAAAAAATTGTATTTGCGTTGTAGATATTATAAGACTAACTAGGTTAGAACCCGTACGATGCACGGTTTATATAAAATCTATTTTTAATTTGTACATTTTATCAATAAACCGCTATTATACATGAATATAAATAAGAATTAAGTACATTTTGTAATTTAAAATCTTTTATTTTCATCAAATTTATGATATAGTATCTGTTCAACGATATCTAATTCATAGTTCAATGTAGGAAGTCATTTATTAATTTACTATTTAAAATTAATTGTTTCAATTTCCTACGATAAATTGATAGGTTTTAGTTGTAATAGGTAGAAACTTCTAATATTTCATTTTCAAAAATGTTAAATATATAGCACCACAAAAAAATAAAAAAATAAAAAGATGACATCAACATTGCATTTAGACAGGAAATTTTTTATTAAGAGAGCGACATGTGGGTAGTGGTGACGCCAGCATTTTCTGTTTTAGTAATATTTAATAAGTTGTGGTCATTTCATAACATGAAAAAGTGAACCAATCATATTGTGTATCATCAAAATAATAAAGTCATTTTTCAAACGACCGGTGTTCTACTTAATATAGAAAAAAATATATATATATTATTTTCATACAATTAAAAAAAGTGCTCGAAATATGCTTGAATAAGATCAATTTAATTATCATAAGCATGGTTCTTGTGCTGATGTGGAATAAAATATCAAACATAAAACATATACGATTATACGAAGTACTACTTAACTAAACACGATATTAAATATATTCTATTTTGGGGGTAAACAAATAATGGGATGACAAATGGTGTATACGAGATTTGATCCCGGCCATATACTATGTAACATCGATCCACAGTTGGCAATCTTGACATCCAATATGTTTTTTTTTTTTTTGGATATAGTATGAAATGTAGAAATGCATAGTTCAAGAGGTAGGTCTATGTTTTATGGGCTTTTAATCTTAGTAGGTGTCATTATTATTGCCCATAAGGCCACAACCTAGCATCCAGCTACTTGTGGTTTAAAGCACTGGATCAGATCAATGCTATTATTTCTAAATTTGTATTAGTGCCAATTATTACTTTTATTACAACTATTATTAGCCCTTATACTCTTAATTGCTTCGAAATATTTCCTCACCTATAAACCAATGTAATTATGAGTATGATTTTATGAAAGCCAATCAGGCGTGCATACTTATATGATTGGAAGCGTAATCAGTTGTGAAATTTAGATTGATAATTGTATTTTGCAAAAAAAAAAATATATATAGGGGAGAGATCCGGTAAGAACCCCTAGATATATAAGAACCCTAGATATATAAGAATCCATCTCAACCGTAGGATCAAGTTGTTTTAGACGGTTAAGATTAAAACACATGTCCAACTTTTTCAACCCCTTACCCACCTCCCAACCTTTTCTCTCTCCTCTAACTTTCTCTCTCTTCTTCCCGATTTTCTCATTTTCTCTCTCCTAAAACCCCCAAAAATCTGATAGAAGTTGCAATTTGAAGGATTTTCGCTTCAGGTATGTTTTTCTTTTCGATTTTCTTCAAATTTTCATGAAATTAGCATGATGTTCAAGTGAATTTGCAGTTTTAATTGGTGATTTTTGCAATTTTTAGGGTTCGGATTTAAGGTTCTATTTTTGCGATTTTAGGAGTCGATTTTTGCATATTATTTTGTGCGATTTTTGAGTTGGATTTTTCGTATGGAGTTTGATTATTTTGAGTTCGAGTTTAGCAAATTTAGGGTTCGAATCTTTGCGAATTATTTTGTTCGATTTTTGCGAATTATTTTGTGTGATTTTTGCGAATGATTTTCGATCGATTTTTGTTCGATTTTTTTATCGATTTTTGTTCATTATTTCGTTCGATTTTTGTTCGATTTTTCAATCGATTTTTGTTCGATTTTTCGTTCGATTTTTGTTCGATATCCGGTACTAAGGAGACCTTTGGCTGTGTAAAGATCAACACTCTTAGCTTCTTCTGAAGGCCTGCAATATGCAAATTGAATTGGCTGTAAATTCGGTGGCTGCTCTGTTATAGGTTGTTGGTGAGTGTGTGACGGTGGGTGGGACTCGAATTAGTGACAAAAATAGTGGCTATAGAGCTACGGGGTGAAGAAGGGTGCTGTTGTGGAGTGTGTGGCGACGCTGCGGTTATTTTTGGTTAATTGTTGTTGTTTGTTGGGGAATTGTGAGCAATTTGGCTGGTGTGAGTGGTGTTTGCGTGGATAGAGGTGGTTGTTGACGGTTTTGGCGGTGGCTTGAGGGGGCAGCTTGTGGTGATTGGAGGTTGTTGCTCTTGGGGATTTGTGGATAGCGTTGCTGCTGTTATTGTTGTTGTTGTGGAGTGCGTGAGGAGCAGGGGAGCAGGGGAGGTGTTGTGATGTTGGTGTGTGTTGTTTGGGGTGGTGTAGGATAGTTAAGGGTGTGGTGAAGGTTTAGGTGGCAGCAACTATGATGGCTTGGAAGGTTTTGAATTGTGAAATTTGACACATGACTTAATAATACATAAAGTTTTAAAATAGGCAGAATAAGTATGTATGAAGCTTAGTTGATTGTATCTATATATGATAATTGTTTTATTTTACTAATATAGGGAGGAAGTTCGCTCAGGCTGAGTAGTAGACAAATCATCCTCCTTTTGTCATCAATTTGGGCGCAATCAATCTCTCCTGAAAATACACCAGAAAACTTTGAGGCAATTGCACATACATACAGCCTGGTTTTACTGTTTTCTCGTGCCAAGGTGATTTGCTAATTCATAGTTTTCTTTAATCAATACACTTTTTCCTTTTACCCATAATTGCAAGTATTAGACCTTCAATAGTTTTTTTTTTTTTTTTTTTTTTTTTTTTTTTTTTTTTTTTTTTTTTTTTTTTTTCAGAGAAGAGAAGCTTTTTATAGGAGTATTTATTTCTTCTAGCAATTTGTTTAAATTATACTTAACTCTTATTACATGCTGATTTGAGTGTCAAGCACATCGCTCCTGTTCTCAATGATAATAAAATAATTTCGTGTTTCTAGTTTTTTAAGCTTTTTATTATATTGCTTTTGTTCTGAAGCTGCTGTTTAATCTTTTCTGAGTTGTAGAGCTCTAGCCAAGAGGCACTTGTTCGAAGTTTTCAGCTTTCATTTTCCTTGAGAGGCATTTCTCTTGCAGAAGGAGGTATAAATTTTTTATTATATGCTTCTGAGGATTCAATACCTTTTTTTAATTAGCTGATACAACTTAGGATTTGACGTAGATGTTTAATTAATAATTTTAGTTGTTTTAGAATTTACTGGATAATATATGCTTTCAACATATATTCAATACTCTTGTTGTTACCAGATGCCTGTAATTATAAATTTTTGCTATTTTCAGCATGTTCTAAACTATTTTCAGCATGTTCTAAACTATTCTTATGTTTAAAATATATTACTAATGTAGGAATGTTACTAATGTTTTTTATTTTACAAAATTTCAGCAAAATGAAAAACCAAAATGAAGAAAAATCAGAAGAAGAAATTAATATTATACCGGATGAAAAAATTACTTATGGAAGAAAAAGGTAATTAAAGTTTTCCCTTATGTTCTAAAGTATTTTTCCCTTATGTTCTAAAGTTTTCTATTATGTTTTATTATATTTTTACTTATGTTTTAAAGTTTTCCCTTATGTTCTAAATTATTTCTATTATGTTCTAATATTTTCTATCCATATGTTCTAAAGTATTTCTATTATGTTGTAAAGTTTTCCCTTGTTCTAAAGTTTTCATTTATGTTCTAAAGTTTTCCTTATGTTCTAAAGTTTTCTATTATGTTCTATTATATTTTTCACTTATGTTCTAAAGTTTTCCCTTATGTTCTAAAGTTTTCAATTATGTTCTATTATATTTTTCCCTTATGTTCTAAAGTTTTCCCTTATGTTCTAAAGTATTTTTATTATGTTATGAGTTTTTCTATTATGTTCTAAAGTATTTCTATTATGATATAAAATTTTCTATTATGTTTTATTATATTTTTCCCTTATGTTCTAAAGTATTTCTATTATATTCTAAGAGTAACTATCTTGAACAACATTGCACATGCTTATGCTTTCATATTAAGAAGGAGAATTTTTTTTATTTATGTTCAAAAGTTTTCCCATATGTCCTAAAGTATTTCTATTATGTTCTAAAGTTTTCCCTTATGTTCTAAAGTTTTCTATTATGTTATATTATATTTTTTCCTTATGTTCTAAAATTTTCCCTTATGTTTTAAAGTATTTCTATTATGTTCTAACATTTTCTATCCATATGTTCTAAAGTATTTCTATTATGTTCTAAAGTTTTCCATTATGTTCTAAAGTTTTTTTTATTATGTTCGAAAGTTTTCCCTTATATTCTAAAGTATTTCTATTATGTTCTATGATTTTCTATTATGTTTGAAATTATTTATATTACATGTCAATCTTTTAAAGTACTTTAAATTTTATATATATGTTATAATTTACATATCAATGTTCTAAAATAATTGTAATTGAGTTCTAAATTCCATGTCAATGTTCTAATTATATTATTAATTTTTTAGTTGGAAACATTTGGTGAATTTTATGAAGAAGTTGATAAGAAGAGTGCAATTATTTCCACTTATGAAACAAGAAATGTTGAGATGAGATGGAAAAGCAACCAGAATAACCATGATTGTGGAGTATTTCTGTTGAAGCACATGGAATCCTATGAAGGCCAATGTCAAAAACAATGGAATTCAGGACTAGAGAAGGATAATGTAAGTACAAAACATATATGATTAGGTTCTAATTACGTGTCAATGTTTTAAAGTAATTCTTATTATGTTCTAAATTACATGTATATGTTCTAAAGTCATTTTTTTTTTTTGTGCAGTTTGAGCAAATGAAAAGGTTACGAGTGGAGTATTGTGGGAAGATTATAACATCAGAAGTAAATGAAGAACGGAAAAGAGTGTTGAAGATAGCTAGAAAGTGGTCAAAGATCAACAAATTTTGATATTTGATTGTGTAAATCTCAAGTATATATAATAGTAATTTTTTGTATAAATATATGATTATGGACATAACTGTTTTGAACATGTGTATATTTTGAAACATTAATATCATTTGGAACATTAACCTAATTTCAAGTTATTTTGATTGTGTTCTAATGTATATAAAGTAATTCTTAATATGTTCTAAGTTGCATGTGTATGTTCTAAAGTAATTATTATTATGTTCTAATTTATTATTATAATGTTTTAAAGTATTTAAGTTGTTACTTGCAAAATTTGCGCAAAATAAATGGTTCACATTAGTTGAAAAATATTATGTTATCTCATACTCATCCAACCCCATTCTCATATTATAATATTGCCAAAAATTATGTTAATAAAAGAATAAGAGTTATAATATAATCATGTTATATTATAATTGTAAACATAAGAATATAGAGAATAATTGGACAAAAAATAATATGCATTATGTTCTCAAAATAATTAAAAAAATGTATAAAAGAAAAATTTACACAAAATTTTTTCCATGTGCTATTTCCTAAAAATAAAAAGTCCCATGCGGTTGTACGAATAGCATAATCAACCTGAAAAAAAAATTAATAATTAGAACATAAACACATTATAAATTTTAGAACATATTTGATGCATTTTAAAACATAAAGTATTAAGTTTAAAACTCAAAGTATTAAAACAATGAAAATTACCTGAATGAGTAACAACGGAAGAAGGAGAATTATCTTGAACATCATCTAAATCCATGAATATGCCAAAACCTAATTATCATAAATACAAATTGTAGTAAAAAACCAATCTAAAATTACTTATAGAAGAAAAAGGTAATTAAAGTTTATGTATTATTTTTCCCTTATGTTCTAAAGTTTTCCCTTATGTTCTAAAGTATTTCTTTTATATTCTAAGATTTTCTATTATGTTCTAAAGTATTTCTATTATGCCATAAAGTTTACTATTATGTTCAAAAGTGTTCTATTATGTTCTATTATATTTTTCCCCTTATTTTCTAAAGTATTTATATTATGTTCTAAAGTTTTCCCATATGTTCTAAAGTTTTCTACTATGTTCTAAAGTTTTCCCTTATTATGTTTTAAAGTTTTCTATTATGTTATAATGTTTTCTATTATGTTCTAAAGTATTTTATTATGTTCTAAAGTTTTCTATTATGTTCTATTATATTTTCCCCTTATGTTCTAAAGTTTTCTACTATGTTCTAAAGTTTTCCCTTATGTTCTAAAGGATTTATATTATGTTCTAAAGTTTTTCCATATGTTCTAAAGTTTTCTACTATGTTCTAAAGTTTTCCCTTATGTTCTAAAGTATTTATATTATGTTCTAAAGTTTTTCCATATGTTCTAAAGTTTTCTACTATGTTCTAAAGTTTTCCCTTATTATGTTCTAAAGTTTTCCCTTATGTTCTAAAGTATTTATATTATGTTCTAAAGTTTTTCCATATGTTCTAAAGTTTTCTACTATGTTCTAAAGTTTTCCCTTATTATGTTCTAAAGTTTTCCCTTATTATGTTCTAAAGTTTTCCCTTATGTTCTAAAGTATTTATATTATGTTCTAAAGTTTTCCCATATGTTCTAAAGTTTTCTACTATGTTCTAAAGTTTTCCCTTATTATGTTTTAAAGTTTTCTATTATGTTATAATGTTTCTATTATGTTCTAAAGTTTTCCCATATGTTCTAAAGTATTTTATTATGTTCTAAAGTTTTCTATTATGTTTTATTATATTTTTTACTTATGTTCTAAAGTTTTCCCTTATGTTCTAAAGTATTTCTATTATGTTCTAACATTTTCTATCTATATGTTCTAAAGTATTTCTATTATGTTCTAAAATTTTGCCTTATGTTCTAAAGTTTTCTAATATAGTAAAAAAAAAATTTGAAATTAAAATCCAATAATAGAAAAACTCAAGCAAAAAAAAAAAATTTGGAAAAAAAATTGAAAATGAAAACTAGAAACTTAAAAAAAAAAAAAAAAAAAAGCGAAAAAATTAGGGAAAAAACAGAGGAAAAAACGAGGAAAAAAAAACAAAATAAAAATAAAAAATTGAAATCGAAAAAAAAAAAACTGGAAAAAAAAACGAAAAATAAAAATAAAAAACTTGAAAATAAAAATCGAAAAAAAATGGAAAATGGACAATAAAAAAAAAAAAAACTGAAAAATATAAATAACAAAATGGAAAATCAAAAAAAAAATTGAAAAATAAAAACAGAGGAAAAAAAAAACGAATTAAAAATAAAAAATTGAAATCGAAAATAAAAAACTGGAAAAAAAAACGAAAAATAAAAATAAAAAACTTGAAAATAAAAATCGAAAAAAAAAATGGAAAATGGACAAAAAAAAACAAAAAAAACTGGAAAATATAAAAAACAAAATGGAAAATCGAAAAAAAAAAATTGAAAATAAAAAATCGACAAAAAAAAAATGGAAAACAGAAAAAAAAATCGTAAAAAAAATTGAAAATCGACAAAAAAAAAAAAAAAAAAAAAAAAACTGGAAAAAAAAACTGAAAAATAGAATAAAAAAATGGAAAATCGAAAAAAAAATCGTAAAAAAAAATGAAAATAAGAAATCGAAAAAAAAATGGAAAATCGCCAAAAAAAAAAACTGGAAAATAAAAAAAATAAAAAAAAACTGGAAAATCGTAAAAAAAAAAGAATCGAAAAAACAACTTGAAAAAAAAAAACTGGAAATTAAAAAAATAAATTATTAAAAATCGAAAAAAAAAACCAAAAAAATAAACTTACCAAGTTCCTTGAGGTAGAGGAGAGAGAACAGAGAAAATGTTGAGGAGAGAGAAAATGTTGAGGAGAGAGATTTAGGGTTTTCTTTTATTTAAAGATTGAAAAAGAGTTATTAAAATTACAAAAATGCCATTACTAAAGGGGGATTTTAGATGGTTAGATCAAAATCATTGAACGGTTGGGATGGATTCTTATATAAGATTGGATTCTTATATAGAGGAGGGTTCTTATATGAGCCTTCCTCTATATATATATATATATATATATATATATATATATATATATATATATATATATATATATATTACATAAAAAAATTATTAAAATAACATTATTTATATGTTATTTTGTACTCGTACTATTTATTTATTTATTTATACTATATAATTAGTTCCAAAAAGCTTGTTATATGAGTGACAGTACAAAAGTGTGAAAAAATTATCATTGTCAATTGCTAAACGTACACTTCAATTTCGCCATAAAGGTATAAACCGAACTCTCAATGCTCAAATTGATAATGTAAATTTTTTTAAAAAAAAAATATTCTTGTATTCATGCTAAAGTGTGGGGTTGTAGAAAAAATTATGTCTCCTAAGCTTCTAATCATCATGGCAAAATGTGGGGGTGGAGAAGAAATAGTTGTGCCTTCAACTCTAAAGTGTTGTAATTGCTACGATGAATCAATTTTGAGATAAACTATTATTGAGGATATTATATTTTAGGAAATTATATTTTAGGAAATTATATGATAATATTTAGTTGCTATATCTTGTGCCTAGAATATAATCTTTTGAGATCTTTGTGATATTTCCTAATTTTATCAGATTAGGGAAACCTTGTATTATATATTGGCTATGGCCGTATCAATGGGAATCAAGCAATTGAGTTTGTTCAATTTAATATATTCTCTCTAACTTAGCATGGTATCAAGAGCAGGTTGAAATTTTTTTTCCAACAATGGTCGGAGACAACACGTCTCCATTATTGTCACTTCATTCTCTCGAAATTACACCCATTACACCGTTTTCCCTTGGGTTGCAAGGTCAACCTAAGAATTTTTTAACTTCTACCCAACTCAAAGTTACCAATTTCCATGATAAATCTGATAGAATTTGCAACAACAACTGTCATGTGGAGGTCAATTGTGATTTTCATGCAACACCAAATGATTGCTGCAAGGGGGGAAGCACTCTGCTTGTTGTGCTTTCCATGTGCGTACTAATGCAGTTTTGGGGTCGAAGGTTTCAGCCGAAAGCTACTCTACTAATGGTCATGTGTTTTCTAATGAACAATGGAAGGTGATTACGGGTTTGTGTGCTAATGCCGAAAAATACTTGAATAATTCATTTGATGTTACCTCTTGGATTATTGATACAGGGGCGACTCATCATGTCACCGGAGATAAATCTTGGTTGTTTGATATACAAAGTTTTGAATGTCCGGTCAGTCTTCCCAACGGTGGCACAGTGGTGGCTTCTTTAATTGGTTCAGTTTGTTTGTCAGAAAAAATTAAATTAACCAGGGTTCTTTATGTTCCTCACTTGAGTTGTAATTTGCTTTCTGTGTCACAACTTACCGATGAGATTAATTGTATTGTCCAATTTAACCCTTATATACGTGCTATACAGGATCAAACGAAGGAGCTGATTGGAACGGGAGTTAGGAGAGACGGACTATACTATTTTAGCAATTCAGATTCGGTGAATTATGTTGATGTGGGTGAAGCAACCTCAACCTGGGAGTTGTGGCATCGTCGAATGGGTCATCCCTCCGAAAAAGTAGTTAAGTTACTTCCTCATGTTAGTGGCGATAAACATAATCTTGCTAAAGGGTGTGAGGTATGTATGCGTGCTAAACATCCTAGAGATAAATTTCCTTTGAGTGATGGTAGAGCTTCTAGGATTTTTGAGAAAATACATTGTGATTTGTGGGGTCCATATCGACATGTCTCGTCGTGCGGAGCTCGTTATTTCCTGACTACTGTTGATGACTATTCCCGAGCTGTTTGGATTTATTTGTTGGTTGATAAAACTGAGGTTTTTAGAATGTTTTTAGCATTTGTTGCAATGGTCACTACAAGAAAAATCACTTTTCGTAGCGATTATTTCGTAGCGATTGTTCATTCCCTACAATATGCAAGTATGTTTGTGAAATAATTAAGGATGTCGTATCATTTTTACAATCGCCATGGTTTCCCATACAAAATCGATACGGAAAGCATAATAATACATATCCACACTATTTTTACACATTTATATAATTTTGAGAAATCGTATCATTTACAATCGCCACTAAATCCTAAAAATTGATACGAAAAGCCTTTTCAACACTAGATATATAAATATTGTTTGAAAAAGAATACATAAAATATGTCATAGCTTATTGGTGAAACATTTAATATAAGAGTTTGAGGTTGCATGTTCGAATCTTGTAAAGATCATACGCATGTTTTTTTTTTTGAAGAAAATGAGTTGAACATTTATAGCGATTGTAATCGCTACAATAATCACCACGATTGGATGTAGTTTTTCGTATCGATTATTGAGGCCAACCCCAGCGATATTGAAAACCACTACTAAAGGCTAAGGCAACGGGGGATATTGTATCGAATGACCATTCGTTGGGAAAGCTTTTTGTTGCAATTACAATCGATACTAAAGGTTAAAATAATCGCTACGAAAAGGTTATTTTCTTGTAGTGGGTTGATAGACAATTTTCTCAGACCATTAAAGTTGTGCAAAGTGATAATGGCACGGAATTTAATTGATTGCGTGATTATTTTAGCGCTACCGGTATTATTTTTCAAACCTCTTGTGTGGGGACTCCACAACAAAATGGGAGGATTGAGAGAAAACATAAACACATTCTTGAAGTTGGGAGATCTTTGAGGTTTCAAGCTAATTTGCCTATTTATTTTTGGGGGAAATGTGTCCTTGCCGCTGCTCACCTAATTAATCGTACACCCACTCCTTTGTTACAAAATAAAACTCCATTTGAAATTTTGTTCAATAAACCACCCTTATTTGATGCTCTTCGTATTTTTGGATGTTTGTGTTTTGCTCATAATCAAAAGACAAATGGAGACAAATTTGCTAGCCGCAGTAGAAAGTGTGTGTTTGTAGGATATCCGTTTGGTAAAAAGGGATGGAGGTTGTTTGATTTGACTACAAAAGAATTTTTTGTTTCAAGGGATGTCAAATTTATTGAAGAGGTTTTCCCTTTTGAAAATCCTGAAGCTGTGAACATTTCACATAGTGAGTATGAGGCTCAACAAATTCATGAGGATTTTTCTGACATTAATTTTGAGGAGGAATTAAATGTTGGAGACCAGGTCGTCCAACTAGGCCCAAGTCCAGACCCAGCGATAGGCCCATCATCACCAGCGCCCAATGGGTCTCCAAACCAACAACCCGAGTTGGAGTCTGCTCAGGCCGCTGGAAACCCATCGGTTGCTGGGCCTTCTCATATGCGGCCCAACGCTGCCTCTGATCCAACGCAGCCCATTGCTCATGCTGACAACACAGCGCATGTTGGGCCTATTGGGCAGCCTGTTTCAGCATCTCCAAATCAGCCCACTTCACTTGGGTTAGATAATTTAAGCGGCTCCAATGATCATCAAATGGGTCGTGGATTTCGACAAAAAATTCCCAATGTTCATCATCGTGACTATGTGACTCACTCAGTTTTTGCTAAAAGTCTGTCTCCGTCCACTCCGTCTTCAATCCCTCCTTCAGGTACGCCTTACCCTCTAGCACACTATATAAATTGTGACATGTTTTCTGTGAATTATCGCAAATTTCTTGCAGCTGTTGTTTTGGGAAAGGATCCAAAATCCTTTAAAGAAGCGATGAAATCCGAAGGTTGGCGACGTTCTATGAAAGAAGAAATAAGGGCATTGGAAGATAATAGGACTTGGACATTGGAGCATCTTCCTCCTGGCAAGAAAGCTCTAGGTTGTCAATGGGTGTATAAGACAAAATTTTTGTCTAATGGTGATATTGAACGTCTCAAGTCTCGTTTGGTTGTTTTTGGTAATCATCAACGAGAAGGCATTGATTATGGTGAGACCTTTGCTCCGGTTGCAAAAATGACTACTATTCGTGCTTTTCTTGCTATAGCAGTTTCAAAAAACTGGGAGATTCAGCAAATGGATGTTCATAATGCTTTCCTACATGGTGATCTAGAAGAGGAAGTGTACATGAAATTACCCCCAGGTTTTGAGAGCTCGAATTCGAGTTTGGTGTGTCGTTTGAGAAAGTCTTTGTATGGGTTGAAACAAGCTCCGAGATGTTGGTTTGCAAAACTCACTACGGCTCTAAAAGGGTACGGTTTTATTCAGTCTTACTCTGATTATTCTCTTTTCACATACACTAAAGGCAATGTTCAGATTAATGTCTTAGTTTATGTTGATGATCTTATTATTTCTGGGAATGATTCCGCTGCATTAAATGTGTTCAAAGCTTATCTTGGTGATTGTTTCAAGATGAAGGATCTTGGTCCTTTGAAATATTTTTTGGGCATTGAAGTTGCTCGTAGTAAGTCAGGTTTGTTTTTGTGTCAACGAAAATACACCTTGGATATTGTTTCTGAAGCAGGGCTATTAGGTGCGAAACCAAGTGGTTTCCCGATTGAGCAGAACCACAGGCTAAGTCTTGCTAGTGGTGAGTTACTTGAGAATCCCGAGTCTTATCGTAGACTGGTAGGGCGGTTGATTTATCTCTCGGTGACTAGACCGGATTTGGCATATTCGGTTCATATTCTTTCACAGTTTATGCACGAGCCACGGATTGAGCATTGGGAAGCAGCTCTCAGGGTGGTTCGTTATTTAAAAGGTACCCCAGGACAGGGTATTTTGTTGAGTGCAGATAGTGACCTGACTTTGCAGGGATGGTGTGATTCAGATTGGGCGGCGTGTCCTCTTACTCGTCGTTCGTTGACAGGTTGGCTTGTGTTCCTTGGTAAATCACCTATTTCTTGGAAGACCAAGAAACATCCCACAGTTGCCACATCCTCTTCTGAGGCTGAGTATCGTTGCATGTCTTCAACCACACATGAGTTGAAATGGTTGAAGGCCTTGCTTTTGAGTTTGGGTGTTGAACACCCTAAGGCGATCAAGTTGTTTTGTGATAATCAATCTGCTTTATATATAGCTCGAAATCCAGTTTTTCATTAACGTACGAAACACATTGAGATTGATTGTCACATTGTTCGTGATGCCATTACAGAGGGCTTAATTGATCCTTCCTATGTTTCCACTAAGGAGCAACTTGAATTGCAGACATTTTCACTAAGGCGCTTGGGAAGTCTCAGTTTGATCATCTTCTTTCCAAGTTGGGCATTTACAATCCTCATGCTCCAACTTGAGGGGGGGTATTGAGGATATTATATTTTAGGAAATTATATGATAATATTTAGTTGCTATATCTTGTGCCTAGAATATAATCTTTTGAGATCTTTGTGATATTTCCTAATTTTATCAGATTAGGGAAACCTTGTATTATATATTGGCTATGGCCGTATCAATGGAAATCAAGCAATTGAGTTTGTTCAATTTAATATATTCTCTCTAACTTAGCAACTATTCTAACGTTGGGCATCTTTCTTTTTTAAAAAATGCTACATTGAATGAAGTGTAACCAAAGTTAAATATATGTGTGAAGATGTTGCAGTAATTATATTACCTTGGGTTGTTAGGCATTCCATGTTTCATTTCTTGATCAAGTTACTAACACTATTACAAAAACGGCCTTATAGAGTTGTGCAACTTTCACTCATGTAGATCGATGAATTTTAATTTTCCTTTTCTTTTAGTACACTCATGGCTACATGTCCTCCATTATTCAACGTGTTGGTAAATTAATAAAATTAGATTGACATATTTAAGAGAATGACGATACAATTCTGTATATCTCTATTTGTTTCAAAATAAACACATTTCTATATCTTTGATCAAGGTTATACATAGAAGAAAGTAATGTTCGTTATTAGTATTAGTGTAGAGAAAAGATCCTTTAAAGTGGAGTCATAATTAAGGAGTTGCTTATGCATCTGAAGGAAACAATTGAAGCTAAATAAGTTTGATCAAACTCAAAGCTAAAAACAAGAGAGCATTCGCCTGAATTTCATCTTGGTTTGCATGAACTCGCTCGAAATTGATGCTTTGTTTTATTTAGCGGCCTTCAATTTCTTCCTTTTCGATGTGAATGCTTCTTCATCGTTGGATTTTTATAAATTCCATCCCTACATTGTACATTTTGCCTTAAACTTTGAACATCTAACTTGAGAAATTTTATGAGAAGCAGTTGACTTTCATACAATTCATGCTTGTATATTTGACTCATTCGTTATCAATACTATTCCCTCCGTCCCTTTATTAGATTCTTATTTCTAACATTTATTCCTCACATAATAGAGAGAAGTAGGAATCTAATTAAGGGACGGAGGGAGTACTCCATAGTGCAAAGGTTGGTTTTTCTCCTAACTCTCGAGTTTCCCACAATAATAAACTTGTCTTTGCTTTTGTCATGTTTTTTTTTCGATCATGGCTGGTTGCTTGCCGCTCTTGTTTAGTTAATTGTTAGTGTGAGTGGCAATTGCAAAACTAGTTTCATATCTAAATCACAAGTAAAAGGAGCATGAGGTAGAAGCTTACTCTTATTTTGTTGAAGGTAAGGTTGGTGAGGACAATTGGTTGATTTTTCTTGCCTGGGGCACGTGGGGGATTACTTTTTAACCTATGGCCATCTATCTAGGTGGCTAGGGTTAGGCTTTTTTTTTTTTTAGGAAAGATAGTAACCCGTATTATTAAATTATATCTAATTCAATTCCGTCAAAGTTGTAAGGCTTTGGGGGAAGGAACCCAAAATAACGTTCTCCATATTATATCCGGTATCCCATCTCACAGCAAGATGAGCGATCGTATTACAATTACGCTTAACATGGGAAAAATTACAGGCATCAAAGACTAGACTATCTTTCCTAATATCATCAAAGATAATGTTAATAGGGGCTTTGCTATCATCCACCATACTCATAGCTTGAACAACATTTGTGGCATCTGATTCCACCCGGCCCACACACGATTATAGCCCAATATTTGCACTAGTTGGAGAGCATATCGGACGTAGTGCTGGGCACGTGCCGTGCCGGGCCTGCCGTGGGCCGTGCCTAGGCGGGCCTGGTACAGTGTCGTGCCGGGCCTGGCACGGCCCACGGTGGAGGCGGGCCGTGCCGTGCCGGGCCTGCCTTCAAGCATCCCTGTCCACGGCACGGCACGGCCCACCGTGCCGGTCGTGCCGTGCCGGGCCGCCCGTCGTGCCGGCCACCGTGCCGGCCCACGGTGGAGGCGGGCCGTGCCGGCCCACGGGCCACGGCTTACCCTTTTTTCTTTTTTTTTTTTAAAAAAAAAAATTAAAAAAAACTTTAAAAAAACTTGAATTTTTTTTATGAAAGAAAAAATTGAATTGAATAATTATACAATTTAATATTTGAATATAATAATTATTAAATTTTTTATGGAGTTAAGTTATATTAAATATTGTTTAAATTATATTAATATTTATTGTTCATTCATAATTTACTATATATCATATTATTCATATAACTATATAAGTATTAGACAAAAATTAAATAACAATATAACATATTCCATAAAATTAAAAGTTGAAAAAATTCATTCATAAAAATTTATTAAGTAAAAGATAATATGAAGTACAAGTGTACAACTAACAATAATTGATGAATAACTTATTTTGTTATTTTATTATACGGCTAATGTTAATAGAGTACATAGCCAACATAGGATATACTAACATTTTCACTAATTAATAGAGTACATAGGAAATACTAGAATTTTCGCTAATTAATATTAATTCTCGAGTTGTTGGTAATCTTCAATCAAGGTCTTCATTATCTTCTTCGTCTTCATCTTCGGCTTCATGTTCACTAGCTAATGCGGAGGAGCTAGTTGAACCAGAACGATCGGAACCATCGATGTTGTCGTTGGCCGTAAAAGTACGATCTTGGATGCGTTCTTGGGCATCCATCCAATCCTTCAAGCAAACACACATTTCTAGTGTTTCGGGCTTCAAACTTGTTCTTCTATCGTCTAGAACCCTTCCCGAAGCACTAAAAGCTCGTTCCGAGGCAACGGAGGAGGCTTGGATGCTGAAAATATCACGTGCCATTGCCGCCAAAATTGGATGCTTTGTGCTTTGGGATTTCCACCAATCTAGGATGTCCATCCCCAACCTCGAATCTTCGTCCAAGCCTTTCATGAAGTCGTAGTTTAAGTACATTTGCAACTCCGAAACATCGCTTTGTGTTCGCCTTGATGATGATCCACTACCTGAAAACTTAGATAACATGTTAGCAGCTTGGGCCGCCAAACTTTTGCCCGTTTTACTTACGCTTTTGGATGTTTGAGAAGGGGCAAAATGAGTGACGGTTCCATATTTAGATTCATAAACTCTATATAACTCAAAAAATTTATCTTTCACATGATTTTTATATTGTTCGACACCATCACCGAGTTGCATGCATTCATAGTAAATATCAATTAGCATAAATGTGCCATCATACTTTGATCTAGGATCTAAAATAGAAGCAAACATATAAACCATAGGAAGCTTAGTGTAATATTTACGCCATTTAGCCTCCATTTGTGGAACATAATCATTGTAATCTTGTTGTGATCGATGTTCATAAAGAAGTTGAGCAAATAAACATGCATTTTGAAGGAAAGAATGAATGCAAGGAACATAAACAGAAGAAAAACAGTGAGTCATACTATATAATAATTGTAAAAATTGCATATATTTTTCACAATTATCCCAATCGGAGTCTGCTATCATGAATTGTGGATACTTATTATTGTAAAACAATGAAAATGGAACTCTATACGAAAGTGCCTGACTCAACATGTCATAGGTGGAGTTCCACCTAGTTGGACAATCCGTTTTAATTCTAATAGGCTTTATCTTATTTTGCTTAAGATATCGCCTCCATTCCTGATACCTACTGCTAGAAGACATAATAGACAAAACAGCATTTCGAATTTTGGAATAGTATGGACCAATTGCTTCTTGTCCATCCTTAACACACAAGTTTAAAACATGACAAATGCATCTAATATGTAATGCATCTCCATCCATTATGACATTATGCAAGTTTGGTTTAATTAGATTAGCACTAGCTGTCATGGATGTTGCATTATCAAACGTCATGGACATGATTTTGTCCCTAAGACAATATTCATCAAGAGCACTCATAATACAATTAGAAATATTAAAGGCCGTATGGGGGTATTCAAGCAATTTGAAATAAATAATACGTTTTTGCAATAACCATTCACTATCAACCCAATGACAAGTAACACACAAATAATGTAAACCATAACCACCATCCCATGCATCAGAAGTTATAGAAACTCTTGAAGTAAGAGTTTTAAGTTCTTCAATTAATTTCATTTTGTATTCTAAGTAAGTTTTCATGGCAGCTGTTTTAACGGTTTTTCGGGAGATTTTTTTGTGTTGGGGTTGTAGTGCTCGTTTAATGTAATTGTTAAACGGATCACTTTCAGCAAAAAGAAAAGGTTGTTCGGCTTGGACTATCATTCTCCCAAGTTCATCCCTATCTCTCTCATAATTGTAAGTGAAGCCATAAGGATGGAATTGAGAAATTTTTGGTTGAGTTGGGTCAGTACTTGGGGCACCACATTTTTCACTGTGTCGGTTTAGGTGCCCCGTACCGCCTTTGGCTGGAGCCGAATAAATATTACCACAAGTTTTACACTTGGCTTTTTCACCATCTCTACTTAACAAGAAATATTGCCAACATTTACTCTTTCGGTTTTTCAAAAGGGTCATTTCTTCTTCGGTGTACCATTCAATGAATGGGTTATCAGATGGGGGAATAGTATTTTGGACGGATGGGTCACTAGAGCCGGCAGGTTGTGTGTTGCTTGCTTGAGTTGTTTGATAGTTAAATTCAAAAGGCATATCATGTGCGGAGGCATAATAAGGTGGAGATTGGGTGCTTTGCCATGGTTGGAATGTCCCTTGTTGATCTAATCCGGTGGGAAAACCGGTAGAAAACCCGGGGTGGGTGGTGGCCATTGTAGGGATTTGCATAGTAGGGATTTGCATTGTAGGGGGGGGCATAGAAGAGCCTTCCAATGGTCGTTTAGATTTGGCTTTTTTAGAGGAGGATTGGTTCGGGTTTGATGCCATGATTAATTAAGATTATTAACTAATAAATAATAATTAACAACAATATTAACAATTATAACAAATTAACAATTATAAGTTTATAACACTAACAAAGTAACAAATTATAACAATTAACAAGTATAAGTAAGTTTTTTTTCTTAATTATTACTTAATTAGTAAGTTAATAAATTTTCAAAAATAATTATAATAATAGTAGATTATCTAAATCAATGAGATCCCAGGTAGGTTATGGTTAGGATCGACGTTGTCCAGAGCCCAAATCCCGCCTTAGACAGATTTCAACAATCCAAATAACCCACAATTAAAATAGAAATTAGTTTTTATGTAATTAAGTAGTTCCAAGTATACAATAATAATAATAATAATAATAATAATAATAATAATAATAATAATAATAATAATAATAATAATAATAACAACAATAATAATAACAATAACAATAACAAATTAAAATAAAGTTGAGTTAGATCTTACAACGACGCTTCAACGCTTTCCCAAATTTATAATTTCTCGAATTTATAATTTCCCGAAATTATAATTTCCCGAATGTAAATATAACAAAGTATTTTTTTTTTTTTTTGGTAGTAGACTAATAATATTAAAAATGTAAAATTTATAAGAGAATAAGAGATTAAGAAATATTAAGAGATTATAATTTATAAATTATAATATATGAGAATAATGAGATTATGAGAATAAGAGAGTAAGAGAATGAGATGAGAAGTTGAGTTGTGGAAAGAATTGGAAGTTTAGGGTGGTATTTATAGGTGAAAATATAGCCGTTTATAGCCGTTTATGGCCGTTTATGGCCGTTGGAGGGAAAACACAACCAGCCTTATAGCCGTTAGCCCGCGGGCCGTGCCTGCGGGCCGTGCCTGCGGGCCGTGCCTGCGGGCCGTGCCTGCGGGCCGTGCCTGCGGGCCGTGCCTGCGGGCCGTGCCTGCGGGCTATTGGCCGGGCTCGTGCCGTGCCGGGCTGTTTTTTGGTTTTTTTTAACCGCAGCCCGCACGAGGCACGAGGGGCGTGCCATCGTGCCGGGCCGGGCCTGCCGGCGGGCCGTGCCGTGCCGGGCCATCCTCGTGCCGTGCCCGGGCCGCCCGCGTGCTGACCCGGCCCACGCCCAGCTTTAATCGGACGCCCAACACTTTCAGTACATTCAGCAAGAAGAGGCGTGAGCATCTGTGTTTGCTTTCACCCAAGGGTTGGGCATGGATTGAGCCATGTATGCTTATGTGTTGTGCCAATGAGCGTGTAGGCCTATGTGTTATGCCAACAAGCGTGTAGGCCTATGTGTTATACCAACGAGCCTCATGCATGCTCAAGCAAATCATGCTTAGAACAAGCTAAAAAACTAATATTATTAGGCTCGTGTCATTTAGAACCCTTTCAAATAGTTCTTATAAAATTGGCAGGTCGTTTAAGAATATGCGGGTTGACACGACGTCAAATTTTGATATCAACGTTCATGCACAATCGGCCCATCAACTTTCCCTCGCCGTAGGGCGAGCTTGTGACAAGCTCATTTTGGGTCGGATCTTTTCGGTTCCAACCCGGCCCTTGTCCAGCTCTACATAAAACCCATTACTTTGAAAGCAAAAAAAAAAAAAAAAAAATAAATAAATAAAAAGCTTGATCTTTAACCTTTATTCCTTTAACAATCCACCAACCAAAAATCCCATGGCAATGACATTATTATCATCTCACTCTCCCCATTACCTCTCTTCATCCCTCTTAAATCCTCTTCTTCTTGTAAAAAATTACTCCTACAATAACAAACAACTCCAAATTCAACGAAAAACCAGAAATTCCTTCTTTATTACCAGAGCAATGAGAGCTGTTGTTCAACGCGTCACCTCTGCTAGCGTTGAGGTTTGTCCACTCACTTTCTCTCCTCATTCTGATTTTCTGCTGATTTTTCATTTTTTTGACGCTTTTAATCTTCATATTTTTGTGGGTTTTGTGCAGGTTGATGGCAGCATTGTGTCCCAGATTGGCCCTGGCCTTCTTGTCCTCATTGGCGTTCACGACTCCGATTCCGATTCCGACTCCAATTACATGTACATTTTCTATTCATTGACATATTTCAATTTTTGCGGAAATTTGAATTTGTTTTATTCCATTATACACCCGGATTTACCTAGAGTTATGTTATGTACACCCAAGGCTATTTTAATTTAAATCGAGATAGACTTGGGTGTACAAAACTCGGGTGTATAATGGACACTAACTCGATTTGATTTTATTTGATGGAGTAGAATTTTAATTTAGGATTAGTTAATCAGTCAATGTGGATTTGTCATGATTTTATTGTTGTTGGGTATTTGTATGACCTTATGATAATGTTTTTGGGAGATGAATCTAAGAAAATGAAGTTTTAACAGATGCAGGAAGGTGTTAAATATGAGATTATTCCCAAATGAAAATACAGGTAAAGCTTGGGATCAAAGTGTAAGACCCACTATCCTCTACATTTATATGTATGTATCAAGTTTTGTTTTGTTTTTAGTTTTTGAAAAATCATTTTACTTTTGATGTTTTTTTGGAAAGTATATATAGTTTGTTGATTGTTTTGATGTGATATTTCAGGTTATGCAGAAAAATTATGAGGTTTTATTAGGTAAGATAAAAGTTTTTTGTTTTGAATTTTGAGATTTTGTTTTGTGTTGGAAAACTGAAGTTGTTTTTGTGAATTTGTCAGTGAGTCAATTTACACTCTATGGAACATTGAAGGGTAACAAGCCGGATTTTCATGTGGCTATGCCTCCTCAAAGAGCAAAACCATTCTACGAATCTGTGGTGGAGAATTTTCGCAAGAGTTACAACCCTGACTCGATCAAAGGTAGCTTCTTTTTATCCTCTGAGAAATGTGAAACACTTGCTCTTAATGTGATTACCTTATCTGCACTCCACAAGTACAACTTGGTAAAGAACACAAATAGACTCTACTAAATTTCACCTGTTTGAGTGTTTGCCATATCGAAATTTGAATTATGCTGTTATTAATCATTGTTGTCAACTATTCGATAACTGTTATGATATGTTATTTATCATTGCTGTCAACTATTCGATAACTGTTATGATATGTTAACTGAAGGTATTCTACTCTAAGTGACCCAAATTCTTTTCTTAAATATAAGTGTTCTTAGATAATAGCGGCTCACATAACAAGCCGGATTTTCATGTGGCTATGCAAATATAAGTGTACATTTGCAAGAAAAGAAGTATCCTAATAAGTGTACATTTGCAAGAAAAGAAGGGATATCAAGTTACCTCCTTTTTAGTTTCAGAAGAGGAATTCTGTTTGACTGTTTAAGATTCTTTCTGCCTCATTGCTTAAGTGATTTCCACAAAGAAAGTTTCATGCAAAGTTTGAATTGCTTCTAGACTTCTAGTGGAGCACTGGAGCTCGGGAAATCAGGAAAGAATTAGTCCACAAAGAAAGTTACATGCAAAGTTTGAATTGCTTCTAGTGGAGCGCTGGAGCTCAGGAAATTAGGGGCTTGCCATTTTTGTTTCTCACTGTGAGAAACTTGTATTTACTTGAAAATTAGATAAGAATTAGTCCACAAAGAAAGTTTCATGCAAAGTTTGAATTGCTTCTAGTGGAGCACTGGAGCTCAGGAAATTAGGGGCTTGCCTTGTGAGAAACAGTTTTTGTTTCTCACTGTGAGAAACTTTTATTTACTCGAAAATTAGATAAGAATTAGTCCACAAAGAAAGTTTCATGCAAAGTTTGAATTGCTTCTAGTGGAGCTCGGGAAATTAGGAAAGAATTAGTGGTTTAACTCAACATGATTTGTGTTCTTATATATGAAGTATACATTTGGAGTATGGTTGCTCTTTATCTCTGAGTCTATGACACATTGTATGTACCAATTTCTCACCTTGGGCTTCATGTTTGCTTTCTAGAAAAGAGTGTTCTTAGATAATAGTGGCTCATATGTTAACAGCATCCGTAACTATAATCTAATATCTATAACATAAAGTACCTAGTTTGCCTGTTTTAACAAGGACTGATGAATTGCAGCCAAGAAAAGCTGTACTTTAACTTGCAGTGGAAAAGGTGAAGTTACATGTACCCTATAATAACTATGATCTTAAACCAAATATGATAAGATATTTAGATGTTTTAAATTACATTGTTATCATTTCACCTGTAGATTTTTTCTTTGTAAAGATGAGCAGTGGCCTGCTGGCCTTATGTACTCAGCATCACATAATCTCCATAATAATTGTGCTGGCCTTAATAATTGTGGTAATGGGAATGAATTATAGTGTAAATTAGTATGTAAAACAACCCATAATCTCCATAGGAACACAATCTCAACCCCTCAAGCAATGTGTTTTCTTCATGTTTTTCCATTACCATCCATTACCATTTGCAAGATGGTACTAGATGGGAGTAGAAATTTATGAAGAAAAGAGACAATTTGGGATGGTCTTTAAGGTCATGGGAATGAACATTGATTTTATTTCCAAATTTACATACAGATTCTTTCACATACCATTGTTTATGACTGGTTACCAAACGAGTCATTAGTGCCTAGGTAAATTTTTTGGGTTTGTTTAGTAATGACATGCGTTTAAGTATAGTGGAAAAAAATTTCTAGGCTCATTAATAAATTTACATTTTGATAGTATCTCTAATTTATCTCTTTCTTTGCAAGACTAAAATTATTTCAATTCTCCACAAGTTGCCCTCTACATATATCTTCGAAATAACATACCAAATTTTCTTAAGGTCTTATTTCACGAGCTTTAATCCCTTGAATTTTTTGAGATACCCTTGGTATGGTAAATCTGAACCTAATCTGGATGGCTTATGGCTATAGACCTAGAATGAATTTTGATCATGTAAAAGAGAAGCATTAGACTGATCTTGATCATAAGATTGGATTTGTTTGCTAGGGTTTGACATGCTCGTTCAATGGTTGATAGTATGGTAATATGTAAGATCTCACTTTGCTCTGTTTCATTTTCATAACTGCAGATGGCATCTTTGGAGCAATGATGAAGGTAATACTTCTTACTTTGTATTAAGTATTTAGTTTGTTCAATATCTGTGTTTATGTTGCATACTTCTTCGAAAATTTATGCTTTTACTGCTTTGATGTTTAGGTCAATCTGGTTAATGATGGACCAGTAACATTACAACTGGAATCACCACAGACATCTAAGTTAGGCACATCTAAGTAAGGCTTTCTAGTTACTCCAAGTTTATTTATACTATACTTTATCAGAATCTAGGGCTACTATTACATTATTTTGTTATGCTGACAAGCTAGCAATGTCATGTTAGGAGTAACAATGATGCGGAAGAACCATAAGTCCGTTGACCATGGTTATTGGATCAGAAGCTGAACTTGTGTTTATGTGTTTACCAGAAAGTTGTTGGAATATATTTTGGTGGAAGATCGAAGACTTGTGTTCTTGAAGCTAATGCGGAAATTGCAAGGCTTGCACTTAAACAGTTTTCAGGGTAGTTTGTGTTACTCGGTACCAGAGAATGATATTGTTGCAACTTAGGAAAATTTAGAGGGAGTAGAGATTGTTACTTATACTAAATATTTCCGATTATTGCTTGTCTATTCATTGTGCATTCAGGCACAAGCCATAGGTTGAACGAAAGAAGACCTTACTGCAAATTGCAATAGAAAAGGATACACAAGTTCAAGTTCTATGACTTTTTTACTAGCTTTGATTGCCAGATATTTTTTATGGCCACAATTTTTTTTTCTGAAACCTGCAATGGTTATTGACAACACTTCCCTGATTTATATAAATTGTTACGAGAACAAAATTATGCAAATTATATTTTTTTCTGATACGAGCTAAGATGCTACTAGAGTTTTGGTGTGCACCATAGAGATTGTATAGAGATTGCAGTAACAAGTTATACACTTCGTGCAGTCTTTCTTTCTGCTCAAAATCTCATGTATAGGAAAAAATGATTAGCTTAAACTTTCTAACATTTAAAGTTTCTGAACTTTTTTCGTACTCTTAGTTCACTGAACTTTCTTTTGCTGTTATAAAACACCAGAGCCGAAGCAATTCTATACATAAATATGCTAATTGGTAGAAGCCAGAAGGAAAAAAATAACTGACAATTAGATACTTACTAAGAGCAAAGGAAACCAATGGTTAGTCAAATTCATTATATACAGTAGCATCATCTAGTACTATAATGTCGCATATTAAGTGCTACCTTGCTGCAGTCCAGAGATGAAAACTCTTTACAAGCACCTTCATAAGCTAGCTAACTCCCTACAGGATAGCTAAATGATGTAACTTCCAAAATCTGGTTGACAAAATCAACAAAAAGTATCACTCTTGGTGGACGGAAGCAGAAGTATTGATTAACTTCACAATCATTCCTTGCATGGCCAGGAAAAAGCATGTTCTACTCAGAACAAAAGAAATGGGCAAACAAGCAAGTTATGAACAGGCAACGCAAGCGTGAGCAAGTTAAATTTTAAAGAGCAACTCGCCTGCAGATACCTTCAAGATTTGTAAAAAGATGAACTCTGGAAGGATTTGAGAGCCCCTATGACTTAGTAGAAAGTACACTAGCAGCTGTAAATAGTGCTTCCTTACCAATAGGTAATATTTGTAAGTGCCTGCACATAAATTGTAAAGCATTTCCATGTTAGTTCAGGGTATAGAAACATCATGACAGCTTGGCAAGCAACCATCTACGACTAGCTCTTCAATGGGTGCATACTTCCAAAATCAATTACTCAAATGAAAAAACAGAAATACTTGAAAGTTGAAAAAGACATCTGATAGAGCTAAAATTGTAAAGGCGAAATATTGACCACCTTTCTATCTTTGTTTGTTTTATTATATCTATTATATTGATTAATGAACACATGATCAATCAATTAACTTACTCTATGCTAAGTATACTATCATGTTATAGCTAGTTTTAATACTTTAAAATCATTGATTGATCAAATACACTCCTTTATATATCTAGTGCCATGTCATTTGTCTATTGGCATTAAAAGACTCAACAAGACAGTAGTGAGTATTCATGTCAAAAAAGTGCAACAATATCGTTCCATGCTTCAATCTTAAGATCACATATAGTTTATAATTAAGCAAATCCAATGGTATATTAAAATAGAGAAACATGTACATGGAGAATGTAGACTTCAGAAACTTACTCATCTGTTTCCCTGAGCTTGGTGAAGGCTGAAATGATATTGTTGCAAATGTTTACCAGTGGACTACGTCTAGCATCATTTTTTGAATCAGATGCTAATTCATGAAGTTTCTCCTTGGGTATTGACATGCAAGCCTACAGAAAAACATGTTCAAAGAAAGTAATGTCATGTTATATATTGCTTTCAAGCAAACAAAAGTATATGCAAAATTTATTTGACAGATTTCTAGTCCTTGTTGGGGAAACTACCACCTCATCCCATATGATCCTATTCTCAGTTTATCTTTAGTCAAATATTAATCTAAAAGTACCTTTTTCAATAACTAAAAAACAAAACAGATTTGCAAACAGTTCAACAAAGATAATATGCCTCCATAATGGATCGGTGGAAGACAGTATAATGACTATAATCACCTGCAGGGCATGAGCTAACATCACTTGAACTGCCTCAGCACCAACTTTCTTAACAATGGCTTTTGTACTGGTGCTATTCAAGAAGCAGTTAAAGAATCCAATAACTGCCATATCATCTTGTGAGTCATCTAACTTCCTCTTGCGAGTAGATGGCTGCAAACCACAATAAATACCAATATGTAACAAATTAAAGAGGATAAAACACTAAATGATTTTAGAATCTTTACAACTAACAACATTTGTTAATGCCAATTACAGCCATGCGTAACCAAATGAAAGGTGGAAAGAATTAAATTCATTGAGCAATATAGAAAATATTGGTTCAAAGTTGGATACAATGTCTTCACCACCACATGGAAGAAGGTAAAAAAGGATTAGATTCATTGAGCGTTAAGGAGCATTTTGGTCCAACATTGAATGGAATGCTTACACCACCACATGGAAGACCCTTGATAATGTTAATGCAGCTAATTATAACACAGGAAACAAGGAAAAAATGGCTCAGGTAATTCAGAAAAGACTTTAAGTCAAGTATGAAGAGACAATGACGTGTGGAAGCAAGAAGAAATACTCCATGATAGGGACTACTTATACCAATCCGGGGCGTGATCAAACTTACAAAGAGTCCCAGGCATACAAGGTAAAAAAAAAAAATAACTGTTAACTGGAAGTCTTTTCGAAGATACATTACTATGCACTTTAAATGCTACCAACATTTTAATTCAGAAATGAGTACTTGGATAAACATATATAATCAAGTATACTGTAGACAAACTAATAGAAAACTGAGATTGTTTTTGCAGTTTGATGCACTAGTCAGATATAGAGCTTACTTTGACATTGTACTTATGAATGTATTGTGAAACTATTTCCAGCTTCAATATAGGATCATCAAAGGCCTGCGGAAGTTTGCAGAACATACAACGATGTCAGACATTACAAACATGAAAAGGTCATCTCTATTATCTTCATGATGATTTCCTAAACAAAATGGCATGAATAAATCAACTACACTTCTAAACATGAAACGAAAAAACAAAAAAAAAATGTCATAAAACATTAGACCACCATTTCAAAATAATTCAAAGAGCAAAAACCTAAAATCAAATTATGAGCAATCAGCAGGAGCAGCACCACTGAGTCAATTGGGAGTAAGAATTTGTACTTCTAGAAACTATACCTGAAGAAATGGAGAAAGCAGGTCTTTGTCATAAAAGAGTTCATCCATTATCAATTCAACCATAGGGGTTCTGCAATCATGCCAGAACATAACTAAGGTTTTAATTTTATAAAAAATAATACCAGACAGACACCAGAGAATGCAGAGCAAAGGCATGTTAGAAGAAACCAATCATGCACAAACTACATTCATAGGTTATTCGGTATTGTTTTAATAATGGAAACAGAAAGAAGGGAACAAAAAGAAGGGAAAAGATAGCAAAAGTAAATTATAAGGAAGGAACATGAACAGTTTAGAATCTTCTTTTTTTCAATCACTTCCTTTCTTTTCCTATAAATCTCATATGAATTTTAGAGCCAAATATATAGTATTGTTGATGAATTGGGATGTGCCTTACTACAGGAATATGACTTGATACTGGGAACAAATAATGAGCAATACGCCAACATTTCATAATAGGATAGGGGATACCTTACACCATCTGCTCTTGTAGTGAGGCTTTGCGCATCTGCTTTCTTCTTTGACAAATCAAGATTTATCATCTGGAAGCAACAACCATCACAGTTTATAAGGGTTGAAATAAAGTTGCCGTGTAACCTCTCTCTCATATAATGATGTTACGGTGTATAAGCATACCATTTTAAGAAGTTTCTCTACAGCTTTAAGAGTACACTTCTCTACCTCCGGTAAAGAAAGAGCTAAAGCTGAATCATTATTGTTATGCATATCATCTGAAGAGCTTTTGGTAGTTCCAGAATTACTGTTTGTTGGAGTCCGAGCAAGGAACAAATTACATAGAACAAAGAAGGTATCCTTTGCCACGTCTTTGTAATTAATTCGCCTTGACCCCTGTCACAAAATCCACTATGAATGTCCCTTGTGCAAAAATGGTTGTTTAAACTACAGAGTAGTTCAGTGGACGGAAAACGGATTCTTTGCTATCATTTAAAAAAAGAAAGAAAAAAAAAAACATACCAGAAACTTGTTAAGCAAGGAGTCTTTAAGAGAAATCCAATTTGAGTTCTCTGAGACAAAAAATTAAAGCTAGTCAATACACCAAAGAAAAGAAAAAAAAAAAAAAACTACACACTTTGAAAAGCAAGTAACGTAGACAGTTTCTGAATTACCTAGAAAGTCACGGTTACGAGGTAAAAAGTCTGCCTCAAAAAAATAGATGAGGTATTGCAACAAATACATCTTCGCCAAGCGCTCTAACTGTACCATAAAATTTATTCATAAAAAAATATATATATACAATGATATTAATAAAGATAAATGAATTCAGTAGCTGCAAATGATATCACTTGGGTCTTGAAATCCAAAATAATTATAATAGCTAAATTCACATAACTTTCTATCCTTGGAGTGAGATAGCAACAGTATACCTTTGTTTCTGATGATTCTATTCCTTCAGCCTCTTCATTGAGACTTTCTAACAGAAGCTTAAATCCCTGAAATACCAATCAAAAATGAGATTCAGATAATCCTTATGCTAAATTATTTTGAGGGGCTTATGACTGAGAAGTGAGGAGAACAACTTGGTTGTTGGTGAGGATGTGAAAAAACCTAAGCTACATTGTGTGAAGCAAATAATATACTTCGTATAAAGAAAATAGATAATTTCTCATATGTTAACAAAACCCAAAATTACATGATAAAGTAATTATGAAAGCTTCATCTTCTTCCTCCCTTCCCTCCATTCCCCTCAAATCGTCAATAAACAACAGTTACAACTTACAAATCAAATTACCTTATAGGCATTCAAGGCGTGGAACAATGTAGAAACTATGACACATATTGTATTCCTTAAAAAAGTATGCGACATCTAAGAAAATACTCCCTACACGAAAACAGTTGCCACATCAAACCAACACCATGTGGATTATAAAAACATGGTTTCAAAACTATGACCATGACCATTAAGCTAATAATAGATAAACCATTCACGCACTCTCCCCTTTGCTCATAGATAAACCATTCACGCACTCTCCCCTTTGCTCAATTTACATGAGGACATTTTGCCAAGTCCGATTTTAAAGCATTGCGCTTTAAGGGAGGTGACAACTATTCCAAAAACTAATATCCATGACTATGAGACCATGACCATTAGTTTAAAACAAGAGAAAAGTTATCGAGGCAAAGGATAAGAAAATTACTTGCATTTGCAATTACCATAAATAAACACACAAAAAATAGGATAATGTAACTCACAGAAGGACTAATAGGTTCTTGAAATCCTTTACTCGCTACACTCCTGTCACTCGAAGCCATGTCAGAGCCAACAGCAAACGGCAACCAAGCCTATAAACACAATATAAAAGTACAAACCGCATTTCAATACCGAAGCACGGAGTACCAAATTTACTCAAAATTAGAAATCAACAACCCCATAATACCTCTTCAAATACAATTAGCTGAGCAGATTTGCTAGAAGGCGCTTCCTTATCATCCTCATTCGATAAATAAACCCGAGGAAAGTGCTGCACATTACATTATCAAACATAAGAATTACCATGATTGTATAACTATAAACTCACTTAAATAGTTAAATTAATCAATTTTAGCAAGTTATACCTTCTCTAATTCACAAAGAAGCTGATAGCTAGCAACTACAAGTTCCAAAGACTTCGCTTCCCTCATTATCTCGAAAATCGCTTCCATCATTTTACTACAATTATTACCAATAATTAAAATTCACACAACAAAATACAAAATCATCAAATATTGACACCAAATTTAATCAGAAAAATTACTTGGTAGGAGGAGTTCCATTTTCAGGAACAATCGAAGCAAAACGAACCGCCTCCAGAAACGCCAAACCTAGGGTTTCAAATCACCAATTTTCGAAATTCAAATAAAATCCAAAAAAAAAAATCAAAAAATTTTAAGAAAAAAGGAAACTTACGATCATCATGAACATGAGAAGAATCATGCGCGCAAAAAGATTCAAGAATAGCCATGGTATTCTCTTCCATTCCTCTGTTAGTAGTAGTTGCTCTTCTTCTGAACTTCTCCATTTTTAGAGTTTTGATTTTCTCTCTCCTCTTTCGATGAAATTGGGGATAGAAAATTGGAAACCCTAATTTTGTGGAAATTGGAAAATGTAAGCTTCGTTGGGAAGATTGAGTAGTGGGAGTGTTGTTGTTTGGTTGATGTTCCCGCCAATTTTGTAGATAGGAAAGGGAAAAAAAGGATTTTCCGTTGCCGGGACTTGAACCCGGGTCTCTCGGGTGAGAGCCGAGTATCCTGACCAACTAGACTACAACGGATTTGTTGAATATAATGGATGTAGAAAGTATTTTATTAACTTCGTTAACTTTTAGTTGTAAGTTTAGGACATTATTTGTGAGATACTCGTATATAATACTAGATGAACCCCGTGCGATGCACGGTTTGTTTGAATTTTTAAAATTAATTTTTTTTATACATATATTTATGTGGTAAAATTTGTTATATATTTTGATAAAATTCCTAATATGAAAAGATAATATTTTATATTTAATTATTTTAAATTGAAAAATCTCATTCGCCAATTTTTCTTACGTGGCATTTGAATTATTTAATTATAAAATATTTTAATAATCTCCTATTTAATTGATTACTACTAAAATTTATAATCCTACATGGCTCTCTAAAAACTCGGGAAAAAACTCCCCTTTATATATATATATATATTAGATTTTAAACTTGCAACTAAGGGTTTGTTTGGCATCGCTGTGGTTTTGAAAAATGACAACTGAAAAGTGGAAACACCTTTTTCTTGTTTCATGTTTTTTGTTTTTAGTTTTCAAAAAAACAAAAAACTGAAAATATAAAATAATGCCAAACAAGCCCTAAATTAACGGGAGTAGTTTTCAAACAATCAAAATTAGCCCATTTCTAGTGAAGGTATTCTAATGTCGGACTTCTTATTTGATAATGAGTAATGTTAAATTTCAAAATAATATGAAATGGGTCTGGGCAAGACGAACAAGGAGGAGGAGAATTTAGTCCACAAACAAAGATTAGGAGCTTCCATAACCAATTGGCAATAATAGAAGTAACTCCTCTACCTTATAAAGTGGAACCACCTCTCCTCTTTCTCCAATGTGGGACACTCACAAGTGGGCTACAATGAGTTTCAATAAGTAGCTAATTATTTTGGTAATTAGCTAGTCTATTATTAAATTCACTATGTTATTGGTTGGGTCCAATTTTGTATAACTATTTTAAATACAATATTGGACATATCCAATAACTAGAGAGAAAATCTTGCATCAAAAACAAATTAAAAATAAAAAATTGATGGGTATATGTATAAAATCCAATTACATGGGCCCGTCAAAAAAAATCCCATTATTACATGTGTGAACTACAATCTTTCCTCATTTCCCCATGTTTTCTTCCTCTTTTCACATGAATGTTTCCCATTTTTTCCATAGCTTGAGCAAATGCTTTGAAAAACTTCTCTTTATCCTTGGATAGACTTTGTACAATAGGCTTAGTTCTTGGATCTAAGTATAAGGCTTGGTCCGTCATCAAAATTCCCATATTTTTCTCTAGATTTCCATAATATGCATGATCAAATGTATAAGGTGTGGTAACATCAAATGGAACCACAATATCTTCATTTCCACCATGATGTGGGCAATACATTCTCAAAGCTTGCAACAACTTCGGATCAATGTTTGGTTGTGGTTGTTTAGTACCTTTGTAATTGTATATTCGATTGATAATGTACTTGCAATGTGAATACCCTATTGTATGTGCACCTGACACATAGACAAATATAAATTTAAATTTTAAAATTGAGGTACCAAAGTAAAGCAATATAAAAATTAAAGGCGGAAAATAGAGATAGATAAATTTACACCTTAACTTATACAATAGTATATATGATCGGGCACTAACCTGAAAGAACAACGAGATCCTTCATATTTAGTCCTTTTGAGTTGAATAGCTTCAAGAGCTCATCAACTGTGGCATTAGTGTGAGGAATGTTAGAAGGCACACGCGATGCTTTTGATATCTTTCCATCCCATTTTCCCTTCTTTACTTCATAATAAGGACCTCCTGCCTGTAATCATTCATACAATAATTCAATAACAATTATTTTTTGGCGGAAAAACAGGTCATACAATTATTCCTTACCACCTTCAAAACAATTGTCACATGTAGGTATAATCGATCTAAAAGCTTATAGTTGATCATGTAAAGCATGTCAATATATATATACACACACGTATGTGATTAACATATGAGTATAAATATTCATAATATGCCCTTAGAATTTTTTTCTTCTTATACTTAGAATATAATCTGAAGATGGTAAAAATTAGGATTTTTTTAAAAAAATTTAATCATCCAAAATCTAGATTAATTTTGTCAAAAATTTCATTAGTTATTGTCTTTGTAAATTGTTCAAACAATATAAATTGACCACTACATATTGTCCATATATTAATTCCCACTATTGGGCTATTGGGTAGTTTAACATCTTGTTTTTTACAAGTCTCCAACTGCAGTGTTCTGTACATAGCTCAAAGCACCACAATTTGACCTTGCAGTTTGTGCAGCTTTTGACTCCCAACTAATGAAGTATTATGATTTGCCCCATATAATTTGAGGAAACATACATATTATATGGTCTCATCATGCACTAATTATTTCAATATAATTTGTCCTACTTGCTAAGAAATCTAGAAAGATTTTTCATTGTCACGGGTTAATTTTGGTTTTTTCTTCGAAATAAGAAAAAGGTTGATCTGATTTTGTCGTTTGATTTCAGTTTAAGAGCCTCTTCTCCAAGATAATACAATAAACCAAATTAGAGTTTTTGTTTAATCTTAACTTGAATTTGTTTTCTTGTGCAAAAGTTGGCATGGATACGTTTTGTAATTGTCTTAGGTTGGCTTTGAGTTGCACTATTTTCTTGTCCTTCTCAAGCTATAACAAATTAAAAATGATCAATCGTCCTATCATTAACAACTTAAATGAGGTTTACGTGAAGATGAATAGGTGATCTGAAGTCAAATCGCGTATAATCAATAATTGACCTAGCCTAATCAAATCATATGTATTCAATCAAATTGGAGTGAATTTTAAGACAAAATAGTTGAAAAAACATTTCGATTCTTATAGTTATCTTTTCCAAGGTTCAAATCCATTTTCGGTTAGAAAAGGCTACCCATACGAAGACAAAGTCCAAAATTCGGCTTGAGAGTAATTACTATTATAATTCTCAGCCTTTAAGGATGAATAATTTTGTCAATACACGTTTATATAGTCTAGCTCCTAGAAATTTTTATGTACAAAAATTTGACACATTAGTTTTCAAGTAGGTAAAAGAAATAAGATTAGGACAACTTACCAAATGAACATAATCCCTAGTTGAGATTGTAAGAATGTCTGTACAAGATACAACTCCGGGACATTTGCCCTCTACTAGAGCTTTGGCTTTGTTGATACCTTCGAATGCTTCAATAGGTAAATTCTTGTTTTGTGATGCATCTCTTTCGGCTAATTCTTTGCTTCCTAGCTTAGACGATATCAATATTGATGCATCACATCCCTAGACAAAAAAAAATAAAATAAAAAAATAAAAAAATAGTATGTCATAATTAATCACAAAAAAGGACATAACCTATTTTGATAATTCCTAAGTATGTATTAGAATTAAACACGGAAAGAACATAACATGTTTTAATAATTCTCAACTGTTATATATAACAAAACTCTAGTGATCGATTGTTCAACTTATGTTAATTACTTTTAGATCAAATTATTATATTGTGGTTTGAATTCGCCAATAATAAGATTTAACAGTAACACATTTTTTATGAGAGGGAGGGGGGTGGGGGGGGGGGTTTGAAGGGTGGGGGGTTTAGATGATCAAAGGGGTGAGTAAGATTGTCAATTTGTCATGGACCTTTTGGTCTTTCTAAAAGCCTAAATAATATTCTTACTTTCTACTCCGTACCTTTTAAGGACACCATTGTTTTTTTTATGTTCGAGTAATTATACACGCTAGAGTTGCATCACATTACACTTTACTGTGTGCAACAACTAGTCAATTTTCCATTAACAAGAACACATAAATTTCCATCGTTTTCAATAATTATTATTTTCCTTTTTGGTGCAATACACTATACTCATTAGTGTACCATCATAAATTCTTAACATGCATTGGTCCTTCCCTCAAACTAACAGAACTAACCCGAAATCATTGGACCGTCATCATCATATCATGTATTTACTACCTACGCTACAAAATACCCTAGACACTTACTCCAATTTGCACAAGAACTAATTAAGTTAAGACACTAACAAAGAGAGTGTAAAGGTGAAACAACAAGGGGAAAAATGAGTGACTATTAATTATTTATGGAGTAACAATATTAGGCCTGTTCTTTTGAGCTTCTAAGTAGAACAGAGCAGAGCATAGCTTACCACAACAGCTCAATAGGACAGGGTGGTCAAATCTTATACAGTACAAAAATATTATAAGAGAGAAAATTGTGGTGGGTGAGTGAGGGTAAAATTTTCTTGCAATAAATGGAACAAAATGAAAGTATAAAAACAATAAAGAATTGTACCAAAAAATTAATTAAATAAAAAAAACATTTAAGAAAGAACTATTAGCAAAGTATAATATATCTTATATTAAATTCAAGAAATCCCCCACCATTTTATACATACCGAAATGGTTAATTAAGTAATGAACATATTAACTAATTAATATATGCATTTTTGTTTTTTGAGAGCACGTAAACAAATAGCAAATTGTTATAATCAACATTTCACAACATATAGATATGAATTACATACGTGCTTTAAAATAGTGAAAGTGTAAAAACGAATTTGTAATTAAGACTCTAATCAAGGAGCCTAGTGTACTAGTAATTTTTGGGATTAAAATTATAATTAAAGAAGAATAGTTTGGAAAGTATATGATACATTAAAAGTATATTACACTACATTAATTGTTACTATTTATATAACAATTGTATGATAATCATTAAGTAGCCCTCAACCTACATATATGTGTGTTTATAACATAAAATTATAATTATTAGACAGGTAATGTAATGTTGTGCATGAATATAATGTACCTCAACAAAGCAATCATGGAAGAAAAGCCGAATAGTGGCGGAAGCAATAGCGGGAGCAGCTTTAAATTGCTCCGACGTAACGGAAGCCACAAGCTTCTCCACCTCAGGGCACGTCTTGGCGTAGTAATCTATCGATAGCTGCCGATGGTGGCCGTGAGTGGCGTTTTTAGCGGCTTTGATCACCGGTGGTGGCGGACCGCTTACGATAGAATGTGAGGTGGTTATGGTGGTCAGGAGAATAATAAGGATGGTACATAGTGTAGGGGTAACGTAGGTGGTAAAAGAAGAAGAAGAAGAAGAAGAAAAAAGAGAGGACATGTTTTGTTTAGGAATTAGGATATGGGCAGCTTAAGGACAAAGTGAAAAGTGTATGTCCAGGAGTCATTTTGTGTGCACAGTGCAGAAAGAATATATGGAAAAATATTTTAAGGACCACTTATGAACGAAAATTTTAACTTATGGTGTAGGATAGTCATTTCATGTATAGTCTTGTAAATTTTGACTTATTGTATGGATTATTATATTACAAAGTACTCCGTATAATATAATAGTCCCGTTAAAAAAAAAAAATTAAAAATTTCGTTAAATTTTTGTAAAATATAATAGTATATAGAGTGTTAATGTTAAATTTTGTTATAAGAACTAAGATAAAATATCAATTTATTAATTGAATATGGTTATAATTATGTAACTTTACTATTAATATTAACATTACCCTAATATCTTGCAGAAACTCGATCTATTAATCTAAGAAAGGATAAGTGGATTAAATAAAAGGAGACTATTTTCAAGTGTATGGCCTTAAATTGCAAGGATTATCTATACCACTTTGATAGTGATGGTAAATATCAATATATGTCTAAAGGAGCACCTTTCTGTAATCAATTAAACGATTTTCTACCATCGTTTCTTCCTAGAAGTTGAAGTTATAGAACTAAAGTTTAATTTACTTCCAACAAATTAAAGTAATCACTTTTTGTTTGAAAGCATGTAATTCAAAACTAGATAATGTGGATTTTATAAATTCATGGAATAGGGTTTGTTCTCTTCAAATTAACTAGCCTTCTGCCCGTGCAATGCACGGGTTATTCATATAAAATTGTATTGAGAGATAAGTGAGGAAATATGAGTAAGTTAATTATTATAGGGTATAATATGTAATCAGAAAATTTTTATTGAGAGATAAGTGAGGAAATATCAGTAAGTCATTATAGGGTATAATATGTAATCGGAATCATGATTAAATAAATTAAAATTTTGGAACTTTAATCGAAAAAGAGGCTTAAATAGAAGGTAGAAGGGCTAAAATTAGAGAGAGAATAGGAAAAGGTTGAATTAAAGGGGAGGGATGAAGTGTGTATGAAAGATGAAGTATAAGTTAAATGAAAGAATTAAACAAAATGGTGTAATAAAAAATTAATAGTGTAAGATGACATGTGGCACTATGGTTAGAGAAGTGTAATAAAATGGATGGAGACATATGTCTTCCTTAGTTTCTTGGTTATAGTTTTTAAATACTAAGTGTAGATTTCAGTTCAATTCAGCTTCAAACGGTTCAGTTCAGTCCAGCTTCTAATTTGCTTTCCTCATAAACAATTCATCAGTTTAGCTATAATCAGTTCAGTTCATCTCAGTTCAGTAAATCAGAAGTTCAGAATAGACCTTTATTAATAAAAGTGTTTAATTTTACTACTATAAATAATATTGTAGTAAGTTGAAGATAAATGTAAAATAAAAATAGAGGTATAAATTTGGTGTACTTGATGGTATAGCGCATTTGCGCAACAGAAAGCAATGTAGTGGGATCCATAGGGGAATCAACTTCAAGCTTCAACACCTACCCGTGAATGCCACAAAAGTAACTAGGTACTATTTTAAAAGATCCTATCAAGTACGTTATTTAAATTCTTGCAGTTACTTTTTTCAAGATGTTCTGTTATTATTTAGTTTGTTTGTTAAAGCTTAACCTAACAAAATTTATAATACCACTATTTCATATTATTTGCAACGATTTGACATAAAGTAGAGAGGAAAAATCACTACCACAAAATGTGGAATAAGCAACACACAATACATAACTGTCAAGTTGGATAGGCGATCTATAGAATTATATAGAACGCCTATGTAAGATGAGCGTTTTATATGTCAAAAGTTATAGAGCGCCTTCCATAGTTAACCGTTGTGTTTGATTTTTATGTTATTTTAATAAAAATGTCACTTTACCTATACAACGCCTATCTTTGTTAGGCGCTCTATATTATTTTATCTATTTTTTTAAAAATAAATGAAAAATTGACAAAATAACCCTAGCACAGTACGGTATCTTCTTTCTCCTTTACCCTTATTCATAGCCGCCCATGCCCTCACTTTTCTTCTCTTCATCTTCTATGGTCCTCATTTTTTCTCCCCTTTCATTTTCTAAATTCTATAGCTTCACTCTTTCTCCTCATTTGTTCCCTTCACTCCCTCTTCTAACCCTTACTCTTTCATTTATCTCTTCTAACTCCCTTCGTTCTCCACTCTTCTCGACGATGTGCCGCCGTACGCACTGCCGCTGATGAGGCACTTTCATCCTTGCTCGGTGTCGCTTCTTCGTCCACCTAAAGCTTGTTATGGTAATAGTTAATCTCCTTGTCCCTCAATACTTTTAATTCAAATTTCTTGTTATCTTTATAAAATTTGGTTCTAATTCTCCATTAATTTAGATCTAAAATTCTGATTTTCATTTTAGATGTGGTTTTCATTTTCAATCATATTAGATCTAAAATTTCTGGTTTTTATCTTTTACTTTGTGGGTGTTTCGTGCATCGATCTCTTAAGTTTTTGTGCTCTGTTGCAGTTTTTATCTTTAGAATTTTCATCGAAAAAAAAATTGTTAGTTGTTGCGGTTTTCATCTTTAGATTTGTTTGAATTGGGGTGATTTTCGTCTTTAGATTTGTTCAGGGTGTTTTTCATCTTAGATTTTTTTTTTTCTGGTTTAATTATGAACTAATTGGTTTAATTTGTTGGTTTTAATACTCATTTATTTCTAAGTTCTTTATGTTAATTTTTTTTCTTTAGGATATGGATACTTGAAAGATGATGTTCACAAGGCGTATTAAGCTCGTTGAGTACGGAGTTTTTTTTTTTTTTTTTTGTCGATGATGGTGATGATTTTAGCTTTATTGTATCAAATTCAAAATTAATGTAATCATATATCATATATTTTTTTTTTGCAATGATTGTAATCAAATGTAATTCTATCATACAAGTATATATTGGTGTTTATGTATCACTAAATTATTATTATTATTATTATTATTATTATTATTATTATTATTATTATTAAAATAATAGTAATAATAATAATAATAATAATAATAATATATTTTTTTTATTAAAAAAGGTGAGGAATAGAGAGCGCCTATCTATGATAGGCGTTCTGTTTTTATGTAGCTAGAGAACGCCTATGCGAAGATGGGCGCTCTATTTTCCTAGTTTTTTAGTTACTTTTTATATAAAATATGAAGCGCCTATCTTAGATAGGCGCTCTGTATGGTGTTAGATATAGATAGCCTCAAAGAGGCGTTCTATAGACTTTATAGGGCACCCCCTCAGAGGAGCGCCCTACAGGCGATCTATATTGCTTGTTTTAGGCGATCTCTATTCCTTATTTTGTGGTAGTGAATGTTTAATCGTTGCAAATATTATAAAACGGAGATAGTAAATAATTAGAGGTTATATACATACTAAACAATTCATTACTTATTGACATAACTCATTTTTTCGTTTTGGTTTGATTCTATAAATGTTCTATGATTGAAGGTTACCGCAAATTGTAGTCTGACCGGGCAAATAACAAATTAACAATACAACTAACTATGTTGAAAGTTTTGTACAAGATATGTATTACATGCTTATATAAACACTCACATCGTGGTATGTTTTTTCATCTAATATATTATTTGAGCATACTAAACCTTATTACTCAGTATAATTTTTTTTTTTTTTTGAAACAAACTCGTATAATTTTTAATCAACTTAAATAGCTCTTATTAATATTTATCATGATTTACCTACCTTATCTAATTGACTAATTAGTATATATACTTCTTTTCTTGAGATGATCAAATGAAGTTCATAGATCTTTAAACTTTTTCACGGGTATTTGTAGAGTTATTGTTAGTCAATGATTCTCATCAAGAAACATAATAATTAGATTGTCGCTTATTAGATGAGCTAAATTTTATAACTTTTCCATCTTCTATTATTGTCCTTTAATTTTTGTCTTCATTCTCCCACATCCTCTTGTGAATCAATACTAATGCTCACATAACCCAACTAATTACAAGTATTATTAACTAGTACTCCCTCCGTTTTTAAATACTTGCTCCAATTCTATTTTTTGTACTATTTATTTGTCCTACTTTGACTAATGTTTGTGATTTCTACATAAGAAAAAATATAATCTTGTGAGTACTTGTCGGAATCATCTCAATGAATAGATTATTAATTTTCAATTGTTAGAATTTATACTTATTGATAATTAAAGATATTAGTGATCAAAGATTAGCATCGGCATACGTGTCCAAGAGAAATGGAGCAAGTATTTAAAAACGAAGGGAGTACTCCGGTAGTTGTTTATTTAATTTGCTATTATGCTAAACATTGAAGCATAGATTGAGAATTTTAGGTGAAATAAACATTAAACAACTACTACTCGTACTAGTTATTTTAGGCTAAGCATAGATATTGAACCATAGATAGATAAGAATTTTAGGTCAAAAGAAGGATAAGAATTTTATTTTGAGACGAGAATGTACTACCCAAGCTACTTAATTGAAGCATAATACAATATGAATTTCAAACATAAACATATTTGTTTTTTTTTTTTTTTGGAAAACATATTTGTTTTTTAAAGTAAGCTTCTTCGACACCTTAAATAGCGTACTTTCTCCATTTCGTAATAATCGCAACACGTTGACTTTTGCACTATTCATATGCTTACCTTTATATTTCTTAATAATATATAACTACAAATATTAATGGTCAAATTTATGCATTGACATGTGTGTCAGTCAAAATACTACGAACTTGCAATTATTATAAAACGGATAGAGTAAGTAACTATTTATCATGACGGTAAGAGAGGAAGTACTTTAAATTTACACCAATTATTTAAGTACTTTAATTAGAACTATCCCTCACTATTCATTTCATTTCTTCTTAGTTTGTCACTCTTTGAGTCTTTTCCCCCCTTGAAAACGAAAACTCGACCATAATTAGAGAAATATACTAGTATGAATATATGGCTGCGTTATTTAGTGAGAATTTATGATGTGCATAAATTCTACGAGTAAGGTGTAACCGTGTAAGGTCCCAGTTCAAATTGCACATGGTCTCAACTATTGCTTTACTTCGTATTTTACGTAACAAGTGGCCAGCTTTTTGCTCACCTTTTCTTCCAATTTTTGTCTCTACTTTTTTTATCAACTTTTAGTCATTTGACCTTTTATAATGAAAATAAACAAAAACAAAAAAATTAGAACAAGAAATTTTAGTTGAGAAAGTTGAGTTTACTTCCCAAACAATAACGTGGAATCCTACTCGTATTCATAATCCTAAAAACAACACTTCATTCGACTTACAAAGCAATTTCACTTGAAAAATACTTTGTAACATTTTGTATTTCTAAGTTTAATCAAACAAGTGTATAATGATTATTGACATCGAAACATTCATTATTATTTCTTATGTTTCCAATTAGAAAACAATTGTAATAAAAGTATGATTACCTCCTCATCAAAAAGAATGATTTAAGTTGAGGAAAAAAACATAGAATTAAGTTACATTGATACAAACTAGGACTTTAATATCATGCTTTTCAGGGTAATTGCAAAATTTGATAAATAATTGTGAAAATTATGTTGAATTGAATGCATCCATGCAAGAAGAGATGTGGGGATAGGAGAGCATGCCTTTATGAATGAGATAATTTAAAGGCGTAGGGCCATCATTCACTTCATATAGCAATATTGTTTTAATAAGCCTGTTCAAATAGTAAAAGTAGCCTGAACATACACTATGACTCGCATCTTCTTCCTTAACAAAATAACAAGTTGTGGTTGCCCTCATTCTCTGACCATTGAGGGTAGTCACCCTTGTCACCCCTTTCCTAGTTTTTTATTTATTACTATTTACTTTCAAAGTTTCAATCTTGTTATTGGACCAACTCAATTAAAAGATTAAGTTGATAGTTGAGGTTCAACAATATGTTTTATACTCTCTCATTCTCCCTCACTTGAGAGGCCCTTTGACCTTGAAATGTGGATGCAACACATATTCATTCATACATGGCGCGAATTAATTCCATTATGAAGGAGGGGTGGATGAGATTCAAACCCGTGACCTCATTACGTTGACTCTGATACCACGTTAGTGGATCAACTCAACCAAAAACTTAAGATGATGGTTGAGTATCAGGAATATGTTTTATAAGTACCCTATCAAATCTAAACATAGAACTATGGAAGTAGGTTGTGCAAGAACATGACTCAGCTAGAGTATTTTAGGGTTTCTGAGGCCCGTCTCGCAACTTAGTTCAGCTCACTGGTTACGTGTCATGTTTTGTCAAGGCAAAAAATGTTCAATCATGTGGCTCAGTGACGACTCATGCATGCTAGCGTACAATATCTTGTATCATGCTTGCGTACCTAAGTTAAATTTCGCTTTAATTTAACGTGTTTTACTCTGTTGATTCTTAGATTGTTTGCATCTTATCTTGTTAAGCTATTTTCACAACAAAAATAAAATAAAAATCATGGCCTAGCTAGACTTGAATTCATTACCGTTTTCTTTATTCTCTACCAATGTATGATAACATTCTCCATCTTTTCCTCCTAAAAGAAGCAAAGATGTAAGTAGCAAAGCTAGAAATGAGTATTAGCAACAGATTTTAAAAATGATTAAATTGGTGTAAGGGGTAATCTGATTTACTGAACTGAGCTGAATTTAACTAATTGGAGCTGAAGTGAATATTTTATGAGAGAAGGAAATTAGAAACTAAATTGAATTGAATTGAATTGAACTGAACTGAACTTCTGAACTGAATATTTTATGAGAGGAGGAAATTAGGAACTAAAATGAACTTAACTAATTGGAGCTAAACTGAATTGAATTGAAAATTAGCTGAAGAGAATAGGCCCTATATTGGACAATAAAAAGGCATACTTACAATATTGAAATTTAAGAAAAACAAGGTTATAAATGTGTAATGTAGAAAAATCCCCGGCTTGTTTTATAAACGACATAATTTATTAATGTTAGATTAAGTTTACGTCTATAATGTACAATATAAACAATTTGAAAAGAATGAGTACAACTTAAAAGTCAAAGTACAACTTAAAAGTCAAAGAAACACAAGGTTACACTGTAAACAATACCTTTAATTTAGTTTAGATAAATTAAGTTAAAATAAATTTCATAAGCAACATAATTTAATAATGTTGTGGTAGATTAAATTTACTACTACAATGTAAAATGTAGACAATTTGAAAAGAAGAGTACAACTTAAACCAAACATGATTTAGCTTAAAGGTCATGTCCACTGGGGGCTCTTGTGGGTGAGGATTCCATTATCCTTCCCTCTCACTTTCAAATGAATTTGACCTAGCTAAGAGAGGTATCGATTCACTAGAAATTGTACAGCTTAAAAGTTAAAGAGACATGTACAATGTTAAAAATAGCTTGAATTTATGAGGCAAACAATCAAATACAAGTTTATGTGCCAGATAAACGAATTTTTGTTAATCTGGTGGTATTTTTGTAAATATATTGAAAAAACTTGGTCATTTATTCAGTACTTTTGGTGAGTTGTCCAATTACAACGTGCATTTAGAAAATTACACATGTATCCCTCAAGTAGTATATGAACCTCTCAATTGGTACTTGAAAAGAGATATGTACCTCTCCACTGGTACTTGAAAAAGACAATTATACCCCCATGTTTATATGGGGAATTAACTGGGCACAACTCGAATTTATTTACTACAATTGTGATTTGTCCCACAATAATTGGCACAATCAAACTTGACATGTATGCCACTGCAATAAAAATAAATATATTAGTATTAAAAATATACTCCCTCCGTCCCCGAATGATAGTCACTTTTTCCATTTTTGGACACCCAAAATGTTAGTCACATTTTCACAATTTTTGTTCCCATACAATAACACAAAATTACTTATATGCCCTCAATTTTTTTGGCTTTATTATCTGTGATACCCAAAATACCCTTAAAATTGTATTTGTACTTGTGCCATAATGAATGAATTGTCTCCCTTGATTTTTGGTGTTCTGAATATTTTTGTAACGTTGCTTTCTCTCTCTTAATTTCTCTCTCTTCTTTTCTCTCTCTTCATTTCTTTGGTTTTCTAGGTTCTTCCATTGAAGAACGACTCATTTCTTCATTCTCTCTCTTCAAATTGAGCAAGTTGGGGTTCAAAATCGGCGGAAAAATTGTTGATTTTTGCTGTACGTGTTCGAACGAATCAAAGCCCTCAACTAATTTTGTGAATCCGCCCTTTTTAAAGGTGATAGGTATCGTTTTTTTTTCGATTTCCTGTATATTTAATTATTGCAATTTTCTCTTCTGAGTAATTTGATTATATGGGGTATTTCTTGATTCTTTATGATGTTTTACTGAAATAATTACATTTTTCGGATTATTTTTGCCGATGTTTACTTCTTTGCCATGGATCTTGATTTCGTTCAATGCTATGGAGTATGATTTGGATTTAAAATATCTTCCCCTAAATCATGATTATATTGTGAATATTTTTATTTGTGATTTTGTATGTTTGCCCTAGAGTAAGGTTATCTGTTCAATTTTGTGAATTAGGGTTTCACTGTTCACATGATTTTGGGGTCACTGTTCAATTGCATGTATATTTATCTATTCAATTGCATGTATACTTCACTATTCAATATATGAGAGCTATGACTTATGAAACAATGTTAGAGGTTTAGTTATGTATTGTTGACATTGTTATAACATGAGTCCTTTTGTTTGAATGCTTCATGGTTGAAACAGGAACAAATGACTCATTGTTATGCATCTTGAGTGATTGTATACTCATGTTGGTTTGATGTGTGGCTGTCTTTAGTACTTGTGTATGTACTCATATAATGATATTGGTTTGATGTGTGGCTGTCTTGAGTACTTGTATACTCATATAATGATATTGGTTTGATGTGTGGCCGTCTTTAGTACTTGTGTACTCATATAATGATATTGGTTTGATGTGTGGCTGTCTTGAGTGATTGTACACTCATTTAAACATGTTGGGTCAATGTAAACTCATTTACACTTGCTTTTTTGATGGTTGGCTGTCTTAATTGGTTACATGTTGATTAAGTCATGATTGAGTGAGTCCCCTGGTTGCTTTTCAGGTTGCCTGTGACCATGAGTCAGTCCCCTGGTTCAAAAGAATCACACTCTCATCATACTCACAGCTATGAAATGTATAGAAAGCAGAAGGCAAGTAGAGAAGAGGTTGATAAACCATCTAATTCTCCAGCCAAACCACCAAAATCTCCAGCAAAACTCCCATCTACCTCTAATGTGAAAGCTCCTGCCAACTCTCCTGTCAAATCCTGTGTTCCCATTCCTTTGGACCAACAAACTAGTTCACTTGCTAACAGGATATTTGCTGATTCCAGATCACACTACACATCTGAGTCCTACCAATGCACTGACCGTGACTGTGAATTAGGCAGTGGCTGTGATGGGGAGCACAGTTACAGCAATGAGACTTTGAGAATTAGATTTGGAATTGTCCCAACAGGAATGCCTCCTGCAGACTCTGACTATTGGCCTCATAATTGGTACAGAAGGCAATGCAGGAAGAAGGGTTTGCCAAGACCTTATGACAATGTTGACTCAGACTTCTCATACTCCAATGATGATGATGGTGGTTGCTCCCCTTCTAAGTTGCCTATGTCCCAGAGAAAGGATTCTGATAATGAATCTCACAACTAAGTTTCAGAATGCCTTGGTGTTATTTGTTGTGGTTTCTTTTGTTTTCTAAGATTGGGGATAATTGAATGTGATGGTTGGTTGTATTTAGAACATGAGGATTATCTTGTTGGTTTTGTTTTTTTTTTTTTGTTGTAGTTGATGATGATGATCTTTGGTAGTCTTGTTGATATGCTCTTTTGGGTTGAGTTTTAATTTTGTTGCCTATTATCATGATATGTTGGTTGGATATGCCTTGTTGGTTGCCTAAAATTATACTTGTATACTCATGTTGGTTTGATGTGTGGCTGTTTTGAGTACTTGTATACTCATATTGGTTTGATGTGTGGCTGTTTTGAGAACTTGTATACTCATGTTGGTTTGATGTGTGGCTGTTTTGAGTACTTGTATACTCATGTTAATTGGTTTGATGTGTGGCTGTTTTGAGAACTTGTATACTCATGTTGGTTTGATGTGTGGCTGTTTTGAGTACTTGTATACTCATGTTAATTGGTTTGATGTGTGGCTGTTTTGAGTACTTGTATACTCATCTTGGTTTGATGTGTGGCTGTTTTGAGTACTTGTATACTCATGTTGGTTTGATGTGTTGCTGTCTTGAGTATATGCCTAGGATGAGGTCTGTGATGATATTTTGTTTGTGCATTTAGAAGGCATATAGGATCTTGTTCATGTCATTTAGACCACAAGGTACCATCTTCCTCAAGGAATTTATAAAGCATGATATAAGTTTTATTTGGCTGCTCAATGTGCCTATTATGATAAAAACTTTAAAATCTGAGACCTTTTGTCATAACATGTCCTTACACTTAGTGTGTTATTACCAATGGGATATATGTTTAGATGTTCAAATTATTGACCACTTCACAATTATCCCATTAGGTAATAAGACATTATGTGAGTGAATGTGATTTGATAAGGTCAATGATGAATGATGGGAGTATGATGTTAGGAGGCATTTTGTTTTTGCCATATAACATGTATTGTGTTTTGGTTTCCTGTTTGGTTAGATGAGATTGCTTGTGTGTCCTTTGTGTGAGCTTGTATTCCACAATATAAGTCTTCAATGAATATGCACTAAATGCCCTGAGACCTTGTGTATGTTGTAATTTAACTTATGATACTTATGTTGTTCAACACTTGGGGTGTGTAAGTAGTTTAAACAATGGTATTTACCTATTTATACACTCCATCTGTTGAAACAACATAAGGTGTTGGTTTTATTTGACAATGATGAGTCTTTTTTTGTTGAGATGCCCAACTTTAAATGCCCTATCATTCTGCTGTCCTTAGAGAATAACTCAGACTACTCTTGAATTATTTTCTTTGCTGACTATGGATTGTGTGTGGATGTTTGGTTGGTGTGTCAATGATGCTTGGGGACAATCTGAGTTAACAATAAAAGAGTGCAATGACATTTTTAGAGAACTTTGTTTTCCAAAATAAAATGCATGTTTCATTCCATAATAAAGGATTTGATTACATATTTATATTCACCTAATGTCTTAAGCAAAAGATAAGAACAAAAAATAAAAATAAACATGCCAAATTTTTTTACACTTGACCCCTATTCACTACTCTGCATTGGCATTTGAAGTAGATGCCTCATGATCATTGGCCATAACAGGCCTATATGCCTCTGTGTTTGGTCTTTCTTGTGTGTTGTGCTCTTCATTTGCTTGTGTGTTGTCAATGTTGACCTCTTCAGTGTCTTGCTCATCATCTGAGTCTGGCTTGTCCATGTACACTCTCTCCCATGCATCAATCACATCCCACATAGGAGCTTCTATAGGATCTTGTAGCCTTCCCTCTCTTTCCAGCTTATCTTTGTTAACATGTGGAGGTTCAAATCTGTTAGAACCTTTACTTTTCAAAATTTGGTTCATTGTGTGGCACAAAGTTACCCACACCTTGAACAGCCTATTAGGAGGTAGCTCACTAAATGCATCTTCAACAGCCTTTATCAACTGGTCTGGTGTCTTAGCCATTTTCTTGTGTTGAAGTGATTGGATGCTTCTGAAAAAGCCCAAATCCAGAACATTCATGTCTGGACAGTTTGGTGGTTGTTGAGTTAATATAAAAGTGAACCCTGGTTGCTCACAATGTTCTTGCCAAACTACATCATCTTGAGTAATATGTGCCTTTGCATTATCTTGCTGAATGTAGATTGTGTTGTGTTGACCAGTGCGAGGCCATTTTCCCATAATTGCTAGAATGACTTTTTCAATCAACATCCACCTTGAGACATCCCTGTTGATTGGATCAATTACCTTTGTGACCATTTCTCCCTTTTTCCTGTATTTTGAGGACCTAAGTGCTGACTCCTTTTTTGCAAATGGAAAAATGCCTATTTTCCCATAAAAAATTACTTCTTTTTCTGCATTGTACCAAGGTTTTGCAATTGCTCCTTGGAACATGAATTTTGGAATGAACTTGGCTGATTGCATTACTCTATGTGGACCTTTTTCTCCTTTTTCTAAATATGACCTATGTGTTTTTTTAGTCAGTGTAAACCATTTTTCATCAATATGTATTGTATTGTACATTGACATTTACACTCTTTTTGTGCCTGGTGAATCTCCTACAATGCTGTTGAGTATGAATCTCAGCCTATCTAATCTGTTTGCTGGTGTAAGCTTTGGCTTTAATGCATTTGTGTGAGGTCTGACTTCCCCTCTCTCAATCAGTCTCTAGATTGTGCTTTTACCAACATTTAGCATTACTGCCAAGTCCCTTTGGCATGATCTGTTCCCCATTGCCACTGCCCTTATGGCATCATTTGGAATAGTTATTCTCTTTCTTCCACAATTGTGGAAGCCTGTTGACATGTTGTACTGTAACTGTGCATCCCTTTGTTCCTTCCCCTTTTTCCATATTCTGAGAATAGTTCTTGAGCACAAATTGAAATGATTGGCTGCCTGTTGAATGGATCCATATTTCAGGTTTCCATTTGTTGACCTTGTTAATAGCCATATCAAAATGTCTAACTTGGCCCCACTACTGAGCCTCCTCCTTGTTGGCTGATGATGACCTTCAGAGTTTTCTGGGTTGATTGGTGTTTGCTGATTGTTGTTGTTGCTTGCTGTGTCTTGGTGATCTGATGTTGCTTGCTGATTGATGTTGTTACCTGCTGTCTCTATATGGTTGCTTGCTGGTTCAGATGCATTTGTTGCATCAGGGGAAGGAGTTTGGTTTAAGTCAAACCCAATGTTGTCATGGTTATTTTTTGAGTTAATCCCATCATCGTAGGCAAAGTTGAGATCATACTCAAACATTTCAGCATCATTAGCAGCAGCATCTTCATCCATGTCATCATTCAAATTGAAGTCTGAAGCCATTTGGAGTTGGAGGCAATGATGTGAGTTGGGTGTCTTGTGAAATTTTTTTTTCTTTTAAAGTGTCAATGTTTTTTCTTGAATTGTTCTCTATAAAATTCCCTCTCAAATGATTTGAAAATTTGAGAATGAGTGATTTTTATAAGGATTTTTGTTTTAACATTAGTCATGAATCCGTGTACTTTCATTCTATTGGATGATGTAATTTTTCAGCTAATTTGATTGGTTAAAAATCAATCACATGGATTACAAATGCATTCCTTTATTTTCATTGGCCGTGTAATAAAGACAAAAAAAAAACCCAAAGGCTATTTCAAATAAGTTCATAAAATAAATTCAAACAAAATAAGTGGAGGAGGCTATTTCAAGCCCATTTTTGTGACATGATCTCACTTTATTCACTACTTTAAAATTGAAAACTATGACCCAACCCAGACTATCTAACCAAGTCCAATGCAATGCAACCCAAAATTATTCTTCGTAAATTTGCCCACCACCTGTTCGATGAAATGCTTGATCGAACTCTTCAATAAAAAAATCCCTCTCTTAACCTGGATTCAAATTTCAACCTTCTCAAAATTAATCTTTTAATTGTTGCAGAGTTGATTATACCATCACTACAATGCAACGATTTTGTAAACTTGCATCTTCTTCAATCCATGGTATTGTCAACAAAACCTCGTCTTCTTCACTACAAGAAGCTGCGACTGCTACCCCAGGAAACTTCCTGAAATGGGGTTCACTGGGTTTTGTTCGTACATCAAAATTTGCATCTGGGTTTTCTCCATTTGAAGTGAAACCATTGAATTCAATCATGGATGTTGAGCGAGCTAAGTATAAGACTCCTGAGGATCTTGCTACAATTTGGGATGATGTAAATGCTTTTTGACTTTATTTTGTTAATTTTTTAAATAAATTCTCAATTATTTCTTGTTGAATTTGAATTTATTTGTTGTTTGGTTTGCTTTACAATGTTGAAGCCTTAATCCCAATTGAATGGATTAGTAAATGGGTGTGACTAAGTTTTATACCGGTTGTTACCGCGATCCTCTGGCTTTACTCAGGCTTGGGACTGGCAGTGTGTGGGAAAGAACAATGCTGGAATTGTGTTTATTGAATTGAAATGTTTAGGTTTAAGTTTAGGTAATTTGTGGGTATAAATTGTTTGATTTTATGTATGTAGAGAAATATTAGTGCTTTGCTGTCAAGTTACCATGCCTTCACATTGCTACTTTTAAGAACCAGAATGACAGTTGACAATTAGCTTAGTCTACTGCAATGAGTGTGTTGATTGTGCATTGAACTGATTTTGTGAGTTGTATTGTATATGCCTGAAGATGTATTAGCATCTCACTTAGCTTTGCTCGTGTCATTTGCAGTCTCGGGATATGTTCATAACTATAAATGGGATATAATCCGATTTCTGTCAAGCTTTGGACAATTTGGGCTTTTGAAATAACTTATATGCGCGCAATTAATCATAAAAGAGTGTATTTTTTACTTTCATATCTGTGGGAGTTGGTATGTTTTGTTTCTTTTCTTGCATTACATGCCTTTGTAATATGCACTTCATGTGGCTTTCCTTCATTTTCAGTTTCACTTAGGAAGAGGTCATATTGGTGCTACAATGAAAGCAAATATGTACAAGTTATTCGAGCAAAGGGCAATTGATTGGTATTCTCTTGTAGTATTGCTCATCATATAAATTGCTTCTTGTTAGGCTATGAAAATTTCTTCTGATGCCTTTTTGTTGTTCTTGCAGTCAATATTTTGTCATTCCCTTGTGGAGAGGAAATGGATACACAACCATGTTTTCTCAAGGTGAGATTCCTTACAGAATAGATAATGAAAAGCTGCACATTTTAAAGCTAATTTACATCGGGACTTTAGAGTTTTAGAATGGCTCACTGTGTGAAATAAAAAAATGTATAAATTTCTTGGTCATTACTATATTGAATGTAGATACAAGATAATATGCTCAATCTATAACACTATCGAAATAGTCCTAAATCCCAATAAAAGAATCAGTATAACCTCTACCCCCACCTTCTAGGCTCTAGCATCTGCTTGGGTATTACAGCACAAACTTACAAAGCAACTGTCTATACTTCTACATGCCAGTGTGCCACTCTAAAAGAATGTCTGCAATAAGTTCGAATATTGCAGTTTTTGGCAAAAAATCGTGCTGAGCTCTTCTTACTGCTCTGAATTGCAATACTCTGTAACTCAGGAGGTTCTTAGCGAATTAAGATATAATGCTTGGTATGGTGAAATACTGTAGGTTTCTGCCTCTGATATAATAATACCTGTCCATCGATATGACTTGCTGTCTTGCTGTTTTGTTTTTTATATGTTCCAAAGCCCAAAGCAGCTTAGTGAGTAAAGCTCTATTCTAGATTACTCATTACTATGTATTCGGTGTTCCATCCTAAAGAACAAATCATTTCATAAGAATTAATTTTAGCACTTTTTAGAAGAAAGAAACAGACTTTGAAAATTTTGTTTTATTTTTACAGCATGCAAATTTTTTAGACGTTGAATTGGTACGAAGAATGGAAGAGTGGGACCACGGAGGGGTTAAATTAGGGAGAGGGAGACCGAAAATGACTTGGTTGGAAGGAGTTAGAAAGGATATGAAGTGTATGAATTTCATGAGGATGAGACATTGGATTGTAAGGGATGGAGGAGGAAGATTTTTGTTGAGGATTACACGGAATAATCACTTTTGGTTCATGTAGCCGACCCCACTTATGAGATTTAGACTTTGATTGATTGATAATTTGGCTCTAGTTCGTTCTTCAGTTTTTAGTGATAGGTATGCTGTTGACCTAAACGAAAATAGTTTCAATAATTCGGCTGAATAGAATTGATTATGCTGTTGACTTAGACTTCTTTGGATTTTATGATGAGCTTATTTGTCCCTAGGTAACGTCTTTGTTTTTGTTGGATTTTTCTTGTATTTTTGTATCACTTGTATGTATATCAGCATAGGAATTTAGGCACACTAGTATTAAGATTTACATTTTTCAACAGTTGGAGGTGCCAACATGACAGCTTTACAGATAGCCTACAAATGCTACTGTATTCTGTATGCATGCTATATAGTGCATTGTGTCATGAACAGCATAAATTTATAGTGATTTTCCTCTTCTCCCCCCAACTTTGTACTTACTTCAAGCCATCCTGTAAAAGGCTTAAATTTATGAGGGGGGTTACGCTCGAGCCTTTGTAATGGCTCTAAGTCATGAAAAAGAGAGATGTAGAGGTAGAGAGAATGAAGAGGAAGATGGGAAGGTTTGAGGTGAAACTGGAATAGGGCATATAAGGAAGAATGTGAGAAGTTCTATTTGAGGGTTGCTGCGACTACTAACCTAGGCCCCTATGATATAATACTGATTGGAATTGATCATCAATTGGAACCTGAGTACTTGTGTAGGTGCTTTAGAATTCTGATAGTTAATTTTGTGAGATGTGTCCCGTTAAAAATAAAATAAAAATGTTGTGACAAGTAAGGCCTAGCAAATTACCAGAATTGCCTACTTAGATGATGTAGTCACTTTTTAGTAGGAATGTTGGCTGCTAGCCCATGCCTCGTAGTGTACTTTTAGATAAAAAATTTGCTTGGATAGAATTGTGAGTCTTCTACTTGTATGGTTGTACCTTATCTACAGTTGTTTTATCTATTCTGCTGCTTCTACGTTGCTTATTATTCTTGAGCTGGAGCATTGGGGTATTTTGAACTTTCTTCGTTTCTTATTGTTCTTCCTATTTGAAATCTTTTTGTGAGACAAAATTGGCCAAAGTAGGAAGATCAATATGAAATGAAGGGAGTATTATTTAAGCTCATGTTCATCAGCTCATATTTTTTTTCCGCCATGTTCAATGTAATTTAAAAATATTTGTCTTTCACTCTTTCCTCCAAGCAAAGTTATTTGCAGCAATGTTACTTGGACTTATCTCCGTTTGTTGATCCATAAAGAAGTTTAATATATCCATATTCATGCTACTTATGGTGAATTGAAGAGTTTGAGTAACGCTGATTAGCATTATTGACTTTAACTTTGACATGTGATGTAATCAATTTTGTGGTAGCCTCCATGTATCTTCTTAGCGATTACAGTAGCACCAGATGCCCTGGTAATAGTATACATAATTGTGGGCTGCAAATAATTCCAAAATAGTTTTAACCACAGGAACCCTCTTGAAGCAGATGAAGAGATAAGGGAGAGTCTTAGGCTGTCCAAATGATTCACTTATGTTCTTCAGCAGTGGTGTGGCTGAACACTTCATATTGCCCATTAAAACTGTTACCTTCCTGCCAACAAGACACATATATCTGAGAATTTCTGTTTGTCTAATTCTTGTTGCATACTTGCTACCATTTTTATTCCCCTTCATACAGTGTTTGAGCTCCCTAAAGCCAAACTATCTTTTCCTTTAGTGTCCAGGATTCAACATGTCAGTGAAATGATTCAGTTGACGGTCAGTGTTAATGACATGCTTTTCTCAACTTTGGTATGCATGGCTCATGACATCTTCAAGTTCTTTTCTATTCTTGGCTTTTAGGTGTAACTTAGAGGCCCAACTGCCCAAACTAGATTGTGGCTGACTATACCATCTGGTTCATACGCACTACACAGTAATATGTAATAGGCTGTTCATTTTTAGGACTTTGACAGTCAATCCAAGTCATGTCCTGAATCTAGCATTATTGAGTTAAGCAGTCAGGTCAGCATCTTGCGGTCGGCTTGTGAGTTTTCAAACTTAATAGATCAAATGTATGCTTGTACACTCTCTCTGTTGATTGTCCTCCCCAAATGAAATGTTTGCTGTAAAGATGTGCGTGTCATTGTTCAAAGTAGCATGAACTAAGCAGCAACTAGCAATCAGTCTTTTTTCTTCTGTATGACAATGACAACTTTTGATATTTCCATGTATCAGCTGCAGATTAGTTGACTAATGATGAGATTCTTTAAATTATGGGCATCTATTGTTCTATCCACTCAAACGTTTCCTGTAAAATCATTTGCAGTGAAGATCCCACACATTATTTTCACTGGACTGGAAGATTATAAAGCTCGAGGAACTCAAGCATCTCCTTATATTACAGTTACACACTACACTGAATTTGCAGATACCAAAGACTTGGTACTTGTTCGCGGAGACGTAGTATTTACCAGCAAGCTCACTGATGAGGAAGCAAAAGTGCTTTTGGAGACCACTCAATCCTTTTATCTTAATGATGTAAGGTACAAATTAGTGGAACGGTTCAACAAACAGACCCAAGACTTCGAGTTCAAGGATGTGTTACAGGCCTTGAATATGCCTTCAATGTAATTTTTATACTTTTTTCCTCAAAATGATGATAGCTTTATTATATCTGTGGAATTTGGGAAACTATGTAGAATAAAGCTCGAGATGCAGATGAGTTTCTTGCTTCCCGCTCCTATTAAAGTTTTCTGTTACTTGCCTCAATGTTCAATGCTTGTATTGTAATGCTCCGTGTGTAACTGATACTGATATTGATCACCCAATTGGACCACAACAATAACAATATTGTAACTTTTCCCTCCCCAACCCCATGTTGGTTGCCTGCTAGCAGGAGTACGCTTAAATATTAGTGATGCCTTCTCTTCGCGGTAATCAAGCTTGCACTACATGGGTCTTGAGGTTTAAAACGAAAATGAACAAGTTGAGGATACAAGAGTAGTAGCTCAAGATTTTTTTATGTTTTTTTTTTTTTCTAGTGATGATTCAGAGTAATATAGCATATGTAGACATGTTCTTTTTATTTTGGTTTTTGACAAGGTATACATGTTCTTCGATAGTTGATGTAACTATCTAAAAAAAACTTGTCTAGTTCACTATACATCGATTTATAAAACAAAGTTAATGAAGGGATAAATGTTGTTTGAACCTCACGAGTAAATATAACTCTTTTTTTTTTTTTTTTAAAGCATTATTTCTATCTTTGTTAACTTTAAACTATACTCCGTATCTTAATATTTCTCTCTCTTCTAAAATACTCCAACTGAAATATTTTATCATTTCTCTCTCTTTGATAGTACCCACTTTTTTTTTTTTTTTTAAAGGAATGATAGTCCCCACTTATATAATTATATAAATCAATCTTTCTCATATATTATCTAATTTATGACTCACATTGTACTTTTTTCAAAATAAATTAATCACCCATGCATAATACATAGTATAATATTAAAGCAAATAACTTTTCTAAAACTCCGTGTAAATGCAAGTGATGTATTTAAAAAAAAAACGGAGAAAGTAAAATATCATTATTAGGCTAAACTAATCTAAAATTTATTGCACTTTCTTAAATAATGGTATAAATATAAGTCTTCTTTAAGGGTTAAAATTTGGTGTCTATTAATGGAGATCGATTTCCTTCTCCCACATTGGGGGGAAGTTGACGAAATTTATAAAAAGAACCACAAATAAACAATGAAGTAGATGAGACTTGATTTAAAATACCATATGTAAAACTTAACCAATTAAACTAGTTGACATCCACTATAAAATCTTATGATTAACTAGAAAAAAACTACAAAATCTTAAACCCCAACTTTTATATGTGGTTACCATATCATGTATTCATGTGGCCAACCATCATGGGGTTATTTCATTAGTGTTATAGGGATACTTTGTCAGTATTATAAATGTTACTCAGTCAGTGTTTCAGAAGTTATTCGATCTAGTGATATATAGGTTACTATGTTATATTTTACAAGCAGCCACATGGTGTGGCCAGCCGCACATAAAATGCACTGAATTTTAAAACCTAGCCAAATAAAACTAGGGCAACAAAGAGACATACAATTACTCGCCTCCGCACACCATAAATGTGGAAAACAAAACCATAACCTCCTACTAGGCTACTAGCAAGTTTGACTACTACTATTAAGGGCCTCAACTGATTTACCGAATTGAGCTGAACTGAACTTATTGGAGGTGAACTGAACTGAATTGAATATTTTATAAGAGAATGAAATTAAGAAATAAATAAATTGAACTAAAGTGAAATTATTGAAGTCTTCAAAAGTTCAAATACACCTCCATATCCTTTACTCCCAAAACTCCCAATTATACTGTTTTTCCCACAAAACCCTCCTTCCTCCAACTCCACCCCCATCTTCTTCTACACTCTTCCACTCTCTCAATAAACACACACCTTCAAATTTTCGCTCCTCTGCAGTTTTCTCTGTAAGTCTCCAAAACCCACACTATATATTTTTATAAACTCAATTTATTTCATGTTCCATTTTCATCTTCCTCATTTTCTCTCTCCTCTACTTTCCAGGCTTTTCTCTCTCCTCTCCTTCATCAATGGCTGACTCCGCCACCACCACCACCACCTCCGCCACCACTCCCGCCGCCTCCGACGACGCCAAAGACATTGAGAACCTCTACGAGTATGGCGAGCGTCTCAATGAAGCTAAGGACAAGTCTCAGGTTTCCTCTCCTTTTTCTCTCTCCTCTTTTTTCAATTTCTAGGGTTTCTTCTTTTTTTAGGTTTGCTTTGGTGTTTAATTTGATTGTTTTGGTGCTGAATTTGTTTGTTTTTGTGCCTGAATTGTAGAATGTGAAGGATTATGAGGGGATAATTAAGGCTGCGAAAGGTAGTTCGAAGGCGAAACAATTGTCTGCTCAGCTTATTCCGAGGTTTTTTAAACACTTCCCGGAACTTTCGAGTAGTGCCGTCGATGCTCATCTTGATTTGTGTGAAGAAGAGGACCTTGGGGTTAGTGTTTTCTACTATTTTCAGTGACTGCTTGTGATTGTTTATGCGTTCGGAATTGGATTGATAGTCGCGTTGATAGTTTAATTTGAACTAATGATGTGACGACTAAGTTTGGATGGAAGTATTTTGTTCGAATTCCGTTTTTAGTTGTATTTTAGTATATTTTGGTAATCTTAAGGTTTAATGGAAGTGAAACTAGTAGTTAGAGATAAGATTCTCGTCGTAAAGGTTGGTTATTGACATATGTGAAGTTGCTTCTTAATGTCTCCCTCATCTTTGGGGTCTTTGTTTGCATCAAGTGATGGTTGAAGTTGCTGCTTTAATGAAATGGTTGCTTTAGGTATAAATGCAACTCTTATGGCTTTTGGGATTGGGTGATATTGTGCACATAGCTCGGAAATTGTATATGAAACGAATAATGTATGTTTGCCTTCTTGACAAATGGAGATGACATCATGACCTTTATATCTTCAAAATGTGTTTCTTCTAGCTTCTTGCAAATATGGAGCTTTGAATAAAAGAATAATTGGGAGGAAAGGCTGATCACTTGGAGTAGCAAGTCTGCTGATGGATAATGGGTTGTTACATTGTTTAAAGAGTGTGCCTTGTCGAAGGTTATGCTGTTTTGGTTATGAGAGTAGGTGACTCTTTGAGTAGATGAAGTGTTTTGTTTTGAGGCAGTGATTTGAGTGTTGTTATGAACATGTACAATCCTCAATAAGCACAACCTAATTTGAGGTGGGTGATATATCAATGATGGTATAGCTTGATATATCAATGATGGTGTAGCTTATGTGCTCTTTTGATCTTTCTCATGAGACAAAAATTGATGTTACCATATTTCTACAAATGGTAGTCAATCCCACTAGGCTCCACGATGTAAATGGTCGTATGGAAGAAATCAAGAAGGATACTTTTTTACCTTGTGAGAATTTTACTGGAGGGTATAGTTAACTTAGAGTGTTGCAAGTATTCTTGGTCTTATAGTAGACCTTTTAAGATTTTTATTCTTCACCAAGCAAAAGTATTCTTTACAAGATTATTTTTAGAGGGCAGGAGTTTCTTGTGTAAGCAAGTGTTATGAAGAACGAGTTGTAAGATCTTTAGTTACCTCTTACATGTCATGTCATGCCTTAGAGAGTTACAGCTGTTGTCCATTTTTTTCCTGTTTTTTTTTTCTTCCTAATTTTATCCTATCTTTTCAAATGTGAAGTTTTGGATGAGATGCTTTACAACAAGAGTGTCCTCTAGTATCCTTACACCTTTTGTTTATCCACTCAAGCATACCTTTCCGACTTAAATTATTTTGACATGATACTGTGTTTATTTTTGGCGTATTTATGCTTTTTGCAATGTATCCTTGTGCATATATGTGTACTTGCTTATGTGTGTCTGTAGCTTTGAGATTTTTACCTGCTTCATCAGCTGTGGTTTTCTTTAGGCTCCTTGACTTGGGGGTAATTAATTTTTGTGTCTTATGATTGTGCCTTGAAATCAGTTAAGTTAGGGTGACAATGATAGTGGAGTAAAAGGCATTCTTAGTTTATTTTATTAAAAAAGTGTTGTTTAAGCTGCTTCTATTGTCAGTAGAGCTCTGGAGATTTCATCTGCTAGTAGATTTTCACCCCACAGTTTGTTTTATATGTATTACAAGATTGATGAGACAAATCACATCTTCCTTTTGTATTACAAAGGTTGTGATAGCCATCATATGTTTTGATTTTATGGCTGTTCTATCTTTGGGCCTTTGTATGACTGAAACACTAACTTCTTAGTCTCTTTGCAGGTTCGTGTCCAAGCTATAAGGGGTCTTCCTCTTTTCTGCAAGGATACACCAGAATATGTCTCTAAGATCGTGGACATTCTTGCTCAATTGCTCATGGCTGGTAAGATATGTTTGTTTTGCTTTACTTGGTAAAACCTTTGCTTACTTTCCAGATTGTAATGTATTATTCCATGACAGAGGAGAACGTGGAAAGGGATGCAGTTCAGAAAGCCCTGATGTCTCTTCTGAGGCAAGATGTGAAAGGTGCGTTATATTAGAATGCACATCATCTATTCCATCAATTAATTTTCAAATGGACAGCTGCAACTCCTATGTCTCTTACCTCTCTTTGATTTTAATTGCACTAAATTTTCTGAGTGATTTACTCTTGGATGGTTTAAGATATATCCTGGACACTCTAGATTTGTTCATTTGTTTCATTAGATAATAATAAAAATAATTAAGCTGTGTCTAGTTTGGTTTATGAGGCTGTGTTTGTCTAGGATCTGTTTACCTTCATTCTATAATCTATATTATCTTCCAATCTTCCCTCATGATTAGCTTTTCTTATTCCATGCTTTCTATTTGAAATTTAATGCAATGTTATTTCTCTGTTGAAAAACCACTATATTATTATTTGTAACTTGTCAGTGTGGGATACTTAGCAATAATTATCAACTTGTACTCTTTGAAAGACACTTATTTGGAATGAGTGATGTACATTTTTCTAAAGGCACTCATTGTTTCTGAAGGACTGATTCATATGCCAGTGTTTTTGCCTCCAGTTTACATAGATTCTTTAGTACTTACCTAACTTCTTTTTTTTAGTTGACACATATTCCTTTTTAGGAAATTTTTTTAGTTGACATGTTTCCTTTTTGGGTAAGTTTTTTTACTTTGCATTTACTAGTTACTCCACTTTATCATTCTCTCACTCTCTCTCCTCTCCTTAATATGTGTGCCTAAATTTAACGCGTCTACAAAATAGAAACGGAGGAAATATAGAATAGTTGTAGAGCTAAGGGAGTAATAAGGCAACATTCCAATTAGACATGCCAGTATTAGTTGGTCTTTAATACTAGGAACACCTTGAAGTATCTTGCGGGGGTTTGTATATTTATTATTATTATTTTTTTTAATGAGTTAGCTTTTGCCTTTTTTTTTTTTTTTGAGTTTGAAATTTTAGTCTTCTTAGCCTCTTATGTGCCGCATGTTGTCCTGACCTAAAAGTTTCCAAGTGGGGCTGTACTTTTATTTGGCGCCTTTTTTTCTTTTTTTTTTCATGTGTTAGAGCTCTTTTTGTAGAGCTTACTAGCTTAGGATTCAATATGATTAAGTTCCAGCAAAACCAGAATTGTTTTAGGTAAAAACTATTCAACTAATAGGGGCTGAAATGTGTTGGACTGGATAAATTGGAGAAGCTGATCGTACAAAATGAATTGCATGCTTCTTCCTTTTGGACATTTTTTTGCCAATAATACATGCTTGATAGGAGATATAGATCTGGTATCCCGTGAAGGATATCTGAAAAGGCTTTATTATAGATTCAGTTGGGTTCTCAACAGGATTTGTTTAAGATCTTGCTGTTTAGCTTCTATGAGAATGTGCTGACATTGGAAATATGAAAGGTGTGAGACTGTCAATAGTTGCATTATCTACCCTTGAAGTTGAAATATAAGACTAGTCTACATAATAAATTGGATGCGAGTCAATTAATTTTAAAGATAGACAGGTGCGAGGTCATTTTATGGTCATAATATATGATTGGGCATTTTTCCTTATGGGATTACTTTACCAAAATATTTGCCTGTAGTCTCTAAATGCTAGGTTTCCATTCTCCATGGAGGGAATTTCTGTTTAAATTTTTTTTGTTTAGGTTTAGGTTTAAGAGAGCACATTTTGTTGAAGACAAGAGGCATTGAAGTAATGTGGCTGCTAGGGCAAAGTAATAATCTTGTACGTCAATTGAGAGTTCAAGCCTCTATGCTGTACAATTAGTATACTTCTGTGATGCGTTAGTGCATGACTTTTGTTGCATATGCTTCCTGGGGTCCAAACCATGTTTTTGATGGTTGGATAGAAATATAATTTTTTTGCAGTTTAAGCTGTGATACTTGATGGGGACTAGTGAATAGGGTTGTAATGAATGATATCAGATTGCATTTGAACTCTGTGTTTTTGAGATGGAGGTAAGTTTGGTAAATTTCGCTCACAGCTCAGAACCAGTTTTACTGGCTTACTAGTGTCTATAGAGCTTGAGGGAGCAGTAGTGTGGAGGTGGATAATAAGGGTTTGACATAGTCGCTTAAGAAGACAGGTGTTATACCTTCTTCCTGCCCCATTTCATGGCTAATGGGGTTCTTTCTCTAGTCCTCTAAGCTCACTTCAACTTCATTGATAGAAGTGTATATGCTAAGGTGTTTGAATTTGGCATCACTGTTGCTACTTTAATTCATTGTTGATGTACTTCTTAGTATTTGATGAATTTTCTGTTGCAGCATCATTATCTGCGTTGTTTAAGCATATTGAGAGCATAGAAGAGAGTACTGATGAAAATATTCGGGAGAAGGTCTTGGCCTTTATAAGAGACAAGGTACAGTTTCCTATTTACCTGTTACTCAATTCTGATCTGCAATATCTAGACAGATCCATGGTTGTGTAGAGTAACAATAGCAGGTTGTCTTCTCTGTTTAAGAACTGATCAAGCTGTATGTGCAGGTTTTTCCTCTCAAAGCTGAACTTCTGAAGCCACAAGAGCAAATGGAAAGACATATAACTGATTTAGTTAAAAAGGTATCATTTATCTTCCAGTATTCATCCATATTGAGTAATAGAAGTATCTGGACTCTGCTGATGACTCCTGGTAGCTGCATAAAACTACTTTTTAAAAAAAATAAAATAAAGCATGTTTAATTATTTCTATGTAATTTTATTGACTAGTTAATATCTTGCAGAGTCTGCGAGACGTAACTGGTGCTGAATTTAAAATGTTCATAGACTTTTTAAAGAGTTTGAACCTATTTGGTGATAAAGCTTCTCCCGAGCGCGTCCAAGAACTCATTGAAATTATAGAAAGCCAAGCTGATCTGGATGCACAATTTGATGTGAGTTTTTATTTGTTTTGGCTATTAATTGCCAATACCTTCGTTTGATACCTCAAGAAGTTATTTTGTGTACGATTATGACTATCGCATTGTTTTGTTCATTGTACATAGTTTACAAGCTGGATGTCTGGCTTCGTGTAGTTCTTGGTCTTAATTAGTTGTTTTATACACACCAGTTCTTGGAATTCAACAGATATGTATCATTATTTCATAACATATATATCCCTGTGACTAATCAAACATTAAATATATTTTCCAATGAAGCAGTAGTAAGATTCCTTGCCTTTTTAGCAATCCAATTAAGCGTGTTTCTAATGAATTATGCTTCTGCATTTTGAATATCCTTTTCTTTTCTACTGGATGATGAGCAAATAATGTTGCTTCTGGTTTTTTTCTCTCTCTGTATATCATATCTTTATCCCTTTTATCTCTTGGGGCAAGCGAGGGGGGATTGCATGCAAAATTCTGTTTGTAGGGTAGGGCTATTCAAAATAAGTTGCCTAATTCAAGTTTGTTGATCTTCTCCCAATTGCAGGTCCTAGATGTAGATCATATTAACCGGCTTATATCATGCCAATACATAGCCATTCCCTTTTTCATGGTAAATATTGTCTTTTGTTTTACTTTAGTCCATTAATTAAATTTCCTCCTTATAATGATTTTTGTGTTTTGCACAGCGGGGTGCATCAAATAGCAATTTCCTCAATTATGTGAACAAACATATAATTCCAGTTTTTGAAAAGGTAATTACTCATTGCAGCAAGTTATTTTCCAATTGCTAGTAGCATTCAACCTGTGTATAGAAGAAGTGATGCTTTAATTGCTTCTCTGTTCAATTTTTGTTTTACTGGGTTTTTCTTCAATTATATTGAATTTTAGCTTAGTAAATAGTCCAAAGTAGAATATAAGAACCTTGGATGGGTATATGTAAAACAGGGGTTTATGATTCATATCAGTAACAACTTAGGCAAAAGGATGGAGGCTGACTGAGATGAGCGAGATCCATACGATGGGCTTATCTTAAAGAGGCCTAGGATGACATTTCTAAATTGTCTATATTCAGGCTTATCAAGCTAACCTTTTGGGGTGGTGAATTAGCTAAAAATTAGTCAAGTTGAGCTAAAGCCCAGAATAATTTTTTACTCAAGCGTGTTTCTTTCTAAAGTTGGGATCCTTCTCTCTCACATTCAATTAGAAAATACCCCACTATTACTTATCACATCTACTTCAAATAAAATAATATCCTACTATCTCCTTTCACATCAAGTAACATATGATAACCAAATTACACTTAATCACCGAAAACTATGCGTCATGATATGTGTCAAAAACTCAGAACTAATTTGAGATGGAAAGAGTATTAATTTTATAGATTCCTTCATGGTATTAAAAGTCAAGATTTCAGGGAAAATACAGTACAGAAATCAAATTGGCTAAATGAAATGGCTCTGTAGTATCTTTCATATTTTTAAACTGGACAATTGGGTTTTGGATCAAATCTTGAAGTATAGTTTTTTTAAACCTATATTCTGATTCTGTTTTGCTACCTCCCATCTCCTCTCAGCTTCCAGAGGAACGAAAGCTAGATCTGCTCAAAAATCTAGCTGAAAGTTCTCCATATACCACACCACAGGATGCACGGCAGATCCTTCCTTCTATTGTTCAGCTTTTAAAGGTATGTGTTGTGTTACCTATTTCATTTGTTTTTGAAATGCAGGATGTAAATTCTCTTATTATTTCCAGACAAAGAAAAGGCTAATATTGTGTACATGTGGTTATAGAGTATTGGCTCTTCTTAGAATTTCTTTTTTTTTGAAATTTGTTTCAGAAGTACATGCCTCGAAAGAGGACTGGGGAAGAGATGAACTTCACTTATGTTGAGTGCTTATTGTACACGTTTCATCATTTGGCTTCAAAGGTTATAGTTTGCTCACTATCTGTCTTTCTTGTCCCTCATTATGTATGAGCTTTTATTGTTGTTTTTCATACTAAAGGTAGTTTTCTCTTGGTCGATTGCATTCAGGCTCCCAATGCTTCCAACAGCTTATGTGGTTACAAAATTGTAACTGGCCAACCATCAGATAGGATTGGCGAAGATTTCTCAGAATACTATAAAGACTTCACTGAGAGGTAATTGAAATCTATTACACTTGATTTCCCTAGGATGTTTCATTGATAATAAAAATAGTGATTAGTGAAATCAGATTTAGTCAATGTCCAATGGTTTTTAAATAGCAAGGATCAAGAGACTTTAAGCATAAATTTCTTGTTTGACTAGTCCTGGTAAAGGTTCACCCTTGAATAGTGGCACAACAATATCCATTGGACTTTTGATGCTACATACTTAGGTCAAGGACTTGGGGGGCCAGGTCCCAGCCTGCCTTACCCGGGAATTGAGGCTGGGTGCAGTGACCTGAGCACTAGTAGATTTCAGGAAGCTTTTTGTCACTTGTTGAGTGTTGACTTGTCCTGAAACAGCCTCTTGTGCTTACTTGGGAAGGTGTTGTGTGACTACCTATTTATGCTTAGGCATACCTGGATCTTTAGAATGATTTCAAGGTATTATCTAGTTAGTCCTCTTGCTCTAAGATGGAACTTCAAAAGTTTCCTTTCAGTTGCACGAGTTTGATGACTGGTTTCTTCTTGTAGATGTTAGGGAAATTATAAATGTTGCTAGTAAATCTTAGTTTTGATTTGGGATTGGGTAGGGAGATGTGGATTCACAAATTCTTATTGGCGCTTGCTAAAGTTAACTAAAGAGTTGCAACCCTTCCATCCATTCATCCGAAGCATGTAAAGCCTGTTACTTTTACTTCATGTTTTCTTGCAAGAGGTTATCACTGGTTAATGTTATTATAATTTGGTTGTACAGGTTGAGTTGTGTTGAGGAGCTCTCTAGGGCTACGATGAAAAAGTTAACTCAGGGTATGGATGAGCAAAACAAGAGGATGGCATCCGCTTCCAATGAAGTTAAAGACAAGATTGTAAGTAATATTAATTGTCTTCATACTACATTACTGCATCTCAATGCCACAACTTTAAAAAAATGAGGGAGGAGAAAAGAGAGAGGGAGGGGGGGGGGGGGGGGGGTGTAATCCTTCACTTGCAGCAACCTACTTGGTATTTGGTAAGCACTACTAAATGGTGGTAGTTGTAATGAGCTCCCTGGTGATGCTGATTGAACGTAAAGTTATGCAGAAAAACACATTGTTTAGATTGTTAAGGTGGAGAAGCATTACCAGGAAAAATGTTTTGGGACTTCCCTTGCAAATTATTTGTAAACTAGTTATCATTACCCCATTTATTACTTTATATCAAAAGTACTGTTACTTTAAAAGATTAAAAGAATTAAATTTTTTATAAGAATACTTGAGAGGATTACTAGTTCTAGACCCCGATATGGAGTGATTTCTGTTTTGATGTTTAATTAAAGTAATTTTATAGAATAGATTGTAGGGTACTAGGGTGTGTAATATCAATCACATTGTATGTGACTAACTGACTATGTCTTTAATTTTGTGCAGAAAACTGAAAAACAAAATGCTACGACAGGATTGAAAACCTGCAACAACATTCTGGCTATGACTCAGGTATGAAAAAACTAGTACCTTCAAGCCTGCGTCCTTCATGAAGTCTCAAAGGAGTCTACTTAACTTGTGCTTTTTCTGATTCAGCCACTGCATAAAAATTCACCTTCATTTATTGGTGACAAGAGGATCAACTTATCATGGAAAGAACCAGTAAAATCAGCTGTCCCTTCAGTTGCTGCTAATGCTGGGTGAGAATTGCATGCCAACACATAGCTTGTATCTAACCATCATTGTAACTTCTTCTTGGGTACATGGCCACTCTTAAAAACCGAGCAAGAAATCTTAATCACTAAAATTTAGATTCTACTATCAATGTACTTGTACAGTGGGCTAACAATACCATTTTTTTAAAAAAAAATCCCAATTCTCAAATCCTGCTGGTGATGCTGTTCATGCCTATCGAGAACTGAGTACTTAGCCTAATAAGACATCTTAATTACTGGAACTAGGTTTACCTGATAAATTTTACGATCAATATCTCTGGAAGAACAATATCATTAAATAAAAAAAAAATTCAATTCTTGAATCCTGCTGGTCATGTTGATTAGTGATGCAGGGGTAAATGGCCATTCTTATGTATCGAGCTTAGTTACCCTAATCAGACATGATAGACATCATAATTACTGGGCTATTAGGAAAGAGATTCATTATGGAGAACTAAATGTTCCTTTTATGAGACTTGTTGTTACTTGGGTGAAATAACCCCCGTACAGTGTTAAAATTTCAACATATGATAAATTATTTTCTGTTAAATATGTATAATTTCTAGTATCTGAATTATATTAACCATCACTCTTGGGAGGTGGGGTGGAGGGGCTGCTCCGGTCAATAGCATTTGCCTGTTAGTAAAGAATAATTTGTTTGTATGTACAGAGACTATTCGTGATCTCATAGGCATGATATGGGTCTTTTCAGAGGCTTCCCTGAACATATATCTGTACTTTATTTGAGATGTGTGTATCATTGTTTCTTTGGCTAGATTTAGTAAATTCTTGTACTTTTACAGGGTAAAACGACCTGCTGGTGCTGCTGTTAATGGCTCCAACAGCAATGCAGCCAAAAAAGGTCGTGGTGCTGGAGGATTTCAGAACCAGCTTGTTAACAGGGCATTAGATGGTATTTCCCACGGAGGGAGAGGAGGAGGTGGTGGTGGTAGAGGGGGCAGGGGAAGAGGAGGCTGGGGTGGACGTGGTAGAGGGAGGGGCTACAGGTAAAATTCCCCGGATTCAGTTTCTTTTGATAATTGACGTGCAATTGGAAGTGGAAGAATAGTTGGTTGGAACTCGGATAGCTATATACAAGGAACGCGGCTGTGCCATAGAATGTACCATAACTGCTCTTGACTGGCAAATGACAAAATTTTCATTTAGGGAAGGCGGTTGAGCTGATGTTTAGCATGTACTTTAGTAGGGTTGGGATTTACTTTATTACATTCTTAACTTAAACAATTGTTTAATTTGAGACATTTTTTTGGTCCTTTATATTTTTATCATTCCTCAGGGGGGATTGTATTTTGTAGCTGGCCTTCATGAAGTGCCCCTTCTTTGCCGTAGTTATCCATAGTTTGTGGGATTTTGCTTGTGTTTTTCTTGGTAATAGTTTTGATGTTAGTGCTTAGCTACGCAGATAGTTCTACAACACAACAAAATCAGATTAAGTAATCGTATGCGTTTCTGTATGCGTTTCGTTTTGGAGTAAAACAAGCTTACACTGTAAAAGACATGATCTACCCATAACCCATCGGGTTACCCGTTCTTGCTTAAGTTTAGAGATAAAAAGGGTTACTAAGACACATTATAGTTCAAACAGAAGAATGTACTTTTGTGTATGTGTATGTGACTTAGCTTGTAGACTTGCACAAAACATCGGAAATTCTTGATATAAAACAAAAAATGATACAAGAATTTCCTTTTTCATATACTTGGTGAATATGACAGGCCAAAAGAGCAAGTAATCATTTCTTTCTTTAAATGGGAAACTCTCAATGCATTAGCAGTAAACATTTACCAACCATCATGTACTTGTATGAACTGAAATTCAACCATATATTATATGATCTTCTGCCAAAAGATATGCTCTCTTAATCTCTTTAATATTTACTGTACTTGATTCCAAAACTCCATTTCTCTTTCCTTCACTCTCTCTTTCTCTAAGCTTCTATCTTTCTAAGCTTAGCTCTAGTAAAAATGGCAAAGAAATGCCAATGGTGTAAAATTAAGGAAGATTACCATTATTGGCGTGACTTGCCTTCAAAAAATCACCAATTTCTTGTGATCATGGCCAACAATTTCCATCAACAACTGGTAATTTTCATGCTATTTACCATTTTATTTAGCTCATTATTATTAGCTAAGTTTTTACTTGATTATTTATTTATTATTTTGGTAGAAAATTACTCTGAAGTTTCTTGCATGTTTTACAAGAACATAATTTGTGATTGTGTATAAAGAAAAGTGCAATCACCGAGAATTTCCTTTGTTAGATTTGAATTTACTTTCAAACCATCTTAATATCAACATTTTATAGAATTAGTAAAAGGTAAGCATAGAAAGAGTGTTAAGCTTGAATATTTAATTGTGCACTACCTAGCTTTAAACTTCAAATTGGTGTGTAGCCCGGACGTTGTACCGGGTTGTTACTTTAATTATTCCTTGTAATTATATGCATTTGATATTTATAATTTTTTTTAATTAGAACTTGTGATTATCAATTATATATATATATATTTATTTTCATGTTTATAACAAAGTTGATAGTTGGATTAGATGGTAAAATAACCATCTTTGAGGAAATATCAAACTTTCCATATAATTACCCAACTCATCACAATTTTTTTTTTGTTTTGTAGAAAATTCCTCAAAAATTCATAGTATGTTTCAAAGAAAAACTCTCAACATGGTGTACTCTAATCGGACCAAATGAAAACACATGGAAAGTGAAGTTTGTTGGTGATTTGATGAAATTCTCTCATGGATGGGAGAAGTTTGTTAGTGATCATGGAATAGAAGTCAATGACATTGTGGTGTTTCATTATGCTGGAGATTCGTCGTTTAAAGTCTCTATATTCAACGGGGAGAATTGTTGTGAAAGGGAAGGCTCTCACTTTGCGAGTAATACTTCTTCTAGCTCGCAGAATGTTACTTGTACAAGCTCTTTGCATTTCAAGAGGGCTGGTGACAACAATGGTTTGGGTACGAGTACTCCTGTTGCTGCTCCTCCTCCTGCTTCTGCTCCTACTCCTGCTGCTCCTGCTCCTGCTCCTGCTACTCCTGTTGCTGCTCCTCCTCCTCCTCCTGCTCCTGCTGCTGCTGCTCCTGCTCCTGCTACTGCTACTGCAGTTGTTGGCAGTTCGCAAAAACCCATTGTGGTTGATGAGGAAGATGAAGGAACATATAATGCCAATGATCAAGATCATGACCATGACCATGACCACGAGTCTGAGTATGACACTGCTACTACTATTGATTCAAGTGAGGAAGATTATCAAACTGAGTCTGAGTACCAGCCTGCTGTTTGGAGGCGGAGAACCAGGGCAAGATTATATTACTCTACTACAGGTGATAAGTCTTTTAGCACCATCTTTAAGAAATTATGTATTATGTGATTCAAATTTGCATATGTTCCGGTAAAGTTTGAAGGTTTACATGTTTTGATAATGCCACATTGATTGTCATGATATACATGTGCTACTTGCATTTCATGATATATGTAGCACGATTCTTGAGGGGGAAATGTTGAACTGTGTTTGTAGAGCTATTATATCTGCATCTGGCTCAGTATACGTGCTCCTGTTGGGTCGTTGCTCATGAATGATGTATTTGTTGATTGTTGATCTTTCTTTCTTTCTTTTTTTTTTTTTGAAAAAGATTGTTGAGCAATTTTTAAGATGATCTAGAATGAAGTAGCAGCAACAGTGGAGCAATTCAGCAATATGTGCTCGATACACATGACCTGATAGTATAAAAAAGAGTTGGCTTGTTTTGATAGTATTAGTGGCGGAATAATTTTGACCTGATAATACAAACACATGAACATTTTTTAAGATGATCTTTGAGCTGAAAATTTTGCTCTTTGGAACAGGAGTAAAAATTCTCTCTTGGGCTAATGATCTCTTAATTGGATTTAGTTGATCCAATTTGTGAACACGCCGCTGTTCTAAATAGCTGATATAGAGGCATAGAGCGAAGTCAGTGAAATTGTTCACGAACAATTTATTTTATGTTTTAATAAGAATGGACAATAAATCTTTAAGGCATTTAGCAATCATAGTAAAGCAAACACATGGGAAATTTCCTGTCAGTGTCATAACAATCACAGATTTACGAGCAGACTACAATCCTATTTGGAATAGTATAGCAAAATGTAGCCTGTCTGTGTGTGTATCTTAGAGTGATGTTTTGAATTGGAGATACAAATTATAAGACAATCTTTGGTTAGTGATTAAAATCATGAAGGTTGTGGCATTGTGTTCTTCATTATTTGCTGCATAATTCGTCTTTTGAAGCTGGTATTGATGCAAAATGTAGTGTAAGGCTCAATCTATTACATACAAGAAATCAGAAAGTGCTATTACCTTGAATGTAGGCCAAATTTATACTCCATATCTTTGAAAGAAATTACGTGACATACGATTTTTTTTCTTTTCTAAGTCCTATGAATTTATCAGCATATTGCTATGCAGAAAAAACTTCTCGAACCAGAATATGCTACGTATCTAATCAGAGGGAACCTACAGAAGAAGAAAAGGAAAGAGCTGTGGAAAAGGCTACAAAATTGGCTACAAAATTTATGAACACTAAAAGATATACTGCGAGAGAGAACAAGATTCCGAGCCCGCCTATGCTTCAGATAACCTTGCGGCCTATACATGTTTACAGGGGATTTATGCTGGTTTGTTTTTCTTTCTATACCCTTAAGTTATTTTTAATTAAATTTTTTGTTTAAGCTATTGTGAGTGTATAAGCTAATGCTCGTTAACTCATCAACGAGTTGCCAATGTTTAAAGGCTTTGAACATGTTAGAAGGACTATGCTACATTTGCCTGTTGGGTAATCCATCCACTAGTTAGAGAGGTTAAAATGTATTCTAAATTGTTGAGTTGGATTTCACTACGTTTTTATTTGTATACTAGCGCGTTACAAAACCATGTACGTTTTTGATATGCTATAATTTAGTAATTTAACAACTTCTATATGTGGATGTGTAAGCAGACACTCCCAAAGAAATGGGCAATAGAGCATATGGTCCATGGCTCTCAGGACGTGAAGCTGCAGGTTGGAGACCGAAGCTGGATTGTTGGATACAGATTGACTAAGTCTCATAATACGGTTGTTCACTACTTCAATCCAAACTGGAAAAAATTTGTGCTTGACAATAATTTGGAGGAACACGATTCATGTGTGTTCGAGCTGATTCAGAAAGGGTGCTTATCCGTCTTTAACGTCTACATATTTCGTGCCATTGATGAAATTGTTCCCTTGACACGGTCAAGTTACAGGCCTTAAGCTGATTGAAGTACAATGACAAGGAAGATTGAACTACAAAAACAAGTACTCTGTAGTTGCTAGATAACAAAGCTTATTTGAACTTTTACTACTAAATTAGATGGTTTAATTTGTATAGTTTGATGCTTAATACTTAGAAGTTGGCCTAGAAAATATTTGAGTAGGAATTAAGGTAAACCAGCACTTTATTGAATGTATTGATCTTGTTTGTGCATGTATGATATTTACACTTGGAGCAACACCTCTGTTATTTGATCCTATTAAATTGAGTTTTTATGATTTGAAAAATGATTAAATTAACTTTTTTTTTTAATGATTATTTGTAATGATCCTTATAGATAGAATAAAGGAAGCATGGGCATTTTACACAAAAAACACATTACTCAGCTCCCTCTATCCCCTTGTTTGCTCTTATGGGTGTAATTTTGTACAAAAAATTTGGTTGGATAGAGTTGACGGGAGTGAAACTTAGTGGGATCAAATGTAGTGAACATACTAAAAGTTATGATTTATAGTATGAGGTAAATTCGGAAGGATAATTTAAAACCGTGACAATTTCAAGGATTGGTGAGTAGAGAATAAAATTGAAGAGGGTTATTACTATTTAGTGCTTGTTTGGTTTACCTTTAAAAATAAGGGAAATGAAAATTCATGAAAACAGTGACGGAACCAAGGGAGGTTGGCGTGGGCCATGACCTCTCCCTTGGTTTTGGTTATGTATTAAACGTTGCTTTTAACATTTTTTTTAGTTTTTATTTAATTTATGTTAAGCGTGTCATAGTTCAGTTGGTAATAGAGTAATTAGATATATTTTAGAGGTCTTAGGTTTGTAGCTTGCTCCTAACATTTTATATTTTACTATCTCTTACTCTCTGAAATAATTGGATTTATGGTGCAACTTATTTATTTTATGATCATCTAAAGACTTGTATGAATGTATGGTGTAATACTACGTATTAATTAGATAAACTCACAATTTGATAATTTAGTTTGAGACTTTTTTTCGGCCCTTACTATTGTTTCATTCCTCAGGGTATTTTCTAGCTGACCTTCATGACGTGCCTTCTTTGACGTAAAAATCCATAGCTTGTGTTATTTTGCTTGTGTTTTGCTCAATAATAGCTTTGATATTAGCGCTTAGGTACGCAGATAGTTCCACAAATTTAATTACCAATTTAAAACAGGTACACAGTAAAATCGTATTAAGTGATCGTTTGCATTCATGTAATAACTCTAACTTGGATAGTTCCGTGCGATGCACGGTTTTAGCAATAAAATATTTGATCATAGATATTAGAAGACATGATGTTAAATATTCTAATTGAATTCATAAATAAAATAAATTATATAATAATGCTAGCATTAGTGTTTACTGTTTAGTGGTTAACATAAGAGGAAAGAAGGAAAAATGAAAGAGCCTACCACCAATTACGTAGTTATTATTTTTTTTCTCTATAAAAAAATAGTGTTGTTAGTCAATTTAGTAAAAAAAAAAAATTCATTTTTTATAAAAAATGTGTAATTAATTTAGCTTTTTCAAACTTTAGCTTTATCTTGAAAAGAAAAAGAAAAAAAAAAGGATGATAGCACTTATAATTTTGGCGGGAAATATTTTAATCTAAAGCTGACACATAGGCAGTGGTGATGTCAGCGGTTTCTACTTTAGTTATAACTAGTTTAGTTCCTGTGCGATGCACAATTTTAAACAATCATATTATGATATTTGTTTATAATGGGGAGAAAGAAAATTTTCTACTTCGTTAATTTTTTGTGTACACTATAGCATATTATTTATAAAATAAAAAAAAAAAAAAATCACAATGAACACTTTTGAACATTAAAATATTAACATACTTAAAAAAAAAAAGTAGTTGATGAGGACAAAGGATAAAACATATGAAAGGTAAACTAATAAAAAAAAAAAAGCAAAAGTAAAAAAATAAAAAATAATGATATCATCAAAGCAAATTGGCGTGAAAAAAATTTATGTCAAAGTGACATGTGTACAATTTAGGTTAAGTATGATGTCAGCAAAGTTATGTTTTAGTATTAGTTAATGGATTATTATAGATAGATTAGCGTGATCCTAAGCATTCCCACGCCTTTTGTTATGGAGTAAAACAAGCTTAGCCTGGAAAAAAACACATGATCTACCCATAACTAGAGCTGTCAAAAGCTGACCCGACCCGAAATACCGACCCTAACCCTAACCCGTCTGAACCCGAAAAAAATGGTGACCCGAACCCGACCTAACCCAACCTAACCCGACCCTAGACCCGAGTTGACCCGAGTATTTGAGACCCGAACCCGACCATAACCCGACCTGGAGAGGACCCGACCCGAATGTGACCCATAAATTATTGGCCTGAACCGAACCCGACTCGAACCCGAGAATGACCCAAACCCGATTTAACCCGTCAAAACCCGAATTCAACCCGACCTGTTACTAACCCGACCCGAGGTCAACCCGACCCGTTCCTAACCCGACTCGAATTTAAACCCGACCTGTTACAAACCCGACCCGAAATCAACCCGACTTGTTATTGATCCGACCCAAATTCAACCCGACTTGTTATTGCCCCGACCCGAATTTAAACTCGACCTATTACTAACCCGAATTTAAACTCGACCTATTACTAACCCGAATTTAAACGTATTTGAGGCTATATGAGGTGAGTGAGGTGAATCGATGATAGTGATTTTGTCTAATTAAATCAGCCAAATGTTTTTTTTTTTTCTAAATTTATCTTCAAAATAAACTTCCATATAACTACTTATAATCCTTTTATTGATCCGTTTTTTCAAATTTTAGTATTCACTTGTTTATTTTAATATTTTTTAAATGTTTTAAATTATGCAATTTGATTTGGAGCTTTAAAAAAAAAATTAAAAAAAAATTTATTGACTTGAACCAAACTCGACTTGAACCCGAGAATGACCCGACTAGGAAATGACCCTGACGTGATTATAACCCGCAAATTATTAACTTGAACCGAACCCGATAATGACCCGACTTGATTATAACCCGCAAATAATTGACTTGAACCGAACCCGACTCGAACCCGAACAAGACCCTAACTCGTTTAAACTCGTAAAAACCCGAATGTAACCCGACCGGTTTTTCACCCGACCCGAATGTAACCCGACCTTTTATTGACCCGACCTAAACCCGATAAGATGTATGACCCGACGTGACCCAACCCGAACCCGACCCGCATAGGTCCCGACATTAACCCGTACTGACCCGACCCGAGATGACCCGACCCACACTAACCCGACTCAAACCTGACCCATTTACCCAAATTGACAGCTCTACCCATAACCCATAGGGTTACCTTTTTTTTTTTTTTTTTTTTGAATAGAACCTATAGGGTTACCTGTTAGTTATATTTAAGTGTTATTTTTTAAATCTTGCATTTAGGTTATTTTATACTGCATTTAGTATTTGTGTTTATTGTTTTAGGTGTTTCACTTGTTTTACAAAATAGACTAATTTGAATTCGAAGATCAATTCTTGGTAGTTAGGTTCCAGTCCCCTCTTAATTGTTTTTACGGGAACTGGAATTTAACTACCCAAATAACACTCTCATTTATGAGTATGGGCCTGTTGTGATTTACTGAATTGAATTAAATATTTTATGAGAGAATGAAATTAGGAATTGACTGAACCGAATTGATTGGAGCTAAACTAAACTAAACTGAATTTAATATTTTATGAGAGAAGAAAATTAGAAACTAAACTGAATTGAACTGATTAGAGCTGAACTGGACTGAAAATAAGCTAAATAGAACAGACCCTACGTGACTTAAGGAGTACGTTGTAGACTAGCTTAAAACATCATACGAGTAAATTCTTGATATAAAACAAAAAAAAATAGGTAAATTCTCAATGGTACTCTTAAGGTTTTTATTTTTCTCAATGGTAAACAACTAAAAATAAGATTATCTTTGGTAATCAACTATTTGTATTACTAATACAATGGTGACATTAATGAGATTAATCTACAAATATAAGCTTAACCATAGTTAATAAAAGGCAAATTGACTAATATACCCTTGAAAAAACAATCAGATTTTTCTTTATTTTAAACAATTAAAAATTAAAAAAAAATCACCCACCAGCCATTCTAGTTAGGGCTGAGCAAAACTACCCGAAAAACCGAAAACCCGTTCCGAAAATTAGGGTACCCGATCCGATAACCATAACGGTTCGGGTACCCGTTCCGATAATTTTTTATCGGGTATGGTTTTTGGGTATCATTTTAAAATTAACGGTTACCCGTTCCGTTCCGATAAGCAATTATTTTGTTTTTTTCCTACTTAAATCTATCTTTTCAACATTTAAACTCTTACGTTACTTCATAATCACTATATAATATCAATAATTAGTAATGTTATTAATAATTTGGTCAAGATCATGTGGTATTGTTGTTAATTAGTGTTAAAAAATATCATAATAACTAATTTTTTAAGTTTAATTATCACTATTGGATACTTTATTGGGTACTCGATAACCGTTCCAAAAATCTGGGTACCCGAAATTCGGGTACCCGAAGTTATCGGTTCGGGTTATGGATATCACTTTTAGTGATATTGGTTATCGGGTACCCGAACCGTTAGTACTAATGGTACGGGTACCCGTCCCATGCTCACCCCTAATTCTAATACTCCACTTGCCCAATGCCCAAACCCAATCCGGCCACTTGCCCACGGCGCCGACCTCTCCCAGACCTCCCTCCCCCGGCGTCGGCGCCAATTCCCTCCCCCTGTCGCGACGCCTCCCTTTCCTCCCTCTCGGATCCCCCCGTAAAACCCACGAAATCCCTAATTGAAAACCCCAATGAAGCAACCCCAACCTCCATTGACAACCGCCCTTGGCGCCACCCACTGACCGAAACCCTCATTGGATAACGTCGACCAACACCCCCAATCCTTCCAGTCAACTTCAATCTATGCCTCTGGTCACTTGCGAATCTTTATTTAACCAGCTTTGATTTGAGATGGTGTTGGTGTTGGTGGTTTTAGCGGCGCTGCGAAAGAGAGAGGAGATGACTGCGGAGATGGGAATTGAGTGGTAAGGGTCGTAGCGACAAAGGGAGAAGGTGTTCAACCTGGCGCCGGCGTCGGGGATGGAATCTTGGATGGCACGGTCGGCGCCGGCCGGGAGTTGGGTGGGTAGGGGTGGCAGGGGGAAGAAGTGGGGTGGTGGGTTTTTGTTATAAAGGGTATTTTAGGCATTTTTCTTTTCCTTCTCTTTTAAAACATTAACCATGATTAATATTCTTTAAAATGCTTAACTAATGTTACCACTGAATTAATTTTACAAATTATAGATTACCAAAGATAATTTAATATTTTAGTGTTTACCATTGAGAAAAATAAAAGCTTAAAGAGCACCGTTGATAATTTCCCAAAAAAATATGATACTACAAGTATTTCCTTATGTATTTGGTGAATATGACACGCCAATAAAGCAAGTTATCTTTACGTTCATTAAATAGGAAACTCTCAATGCCTTAGCAGTTGAGGTTAGAAGTAGGTAACTTTTACCAGTCTCCAATATCCTCATTGATTAATAACATGTACTTGTATCAAGTGAATTCAACCATATATTTATATGATCTTCTGCCAAAAGATATGCACTCTTTTAATTTTTACTGTACTCGTTGTTCTAAAACTCTCTCCTTTTGTTTCTCTTTCTCAAAGCTTAGGTTTAGCAAAAATGGCAAATAAATGCCAATGGTGTAAAATTAAGGAAAATTACCATTATTGGAGTGACTTTTCTTCAACAAATCACCAATTTCTTGTGATCATGGCCTACAATTTCCATCAACAGCTGGTAATTTTCTTGTTATTTACCATTTTATTTAACTCATTATTATTAGCCAAGTTTTTACTTTTTTTTCTTTGGTAGAAAATTACTCTAAAGTTCCTAGCATGTTTTACAAGAACATAATTTGCAATTGTGCATAAAGAAAAATATAATCACGTGAGAATTTTCTTTGTTACATTTGGAATGCACTTTAAAACTATCTTATATAAACAATTTATAGATTTAAGTAAAAGGTAATTGTGCATTAGTTAGCTGAGTATGATAATGAACCGAGGAAGTATTGAACTAGTCATAAAACGAAAAGTATAGTTAATGGAATAGTAGAATTTATTTTGTTAAAATTTTGTTGGGTATTCTTTCAAAATAATATCCAACATATAAATTTAGTAGAGGAAATGAGTATGATACTTGTCAAATTAATTTCAAAATAATATCAATATATAACTTTTCATATAATTACCCAATTGATCACAAAGTTTTGTTTGTTTTGGTAGAAAATTCCTCAAAAATTCATAGATTGCTTCAAAGAAAAACTCTCAACATGGTGTACACTAATCGGACCAAATGAAAACAAATGGAGAGTAAAGTTTGTTAGTGATATGATGAAATTCTCAGACGGATGGGAGAAGTTTGTTAGTGATCATGGAATAGAAGTCAATGACATTGTGGTGTTTTGTTATGCTGGAGATTCGTCGTTTAAAGTCTCTGTATTCGACGGGGAGAATTGTTGTGAAAGGGAAGGCTCTCACTTTGCGAGTAATACTTCTTCTAGCTCGCAGAATGTTACTTGTACAAGCTCTTTGCATTTCAAGAGAGCTGGTGACAACAATGGTTTGGGTACGAGTACTCCTGCTCTTACTCCTGTTCCTGCTCCTGCTCCTGCTGTTGGCAGTTCGCAAAAACCCATTGTGGTTGATGAGGACGATGAAGGAACATATAATGATCACGAACATGACCACGAGTCTGAGTATGACAGTGATACTACTATTGATTTAAATGAGGAAGATTATCAAACTGAGTCTGAGTACCAGCCTGCTGTTTGGAGGCGGAGAACCAGGGCAAGATTATATTACTCTACTACAGGTAATAAGTCTTGTAGCACCATCTTTAAGAAATTATGTGCTATGTGATTCAAATTGCATGTGTTCTGGTAAACTTTCTAGGTTTATTTTCATGATACTTTGATAATGCCACATTAATTTTCATGACACTTATGTGCTAATTGCATTTCATATAATATGTAGCGCGATTGTTGAGGGGGAAATGTTGAACTGTGGATTTTGTATCTCAGCATGTAAATTCTTATAAAGGTGTTTTTAGAATTTTCATGTTATATCTGCATACGGCTCAGTATATGTGTTCTTTTTTGGCTGTTGGGTCTTTGCTCATGAATGTTAGAGGACCAACTCAACCAAAAGCTTAAGTTGATGGTTGAGGCCCAGGAATATGTTTTATACTCTATCAATGAATGATGTTTATGTTAAACAATTTTTGAGATGATCTAGAATAAAATAGTAACAGCAGATGGAGAATTTTGCAATATATGCTCAAAATGCATGATCTGATGGTACAAAAAAGAGTTGATTGGCTTGTTTTGATAGTGTTGGTGGCGGAATAATTTTGACCTCATAGTACAAACACATGAATATTTTTTAAAATGATTAAAATGATCTAGGCTAATGATCTTTGAGTAGGGTTTAGTTGATCTAATTTGTGATCACGCCACTGTTTTAGATAGCTGATATAGAGCGAATTCAGTGAAATTGTTCACTAACAATTCATTTGTCTTAGAGTAATGTTAAATATGGAGATACAAATTATAAGGCCATCGTTGATGGGTAAGTAATATCATTGAGGTTAATTGTGGCAGTGTGTTCTTGATTATTTGCTGCATAATTCGTCTTTTGAAGCTGATATCGATTCAGAATGTAGTTTAAGGCTCAATCTATTACATACAAGAAACAGAAAATGTTACTACCTTGAATGTAGGCCAAATTTATATCTTTGAAAGAAAATAGGTGACATATGAAATTTTTTCTTTTCTAACTCCTATGAATTTATCAGCATATTGCTACGCAGAAAGAACTTCCCGAACCAAATTGTGCTTCATATCTAATAGAAGGGTTCCTACAGAAGAAGAAAAGAATAGAGCTTTGGAAAAGGCTATTAGATTTATGAAGGCTGAACGTTATATTAAGATGGAGAACAAGATTCCGAGCCCGCCTATGTTTCAGATAACCTTGCTGGCTTCACATGTTTGCAGGAAATTTATGCTGGTTAGTTTTCCTTTCTATACCCTTTACTTCTTTCTAATTCAATTTCTTGTTTATGTAATTGAGAGTGTTTTATTACTCTGTTTAAAAGTAATTGCAACTCAAACTTTTAGTTAACATGTTAGTTTTACTAGTTCCCCAACCTCAAAAATTCTTATCATAGTTCAGATGTGCAACATCTGATCTTGTCTTGTTTCTTATGCCGGGAATCTTAGATGATTTCCTAAACTAAAAAGAGCGAAAAAAATTTAATAACACACAATTTACTTGGTTCGGTTTATATGACCAATATTTTAGTGTGGACAAGGTCTATAAATCTACCCTTTTGCATCTTTGTGTGTGACTGCAGTTTTGTACAAGTGTAGTCGTGTAGAGGTTTAGTTATTAAGACAAGCTAATGCCCGTAAACTCATTAATGAGTTACCAATGTTGAAAGGCTTCGGCCATGTTAGAAGGACTATGCTACATTTGTCCGTTTGGTAATCTATCCACTAGATAAACAGGTTAAAAAGTATTCTAAATTGTTGAATTGGACTTCACTACATTTTATGTGTATGTTAGTGCGTTACTAACCTCAGTGAAGACAAATATTCTTTGTTTCTCATATTGTAAATTATTCACTCGTTTTTGATATGCTGTAATTTAGTAATTTGCCAATTTCTATATTTGGATGTGTAAGCAGACTATCCCAAAGAAATGGGCAATAGAGCATATGGTCCATGGCCCTCAGGACGTGAAGCTGCAGGTCGGAGACCGAAGCTGGATTGTTGGATACAGATTGAACAAGTCTCGTAATAAGGTTCTTCACTACCTCAATCCAAACTGGCAGAAATTTGTGTTTGACAATAATTTGGAGGAGCACGATACGTGTGTGTTCGAGCTGATTCAAAAAGGGCCCTTATCCGTCTTTAACGTCTACATATTTCGTGCCATTGATGAAATTGCTCCCTTGACACGATCAAATTACAGAGCTTAAGCTGATTGAAATTAAGTATGATAACAACAATGATCGAATTACAAAAACAAGTACTCCGTAGTTGCTAGATAGCAAAGATTGTTTGAACTTTATTTTACTACTAACTTTGATGGTTTAATTTGTATAATTTGGTGCTTGGAACTTAGAAGTTGGCCTGGAAAATATTTGAGTAAAAATTCAGGCAAACCAGCACTTTATTGAATGTATTGATCTTGTTTGTGCACTCTACAAAATTTTTTGTTTGATAGAGTTGCTACTTGCTAGGATGGTAGAGGCATGCATTGGATCAACAAGGATACTATCCAGCTACCGAAAGGCTTGGGAGGACTTGGTGTTCGTAGTATGTCAAGTCTGAATTGTGCTCTTTTGATGAAGCAAGTATAGAGGATTAGCCATAATCCTCAACTACTGCTCTCTAAGGTTTGTGGTGCGACGTTTAAATCTCCAATTCACACTAGAAAACAGGTCACTCATGCAAACAAGAACTACTCCTGGGGCATGCGCAGTCTAGCAAGAGCTGAAAGTGTTCTGTTTAAAGGTTGCGACGACAGGAAAGTTGGAAGGGTAAATAAGATTATTGCAGGTAGAGACTGATGGGTGGAGGGTAGTGTGCCAGAGTTTAGGGCTACTGTGCCTCTTCATGATGCTAGAGTGTTAAGGGCGATGGATTTTATTGATACAACAATTAAGGAAGGTCTGGAATCACAACCAAGATAAATTCTTGTTTCGTTTACAGGGATGCAGCTTTGATTGCTTCTATGGAATTATCGGAACAAGAGTCAGATGACTTTATGTACTGGTTGGGTCACAAGTCAGGTCGATACACAATCAAATCAGGATACGCGTTCATCAAGAGGTCTATGGTGATTAAAAATAGCCATCATTATTCTGATTTTCATAAGACTTTGTGGTTGTTAGTCCAAATGGAAGCTTTTTATGTGGAAGCTTCTTTGCAATGGCATTGCCATGAAAAGGGACCTGGGAAGAAGAGGATTGCAGATTAACACTTGTACTGTTATGACCTATGTAGTGACTCTGAAGAAGACTCACAACATATTTTTCAATTCTGCTCCATAGCTCAAAATGTGTGGAGGGGTGGTATACTTGGTATCCACTTAGAAGCTAATGGAGATCAGTCTTTCACTCTTTCATCGAGTGGTTTCTATACTATATCCGGCTCTTTATAAGCAAGGATGGGAGACATGGCCATCGAGTTCCTTTTTCATTAGTATTTTTAGGGGTGGTATACTGGATAGGGGAGAAGCAGGGGGGCAAGGCTGTTTGGGGGGGGGGGGGGGGGGGGGATTGTGGTTTGGCGATTTTAGCACTGCAGACAGAGATGTTGGCTTGTTTAGAAGGGCTGAAGTGGGGAATGCAGAGATTGGTGTCTTCGATTACCATTCTTACAGATTCTCAGGCACGAAGGGGAGCCAAATATAAGTCACATATGGACGGTTGATCAAATAAAACTCCTTAGCAACTTCTTTCGATGGTGTAGCATCCCCAAGGCTCATCGAGGAAGAGTCCACAAAGCTCATGACCTAGCAACAACAACAATCGTGGCTTGTCGTCTTTTTATTACTTAGTATAGTTTCTTCTTGTTTAAGCATATGTTAAAAAAAAAAAAAAAGAAAAGAAAAAAAAAAGAATAAGAGTTGCTAGGAGTAAAATTAGTGGGATAAAAAATAATGAATGTACGAATAACAGAATAAGTAATGAACCCTCGTTATGCATGATTTATAGTATGAGGTAAATTCAGAAGGACAATTTAAAATCATGACAAATTTCATCAAGGAGTGGAGACATACTGGAGAGAGTACATATAAAAAGGAGGAGGGTTTTACTAATTAGGCCCTGTTCTTTTGAGCTTCTGGCAGAGTAGAGCAGAGCATAGCAGATTTCAGCAGAGCCGAGCCGAGCCGAGCAGAGCAGAGCAGATTTGATTACTACTACTACCACTACCACTACTACTACGACTACTACTACTACCACCACCACCACCACTACTACCACTACCACTACTACTACCACTACCACTACCACTACCACTACTACCACTACCACTACCACTACAACTACAACTACCACTACAACTACCACTACTACTACCACTACTACTACCACTACCACTACCACTACAACTACTACTACTACTACTACAACAACTACTACTACTACCACTACAACTACTACCACCACCACCACCACTACAACTACTACTACCACCACCACCACCACTACTACTACTACTACTACTACTACTACACCACCACTACCACGACCACTACCACTACCACTACCACTACTACTATTGTTATTAAATATTTATTACTACTACTACTATTACTACTACTACTACTATTATTATTATTATTATTATTATTATTATTATTATTATTATTATTATTACTACTACTACTACTACTATTACTATTATCGCATTATTATTATAATCATTAAATTTTTAAAGTTAAATATTAATTATTATTATTATTATATTAATTATAATAATAATTATTATTAAATAATATTTAATTATTATCATTATTAAAAATTAATAATTATTATTATCTTTAAATATTAGTTATTATCTTAATATTAATTGTTATTATAAAAATCGATTATTGTTATTATAATTAATATTATTAGTTATAAGTATTATTATTAATATTAGTATAATTACTATTATTATTATTAAATATTATTATTTATTATTATTATTATTAATTTATTATTATTAAATATTAATAATTAATAATAATTATTATTTTTATTAAATATCAATAATTAATTATTATTATTATTATTATTAAGTATTAATTATTATTATTAAATATTAATTATTTATTTATTATTAAATATTAATTATTTATTTATTATTAAATATTAATTATTATTCTTATTAAATATTAATTATTATTATTAAATATTAATTATTTATTATTATTCTTATTAAATATTAATTATTATTATTAAATATTAATTATTATTATTAAATATTAATTATTTATTATAATAATTCAATATTAAGTATTAATTTTAAGTAGAACAGAGCAGAGCAGATTGAAGCAGAGCAGAGCAGAGCAGAGTAAAACAGATTTCAGCAAAGCAGAGCAGAGCAAAGCAGATTTCAGCAGAGCAGAGCACAGCAAAGCAGCTCTAAAGAACGGGGCCTTAGTCTATTAGATGTGCAATTAGTTATTTTTTTTAAAATTTACATGGAGAATTTTAATATATTAAATTTTTAGAACTAGATGTTTACTGATAAGAATATTTATTTTAATTTGCATAGGGGTGAAAGTTCGGTTTGCGGTTTGGATTATAGCCAAAACCGAATCCAATCCAAATTAATTCAGTTTAGGAAATCTCAATTCGAATCCAAACCGATTTAAGATTCAATCCAATCCAAACCAAACCGAATTAATTCGGTTTTAAAATTAGAATCCAATCCAAACCGAAATTTGTTCCATTCTTTTGCAACATTCAAATCCTCAACCCGAACTTCACCCAGAAAATTCCTGCAATCATTTCTTGTTGACAACATTCTTTGTGAGAGAGTAAGATATTGAGAAAGTAAAATTGAAAATTAGGTTTTTTTTTTGTAAAGTTTATATATGAAAGTGGAAAGTGGTTGGATACTTAGAAAAAAAAATGGGCTTAACGTAATCGGTCAAATTCGGTTTTCGATTTTTTAAACCCCAAACCGAATCCAATCCGTAACCCATATTTTTTTCCAAACCGATCCAATCCGAATTCTAAAAAAATCCAAACTGAATTACTAATTTGATTTGGTTTTCGATTCGGTTCAGTTTTAATCCGAATTACTTACACCCCTAAATTTGCATCACCTTATTGTAAAGAAGAAATGTGGCCTAACTATAAAAAAATTAGATTAAAATTAATGTGAACAATGTGCAATTTACGTAGTATTTATTTTATGATTATATTATCTAATTATTTCTTCACAGGGCGAACTTCACCCTTCACCTATTTTTGAGCTATTGAATTAGGCGATCCGTTTTCTTTTTTTCACTCTTCTTTCCCTGTTAGGGAAAGAACTTGGCTCTAAAATGATAGTAATGCAAGCTTTATGTATTTAGGTAGAAGTAGACCTCGATCTCTGGGTAGGGATGGCAATCTAGTCCGAATCCGACCCTACTCCGCCCTGATCCGAGGTAAAATATCCGCTCCGAGTTCGAGAAAAAAGTAATCCGAGTTTGACTCCGTTAAAATAATCCGACTTCGAGTCGGAGGAGGGTCGGAGTCGGATCCTACAAAAAATCTGAGAAAAAAATCCGACTCCGACAAATGTCTGACTTTAACGGATTATCCGACTCCGATTCCAATGGATAGTGGATTTTTGTGTGGGTCATGGTGGCATTGGGTGTGGGTTGTAAAGGCCCAAATAGCCCAACATCTCAAAGTATATTGAATAATGAAAAAAAAAACTCGGAGTCGGGTCGGATCGGAGTCGGAGTCGGAGTCGGAGGTCGGATATTGAAGTCGGAGTCGGATGTCGGAGTCGGAGTCGGATTTAACCTTCGACTTCCTGTCGGGTCGGAGTTGGATTTAACATAATCCGCTCCGAGTCTTACCTGTTGCCATCTCTAGCTCTGGGGCTTTAAGGGATAAGGCAGGTTTGGAACCCTACCCTAGACCTGGTTGGAAGGGAACTATATCCTTAATCCAGGTTAGACTATCACACACGAGACTCGCCTGGGCTCTCATCGAGACCCACTAACTTCTCTCTCCTTAACATCTAATACCATTGCCCTGGCACTCTGCCTGTTTTCTTGTGGCCAAGTCGGGGCAAAATTAGGCTCATATTATCTATTACATCATACATACATTCTAATTAGATTATATTATATGAATGTATGACGTACTTTATTACACTACAAGAAAAAAAAATTATAAAAGAGGGGGGACATAAATCAATAAGGAGGGCGAGTTGTACTTTGCGTTCTTAGTTTCTATCAAGGAGGGCGAAAGTTACTTTCGTCTTTCTATTTTAAATCAAAGACGACGAATTTAATTTTCGTCCTCTATTTCAAAGCAAAGAGGACAAATTTCATTTTCGCCCTCATTGGTCAATAGCAAAGAGGGCAAATTGGCATAAAACACAAGTACTAAATGCAGTACAAAATAACCTAAATGCAAGAATTTATATTAATATGGAAATAACAAAAGACTAAAATACCCTTATTTAATTTTTATAACCCAATATCCTATTTCATCTTGAACGTAAAATTCAACCTCAAAATTCTCCATTTCTACAGTTCTACCTCTGCTAATCGCAAAAGATTTTGCTAATCCCAAAAATTTCTGCTAATCCCACAAAATCCACATTCATCTTCCCCCTCCCATCTAAGGTAATTTATATGTGTAATTTCGTTCTTATTTGTTTTTTATATAATATTTCGTCCTTTTTTCAGGGTTACTGTTGACCCCCGGAAATTTGATCGGGGGGTGCTATTGACCCTCGGAAATCTGATTCGAGGGGTACTATTTACCCCCGGAAATCTGATCTGTGGGGTACTGTTGATCCCCGGAAATCTTATCCGGGGGGTACCGTTGACCCCCGAAAACACATCCTGGTACCCTGATACGCCCGCAAATAAAACGTTTTGCACAATATGAAAATTGTACTTTGTTTGATTGTTCATTTATAAATTAGATTTTGTGGAAATAAAAATTACAGCACATAATTTTCATACCTCAAAAAAATCGTCGTAGTGCACTTCATTATTGTCTATGAATTTTTTGTATAGTATTGAATATTAAATAGGATGAAAGATTGAATACATTAAAATATGGTTGTAATTTATATGACAGAATGATTATCTAGTTAGGAGTATCTAATTAGTATTACTAAGGATTTTTTTTAAAAAAAAGTATTAGTAATTAAGGATTTAGATTAAAACAAGGGTACAATTAGGAATATGAAAATTTAAAATTATTAAGTTACTATATCCTGCATATAGTACCCTCTCTGAACTTATTCACCAGCAAAAACTTCCCTACTTTTTTTTTTCCTGCTCGAATTGCTACCTAATTCTTCGCTCTGATTCTCACAAATTGCTACTCTAATTCTTCTCTCCAAATAGACGTTCAGATTATACACATTGTTGCTCCAAATCATTGTTCGAAGTCGGTCAGATTGCAACGTCATTCATGTATGGGTAAATTTTGGCTCTAAATTATGTGATTAAGCTTTTGATTTTGTAAGAATTTGTTGATTCTCGAAATCCTTGCTCTAAATTTGTTGATTTTTTTTGTCAATTTGTTCCTGCATGTTAGTATTGCTCTAAATTTGTCAATTTTTTTTTTTTTTGTCAATTTGTTGATTCTGCAAGTTTTTGGGAGTTGTTATTTGTGATAATTGTAATTTCTTTTTGTTTGTTTGTATGAGCTATCGATTTTCTAAAATCTTTTCATAGCGAATAGATTATTACTGTACTTTTTTTTTTTTTTTCATCCATAAGGGACATGATGCAACATCTTTTACAGATCAATTCTGTTGGTTATTGCTCTAATTGAGAAAAATATTCTGTGTTTTGAATTCTCCATCTGTTTTTTAATTGATAAATCAATTCTATACATATTTTGGTGTTACAAAAGATTCTTAATGAGTTTTTAATGCATTATTACTGCATCATGAAAGCATTATTACTGCATTCTCCTCTGAATGTCGCAGCCGACTATGAGATAAAAGGCTTTCAGTATTTCTCATTTAGCATACTTGAAATGAGGCCCTATTCACTAAATATCCTAACAGAAATGCCCCTAAATGAGGTTCAAAGTTCAATCCTATGCTTCTAAATGGGTTCAATTGAGAAATATAAAGCTTCCTGTATTTTTCACTAAATAGGCACTCAGGTTCTGTATTATTTTGGTGAGCCAGTCATTTGAAAGATTTTGCCAAGATACATCTACAAATATGTCAATTTGTGATACTGGTGTTGCACCTTTGATAATAATGATCATGATAGTTTTGTATTTTAGTTCAATTCTGTACAATAATGTGATCTAGATGCTTGTAAATTAAATTTGTGTAATTTTAATATCTGTGCAATTGATAACAATTTCTCCCAGCTTTTGATTTAGTCCCTTCTACTTCTTTATTGTAATGAAATTGTTGAAAAATCAAATTCCACTCAAGACTTGCTTTTGATGTTATTGTCTTTCATTTTATTTTTATGTGGATTGCTTCATTCATTCTCAAGAGCTTATTTACGTGGATGTGGTTTGGGTTTTCAGGATTCTCCTACTGAAACCCTCTTTCGGAAAAATGAAGATACTGCTTTGAGGACTGGCGATTTCTGCATTACCTGGTATGCGTAAATTCCCCTTGGATTGATTAATCTAAGTATTATCTATTGTAAAGTTTGATTAATCTAATATACTCCAGCATTTAAAAAAAAAAAAACCGAAGTATATCGAATCCATATTGTTTGTCCACTCAATTCAATTTCTTGTTTTTGGATTCTTTAAAGTTAAAATTTCATATTTTAAAATTATTACTACTTTGAGAAGGTATTCTTAAGTCAAGTCAAGAATTTTTCTTAATCTGCTTAAAGAATCTTTAAAGGTGTTAATTAATGTTTATATGAGTTTATCGCATCTATTTTGGGTGCTGCTAGTTTTAATTCTTTTATTTTGTGGTAATAATTGTACGTTGATCAATATACGTGTTTGTCTTGTATCGTAGTCATGTTTCAATGTTTTATTTATACTTTAGGTTCATTATGTTATTCTTGCTTGAGTTAACGTTTCTTCTTGTTGTTATGTTTTATGTTTGTGTCTAAGCTTTTCTTTACTTAGCTTTGTGTTTCTACAAGTACTGAGAGAACTGCTAGCTACTCCCCACTGATTATGGAACCTAAATGTTATTTTCTCCTATTGAGTTTGGGCAGAGGGCAGAGTGTTTATGTTGTTCTGCCTCGTTGAATGTTTTCATTGATCATTTGAGATTTCTTTTTCTTTATTATTTTTCTTTAATTAATTAATTTATTTTATTTAGTTTTTAGTAACCCTTATAGTGATATTCCATCTCGACGTTATTTTCACTAACATCTCGCCTTCTTTTTAGACGGGGTGTTACACATATAGCCAACTAAAAGGCAAGCTTCAGCCCAAGATATAGAAGTAAACTTCCGAGCCGGGAAGATCAGGGCATCCTTGAAAGGAGACATGAGCATTTCACCTCCTTCGGTATGGCCCTTTTTCTAGAGTTGGTTCCTTTAAATAATTGTCTTTCTTGCTAACTTATTCAACTTGTGTTTTGTCTTTCAGAATTCGAAGTCAATGAATAAGCCAACTGAGAGGGGTGAAGGATCTTCCCAAGCGACGACGATGGAGTTGGATGATTAAGGGTCTCACCATGCTTCCCCAGCGGACTCACGGCATATTGAGCTTTTGGAAGCTGAAGGCTATGGGAAGCAGGGAAAACGACCTCGCATTGAGGAAGGGAGTAAGGCCGAGGATTGTGAGGCCGAGGACCCCAAGCCACCATTGTTTCGCGAGCCTTTCTTAACTTTGACTAAGTCGGGGCGTAAATCTACAGTGAAGGATCTCATGCCCCGCTTCTCTTCGCCGGGAGACTTTCATGCTTTGAGGAGAGACCCGTCCAAGTTTGTCTCCTCTGCTTTTGATAGTATATTGAAGGTATATATTTTTACATTTTACAATGGGTTTTTATGTCCTTGGGGTTATGCTAACCATCCGTTCTCCTTTTTGATGTAGGTCGGCGTGACTTTGAGCGTTCTGGCCAAGGAGTACAAGAGGTGTGCCGTGCAGGACATGGAGGGACTGCGGGTAGAGTTATCAGAGGCTCGGACTCAGATTCACAATCTGAAACTGGAGCTCAGCTCGGCCAAGGATGCACTGGAAAAGGCCAAGCAAGACCTTATTGACGCCCAGGAGGCTAAGAAGACTAGCATCTAGGCTGTTGAGACTAAAGTTGCTGAGGCCAAGGAGGAGAAGAAAAAGATGACCGAGATGCTTAAGAAGAAGGAAAATGAGCTGACAGACCTGAAGAAAGAGTTGACTCAGGCTCGGAAGAGAGCGGAGCAGTCCCAGGAGGAGGTGATTGCTGAATGGAAGAAGTCTCCCACCTTTGTTGATTTTCAGAATGAGCTGGGATATGAGGCCTTCGAGGCGGGGATTGCAGATGCTCTGGCCCACATGGAAACGACTTTTGCTGCCCTTGGTCTACAAGAATCTTATCCCAAGGTGCGGGAGAAGGTTAGGGATCTCCTCGCCGCGACTGAGGCGGAGGAACGGAGGAAGATCTTGGCTGACATGAACCAGCAGGGCGGGATCGATGGGTAGCTTCTCTAGCTTGGCCTTTTGCATTAGATTTTGTTGATGTTTCTTAGGATGTATTAAACTTGTGGCACTTTGTCTTTGTTTCAATGAACTTTTAACTTATCTTTTGATGTAATGAAACTGCATATCCTCCTTTGGCTTGGTTTTATTGACGTAACGGAGTTGCATGTCTCCTTTTGACTTCTTTTTTGTTGAGTTTTCACACTTTGCTTGATTCCCTAGGGATTATTGAACCATAGGGGCCAAAAATCCTCTATTAATTGACAAGTAATCCTAACATGCTATTCTTGCTTTTTCGGGTTAGGTGGGGGCTAAACGAGCCCCATATTATTGATGCATGAGAACAGGTGTTGTTTTTTGGTTTTTATCTTGTATTTTTAAAACTCGCTGAGGGACTAAACGAGCCCTTAGTTATATATATTATATTGATGGACTTCGATAATAAAGGTTGGTTAGGGGCTAAAACAAGCTCCAAGTTGGGAGTTGTATGAGAGTAATGCTATTCCAATTCTTTAGAATAGGATGAGGGCTAAACGAGCTCTAAGTTGTTGAGAGTCTAAGAGCTGAGCTTGCCCCTCTTTGAAGCGGGCTAAGGGCTAAACGAGCCCTGACAGGCTAAAGTCGTATTACCTAAGTCCTCTAAATAATGTAGATAGGGAAGTAGGGTCGAATCCACAGGGAAACAAGTCTTTCTATTCCTAACTAATTAATATAATCTAGATTATCAAGTAACAGAAATTGTTGTTATTAAAAAGGAACTAAATTAAGGAGATTAAGAGTAGGGAGAAATCAATTAATAAAAGGCCTAGGGTCATAGGTTCACCAATAATTAATATTTCGGGATAAAACATAACAACCAATAATTAACATTGCATAAATAACATGATTAACAGGCTCTCGCAATTTATTAATCAACATAGATCTAACAGACTCTCGCAATTTACTAGATCTAAGTTCCTATTGAAAATAGCCTTTAATATCAAATTAACATCTGCTCGATTCATCAATTCAATATTGTTATACTTTTACAAGCAAATCACAACTGCTCGATTCATAATTCGGTTGTAAAGCGTTAAAACAATTCAATAAGAAATTAACATGCAATATCAATAATCAACAATAACAAATTATCCCTTCATATTAATTATGGATCCCTAAGAACCCTAGAATTAAACTACTCACACATAATCAAATCTAAACTAAACAAAACAATTAAATAATACATAATCCAAGAAAGAGAATAAAACACTGAGATTAAAAGAGAAGAAATTGTTACCAAAGTTAAGGGAACAAGGGATGGAATTAAACCAAGAGTTGTAGAGAGAGAAAATAATACTAAGAGTTTAAGAGGAGAGAGAGAGAAAATTTAGAGAGAGAAAGAGAAAAGAAAACTAAAACTAATTAAAAGCTAACCAAGGGTTCGTTTGGCATCACTGTGGTTTTCTGTTTTTTGGTTTTTTGTTTTTTTTAAATCATATGATATATATCATGTAATGAATTAAAAATTAGTCAAATTTATTAAAATTATGATAATTTTGAAAACTGACAACCGAAAAGTGGAAACACGTTTTTCTTGTTTTCTGTTTTTGGTTTTTAGTTAAAAAAAAAAACAGAAAACTGAAAACAGAAAACAATGCCAAACAAGCCCTAAAACTAAACTACATCTAATCACCCCAACCTACGTACTACTACTCCTTTTATAAGGAAAGTCCACTAAAACAAATTCCCACTAAAACAAGGAAATCGACATCTGGAGGAGTCAGCGAGCCCAATAACTAATAAGCCCAATAGCTCAAATAATCTAATGCAGAAGCTATTTACAAATTTTTACCTACACTCTACGGCAGGGAACACTGCCTGCACCCCCTTCCGCGCGTGTCCCCCCCCCCCCCCCCCCCCGTCCCTTTTCATTTATGAATTTTCTGTAAATTTTTTTTAATATGTTCATTTTTGTATTGGTAAATGTTCATTTATAAATCATTAGATGTTCATTTTTATAATAAGGAGTTTTTGTTCAAATTGATATATTTTATGAATTGCATTTTAAGAATTTTTTATAAATAAAAATGAGAGCAAATTTATTTATATGGATTGTTGCGTTCAAATCATTTTTATTATTAGAAGTATTGCATCATCCAATGTACATTTTTGTTTATTCGTGTTTCAACATATGTTCATTTTTGTATCATTAAATGTTCATTTCAAAAGCTATGTGTAAGTTTTATAGTAAGATGTATGCAAATACATACGTCTTAGAATTGTATTTATATAAATAAAGAGTTGTTAAAAATAATTTCCAACATAAAATAAATTCAATTTAATTACAATAATAATGAATTTCCATGCAGTTATACTTTTACATGTAATTGTTTCATAAACACGAAAGTGAACATTTCCACCATCCAATGTTCATTTATATTTAATGTATGTTTTCTGTAGTAAACTATAGGTTTATTGTAGTTGTATTTAAATATAAATGATGTACACGTGAATTTCAATAATTTTTATTCTTGTGTGTGTGTGTGTGTGTGTGTGTGTTTTTATGGGATTATAAGTTGTACATGTGAATTTTAATGATTATCAATGTTTTGTAGTTTCATAAATAATGTTCAGTTATGTAACTATAGATGATCATATATATTTTTACATATGGTAATTTAACTGTAATTGATCAAATGCATTATTGTGATTGACCATTATTGCAACTGTATGTGTTCATTTGTTACATGTTTAATTATTGCAGTGGGAAAAAGAGAATGCTGTTATTTTTGAAGAAGCAAGTCAATTTGATTTTTGGGGAAAACAATTTCCTTTTGAAGATGATGCATATGAAATGTATAATGAGTATGCTTTTATGAAAGGTTTTGGTATTAGAGTTGGGAGTAGTAAGAGGTAAAGGGATAACTCATTTTCTATGAAAATATATATTTGTTCTAATGAGGATTGTTAGAAAGATAACAAGTGTAGAAATATTATGTCCTATGAGAGACTTGATACAAGAACGGAATGTTTAGCTTTTGTACAGTTTTCTATTGATAGTGTCAAATATTCTAATATATATAGTTATTGAATAATGGTTCAAAGTCGACAATAATTGTAAATGCTCAACCACAAATTCAAGTTGTTATGAATATTTAGTTGTTTGTTTATGAACATATTGGTTTCCTAATATGAACATTATATAAGTCATCAAAAAATATGAACATTATATATACTTTGGGAAAAAAAGTTTATTTCCTTTTAAATGTTTGCTTTTGAAGGATGTGATTTGTAATAATACTTTGGGAAAAAAAAAGTTTATTTCCTTTTTATTAAAATCAAATAGAAATTTTATATCACCAAAAAATTAAAATATTGGATATTAAAATATACAACACAATTCCACACATATTATTATACATACTGAATTCTCGATCCAAAATTGAAAAATACAAGCTCATGTTATTGGTTCATGTTGCGCAAATTCATGTCTTCTTGATTAATTTCCTTATTTTTGTCGTCTTCTTTTTTCTCTTTGCTATTATGTGGTGTAACTAACTCACTATATCCACAATTCTTTGTTTAACTAATAGACAAAAACAAATGAATTTTTAGTTAGATTTGAGCAAGAATAAGTGTTGAAATGAACCAATTTTCATATGAATATGAATAGTAGAACAATTGAAGTGATCGATATATATGAAAATGAACATATATTAATAAATAAATGATCATATAATAGTATAGAAATGATCATCCATTAATATGGAAATGAACAACTCTTAATACATAAATGAACATAATTAGATAATTGAATATTAAAATGACCATCTATTAATATATAAATGAACATGCATTAGTTTAAAAATGCCTATGAAAGATATCAATCAATGAACATGAAATACAAATGAACATTCATCAGAATAATTTTCCACTCCAAACTATGAAAAAGAATGAACATCATATATATATATATATATATATATATATATAAACATTTGTATTAATTATCTATTAACATGTGAATGATTGTATACTAATATACAAATGAACATCTATCAAAATGGAAAAAAACATTTATTAAATAAAAAAACCACTACGAACTAATTTAATTAATGCTTACTTTTCTCCAGATTTTCTATGCTCTTCTCTAAAACTATTTCCTTCGTACTGCAATAAAAATGAACATTCATCAAACACCTTTGATATTCTAATAATTGTATGTTAATATGTGAAATTGTGAATGACCATGTATTATTATGTGATTGAACATTTACCAAAATAAAAACGAACATTCATCAAAATAATTCTCCACTTCAAACTATGAAAAAATGAACATTATTACACGAATGACTATAAATTATTAAATACATATGAATTGAATGATCTATGAGCATTTGTATTAATTAAATGAGAGTTTTTTCGAAAAAAAAACATGTGAATGATAGTATACTAATGTATAAATGAACATTTATCAAATGGAAATGAACATTCATCAAAATAAAAATTTCACTACGAATCAATTTTATTAATAATTACATTTTTCCAGAATCTTTGTTTTCCTTCTCTGGAACTTTTTTCTTCGTTGTACAAAAAAAAATGAAGAATGTAATGATTTGATTTACTAGTTTTTGAACAAAAATCACTAAAACTATAGTAAATACTTACATGATGCATTTTCCGCAGTTGATGTTTCAATAATTGTTTTGAAATACAATCACAACAAAAACAAAACAAAAAAAAAAAAAAAAAAAATTAGTAAAACCTAGGTTTCATACTCTTTTTGAACCAAATATGAGCAAAACCACTTATTCTTTCGAATTTCAATCTTGTTTTGTTGAACTTTGTAGTGATTGAACAATTTTTATTGATAATTTGTCTCAAATTCGTAGAAATTTTGGGTTTGAAAAAGTAGATCAATGGGTTTAGAGAGAGAAAATGGGTGTAGAGAGAGAAAATGGGTAAGGAGAGAGAAAATGAAATGAAATGATGATTTGAATTATTTTTTTTTTTGCTATCTATAGGTGGGTAAAAAGTGTGGTTACTATTCAGTTACTACACAATTGCAGAAAAAGGGGTTGTTGAGTTTGTTTATGCATTGTTTAGGGATGGGGGTGTAGGGATAGATAGCTACACTAGAGTCTAGGAGTATATAATTAGAAGCTATTCACCTGACCGGGCCAGGCCTCGCCCAATCGGGCCCGGTCAACTGGAGTTGCGGCTGGGCCTTGCGCCTTCTTTTGCTTTGGGCCATTTCTTCTTTCTTTCCTTCTTGGTCCGTGACACTCGTTTGGTTGTATATTGTGGACTCCTTCACTAAAACCGAACCCTTATTCACCAAACCAAATCCCTTTAACTCGGTCTTGGGCTTTAAATATGTGGTCATAAAATACGATCCGACTCCAATATCTTTGTAGTGGCTCAATAAGCTCGGGAATTGTCATAAATCTGCAAATTCCTACAAAATAAACCAACTCTACAAAAACACTAGACAACGTATATTAGTAATAAAAATAGCTCTGCAGAGCTCAAATAAGCACAAATATGACCGTGGGATGAGGAATAAAAATATATATAAAATAGACTCATCAAACTCCCCCAAGCCAAACCTTTGCTTGTCCTTAAGCAAAGCAATGAATAAATAAATCAATACTTCGCCCCAAAAATAATTAAAATCAATAAATACCATTCAAGGTAAATCTGACAAACAAGTATCAAAGTCAATCAATCAAATCCATCAAACTACCAATCTTTCCTAACAATTGTCAAGTGGAGCAAACCACAAGAGCATATAGAATTTAAGACTAGTGCTCACACACTCAACTCTCATTTATGTGGCGAGTAAAATATGTACTCGATCGCTCTCCATCCCAACCCCTTTAATGTGAACAATGCCTCCCAAACTCACACTCTCGTGTGTTTAAAAAGATATACACTCAACCTACTAGTCGACTCGAAATATATCAAATCATAACTTGCATTGATAAACAACACTTTCACATTCACACAACTCTATGCACAAGGTCGGAAGGTCTTTAAAGCTTGTAATGTAAGGCTAGGGTAAAAGGGTAGAAAATATTTAGGAAAATGTGGGAGAAAAGCCATGCTAAAAGGGAGCCAAATCCTAATATTACCAAGGTCAAAAATAAATAATGGACCAATCATCTCCAACATACTTAATTCCAACAAAAATTCACCAAATAACTCCAAACACAACAAACAATCCAACACTTACATATCACTCACAAAAATATAATAATATAGAACTTGAGTGAATAAACAAACTTTATTTTCCAAACTCTGATTTTCATTGAAACTCACTTTTTTTTCCTTTGTTTTTCTTTTGATCAACCTCTAACTAGAACATTTGAATATTAAACATTTTTTTTTCTTTTGCTCTTTTTTTTCTATTGAAGTTCACTTATTTTTTTCACTTTTTTTTTCTTGAACTTCTCTTTTTTTTTCTTCATAACATCATACTTTATTTTTTCTCAAGAAGATTAAACAATCAAGCTCATCAAAAATAAACTACGATCAAGAACAAAATAACTTCTCAAAACCCACCCAAATTGTGCAAATAATAAGCACACTACAAACTCCCTCACCTCACTCACTAATAGCTCCCCCAAGCCAAGCTTGAGACTAGTAACCAATGGGGCAAAATAGGCTTGTAATGTGGCTAATAAACAACAAAAAGGTCAAGGCAACAACATGGGTAGCAAGAAGGGAACAAATGTATCTAAATCATCTGAAGGCTACTTAAAAGAATGAACGCCTTCGTCCTCCTCAATGTGCATAATAATGAGTCATACAAACATTACTCATAGTTGCAAATCAATACTCAAATTCATTGACATACCAGGAACTAACATTCCTAACCAAATCAACTAGTCAAGCACTATATTCACAAGTAGTTAGGCAAAATTGACTCATGTTAAGGTTTCAAGGCAATCAAACATCAAATCATGATCAACTAATCCACAATATTTATCATCAATAACCAAGAATCAAAACAATTTCGAAAAATTTTCATCAAGGGGCACAGGGAAGCATGATTTATAATTCATTGGAACGTATTTTTGGATTTTTTTTTTCAATTTTTTGTATTTTTCATATAAGAAAGCAATAAAACTATACTAGAAAGCAAAAAAATCTAACCTAAGAAAACACACCAAAAATAAAAGAAAAGGGAAAAAGAAAAATACCAAATCCAAAAATCTCCCTCAAGCCAGAATCAGACAATGTCCTCATTGGCTCGGGAACTAGCCCAGCTGGCTAATCCTCATCATCCTCATCCATGGAGCCGAATCCTCCACCGCTACCACCTGCACCACCTGCACCAGAAGAGCTACCACCAAAATAGTTAGGCTGAAAATCCCCCCAGCCGGTCCCCCAAAAGGTATGTCCTGGTCGTACCCGTGGAAATATGAATAGTCAGTATAAATACCACGGGCAGTGGAATCTCTATCGTATCCCTGGGGTGGGGGCTGAAACCAATCAGGGTAAATAACATCGTCGGGAATATTGCCCCGACGAGCATAATCATCATACATAGGATACAAGGCTCTACCCTGGTTCCTCTCAAGGTACCCTAGTCGTTGGTCAAGGGAGCCTACCATCCTCCTAAGGTCGTTGTGTGAATGCTCTATACGCCCTATGGACTAACCTATACTCTGAAGATCCCAAACTGTCTCAGAGTCACTGTGGGGAGGAGGTGGGGCTGTATGAGACATGCGAGGTGGTGAAAGCACTACCTCGGGCTTAGGATGGGGTGGTGGAACTTGTGGTGCTTGCCCCCTAGCGTGGGAAACTAATAGGTCATATGTGTAAGACTCTTGCCCAGGGGGAAAAGCGGTCAACTCAGGATTAGGCAGGGGAAAGATAGGTAATGGTTGCTCCGACCCTGTCCTAATGCACCAATGGGGGAATCTCTGGCTATCCAAACGTACCCAACCCAAATCCTCTAGGTATGTACCAGTCATGTAGGTGTCTGGTCCACAGTTAGTAAGACCGTGAGGTCCACTCTCAACAAACCCGACCTTCCTAATTGATATTCTGGTGATGAGGCCTCCTAGACGAATCGAGGTACTAGCATGGTCACTAGCCGAGGCATGTCTACTGAGGTGGAAGATGATGTATCTAGCAATGTTTAGCTTACCCTACCCAAACACATAGTGTCCAATTACAACTAATTCATTGGTTTGGGCATTGTGCGGCTCATTCCTACCAAAAAAAAAACACTTACAAATCTTTGCCAGATTTTAGGTACGGGGTGATGGATGGGTCTGGCACTAGCATGTTGGGCGTTAGGCGCCGATAAACCAGTCAAAACATGATAAATATCTTCTATTTTATAATTCTCATGCCATTGGTTGGGTAATTCAGAATTTAAATCAAAAATCTTACAAAAATCAACAAAGGTTAAAACAATATTTCTGTTATTTAACCTAAACATTAATTTCGGACCATTTTTGCTATGTACAACAGACAAAGAAGATAGAAATTCACATGTTAATTCACGATAAGTAGGGTAGTGCATGTATACAAATTTTCTCATCCCTATATCGTTCAAAAAACGGTTCACATAATCATATAAGCCATAGGATTCAAGTGTAGGGCGGTTTAACCACCGTGAAGGGATTACCTCACGCCCGTAGAGTTGCTCTAGCCGTTCTCTTTGCTCCGGGGTAGCAATTCTGATGGTCGGCCATTGCGGAAGTTGCAATTTCGGATCGTATTGTTGACTTGAGCTAGTACTCCTCCATAGAATTGACCTTGACCTCTTTGATGCCATATTTCAAAAATGGGTAAGATTTTTTCTGATTAGAATTTGGGGATTTTGGTATGGGAATGTAGAGGATGAAGAGAGGGTTACAAATATGTAAAAATTATTGAATTTGGATGAGAAATGGAGAAGAGAAGTTAGAGAGTTTAAGGTTTTAGAGAGAGAAAAAATGGTGGAAAGAGAAAGAAGTGAGAAAATAAAGAAGTAAGAAGAAGAAAAACCCGAGCGGAGGTGATGTCGCGCCCGGTCGGGCGAAAATTCGCTCGATTTTTCTTCGACTCTCGCGCCCGGTCGGGCAATCAAATGCTCCGTATTTCGTCAAGTCTCGCCCCCGATCGGGCGCCCTTCGTCGGATTGGGCGAAAATTCTTCAATTATTGCCCTTCGTCTCGCGCCCGGTCGGGCGGTGCTTCACCCGATCGGGCCCGAGATAACCTTAGTAAGGGGGTATTTTTTTCCTCTTTTCTTCAAATTTTAACCAACTCTTTTCCTTAAACCTGTACAAAAACTCAATAAACTCATTAAACTCCCTTCTCTCTCCTCTCACAAGAAAAAGAAAGAAAAACTAGTCTAAAAAAGCAAGAAAATACGGATTGCCTCCCGCAAAGCGCTGATTTATCTAGGCCCCGCACAACCTTCTTACCAAGTTTAAAAATTAGGACCCATGGCCTACCGCTTGGTCGGGTGGTTTCTCACCCGGTCGAGCGGTGTTTAGACCCTGTGGGACGCCAATTTACCTTATCTGGTGGATCCTCCTTGACTTGAACTGGGGGTTCTTTAATACACACTATAGAACCCTTTTCGACCGATGGTTGCTTCAAATTATCACTAGATTGATGAGCAATTGCAACTCGATTTGGCGGAACACTTACTGTAAGCTCAATTTCCACAACTTTCTTGTTTATTTCCACCTTCTCATCTTCAAAGCCAAGACCGACAGTGTATAGGGCTCTCTCTATTGCATCAACTTCCTTTTGCCATTTGTCTATTTCATCTGTAGAAGATGCAACACAAGATACCGCCTCCAAGGGATCTTTTACAAGAGCTTGGGGCTTGTTAGAACAATTATGAACCACATTAACACTAAAACACTTCTCCTCTGTCATGGGGCTTTTAGGGGTATTATTCAAATTGAAAGTAATTTTATCGTCCCCTACTGATAGTGTCAATTTGCCACATTTCACATCTATAATTGCTCCTGTAGTGTTAAGGAATGGTCTACCCAAAATAATTGGGGTTTGCATATCCTAAGCCATATCAAGAACAACAAAATCAACAGGTATATAAAATTTACCTACTCTAACAGGAACATCCTCTAAAACACCTAAGGGGTATTTAAAAGAACGGTCTGCCATTTGTAGAGTAATATTAGTAGCTTTTAATTTACCCATATTTAGCTTGGAACACACAGACAATGGCATGACACTAACGCTAGCACCCAAATCATATAATGCATTATCAATCATTAGATTTCCAATATGACAAGGGATAGAAAACTACCCAGATCTTTCAGTTTAGGTGGAGATTTATTTTGAAGTACGACACTACATTCTGCAGTAAAAGCGATTGTCTCTACCTCACTAATAGACCTCTTTCTAGTCAATATTTCCTTCATGAATTTTGCATATGCAGGAATTTGTGTAATTAATTCAGTGAAGGGAACTGTTACTCTTTAACCATGTCCAGAAACTTACCAAACTGCTTATCCAAATTTGTTTTCAAGTGACGATTGGGGAATGGAAGTTTGATAATTGGCTTTGGAGCATTACTGCTCTTATTTGAAGCTGCTACCTTCCCTGGAGTCATACCCTACAATGTATTATCAGAAATATTAGTACTACTCTTTAGCCCTGCAGGGCTATTAGCAACATTGTCAGGTTTAATGGAATCAAGATTAGCATTATTCATTAAAACAGGTTCATCATCATTGGGCATAGGGGGCCCTTCATAGTGTGAACCACTCCTTAGAGTAATTGCAAAATCTTGATCTGTAGGCCTGGTTGGCTGTGCTAGCAGGGCTCCCTGTTGACGGGCTTGCAGAGTAGCAGAAATCTGCGCAATTTGATTATCTAAAATTTTATTATGTGCTATGATCGAATCAATTTGGGCATCTCTACTCTCCATGTGCTTCTTCATACTAGCCAACATCGCTCTTATTTTTGCCAAAGCAGGGTTAGCGCGCAGATGAGGAGGGTTGTTGTGGCTGGTTCTTCTGGCCGGCATTGGGGTGGTAATATTTCTGCTGAGTTTGTTGTGACGCCTATGATTCTTGTGGAGGTGGAGGATTTTGAACATTGGTGCTCCGGTAGGAAAGATATGGATGATTCTGGAACCCAAGATTGTAGGTGTTGGAGTATGGGTCATTCTGCCTATAAGCTTGAAAGGCATTGACTTGCTCCACGGAACTCCTGCAATCTTGCTCCCAATGACCTACAATTCCACAATTTTCACAGAAAGCCTCATTAGCATTATTATTAATTGCAGAAACATTAGCTATATTTACAGTACTAAGATCATCTAATTTTTGGCAAATAGAGGTTAATTGAGCTTGTAAAAAGGATACAGAGTCGACACTATGCTTCCCTTTGTTAGAAAAGCCTCTGGGATTCCAATATTGGGAATTATGAATTGCTATATCTTCAATAACTTGACCTGCATCATCAACATTAAGGTTCATAAACATCCCACTAGTTGCAGAATCCAATATTATTCTAGATGAATTTCCAATCCCATTGTAAAAGGCTTGGATCAACTACCATTGTGCCAGATTATGGTGGGGGCATTCTCTCTATAGATCCTTGAATCTCTCCCAAGCCTCATATAGAGTTTTATCGGCCTCTTGGGCAAAATTCTGAATAGCACTCCTTAGTATAGTTGTTCTCTCTGCAGGATAATATTTATTATAAAAATTTAAAACAAGAGTCTCCTAGTCAGTTATACCAAGTGCAGTTCTATTTAATCCATTATACCATAATTTGACTTTTCCACATAAAGAGAAAGGAAAGAGAATCTCCCTTATTTGGTCCTGTGTGACCCCAGCTTGCCTTATGGTATTACAATACTGACAGTAGTCTGCAATATGAAGATTTGGGTCTTTACCCTTAGCTCCACTGAATTGCTTCCTTTCTATCATCGTGATAAATTGGGATTTAATCTTGAATTGTACCCCATCAAAAGCCAGAGTGGGAGTAAGGTGTGGAAAATCTGTAAGCTTTGGCTGCGAATAATCAATGAGTTTCTTAGGTACCGCCATCTCTGATCTGGATCTGAAGATACCTCTGAATCGCTAGAATCAGTTGGAGGGTCACATCGATTATTGTTATCACCAGATTCCGCCAGGATTTGCCTGTAAAGATTCTTTTGTCTATGGAAAGATCGTTCGATCTTAGGATCGAATGGGATATAGCCTGATCTGGAACACCTTGGCATAAACAAAGAACTCGGAAGCAAATATGAGACTTGCCTCAAAGAACTAACATTCTCTGAGGCAAGAATAAATAACCTAGACTACAGAAAACAATCAAAAATAAAAATTAAACCATTTCCCCGGCAACAGCGCCAAATTTTGACAGGCTAAAGTCGTATCACCTAATTAAAAGTATTACCTAAGTCCTCTAACTAATGTAGATAGGGAAGTAGGGTCGAATCCACAGGGAAACAAGTCTTTCTATTCCTAACTAATTAACATAATCTAGATTATCAAGTAACCAAAATTGTTGTTATTAAAAAGGAACTAAATTAAGGAGATTAAGAGTAGGGAGAAATCAATTAATAAAGGGCCTAGGGTCACAGGTTCACCAATTATTAATATTCCGGGATAAAACATAACAACCAATAATTAACATTGCATAAATAACATGATTAACAGGCTCTCGCAATTTATTAATCAACATAGATCTAACAGGCTCTCGCAATTTACTAGATCTAAGTTCCTATTGAAAGTTGCCTTTAATATCAAATTAACATCTGCTCGATTCATCAATTCAATATTGCTATACGTTTACAAGCAAATCACATCTGCTCGATTCATAATTCGGTTGTAAAGCGTTAAAACAATTCAATAAGAAATTATCATGCAATATCAATAATCAACAATAACAAATTATCCCTTCATATTAATTACGGATCCCTAAGAACCCTAGAATTAAACTACTCACACATAATCAAATCTAAACTAAACAAAGTAATTAAATAAGACATGATCAAAGAAAGATAATAAAACACTGAGATTAAAAGTAAAGAAATTGTTACCAAAGTTAGGGGAACAAGGGATGGAATTAAACCAAGAGTAGTTGTAGAGAGAAAATAATACTAAGAGTTTAAGAGCAGAGAGAGAGAAAAGTTAGAGAGAGAAAGAGAAAAGAAAACTAAAACTAATTAAAAGCTAGCTAAAACTAAACTACAGCTAATCACCCCAACCTACGTACGTACTACCACTAGTAGAATAAATGTGATGGGAAGCGGTTATAGGCAAGCGGTTTACTAAATCCGCTTCCCATTAGATTAATAAAAAATAAAAAAAGAGGGAAGTGTAATGGCCAGCGGTTTGGCCTTGAACCGCTTACCATTAGTTAAATTGGCAAGCGGTTCAAGGCCAAACCGCTGGCCATTTTTTTTAAAAAAAGCGGGATAATATACCCTTTTCTTCTCCTCCCACGAAATTTCAGCAGCGCACTTCACTTCTTCGTTCTCACTTCACTCCTCCTCTCTGTCTCCCGCCTTCACTCCTCCTCTCTTCTCACTTCTTCAGATTCCGGCCACCACCACCACCACTCCATTCATATTCAATTTTTTTTTATTTGGCTATTAATTGAAGCTGTGTTTGGGGGGTCGTGGGTCGAGGCTGCTGCTGGTGGTGGGTCGAGGCTGCTGGTGGCTGGTGGTGGGTCGAGGTTGTTGCTGGTGGTTGCTCGAGGCTGCTGGTGGCTGGTGGTGGGTCGAGGCTGCTGGTTGCTGGTGGTGGGTCGAGCCCAAGCTAAGCACGCATTCTTCAATCTTTGTCTTTCTCACTCTCAAATTAGGGTGTGTTCTTGCTTAATTTTAGTTTCATATGTATTAATTAGTATTAATTGTTTGGTATTCCAAAATTTCAAGTTAGGGTTTCAAGTAGTTAATCCAAGTTTCATATGTAGCTTTGAATGAAATTGTTTGAATTTGAGTAGCTTTGAATGAAATTTATGAATAGAATATATGTTAGTTAACATTTTAGTTTGTTAAATGTGGTTAGTAAATTGCAATGTATGAATATATATATATATATATAAGTAAACTTAGTTTGATTTTGTATGTATGTTAATTTAATTATTAGCCCTATTTAAATTAATGAACTTGTTTATTGTTGAATGTCAAATAAATGCAAATAATAATTGAATGCTTGCATCATCATTTGCCTAGATACCCGCTCGAGTCTTTCTCAATAGGAGAAAGTCTTGAATAGTCCCCAGTTGGGACAGTTCTTGGACGTTTAATCTCACTTAGGTAGTGAATGTATGTCTCTTTTTCGATTTTAAGGAATATCCGGGCTTCTCATTTTCTCACCATGTTCTCTGGGTACATATGTAGGTAAGTTATTACCTACATCGTGTACTTGGAGAACTGGGGGGAAATGCTGCCGGATTTTCCTTAAAATTGAAAAGTTGACATACATTCACTAGTGAGATTAGACGTTCAAGGATGGGTTAGGTTGGAGTGATAAGGACCTTTTGGGAGCATTCATTTTTACGATTTACGGATGATATATATGCTATGTACTTTGATTACATAATATATGTTACATTTATCATTGTTTGAAATGTGTTGGTATGTTTAAAGGCAATTTAAATCGTCAATGGATCGCGGTTGGATGTATGGTAGACGTGATACATTGGAATTTTTTAATGGGGTTCAAGAGTTTTGCAAGAGTGCTTCACAGTATCAACTTAGAACGGGTGTCAATTACCTTTATTGTCCTTGTGTCAATTGTAATAATGTCATAAGGGTCAATAGTGTGGATACCATCATGGCTCATGTACAATGTCATGGGTTTAGGCCTCAATATCATGTTTGGGTTTGGCATGGTGAGAAGGGATCGTATAGGGAGAATGTTGTTGGTAATGAGACGCATGTTGAAAGTGCCGAGATTCATGTTGAAGAAGAAAATGGGAGTGATGATGGTGGTGAAGGGGATGACACCGAGGATGGTGGTGGTGATGATCACTTGGATGAGATTATGCGTGATGTTGAAGGTGAATTTGGTGACCGACCTGATGTATTTGAGTCATTATCAGAGGCTGCCAAAAAGCCTTTGTATCCCGGGTCCAAAAAATACACAAAACTCTCAGCCGTGCTTACACTATTTAACATTAAGTCTAAGCATAACTGGAGTGACACTAGTTTCACTTCTTTGTTGACTGCGTTATGTGATATGTTGCCAGATGGGAATGAACTTCCTAATTCCTATTATTATGCAAAGAAACTAATGTGTCCATTTGGTTTGGAGTATAAAAAGATACATGCATGTCCTAATGACTGTGTTCTGTATCGAAATGAATATGAAGAGTTGGAGGAGTGTCTACGTTGCGGTAAGTCGCGTTACAAGCGATCAAGCTGCAATGCTGGTAGTAAATGACCTCCTGCCAAGGTGTTGTGGTATCTTCCTATTATTCCAAGGTTAAAGCGTTTATTTTCAATTCCAAAAGACGCCAAGAACCTGAGATGGCATGCTGAGGGAAGAAAGAAAAATGGTTTGTTGAAGCATCCTGCTGACTCTCCACAATGGAAGAACATCGATATGAAGTTTAGGGCATTTGGTGGTGAAGTCAGAAATTTAAGGCTTGGGTTGTGCACTGACGGTATGAATCCATTTGGCACTCTTAGTACTAAACACAGCACATGGCCGGTACTTTTATTGATTTACAACTTGCCTCCGTGGTTGTGTATGAAACGGAAATATACAATGCTTTCACTTTTGATAACGGGGCCAAGGCAACCTGGAAACGACATTGATGTTTACCTTGAGCCCCTTATTGATGATTTGAGAAAGTTGTGGGACGAAGGTGTTACCGTTTATGATGCTCATAAGAACGAGATGTTTCTTTTGCGTGCTGCCCTTATGTGGACCATCAATGATTTTCCTGCATATGGCAATCTGTCCGGGTACAAGAACAAAGGGCATAAAGCATGTCCCATTTGTATTGATGACACACCGAACGTGTACCTTGACCACTATGGCAAAGATGTGTACGTGAGGACCCGAAGATTTCTTAGGCACGATCATCCGTATCGTAAGCAGAAAAAGGCCTTCGATGGGAAAGTTGAGGAGGGGGTTGCGCCTAGGCCATTGAGTTGAAAGGAGGTTTATGAGAGAGTGAAGGGTATTCCATGTGTTTTTGGTAAAACAACGAAACCAATTGACCCACACGCTCTCTTTAAAAAGGAATCAATCTTTTGGAAGCTTGAGTACTGGAAAGAACATGATGTTATACATTGTCTCGATGTGATGCATATAGAGAAGAATGTTTGTGATGCAATTCTGGGGACAATTATGAACATTCCTGGAAAAACGAAAGATGGCAAGAATGCGCGGTTAGATTTGCAAGAGTAGGGTGTTCGTCCGGAGTTGTGGGTTCAAGCTAAGGTAGGGATGACGAAGGTTAAGGAAAAGGGAAACGAAGATGGTGGTCAACACCGTAAGGGGAAGCGCAAGGACAAGGCCACGGGTATCGCAAAGAAGAAAGGTGACGGAAAAGGAAAAACCCAAAAGGTGTATTTACCTCCTTTTTGCTACACATTATCAAAGGAAGAAAAACGGAGGTTTTGTGCTTGTTTGTATGACATTAAGCTTCCTTCTGGGTTCTCGTCAAACATGAAAAGGTTTGTTTCCTTAAATGGAGAATTGAAGTTGACAAGTATGAAATCCCATGATTGTCACATGATGATGCAAGTTTTCCTACCGATTGCACTTCGTGGAATTTTACCAAAGCACGTGAGAGAAGTTATAACAAGCCTCTGTGGGTTTTTCAATACTATCTGCAGAAAATTTCTTGATCCCTTTACACTTGATGCTCTCCAGGCGACTGTTGTGGTAACTATGTGCAAATTTGAGATGTTTTTCCCACCTTCACTTTTTGACATAATGGTGCATTTGATTCTGCATTTGGTTCATGAGATTAAGTTGTGCGGTCCAGTATTTATGAGGTGGTGCTACCCTTTTGAACAACACATGGGTACACTGCAAGATAAAGTAAGAAATCCAGCCCATCCGGAAGGCAGTATGATACAAGGAATTGTGTCCGAGGAAATTGGGAATTTCGTGGCAGAGTATGTTGCCGTTGCCGAACCTATTGGGCTTCCTACATCCCGACATGAAGGGAGACTTGATGGTCATGGCACAATCGGGTCAAAAAGGATTTGGGCTGCTCGAGATCAAATCATGCAAGCTCACTTATTTGTGCTTCATCATATTGCGGAGATTCACCCATATTTAGAAGAGCACATGGATAGTTTGCGTGTTGAATATCCATCAAAAGGGGAAAGAGCACTAATGCAATTGCATAATAAGATGTTTGTGAAGTGGTTCCATGATCGTGTGATGCGTCAATTGGATGAGACTGTGTCTGATACAATAAAGTGGCTAGCTTATGGTCCAAAGGAAGATGTTCATTCATTTGAGGGATATGATATAAATGGGTACACATTTTGGACTGAAAGTCGGGATCAGAAATCCTCATTGACTCAAAATAGTGGTGTCACTTTTGTGGCTTCATCAAGAGAGTTTGCAAGTGCGAAGGATACATCACCATTTGACGCACTTTTATCATACTATGGACGAATTCAGGAAATATGGGAACTAGATTACCGTGACTTCAAGGTTGGTCTATTCAAGTGTAAATGGGTCGATAATAATAGGCGCAACGTGAGAAATGATGACTTCACTCTTGTAGATCTTGGCCACTTGCGGGATAGTCTTGAACCATTCATCCTTGCATCTCAAGCTAAGCAAGTGTTCTATGTAACTGACCCGTCCGATCCAAGATGGTCCATCGTCCTGTCTGGCAAAAGGAGAATTTTAGGGGTTGGAGAGGTTGAGGACGAGGAAGAATATGATGCATTTGATGATTCTCCCTCTTTCACTGCTCCTACACTTGATGTAGCAACTGATGTAGATGATGATGCTACTTATATTCGATCTGACCACAATGAGGGAATACACGAATGAGGTACTTTTATTAATGCATGTTTTATTTACTAAATATCTTATGCTCCAACAACTTTGTTTATTTCGGGAAGTGTTATTTTATTGTATTTTCAACGTATAAGCATGTAATATGAACTAAATATATGAATTGTTTAGAGGATTATATATATGTGAATTTTTTATGAAACCAAAGAAGTTGGGTAAGTGTTTGTCTTTCATCGTTCCTCAGAATTGATTGCCATTACTGATGACTAACAACATGCTTTGCTTGTTTACTGTAGGTGTGCGCATATCATGGATCCTGATGAGAACCTTCATTCTGATGAGGATATGGATGATGATGGTGGTGACGAGTTGTATGATGTTAATAAGGAGACGGATATGGGGGAACCAGAAGACCAAGCTTATGACCAGTTCCAACATAATTTTGATGAATTTGAGCGTATAGCTGAAACTGCCCCACCTATTGATGATAATGTGGTTACCGAATTTGTAGGTGATTCACATTGTGAAACTCAAATGCAAAGGCAAGTGAAAAAAACCGGTGGTGGAGGAGGGGTAAAGCCACCGGTGAACAGAAGGAGTAGGGGTGCAACTAAAGCTTTCAAGAAACCCGGCGTTCCTATAGTGCTTGAGTTTGATGAGTTAGGTCAACCTACTGGCCAATGGCGCGACAAATTTTCTAGTCAAGTTGGCATTGTAACTCGTAAAATACCAATCACACTTGAGTTTGCCGAGATACCTCACGGGTTGCTTCAAACATTTTGGGACGATACTATGGTAAGTATTTATTTCAATCAAAAAAACAAAAAATTGCAAAAACAACCCCCGGCCTAACCCGAGGGCTGCAGCCGGCAGCTGCCTGGGTGCTGCAGCTGCCCGGGGCAGCAGCCTGGGTGCTGCAGCTGGCCTGGGCAGCAGCCTGGGTGCTGCAGCTGCCTGGGCTGCTGCCTGGGTGCTGCAGCTGGCCTGGGCTGCTGCCTGGGTGCTGCAGCTGGCCTGGGCTGCTGCCTGGGTGCTGCAGCTGCCTGGGTGCTGCAGCTGCCTCGGCTGCTGCCTTGCCCGAATCTCGGGGTTTTTTTTCCATTTTTTTTCATTTTTTTTTCTCTTGCCTAACGTGGATGTTTGCGCCAATTACAGAGTATGTTCCATATTCCTAATGAGCCGGCCAAGAGAAAAGTCTTTGAAGCTTTTGTACAGGAGAGATTAAAAAACTTCAAGAGTTACTTGAGGACGAGATGGATCCATAAGAGAAGAAAGAGAAGACCAACGAAAAATGTGCCTGCAGATGGAGAAGAAGAGAAACCTGATAAGAAACCGTGGGATTTATATCCACAAATAACAGTGGATGATTGGGAGAAGTTTGTGGAAAAATCTTCCACTAGGGCCGCACTTGTATGTTTTTATTTATCAATAGAGTCGGCTACTCATATTTAGTTTCTTACAATGACTGATGCTAACATATATTTCTGAATGTGTAGGAAAAAACCGAACAAGCTAGAATCAATGCCGGAAAGAAATTGTATAGCCATCATATGGGTTGTAAGACCTTTGCGGAGTCAAGACCAAAGTGGGTGAAAGCGGGTCTATACCCCAAATCCATAATGTCATCAACTGATAAACCACTTTCTTCCACGGTCACAACTTTGGTTAATCATGCAATCGACTGGTGGTGTGGTATGCATGGGATGGACAAGGAAACCGGCAAGTATGTCATGCAACCGGATAAGAAAGTAGTAGCAGATGCACTTGTAAGCAAATTTTTCTACTTATTAATTATATTTCCTTGTAAAGTACATTGTACTAAGATCTGATAAATTTTTGTGTTGTTAAAGCTCGAGCATACTTCGGAAGTAATTGAAGGTAAGCTGACTCCAAGCATCGAACATGATCCTTTCACCTTAGCTTTGGGAAAACCATACCACCCTGGGCGAGTAATTGGTTTTGGCGGGAAACAACTAGGGTGGGAGAAGGTGATGGGTTTAGAATACACCAAATCAGCAAAAAGCAAATCTTTAACCACCTCCAGGAACTTACCAAACTGCTTATCCAAGTTTGTCTTCAATTGACGATTGGGGAAAGGAAGTTTGATAATAGGCTTTTGAGCATTCTTCTCTTTGTCTGGAGTAGCCACCTTCTCTGGAGTTTTACCCTGCAATGTAGAATTAGATGTGTTAGTATTATCCTCTAGCCCTGCAGGGCTAGCAACTACATTGTTTGGTTTAATGGAATCAAGATTAGCATTATTTAATAAAATAGGTTCATCAACTCTGGGCATAGAGGGCCCTTCATAGTTTGAACCACTCCTTAGAGTGATTGCAAATGCTTGATCCGTAGGCCTAGTCGGCTGTGCCGGCAGGGCTCCCTGTCGGCGTGCTTGTAGAGTAGCGGAGAGTTGCGCAATTTGATTATCTACAATTTTATTATGCGCTAAAATTTGATCAATTGTCGCATCTCTGCTCTCCATGTGCTTTTGCATATTGACCAACATTGCTCTAATTTCCCCCAAAGAAGGGTCGGAAGATGAGGGGAGTTGTTGTGGTTGATTCTTCTGGCTAGCATTTGGGTGATAATACTTCTGCTGCTGTTGCTGTGGCACCTGTGGTTCTTGTGGTGGTGGATTTTGAACATTAGTGCTCCGGTAGGAAAGGTATGGATGATTCCGATACCCAGGATTGTAAGTGTTGGAGTATGGGTTATTCTGCCTATAAGCTTGGAAGGCATTAACTTGCTCCACGGAACTCCTGCAATCCTGCTCCCAATGACCTACAATACCACAATTTTCACAGAAAGCCTCATTAGAATTGTTATTAATTGCAGAAACATTAGCTACGTTAGCAGTGCTCAGATTATCTAATTTTTGACAAATAGAGGTCAGTTGAGCTTGCAAAAAGGATACAGAGTCGACACTATGTTTCCCCTTGTTAGCAAATCCTCTTGGATTCCCATATTGGGAATTGTGTATCGCCATATCTTCAATAACCTGACCTGCATCATCAACATTAAGATTCATAAATCTCCCACTAGCTGCAGAGTCTAAAATTATTCTGGAAGAATTTCCAATGCCGTTATAAAAGGCTTGGATTAACTGCCATTGTGCTAAATTATGGTGGGGGCATTCTCTTTGTAAGTCCTTGAACCTCTCCCAAGCCTCATATAAGGACTCATCGGCTTCTTGGGTGAAGTTCTGAATCGCACTCCGTAGTACTGCTGTTCTCTCTGCAGGATAATACTTGTTATAGAAATTCAAAACAAGAGTTTCCCAGTCAGTTATACCAAGTGTAGTTCTATTTAAGCCATTAAACCACAATTTAGCTTTTCCAGTTAAAGAAAAGGGAAAGAGAATCTCCCTGATTTGGTCTTGAGTGACCCCGGCTTGCCTTATGGTGTTGCAATATTGACAATAGTCGGCAATGTGAAGATTCGGGTCTTCACCCTTGGCTCCACTGAATTGTTTCCTCTCTATCATCGTTATAAATTGGGGCTTGATCTCAAATTGAACTCCATCAAGAGCCGGAGTAGGGGTGAGATGTGGAAAATCCGTAAGCTTTGGTTGAGAATAATCACTAAGCTTCTTTGGAGCCGCCATCTCTGATTCTGTGTCTGATGATGCCTCTAAATCGCTAGAATCAGTTGGAGGATCGCGGTGATTATTGTTGTTATCACCAGAATCCGCCAGGATTTGCTTGTAGAAGTTTTTCTGTCTATGGAAGGAACGTTCGATCTCAGGATCGAATGGGATATAACCTGATCTGGAACACCTGGGCATAAACAAAAACTAGAAGCAAATATGAGATTTGTCTCAGAGAACTAACGCTCTCTGAGACAAAAGAGAAATAATCTAGACTACAAAAACAATCAGAAATAAAAATAAAACCATGTCCCCGGCAACGGCGCCAAATTTTGACAGGGTAAAGTCGTATCTACTAATAAAAAATAATTACCTAAATCACTAACTAAGGTAGATAGGGAAGTAGGGTCGATCTCCACAGGGAAACTAGTCTTTTTACTCCTAATTGATTATTATAATCTAAACTATTTAAGTAACCAATATTTAAGGTTGAATAAGAAACTAAACTACAAAGAATAAGAGTAGGGAGAAAATAATATATAAAAGGATCTAGGGCATAGGTTCACCAATAAATAATACTCCGGGGTAAAATAGGGTAATCAATCATTGACATTGCATAAATAACATGATTAACAGGCTCTCGCAATTTATTAACCAACATAGATCTAACAGGGTCTCGCAATTTACTAGATCTAAGTTCTTATTGAAAATAGCCTTTAATATCAAATTAACATCTGCTCGATTCATCAATTTAATATTGCTATACTTTTACAAGCCGCAATTGTAAAACATTAAAACAATCCAATAAGAAATTATCATGCAATACCAATAATCAATAATAGTTAATCATCAATGCATCAATTAACCAGATTGTAAAGGGCTCTCGCTACTTCTTACAATCACACAATTAATTTATCGGTATTAAATCTCATCTCTCGAATCTTGACTTAACCATTTATAAATTAACTTGCCTATTGAAACTAGACCTAAACATTAATTCTCATCTCTCGATTCTTGAATCAATATTGTCAAACTCATGCATAAAAGATAGGCCTAATCTAGTCACAGAGCATTAATCCAATCAATAGGAAATTAATCTAGCATCGATAATCAACAACAATAATTTACCCCTTCATATTATTTATTAGATCCCCATAAACCTTAGAAATTAAACTACTCACACATAATAAAAACTAAACTAATCAAAATAATAGAATAAATCATGATGAAAGGAATAAAATAAATAACTAAGATTAAGGGAAGAGAAATCGTTACCAAAATAATCTGGAATTAATCAAAGAAATAAAAACAAAGGTTTAGAGAGAGAGTTTAGAGAGAGAAGTCTAAGTAGAGAGAGCAAGTCTAAGGAAGAAGAATTAAGAGAAGAAGAAGAGGTCCTAAAATCGTATTACGGGGGAGTATTTATACTCCGTACAAAAATCCTAAACCAAAACAAATTAAAACGACGCTAATCGTCTCCTAAATATACACGCGCCCGATCGGGCGAGGCACCGCCCGATCGGGCACGCCTTTTTTATCTCTAATAGCAATCTCGCGCCCGACCGTGCGCGTCACCGGACGCTTCTCCCGCCCGGCCGGGCCCGCCTCCGGGCGCCAGCCTTTTTGGCCGGGCGGATCATTTGGGCCACTATTTGGACTTCGATTGGGCTCCAATTCTTCAGGCCAATCTGGGTTTCCTCTTTGGGTCTTGAATACTCGGTCCAAATGCCCCGGTATCACCTATACCGAGCCCTTAATCACCGGTTCGATGTCTCTAACCGGCCCTGGGCTATAAACTCTGGTCGTGTTTCTCCAATGCTCGTGATTGCTCCAAAATATCTCGGGAAAATACTCCAAAATCATAAATCCCTGCAAAAGTCAACTAAATCTACGAAAACACTGGAAAACACCAATTAGTAATAAAAGTGGCTCTAAAGAGCCAAAAACACTACTAATTATGACCAAGGGACGGGGGTAAAATACTATATAAAATAGACACATCAAAAAGCCGTCCTAAAAATTAGAAGAATGCTAATTTGCTATGATTTCAAACATTAGACACCTAAGACTAGTTATAATTGACATGTTATGATAAAGAAATTGCTCATTAGATAAGAAATGTAGAAATCGGGCAAGTTAGAAGTCAAATAGGCGATTTTTGGTAAAAGCCGTCCTAAAACTTAGAAGAATGCTAATTTGCTATGATTTCAAACATTAGACACCTAAGACTAGTTTTAATTGACATGTTATGATAGATAAATAGCTCATTAGATAAGAAATGTAGAAAACGGGCAAAGTAGTAGTGAAATAGGCGATTTTTGGTAAAAGCCGTCCTAAAAATTAGAAGAATGCTAATTTGCTATGATTTCAAACATTAGACACCTAAGACTAGTTATAATTGACATTTTATGATAAAGAAACTGCTTATTAGATAAGAAATGTAGAAAATGGGCAAATTGGTAAAAGCCGTCCTAAAACTTAGTTCGTTGAATGCTAAATCAGGCAAGTTAGAATGATGTTTGAAATATTTAACATATATATATTATTATTTTTTAATTATTAGTTTGAATTTTATGTAATATATGAATGATGTTTAATGTTTGGTATTTTTTTCTTTTCAAAGGTTTGTAAGATTCAAAGGGAAGGCCCTTTGACAAAGGAAGAAGTTGATGAAATTTGCGACATGTGGGCTTTTTTTGTGACATTTTATGGCATCTAGGTATAATATATAATATATATATATATGTGTGTGTTAGTTAGATAATGAATTTGATTGAGTTTATATATATTTTTAGTATGTAGTAAATCCATATGTACATTATATTACTTATTTGTAATTAGTACTATACATTATTTATGAGTTTTATATATGTTATTATTATTATTATGCATTTTATTGTTATTGAATTATTATTATTCCAAAATTTGTAATATTTTTAATTAATTATTATTAATTATTAATTATTAATATTAATTAATAATATTAATTAATAATAATATTAATAATAATAATAATAATTTTTAAAAAACTGGATTAATGTGCATATCAAAACAGGTCACTAATATTATTATTATTATTATTATTAATTATTATATATATTATTAAAATAAAAAATAAAAAATAAAAAAAAATACAAATGGGAAGCGGTTTTGGCGCCAAACCGCTTGCCATTCCCCCCAAATGGGAAGCGGTTGTGAACCGCTGGCCATTTACATGGCAATTGGGAAGCCCCCATAACCCATGCGGTTCAAAACCGCTTCCCATTTGGGGTTTTGAACCGCTTCCCATTATGTTTTTTCTACTAGTGTACTACTCCTTTTATAAGGAAAGTCCACGAAAACAAATTCCCACTAAAACAAGGAAATCGACATCAGGAGGAGTCAGCGAGCCCAATAACTAATAAGACCAATAGCTCAAATAATCTGATGCAGAAGCTATTCGCCTGACCGGGCCAGGCCTCGCCCGATCGGGCCTGGTCAACTAGAGTTGCGGCTGGGCCTTGCGCCTTCTTTTGCTTTGGGCCATTTCTTCTTTCTTTCCTTCTTGGTCCGTGACACTTGTTTGGTTGTATATTGTGGACTCCTTCACTAAAACTGAACCCCTATTCACCGAATCAAATCCCTTTAACTCGGTCTTGGGCTTTAAATATGTGGTCATAAAATACGATCCGTGTAACACCCCAATAATTCTCTCTTAAAAACCTGTGAATAACCTGAACAATTCCAAGAGAATTACTGTCGTGCTACCGCCACGTGTTCAAACGTTAAGTCTTTTTCAGAAAATAGCATCGGAAAAACTAAAACAAATATATATATATATATATATATATATATATATATATATATATATATATATATATATATATATATATATATATATATATATATATATATATATATATATATATATATATATATATATATATATATATATATATAAGTTTCAAAACCAATAACCAAAACAAAATTAAATCTTACAACTTGAAACCCTTAAGTCCCTTATTCAAAACTTAAAACAATAGAAATAGTATGAAAGTAAAGTTGAGTTTAAATAACTTTAAATGTAAATAGCAATAAAAAATATAAGAAAAGTAACCAACTCTCCACTCAAGATCCCACCACCTAGAAACAGATGTTGCAAGTGTAAGAACCTGTGGTTAATATGCTCCCCAATATTACAAGTGTTAAAATTGGATCGTCACAGGGTCATTGAAAGGCGAAGGTCATGACCAAAGAAAGACACACACAAAAGCACGCAATCAGCAAAGCTCAGTACATACAAGCTGCGAAATAAATTAAGAAATACCTAACATGCAACTAATAATCAAGCATAAAGCATCATTAAATTATAGACTCAACACATGCATGACTCAACCATCAAATTTATTAAGACTTCACTAGTTAATATTAACTAACTCATTTATTTATTTCATTGGATTTAGCAATAGACAAGGTTGTTGTAGGGAATATTTCAAGCGTTAACCCCTAGCTTGAACCCCACTGTGATCATACACTAAAGTACGGTGGCGTCCAAAGGGAAAGAAGATAGAGCAAAAAAGTTGCCAACAAGTTTTGTAGGAACTTGTAAACCGTTCACGAGGTGAAGGTTACACCCCTTAACGATCTAAGAGATCGTCAACTCCATAAGGTCTTGAACCAAATAGGGTTCGGGGATGAAGGTATAAATCCAACCTAAAAGAGATTGAACTTGCCCTAATAATAGGCCTCTAATTTATTCTGATCGTATTCATGTGCGCTTTCTGACTAACATGCAATCAATAGGTTAACCCTAAACCTGTTTATCTATGTTGGTTGAATTTAATGCACAAATAAATCTATTATTGGCGATCACTTGAATTATAATCATATTAACCCTAAATAAGATTATTAAGTATCTTATTAAGCGTGATTACAAATACCAATTCCCTTTAAACATGCATAAAAGGCGTTATCAAGCAATAACAATAAATTTATATCAAGCAACATAATAATAATCATAATCATAATAATAACAATTATAACCATAATTAAAACAATTATAAAAATAATCATGAATCATGTTAAAGCATAATAATAGCAAAACCCTAGGCATGATACTAACAAGATTAATAACAAACCCTAGCATGTCACTAATAAAAATCAAAGCTTTAACCCTAACATGATACTAACATCATAAATATTAGGAAGAAAATAGAAGGCATCATAATAATCATACTTAGTATTAAAGTTACCCTAGACATGATACTAGGAATTAAAATAACAACCTAAGCATGAACTCTATATCATAAAATCAATAAATCAATTAAAGCACTTACTTGGATGCCTCGTACCTCTTTCTAATAACAAAATACACACGTTAGTAACTTTAAGGAAAATAATAAATAAAACAATTAAATTAAATAATTGAAATAGAGGTTAGGGACCAAACCCTCATAAATTAAACCTTTCACGTCTAGGGCGAAGGCAACTTTGAATATGGCTAGGTGTATCTAGATCTAATGAATGCGGAATTTTGTATTTGAGAGAAGGCTAGTTTAGAAAAGAGAGAGAGAATAAGAGAATAATCAAGAGATCCTTGAAGAGAGTTGATTATAGAGAGAATTGATGATTGTAGGTGAATCAAAACGGAGTTTTTACGACGTTATTTATAAAGAAAATCAGCCAAAAAAATAAAATATCAAAACAGAGTTCTGACGCAAATAAAAATTAATTAGCGCCAGACGCCAACATTAGCACCAGGCGCCAAGCGTAGCGCCTGGCGCTACAGCTGGCGTTTGGCGCTGATTCAGAAATTCACGTGTTTTCTTAAAATCAGATAAAAATTGCCGTACAGGAGGATAAAATCGTATTTTTCCTCAAAAATGTTCTTTGATTCTAATTAAAACTCTAAAAAGTCAACAAAAATCAATTTATCAATGCTAATTGAATTAGGAATGAAAAGAACCTTCTAGAAGAATCTAGAAGACTAAAACCATTCCTAATTGCATTAGGAATGATAAATCTATATTAGGCCCTCCCCTAGATCATTGGGCCGCATATAAGGCTCAAACCGGGCCTAGTTTAGTAAATTGGCCATAACTTCCTCAATATTCATCGGAATTGGGCTTATAATATATCGTTGGAAAGCTCTTGTCAAGCCCCATCCAACTACACTACTATTAGACCCATATCATGGACCAACCAAACTGGATTGGATGTTTTCTTAAAATAAGTTTTCAAAAACAGAGAGAAGAGAAAAGAAATTAAAACTATCCGCAACACTAAACTTTCCACACTTTCACTTCATTCGATTATGATTCGACGCAAAAGGTACTCATCACCGGGTTTGGTTTTGGGGAGACACAAATGGGTGTCTACAATCATATCAAGGGATATCCAATGCTAAGGAAGCCATTTAAAAGCCATGGGCATGCATCTAAGGAAGCCATTTAAAAGCCATGGGCATGCATCTAAGGAACCCATTTAAAAGCCATTTAAAGTCAGGTGGCGCGCGCAACTCTCTGAGTCGCGCTGGGTTCCGCGCGCATCACAATGAGTCGTGTGCGCAAGGCGCACACAACTGATTGAGTTGCGCTGGTTTGCGGTTTGCCTTGTACAAAAACACGTTTTTAAAACTTCCATAACTTTTGATTGCGGAGTCGGATTAAGGTGTGTGAGATACAATTGAAAAGCTCTGAATGTCTACTTTCCAATTCCGTTAGAATTAGGTTAAAATATGTTATGTATCAAAATTTATGGCCATTGGAGTGCAAGGGTGTCAGTTTTAGGGCCCGGTTTAGTGTTTTGATCATAACTTCTTTGTTTTGGCTCGGAATTGGGCTTATAATATACCATTGGAAAGATCTTTGAAAGGGCTATCCATCTTTATAGGACTTTTATGGGAATTTTATAGTTGTTTCATCTGTTTGGATCGTTTTTTCAACAATGTAGGTTCCATTGGATCCAATCATTGCATTTGACGCATTTGGGTCCGTTATTAATCAAGTTTTAACATGTATGAACGCGTTTTAGGCCTAATTAGTAATCGGACAAGGCTCTAAGATAAATTGGTCTCAAATATGGGTTTCAACTTACTTCATAATTCTTTTCATAGTCCATAAACACTTCAACTTTGATCTAGCATGAAGAAAGGATTTTTGTAACATCATCGCACTTCCTTTCGGGACAAGAGGCCAAAAGTAGGTGTCTACAGCTGGCTAGCATGTCAAATGTTCTGATGCTTCCTGGGTAAGATTGTTAAACCACGTATGGGTTATGCCCTTGAGAGTGGTAGGGAAGAATCTGCACTAAGAGGTTTCACACCCGATTTGAACTCCCATTTGTACCTTGTAAGCGTTTAAATGGTCTGTTGGGTTTGTCTTTCCATCATATGTATCTAGTGTAGGGATTTTGAACTTCGGGGGAATGGATGTGTTCATTATCTCCTAGCTGAAGGGGGTGATATTCTTGACAATCCCAAACCTCCTCGGCCCAGGGGAGGGAGGACGTTCGGGGCTTCTACTTGCTGAGAGAGCGGGCTGAGGAGAGGTCTTTCTCCTTTGTCTTGAAATAGCCGAGTTAACCAAACTATCCCGGTATATTGTTGATCCATGCTGAGAGTGAACTCTAGTTTGACCTCGATGGTTTGAATCATTTTCTTCCTTTGAGTTCTCCCGTCTAGAGTTAATTATCTAACTGGCATCTAAAGTTCCTTTCCTCGGCCTTTGGTCATCGATTATCTCTCTAACATCTCTTAGTCGGGTTGGCTGCCTTGACTCCCATTGGGAGTTGGGAGATTGATGTGGTTGTGAACGAAGGGACTCCGAGCGCTGAGGCCGGGAGGAGGCTTGATGGAGCTGGAACAAGTGAGGCTGAGGGTTAAGCTGTGGAGTATTCCCCAACCTACCTTAGCTTGCACCCCGCCCTGATTGACGATTGCCCTTAGACTTTCCTCAAGGTTCTTGTTGATTTGGGCTGCCAGCTGCTTCAAATCCCGACGGGTGACCACCTGAGGGCTATTTACTTCTCCCGCGGGGTCGCTTCGAACATGGAGTGTTATTTCCTCGACTACATGGGAATGCCTAGCCGAGAGAATCGGAGCCTCTCTAACAGGGTATTGATATGTGGTACGGAGACGCCTAGTGTTCACCATGACTTTTTGTTAGTTTTTCCCACAAACGGGTCCACCTGTTTTTGGAAAAAAAAATACTCCTCGAGGTATTAGGGTAATAATATCAAGATGACTTAGAGACTAAGTCCAATAAATGTCCAAATTTCCCTAGCAAGGGTATATCCGAGAGCTCTACCTTGATGTCCGAGAACTCGGCCTGCAAAAGAGAGAAGGTTAGCTGCGGGCCCCGAGGGTGTGACTTGGGAAAGCCCCTCCGATGCTTAAGTCGGGAAACGTACTTTCTAGAGAGAGAGAGTACTTAGAGAGAGAAATACTCTGTTTGGTGGTAGCGTCGTTTGAGGTAGCGTTTAGCATTTTGATCAGTCAAACGTTAAAAATAGTAGCGTTTAGAAGTATCGGGTAGCGTTTGGCAAATTTTCATTACTTTTTAAAAATGTTTATATGAATTTTGATATATTTTAATATTACAACCGCTAATTTTGCCAAAGACTCATAATATGAGCCGTTACTTTGACAGCTAAACTCTACTATACCCACTTCTAATTGACCGCTACTCGCTATTTTAACATCTACCCGCTACTTGACCGCTAAAAGCTATCGCTACTTTTGCCGAAAAGGACCAAAGTACGTAGAGAGAGGAGAGAGAATTAGGAAAAAATTGCCCTCATTAATGATTTGAGAGATATTTATAGTTGTACTTTCCGGTGACATAAATTGTACTTAATTGGATAGATTAAGGGTAAACTTGTACTTTGCAATGATTAATGATGGGTTGGATCATGAAGGAGTATTTTCGTAATTTTAGGTCAGTGGGCTTACGACAATGGACTTGGTCTAAAGAATATTTGTACTTGGATGCATAATATAGGTCTTCCAAACTAATTTAGTTGACCATAATAGTTCTAAATAGTTCTAAATCCAATATCTCTAGAAAAATGATTATGACGGTCTTCCAAAAAAAAATGATTATGAATAATTGCATCAATTTCAACATTAATTTAAAGCTTCAAAATTGTGCTTGAATTAAAAGGGGTTCTCAGGTACCAAGGAGGCAAGGATCTGAACATTTCTTGAGAAAGATGGCGCAAAATCTTTTGGTTAAACATCCCAATTTCCCTACAAATTTTCAGTGGAGGAAATACTTTTGTGATAATTTGGATCATTAACTTATCTTTCACATTAGTAAAGTGATGTTAGACAGGATTTTTCCTTCCTTAATTTCATGCCATTGGGGATAGACAAGTTATTTAATTTGGAGCGTCTAAAAGAACAAAAATTCAAAAAAGTTAAAAGTTGAATTTTTAATAAAACAAAGGCTCCATTGGGGTCCATCTCCTGCCCACCACTTACACCGACCATTTCCCACGCCCTTTCATAATCTCATGTTCTACTACCAATCATAGAACTACACCCTTTACCTAGTTAGTGTGCTAATGTAACAATCGAGTGAGTTAAGATTGGGCTTCAAGTTAGGTACACTTTCATTCGACTTAAAATTGATTCAAGATATTGAGTCATTGAAGAAACTTACATCTGAGGTGATATTTTGTCCCACTTACATTAAATCAGTTTAAATGTTTGTCCTATATTAGTATATTGAAGAGAAAAAAAAAAATATTATATCCACTTTAAAAGGTTAAGGGGCTATTCAAATACGAAGTAGGATTTTTTGAGACTTTGAGTAATAACAATTCAAGTTGGAATGAGAAAACAATTAAAATGCACAAAGGAAAACACGCGCAATATTTATAGTGACTCACTCAAAATGAGCTACATCCACTTTTGGGAAAATTGAACCTTTTATTGCTTTTTAATGGAGGAAGGATTACAACAGAGAAAGCTAGTATTTTTGGTGAGCTAATTTTAAATCTTTGTCTCGTTTGTGTTTCTCCGTAATCATCTTAAAATACTTTATAAATGTATTTGTAGTGCTTAGAAATAAGGACAACCCAACGGCCAAGATTAGAGCTCATCGTGAGAACAACGGAAAACTGAAGCAAGGTAGGTTTGGGAGAACCTATCCTTGGTCCGGGAGAACCTCATTCAAGATTAGGGAGAACACTATCACAAGCAATAGGTTTGGGTGAACCTAATATGGTTTCAAGTAAACTTTAGTGCAAATGACCGATATTTATTTGTAAAATAGTCACAACTTTCTTGTTTCATATTGAAAATAAACTTATGACCACTTGTTGGAAAACTCTTGAAACAAGTTATCACCTCTAGTTAGAGTAAACTCGATATCTTTTGTAGTTTTTAAGATATGATCATTTGAAGTCATCCCTTTTCTATGCTTTTTTCCTTAAAGCTCCAAACACCATAATACCAAACATGCATCAACAATTCAAGATTGAGCATTCGAATTAGGCATACATATAGCAACTACGTATACTCTTCTCATTGTCATATTATTTTGAGGTGAAATCTCTTTGGAATTATAAAGTAGACTTTCATGACATGTTCGGCCAAGGCCCATTTAACATGGTATGAGAGCTCAGATTAAATTGAATTGTGATTTGGGCCAGAAATTATGGACCTCACACATGCATGTGATGAGAAATGTTGAGTCCATAAACAAACCTACATATGAGTGAAATGAAAAACGATATTAACTACTCCCTCCGTGTTTTAATAAGTGTTACTATTTGACCGGCACATAGCTTTAGACAATTTAATTGACTTAAATAAAATAAGAGGCAAGTACTAAGTAGGGTACTTGGAGTATTAAAATATTATTGTAAAGAAAAATAGTGGGGTTAATAGTTTATTGAAAATTAATGAATGTGAGAGAAAGTATATAATAAATAAAGTAGTAGTGGGTTTGGGTGAGAACCATGAGAGGAGAGATATATAATATTTAAAGGGAGCTTTTTGCCAAAAAAGAAAATGTAACACTTATTAAAGCACGGCCGGATTTGATAAATGTAACACTTATTAAAACACAGAGGGAGTACTACAAACAAACGTCACTACGTAGTCCTACACACTCTCTAAGCAAGATCATGTCCTAGAATTAATGACACGTTTTCCTATTACTAAAAATAATGTGCAATATCATGGAGTTAGACCTATTCAAAAGACTTAAGCCACAAGAATAAGAATTACTCTCTATATTCCTGAAAGTACGACACACTTTCCATTTCTTGTTAGAAGTCTTGAATTCGACTTTATTTTTAATTAGTAATTTTAATTAAAAATAATTATTTTAAATATGTTTTATATTTCAAAAATTATTTTTTTAATATGTTTGAAATTCTGGAAATAAAAAATATATATATAATAATTTTAAAATGATTTTTAATTAAAGTTACTAATTAAAAATCATCAATCAAAAAACATATAATCTCACCCGTCCATTTTAAAAAATTATGATAGTAAAAAATCATAAGGCTACATTAGAATTTTCACAATTTTGTATTAAAATTATGTGGGGCTCAATTTTCTTTTATATTGTAAGAAAGTGTGTCTTACAAATATTTTTTTTTTTTTTTTTGAAACAATGTGTGTCTTACAAATATTAACGAAGGAAGAAAATACATTTTTGTTGCTAATATATAAAGTATATGCCATATTCATAATATTTTAATTTATTACATTTTTGTTGCTTAAAAAATACTCCGTACGACTAAAGACCTAATCACATTTACTGAAATGAGTTGAAATGAAATGAACTGAACTGATTGGAGCTGAGCTGAACTGATTGGAGCTGAGCTGAACTGATTAGAGCTGAACTGAACTGAATAGAACTTAAATGAATATTTTATTAGGAGCTGAATTGAACTAAATTGAGATGAAATGAACTGAACTGAACTAAAATTAAGCTAAAGAGAACAGGCTCTAAGTAATAAGTAATGAGTATATTTGGGACAATAACATAATGTACATTCTTGTCTCAATTAAATCCTAGTTTTCCACCTCGATTGATCACTAATTACCTTTTTGTATGTTCAAGATAGATAAAACCTCAGCTCATTAAAAGGCCACCACTAGTGCCGTATCACCCAAGAAGAAATCTTAACACAATTACATTTTTCATTTCTATATTGTAAAAGTTATTATTAAATTTTGACTAGAACTAAAAATAAAAATAAAGCTACATCACCCAAGATCTAAATAAAGTGGGTGTAGATCAATAGAATAGTTAGTAACTTACGTTCCTTTTTTGATAGGATGACGAAGGTACCTAACTTATGGCTGCATGCGATATTAGATCGTATAGTTTGATAGGTTATCTTAAACTTAGAAGATAATAAACATAATTATGATGACATGAAAATATGAATATAATTGGATGTTTAATTTGGCCATTAGGATAATAAAATCTATCAAATGAAATGATGTACGTGAAAGTACTTTATCAGTAAAAATGGAGTCTTAGGTGTAAAGCTTTAAAAAATCCGGTCATGATTTATGATTATAAATAATAATTATAAAATCTATTTAACTACTCCCTCCGTTTTTAAATACTTGCTCCATTTCTCTTGGACACGCATGTCAATGCTAATCTTTGATCACTAATATCTTTAATTATCAATAAGTATAAACTCTAACAATTGAAAATTAATAATCTATTCATTGAGATGATTCCAACAAGTACCCACAAGAATATATTTTTTTTATGTATAAATCACAAATATTAATCAAAGTAAGACAAATGAATAGTGCAAAAAATAGAAATGGAGCAAGTATTTAAAACGAATGGAGTATTACTAAAAACAGAAGTTGCTGACATCATCATTGCCCACGCGTCGCTTTAATTTTCCTGGCTAAATGTAATGATGATGTCATTTTTTTTTGGGAAAAGCTATCATATTTAATATTTTTGAAATTTAATTAAATATTGGAAGCTTCTACATTATAACTAAAATCTATCAATTTATCGTAAGAAATTGAAACAATTTTAAATAGCACACTAATAAATGATCTCCTACATTAAACTATGAATTAGACAACGTTGAATAGATACTATATCATAATTTTGATTAAAATTAAAAAAAAAAAATTATACGTAATTCTTATTTATATTCATGTATAATAGCTAAAATGTACAAATTTAATATAGGTTCTATATAAACCGTGCATCGCACGGTTTCTAACCTAGTACGTAAATAAATAAGTAAAAACCAATATAGGCCTTTGTAACGTATATAGTCTCCAGTGACAGCAATATGCAATCCTACTACCCATATCCTACCCGGCTTGTTTTGTATGTGGCTGATTAAACCATGTGGTCGCTTGTAAAATAATACTCGTGAAGTAATCCTTACAACATTGATCGAATAACCCCTACCTGTAATAATATTGATCGATTAACTCCTATGGTACTAACCAAATAACTAACCCTTATAACGTTAACAAAGTAACCCTTGTAATATTGACCAATAACTCTTATGGCACTAAAAAGCAAATTTAATTAGGACTTTTGTGAAGAATTTAACAAAAATAAATTAGATTTTTTAGTCTAAATGTCGCCTAAGGTTTTTTTTTTTTTAAAAAAAATAAATAAAATAAAAACAAAACAAACTGTCTTATCAAGGTTAGCTTTTTTTTTTTTTTTTTTTATCAAAATTGTGGCCAGAGTAATACTACCTCCGTTTTTTATTAGTTGACACGTTTTGAATTTAGCATTATTCACACACCTCCTTTGACCGTATTTTGTGATTTATATGTGAAGAAAAATATAGTCACGTGGAATATTGTTAGATTCACTACAATGTATATTTTCAAAATATTAACAATTTTTGCTTATCGGTAATTAAAGATATTAACGATTGAATTTGTGATTGACAAACGTGATTAAAGAAACGTGTCAACTAAAAAGAAATGGAGGAAGTATATTTTTAACAAATTATAGCTAGGAGACTTTATTTTTTTACCACTCTTATCAATAGACCTATTTTGAGGAAAAAAAACTTGTGTGGATCTATCTAGTCATACATTATTGTGGACCTGAGGTTTATACGCATGCAACTATTGTCATATTGTACATAGTAATGACCCTAATTTTAATGTAGTCACCTTATTTTCATCATATACTAATCTTTATTAAAACTTGTGTGACTTTTAAGTCGTTATGTTGAATATAGTGACCCAAATTTTAACATAGTGACCTTTATTATTAATATAGACTAGTATATAAAAAGTTTTGTTTAAAATAATTAGCCTCTTATAGCCTTTATAATGCCACAATGACTTTTTTTTAGGAAAAGATTAGCAGGCATTAGTATTGCAAATTAAAGTCTGCCAAAGAGAGAATACTCTGAGGGATGCTACAATAACTTTTATTTCAATATAATAGTCTTTAATTATGATATCGTGACTTTTTTTTTTATTAATAAAACAATCATAATGTCTCTAATTAGTGGTTCACAATAAACTAGTGTGAATCAGATCTATTTAAATTTTTTTTACCGTTTGGATATTTTATATTCCTTGCTCACAATCAAACTCTTGTAAAATCTTGTGTAAATACTAGTGATACAATTATTGAACGGTACGGTGCATACTATTTCAATATAGAAATTTAGGAAATTGTAAGTGTTAATTTCTTGTTAGAAGTCTTGAATTCGACTTTTTGGTAGTGGACCTTAGAGTTTATGATTTAGTACCCTATCTTCGCTTAGTTGTAGAGCAACATGTACCCTGCACTTCTAGATAGTGTTATTTATTAGGTTTACGTGATCTTGCACTACTATATAACTATATAAGAAGCATCAAATACATGTAATTTCCTAAACTTGCATATCCTAAACAATTCCCTATTTATACAACATGCATAATTAATCCTCATTACAAATAAATACATCTCATTAATTACATACTAATCTAGCTCGATCAATTGATCCATTCATCCAATCATCCCTACATACATACATATACTAAAAACTAAAATATGAATTCGAAATTAGGTGCTAATGAACTAGGCATAGAAGTTGTAATGGATGATACATCTATGAGTAATAACGACCATAAGATGGTGGTTATAGGTTTTTACGATCACTTCGTGTCTTCTATACTAGCAAATTTCCATGCAGGCTATTTTAGAATAAGTCTTGCTTTATGTGCTCAAGTGTTGTTATGGAAAAACCTAGTCCAAATTACCAAACACAACCATGCTCCTCAATTCCACCCTATGCTCTTGGCCCTCCCATCGACGGCCACTACTCTCTTATGGTCGACGGCCTTAGTCGTTTTGATCTCATTATCCATTCTCTACACATTAAGGTGTTTCCATCACTTTGATAAGGTAAAGGACGAGTTTTTGCACCATGTTGGGGTGAACTATTTGTTTGCTCCTTGGATGTCAAGCCTGTTATTGCTTCAAACTTCACCTATACTTGTCGTTTTTGACGGTAGTATTTGCCAACAACTAACATGGTGGATGTTCGTCGTACCCATCATTATGCTCGATATAAAGTTATACGGGCAATGGTTTATTAAGGGGAAACGAGTTCTAACGAAGGTGGCTAACCCGGCTTGCCAGCTATCCGTCATAGCAAATTTGGTAGCAACAAAGGAAGCTATGTTTATGGGATGGTCGGAGATGGCGTTGTGCTTCTTTGCATTAAGCATGGCTCACTACTTGGTGTTGTTTGTCACCCTTTATCAAAGACATCCAGGGAGCAATGGTGTTTCGCCGTCATTAAGGCCGGTTTTCTTCTTGTTCATTGCGACTCCTAGCATGGCTAGCATAGCATGGTGCTCAATAGCCGGGACTTTTGATGTTGCATCAAAAATGCTCTTCTTTCTCTCCATGTTTCTCTTCATGTCCTTGGTAAGTACCCAAACTAACTATTTTAACTATCTTTTCTATTTTAAAATTTTCCTTTGAGTCACCTTACACCTACTTATTTCACCACTAAGTGGTATTAACAATAGATTTCTTTTTCTCTGACAAAAAACGTGTTTAGCAAGAAACTACTCCCTCCGTTTTTAAATACTTGCTCCATTTCTTCATGCGCGGAGTTTTAGGAGAAATTGGATAAAGTAATAAAATATGGAGGTAGTGGGGTTGGTGGAAGAATAAAAAATTATAAAAGGCAAAAGTAGTGGAGAGAATTGGAAGAGAGAGAATCTATGTTGGGTCCACTAAATGAGAGAAATTAATTAAATATTATAGAAGCTTTCCAAATAAGGAAATGAAGCAAGTATTTAAAAACGGACGAAAAAGGAAAGTGAAGCAAGTATTTAAAAACGGAGGGAGTATAACCCAACAACCTTTTACATATTACAGTAACATTTATTTTATTTAAGAATTCATGACAAATACACACGCATATCAATGTAATAGATGAATATATTTTATTAATACTTTCCTCTTTTAACTTCTTATACATAGCTTTAGGATTGTATATAACATTTTCCTTTTATTTATTCAGTATTAATTACTCTGTAGTTAAAAAAAAATATATGAGTAACTTTCATTTGATCAATTTTATCATAAAACTTTACAATTTCTATGGAATTAATAGATGTTGCATGGAAATTGAGAATCTGACTCCATGTTACACATTGTTCAATCCGTACATAAGATTCTATGTAGATCAGACATGTTCGTAGTTGATTTTTTTACCTGTGTTTGCTAATGTTGCAGGTATGTAGGCCAACACTATTCAAGAAATCACTAAGAAAGTTTAGTATAGCATGGTGGTCTTTTTCACTTCCTTTGACAACACTGGCTTTGGCATCCGTCAAGTACGCTCAAGAGGTGAAAGATGGCGTAGCACAAACACTAGCACTTGCCTTATCAGTTGTTTCTATGATTGTTATCCTTGCTCTAATGGTCATCTCCACTATCAAGATTAACACCTTGTTCCTTGCTACTCATCAAGTACAAAATTCAAACACCAATAATTTAACTAATAAGTAATAATGTAATTAAATTAATAATTAATGTACTAATTAATATTATATATTCACTTTCCTTAATTCCTTTTATTAGGTAAGAAGAAATTATTGTAAGATTGAGAGGGATGTATCAATATTAATGTTATAATGTACATAGTATGTAAGGGGTGTACACAAACTGGCTTGAACATGAAAATCGACCTGAATCAAACCTGTTTAGACTGGACCAAAACCGGACCTGGTCCTTAAAAAACCATGATTCCGGGTTTTAGGTGTAGTCCGAGTAAAGCCATATTTTCAAGTCCAGACCTAAAATCGATAAAGCTACTTTTTTTAAGAACAAATAGTTTTCTATCTTTTCATTTGCAAACCCCACTCTCCTCAGTAAGCCTGACCATCACTCCCCACACGACCATAGCCGACCGTATAGACGCCGACCTGCCAGCAGCTTGGCAGGTCGACAACAACAACTCCATGTCTCCCCCCCCCCCCCCCCTCAGTAGGGGTGTTCAAAAATTGGTCCAGACCCAAAAAATGGATCGGACCAAATTTATCGGTCCAGTCTTTGAATCGAGATTTTTATTTTTTCGATCTTTGGTCCGGTCCAGTCCAAAACCCTATAAAATAAAATAGGTTTTGGACCAGATTAGTTTTTTGCTTAAATTATACCTAAAACCTTTAATAATAGTTAAGATTATCCTTAACAAGCATGAAAAACTTTAGTCGTATAAGCTTGTTTGTACTAAACATACAAAAAAAATAAGACGTTAAATTATTGTTTTCTCTTTATTTTTTTTCGAGTTTTACATTAATTACTTAAAATTTGGATTTTTTTTAATAAAAATTCTAAAATCGGTCCAAACCGGTCCGGTCTGGGTTTTGGACCGATTTTTCAGTACGGTTCAGTTTCGATCCTAACTTAATCATTCCGGTTTTCAGTTCTTGAAATTTAATTTTTTGATCTCATCTTGGACTGATGATGAACAACCCTACCCCTCAGTGTCATACACCTCCTCCTTCCCTCAGCCTCAAGCGATCACTCCCATCACCGTCGCGCCAACCATCCCGCACCCAGCCACCAGCACACGAAAACCTGGCCATCCTGCACCCAGCCACCGGCAATTGACAATCCTATAAACAAGTTTCTTATTTTTTTTTTTTTTTTTAAAAAGTCAATAATTAGGTTTATTCAGGTCCAAACTCGGACCAACCCTAATTTCAGGTTTGTACCAGAACCTTACCTGTTGAATCAGGTTCGGTCTCCGGTCCTTAAAAATCAATGATTCAGGTTTCTATCCATTTAACACACTAGCTATATTTATGTGTGCGATATGCAAATCTCAACTATGAAAATCCAATATTAATAATTGTCTTAAATCAACTCTAATAATTAGTGTTTTGACAATTATACCCTCTTACTGATTATTTACTTATTTGCCCTCATCAATGTTATTTGTTCCTTTTTTTTTAACAAAATCTTAAGAATAATGTACAGACACTAATACCCCCTAAGAGCATGTTTGGTAAGAGTGTTTTTTGTGTTGGAAATGGATTCAATTGAAGCATTAGCGTTACTAAGTGTTTGGTCGAAAGACTTGAATTACAATTACCATTACCTAAAGGTTAAGGGTGAGCATAATAGGGTACCCCGTTGAAATTTCGAGAACCGGAATCGGAACCTGTTAACAGGTTCCTCAAAATAAGAATCGAAATTGGAACCTGTTGAACAAGTTCCTGGAAAGTACAACTGATTCCGCGTACCCTATCTTTCAATATATTTCGTAGGTCATAAATTTACAACTCTTACAACTTGCAAGTACATCAAACCAAATATAGTTATTTACCAAACATAATACATATATTTATGACTATTAATTATTTATTAATTTATAAAATTTTGGACTTTACTTAATATATGATTAGGGTTAAAATAATACTTTTAATAGGTTACAGGGTACCCTATAGGTTCCGATTCCAAAAAAACGAGAACATGAACTAAAACCTGTTGCAACAGGTTCCCCATTTTACTACCCGGAACTAGAACCTCTTATAAAAGTTCATAAACTGATTTAGGGTACCTTGATTTTTTGCTCACCCCTACTAAGGATAATGATTTTACCTATTTGTTACGGAGTATCTCTTTAAAACCTAAGGCAACAATTACCCTTAATCTCATCAAACAAAAATAAAAGGAGATAGTTTTAAATGATTCATTTTCATAACTAAACCAAACAAATAGAAAGGTAATTAAGAGTTAAATAATTCATTATCTCCCTCTTATTTGTTTCCTTTCCACTTTATTAGCATTATTCATATCAAACGCCCCCTAAAATATTTATTTACATATTTTTCTCTCATTAATATTGTCAACCATTGAAAGGGCTCCCTAAACATGGCTAGTTATGGCGTGCATGTTAGCCACTCTACCAAAATCAATATGAATATTCTATAGTAAAAATGACTATAATAACTTTCAAAATTGGATGGGAGTGATTTAATGATTTTTGAATTATATTTTAATGCTGAAATGAATTAAAAATCATTTCTCTTTTTTTAGGGATTCATTTTATATTTTTGAAAATTAATATTCTAATATTTGAATTTTTTTTCAAATTAATTTATGAAAACGGTTTCATTTATCAATAAAATTAAAAATATTAAGTTTCTTTATCAAGAAATAATTAAAATGATTTTTAATTAATATTAACAATTGAAAATAATTCAAAAATCAATAAATAATAACAGTTCACTTTTAAAAATTATGGTTGTCATTTTCAAACGACAACCACACAATCATCCAAAAGAACCAACTTATTCCCAAAAAAATACTCAAAACATTTTTTTTTTGGTGAAGAATAAAATACTCAAACTTAAATCTTAATAACCAGACACATATTTGACCCAACAATCAATGTTTTTACTCTTTTATGATAAAATAAATTAAAATTTTAAAAGAAAGTTGTCATGAAAAACAAGTAATAAGTCAAAAGCCACCACTACCATGAAAATTGAAAACCATCACATTTTTTTTCCAATGAAAATGAAGGAACCATCACTTTTATCTACCTCCCACTTTCACATCATATTTCTGAAAACACTAGAAAAAGGCAAAGTTATGTCCCAATATTAGAATTTAAATACAACCAAAAAGAAGAAAAGAGCACTAACATAAAAGTGGCCTACAAAAAATAATGCAAGTGATAATAAAATTATTAATAAATAAATAAAAATTTGGCAATAGTACAGTACAGAATTGTATCACGCTCCTCATTCAAAAACTGACACCCAATAATATCACATAGCAGTTGAAATATGACAAAATGCCCACCCACTGAAATACAACTAAACATTCTTAGCCAAAAAAACTTCCAATTTAGACAGCATTTCTTGCTTGTTTAATATGCAAGAAACTACAAAACTTTAGTTTCTTCTACCAAAATTTCTTATCTTTGAAAGATGGTGCAAAGAAAGGTGATAAACAATAAGCTTGGAATTCAAGCTAATATCCTCAAAACAGATAGAAAGCAAGCCATCATAAATCCCTCCATCCAAAACCATGATGGCAAGACCAAAGGAGCCGATTTGAAGGCCGTGAAGATGAAGAAATCGCGGTCTGTTAAAAGGTCCAACGTCGATATTAGTCATCACACAACACCGGAAATCCATGAAGTGGCTCGGCAGCTAGGAAAGCCACCTCAATTTGTCACACCGGTGAAGACTCCGAGCCCCAAGAAGCCTTTACCATGTAAGTCTCCTTACATGTCTCCGAATTATATGAAGAGTACAAGCAGTTCTGAGGCAAGAAAAGAGAGAAAAACAGCTAAGGAAAGTAGCAATGCTAGCATTTCTAAGCTTCATAAAGTTGCAAAAACATTAAACAAGTTATCTAGTTTGAAAAAAATGAGGGCCTTAACAAAGTCACCTAGCTTTAAACACACAAGATCAGGATCCTGTAAAAAGGTTGTTTTATGTCAGAATGATGATCTTGATGTGCAAAGAGCTACTTGCTCATCAACCTTAAAAGATTCTAAGTTTCCCCATTACCTTAAACTCAAACCCGGGGCAACTGAAGCCGAAGGAAACTCGGTGTTTAAGGTCTGCCCTTATACCTATTGTTCCCTTAATGGCCATCACCATGTCTCTGCACCTCCCTTGAAGCGCTTCTTGGCTTCAAGGCGGCGGCTGCTGAAGACCCTGAAAGTTAAACCAGAAGTCCTTTCCCCTCGTAAAGCTAAGGCGACTGAGAATAACAAGGCCATAGAAGAAAGGGATCGTAACGAAGATTTCTTTGTCGAAGTCTATGTCCCAGATAAAGAGGTCTCTGAAAGCATGTCTGATGGGCCATGCTCTGAAATTGACTTACAGGATGATCTTGATCAAACTGAAGACACTAATTTATCAGGCATAAATTTCAGTCTTGAAGATGTAGATTTTCCACCAACTCCTCTTCAGACACAAACATCATTTGAGAGCCAGAGCTCTCCTAGTGAGTTCTTTGGCGAGAACTCGGATATGGAGTGGGAAGAGGGGCAAAGTCCTGCCACCCATGACAAATATGAGGATTATGTTCAGACAGAATACAGTAAAGTTCAAGATGAACCAGAGTTTGAGTTAAACAATGGTGCAAGCGAGTATTTGGAGTTCCTAGCTGATGCATACACACCATGTTTTCATGATGAAATTGCGGAGTGCCTGAGTTTCAGTGATACAGACTCTTTGCCAGATAACGAGTCTACCCAGACAGGTACTTTCTTCGCACTAATAAAAACATATGTTCAGTATTTACTTCCTAGATCACAGTTAAGCTACATTTGATCATTATTAATGATACTCTATAAATATGGAACTTAAGGATCATAAATCTAGAATTTTATATAAGATAATTTCTATTATGATTTCACTGGTATATCAAAAGTAAAAACTATGGGTAAAAGTACATTCCCATAGATCATAGATATATTAATTTGGACAATTATGAGACATCGTATTGCAACCGAGCCCTACTTCATACAGTGTTCACTGATTAGATCATAAAATATACACAAATATTACAATATACTACTACTAGATAGAATTATGGTCAAAATCTGTTCCAATGATCATACATATATAAATTTGGACAATTATGTAGACATCGAGTCACATTCAAGCCCCACCTCAGATAGTGTTAAGTACTGATTAGATCAATTTTACAAAATGTTGTTGGATATCATATATAATTGCAACCTGACTGTGACATCTGGTGCAGATGATAAGTACGTAAAAGAGCTAAACATGGTCATAGATGATATGAATTTTGAACCAAAGAATGAAATTACTGAAGAGTCTCACCTAAGTGATGAAGCAACTGTCCATGCTGTGAAGCTAGAAGATGAGTCCATGAACGAACAGGGCACATCTTTGTTTGACCTTATTGAGGAATTTACTGAGGCCCAAAATGAAGAACTTGAATCTTATGAGTTTGAAGTTGAAACAGATGCTGATGAATCAAATGAAGGAAACTACACAGTAGGAGATATCAGAGAAGAAGATGTTGCTGACTTTGTCTTGGAAGATTCTTCTTGTACTAAGGAAGATTCTGAAACTGATCAGAGTGATTCAGGGAATGAAGCTGATGCTAGCCATAGCATTACCAATAACGGAAATGTCTTTCCAGACAAAGATTTTACAGAATGGGAAAGGACTGAAGCTGACAATTGCACCAGTAAAAGAGCAGCAAATTCCGAGGAAGAAGAGAAATATTCAAACAACGTAGAGCTTCGCTCAGATGAGAATACTGATGTTGAAGTCAAAGAATCAGAAACACAAGATCACAAGACAGAAGCAGCAGATGCATCTCTTAACATCAGAAACAATATACAAGAAGCCAGAAAACGCATTTCCAACAAAAGAGAATCTGATTGCAACTTAGAGCTCCTGGATAGCTGCAGCAAATTAAAGAGGTTTTTGAGATGCAGGAAAGCAGATGAGGACATTGAGGAAGAGAAAGAATTTAACCCAAGAGGACCGAACTTTCTTACAATTGAACCTGAACCGGAATCAGAGAAGGTAGATCTCAGGCACCAGGAGATGGATGAGAGAAGAAATGCAGACGAGTGGATGCTCGACTATGCACTTCAGAAGACAGTCAACCAACTTGCTCCTGCTCGAAAAAGGAAGGTGGCATTACTAGTCGAAGCTTTTGAATCAGTTCTGCCAATACCAAAGTTTGAGTCGCATGTGAGGAAAAATACATCAGGCTTCCCAAATGCAAGACCCATTCAAGCTTGCAGATAATATATTTTCTTTATAAAGGTAATCTTAAACAGCCTACTTTAATCAATCTACAGCTTGGTTCTTAAATTATTTCCCCAGTTAGATTATGATACATTTGTTTTTCCATCCAGTAAGAAAATGTGCACCTTAGCAGTTCTTTCACAATGCATAAAAATGGTAAGGAAATGCAGGTTACAAGCAACTATGCAGCTAATAGATGTACTGAAAATGAACTACTGCTCAGATGTGTGCAAATAGAGTAATAGACAATCAGAACTCCAAGTACAAACTTTTGTGTTCCGAACAGTATATCTGAGTAGGACGCGGTAGTAAGTTTAAGTTAGCTATTGATAACTTAAGTTGTAGTGAATTTGTGTGACAGACTGATAGATGTTCTTGCTTCTGTTTTCTAGGCTTGTTCTGTAGAAGTGTGCCGTTTGCTTCAAATCTTATAATTTAGTTGTATGGTACTCTGGTGGTTTAAGTTATGTGCTTCAGTCACACAACTTTTGGTTCATTCTGTTTCATTGTAACTTGTAACCATACTTTAACAGCACTACTAGAAAATCGAAATCCTCAATACCTTCATCAAAGTAACGCTACCCCAATTCAGATCCAACCGAATTTCAGTTGATACATCATCAGTTTGGAGATATGCAGTAGATTTTTATAATGCTTAGTCAATAGAGGTTTAAATACTTTTAAATGTGTCCTAACATGGTACGGAGTAAAAGGTTATCATCCTATTAAGCCATTAAGGTATATATGGATAACTATTATTCATTGTCCGTCCTTAAAGCCACAAACTAGTCTAATGCAAATACAAGTCTACAACCTTAAGCCACTTTGTTTATATTCAATTCCAACTGCACATTGTGACATTGACCAACAAAAGATTCATTCAAGAGTAACTCAAACTTCTCAAAAAAAAGCTTCCAAATCACTATATCCTAAACCACTTGATCATTGAGAGAAGAATCAAACTCAACATTAATTCCTTTTTTTCTTTTTTTTTTTGGCCTAAAAAGATTAAAGGTGCTACTAGGTATACCTGGGTACATTATAGAAGTGTTGCTATTTACAAATTCTTAGTTGTTGTTGGGTGCAACTACTTCTAAGTGTACCACTGTACCCAAGAATGAATTTTCGCTCATATTATCAGTTCGCTCAATAAAAACTTTCCAAATGAGCAAACAGATATATAAGCAATTTAAGACTCCGGAACAAGATAGAGGTGTTGATTTGCTTAGCCAATTCCCCATATCCAAACCATTACAGTATCCACAAAAGTATAAAACCCTGATGGAAAAAAACATCTTATGCAGTACCAATTCGAGGCTGTCTAAATGCCAACCTTTAAATCACATGCTGGTACCATCATATGAGGCCTATCGGTACTTTTGGATCTTATGTTGGTACAATATTTATATTTTAACACGAGGTTTAAAAATACATATGGACAATTATTAATTTATTATTATCATTAACGACTAGAGTAATTGATGGCGACCTTAGCGTGGGCTAATGGGCTTCGTTGCATCAAACATCCTGTCTAAAGAACGTCCAAGAAAATGCAAGTGAGACATAAAGAAGCAAAATTGATCAAAAAATGCTACTCCGTAACAATTTTCTCATACAATACATTATAGAATTCGTCATGTCTCCTTCTCCCTTCTCATTGGCATCCTACCCACGAGTTAAGGTTTATTCCATCGATTAAATTTCGAAACAACATAAAATGGGTCTGGGCAACCCGAACAAGGAAGAGGAGAGTTTGGTCCGCAAACTAGGCGGAGGTAATAGGCCAATAGTACCACCTCTCCTCTTTCTCCAATGTAGGACACTCACAACCGGCTACAATGGGTTTCAACACCATCGTTATATAAGCTACGAGTAATATAATTCTACTCACAAGTGTCTCGCCCGCAAATATTGGGCCATTTAAACAGTGAGGGTTGAGGTCTAGTCTAGTTGTCTTTCAATTTACCAAAAAAAAAATTACGGAGTATGTTCTAACTTTTCTAAGATGCTTTCAAATGACCTTAAACAAGTATGTAAATCTAATCCAGACTGTAATGAATGCAATTCTAACCTTTAAAATTTAGAGTAAAATGTGTAATTAAACAGAAATAGCAAAGAAGATACCATTGGTGCAATGGTGCTGATGGCTAACCGTTGAGGAAGAACGATGGACTGCACAACACTGCAATGAACGTTTGTCGGGACTGAGAATGCGAGGTTTTGCTTTTGTTGCTGGTAACGGAACAAATTCTCTAAATTAATTTTGCTTTCCTTTGAAACTACTTGTGTAGGAATTATAGAATTGTCTGGTTTTTCTTTGTTTTTGTCTAGGCTGGTTAGGAGAAGGGCTCTATCGGGCCGAAACTTCTCACACGTCCTCTCAGTCTGTATTAGCAAGTTAGGCAATTTGAGAGTTGGGTGGAAGGGTAAGGGAATCTCTACCCCAAAGTGTCTCTTGTGGGGTTTGATCCTACAAGTTTATACTCTATTACCTGATAGTTGTGAGATACAAACCATAACACATAACTTGGTATTATAAAATTGTCAATTGAAATGTTGGGTTCAAGTTATGTCATTACTCATTATATCAGCTATAGCTAGAACAATTCTGATTCTGACTAGGTCAATAACGACCTTTTAGGTTGGGATGACTAGGTCAATAACGGCCTTTTAGGTTAGGAATGGTTTAATATTCGTACAGTGTTAGGACCTGTTCTCATTGACTGAACTCAGCTTGAACTGAACTGAACTGAGCTTAACTGAACTGAACTGAACTGAGCTTAACTGAACTGAACTGAATTGAGCTGAACTGAACTGAACTGAACTGAACTAAAATGAATATTTTATAAGAGAAGGAAATTAGGAGCTGAGCTGAACTGAACTGAACCGAACTGAGCTGAACTGAATTTCAACGTAAGAGAACATGCCCTTAGTTTGTATTGTGTTTGGTTATATCAAAGCATACCAATTTTTTGTCTAGTTAATATATGCTTGATTTGGGTTTGTTTCGATCATCTATATTTATTTTATTTTTTGTTAAGTTAGTTTGGTTTAGACCAACTCATTTTGGATTTGTATAAATTCATTTCAAGAAATTGTCATCAAGTTTTTTAGGTTCGAGTTAAATCAACTTTTAATTTAAGTAGGTAATAAATCAACCTACTTATGCAACCCAATTTGTTGCACAATTAGATTGCCAAATATTTGCCTTGGTCTCTTGGATGAATCATTTACTTAGGTGTAGTTTATGAGAAAAATTAATTAATACCCTAATGTATGTTTACTCTTCTAGCAGTCTAGCTACTATAGATTTTACACTTTGCACTTCAATTTGACCATTTTATAGTTTTTTTATCTTTAATAACACTACAAGTCTACAACAGAACTATCATCAGAGGATTCAGAGGGATGGATTTCCACTTATTAATGTTTGGTGTAAAAAAAGTGGACAACTGTATATTAGATAATCTCGTATGGGTTTTGTTATAACTTTAATACGTTGAATTACACACGTAGGCCTTGTTCAATTCACCTTGAAAAAATAACATTCAGCAAAAATTATTCAAGTTCATTAAAAATAATTTCAATTTAATAAAAATAAGTTCAGTTCAATAAAATTAATTTCAGTTCAGTAAAAATAATTTCACTTCAACAAAAATCAGTAACTCTAAAGAAGAAATATAATAGAGAAACAGTAAAAATAATTTATGTTCAGCAAAATTAATTTCATTTTAGTAAAATTAATTTCAGTTTAACAAAAATAAGGTGAAGTGAACGGGACCGTAACACTATATAATCTCCGGGAGTAATGTCAAGGTCCTCAAGGAAATAACTAGTTTGTTTGTAAAAACCAAAATACAAAAATTATCCCCCACAAATGCACAATTATGAAATACATTTTATATATTACGGAGTACTTATATATCCATTACTACTTTTATCTCTTTAAAATTGCGCTTTTTTTTTTTTTTTTTTATTTGTATGTATCTTTGAGTTTGTCCTCATTTTTTTTTATTTGTATGTATCTTTGAGTTTGTCCTCATTCCTTTTTCATTTAACTTGTTCCCCGTAATCTCTGGTTAACAATATTTTCTATCTCACATGTTAAATGATAATAATACCTACAAATACAACACAACTTTTTGAAAGCGATCGATTAGTTTTGAGACAATTAATAAGGACAAAAAGAGTATTAATTAGTTTGTCCCGGACTTTAGGATTTAAAATAAAAGAAGACATATTTAGTAGTAGTATATTGTACGAATATAAGACAATAACATTATCTACATTGCTTAGTAATATTGTGGATTTGTGGTCCTTGTGAAGTTGTGAGCTCCCAAGATCAGTATCCTAGATAAAAACTCACCTTGAAAGTTTGAAATGGTTAAATACATGACTTGCTTCCTTTTCAATGAAATTCAGTTGTCCTTCTATAAGGTGCATGTAAACAATCCAATCACCATTTCCGGTGCTACTAACCATTGGCATAACATACCCTGCATTACCATCCCATGGAAAATGATATGATCCGAACATTGGCTTACCCCAACCAAAATCGACCTTTGATAAAGGAAATTGCTGACCGGATGACATTACAAATGCCGGTCCATCATCCGTCCCACTACTATAGATCTTCGCTAGACATGGTTCAGGACGATGGACTTCTACCCAATCGATCAGGTCTGGAAAATGCATGTTGTTCACCGCCTTCTCTACAATTTTGTGGACTTCTTGAGCCACCCAATCTAATGGTTTAGAATTTAAATCACATATCCTGTTCTCACTAAAGGGAATTGAGAGCACATTTCCAAAATAACTACTAATTAGTCCTTTTTGCTTGTTACAATTTCCCTTATTACCTAGTCTTGTTCTACCATCCACTACAATGCCCATTTTACACATCTTGGAAGCTCCAATACTCGGGTTACCTTCCTTTATGCTAGCATGTTTCGATATTAACTTCCACATAAATGCGCTAAAGGATTCGAGTTTAGTCCCTTTTGCTTGAGATTGAATATAATCGACATCTTTAGCATGGACATGGTATATACGGCTAACAAGTGGTTCATGTATGCTTGATAATAGTTCATTTTTCCTAGGAGTTAAAGACGAAATAGGTACATACATTTCATCCAATGAGGGACCATACGAACAAGGATATCGAGCATTGAGGAATGATCTTGTAAAAGAGGGCACCATTGAGATTGGCTTTGAGTTAGCTATCTCAGCCCAAGATACTAAGAACATGTTAGTTGAGTAAGCATCAGCTACACGATGATCAAATGTGCAACCAACTACTATTCCTCCACATTTCAGCTCCGTAGCCTGCATGGTTAATTTGTGGCAAGCAAGGAAAGTTTGTCAATTGCTATTTTTTGATATTGCATATGTAATCTATAATTAAGTGCAATTTTAAAAATTACTACTCCGTAATATTTAAAAATAATAGGGAAATTCTCTTTGGTGACTCCTCCAAGTTTTTAATTTTCTAAGTGGTAAACATTCTTAAAATTTATTATTAATGGTAAACCTAAATTTTTTATTACCATTGATTAGTGTTATTTTAATAAAAATCCTTAACTATAGTTAGTTTTTTTTTTTTTATTTTTTTTAATAATTAAATTATTATTAAAATATATTTCAAAAAAAAAAAACCCTTCCCCACCCAACTTAGCCACCAGCACAGGCAGCGCCACCCGTCCACTTCCCCCCACCAACGCCGGCGCCACCATCCACTTCCTCCCCCCCCCCCCCCCACCAACGCTGGTGCCGCCAAGATGCACCTTCGCCGGTGCGTTGGCCATGGATCCCCCACCTCCTCTCTTTCTCTCAATCTCGATCCCCTACGGCCCTACCTGTTGTTGCTCCTCTCTTTCTCTTTCACCGCCTCACTACCTACCACGGTCCCACCCCAAACCACCCCGAAAACCAGCGAACCTCCCTGTCAACCCTCTTCCCTAGTTCGCAATCCCTTAAAACCATCCCAAAACACCAAGAAATACCCAAACCCGTTTAGGATTTCGATTCCTGGTGGTTTTTGGTGGGTTTCTGGTGGTTAAAACCCAAATTTGACCCTAGGTTATTGCGGCTTGCGGTGTTGGCAGAAGTGGTGTGTGCGGTTTGGTGGTTGTGCGGGGCGAGTGCAGCAGGTAGGTTGTGGGTGTGAAGGTGTTGTGATTAATTGAGGTTGATGGTGGTCGGAGATGCGAGGTCACGGAGGTGGTCGATGGTGTTAATTGGTGGTGTGTTGTGAGAAGGTGGTGCGGTGGCTTTGGTTGTGGCCGGCGCCGGGGAAAGGGGGATCGAGGCTGCCTGGTGCCGAAGGGTCTGGGCATGTTGGCTGACTGTGGTCGTGGCTGGGGGTGTGTTTTTTGATTTTTTAAAAAATAATTTATTTTTTTCAAATGGTTATTTTAAAAGCTAACCATGGTTAAGGAATCAATTAATTATATCATTAGTGTTATCAATGAATTTTTAAAGATAACTAGGATTTACCATTGAAAATAAATTTTAAGAATGTTTACCACTTAGAAAATTAAAAACTTAGAGTTCACCAAAGAGAATTTCCCAAAATAATAAAATTTAAAAAATAAAAATAAAAAATTACTAGTAAGATTTATTGACTTTTAACATCTTTATAAAATAAAATAAACACGCTGATTTTGGATTTGATTCACTTTTTTTTGTTTTAGTATTTTACCAAATTATCACCTTAAAAAAAATAAAATAAAAACTTTTTAGAATTACTTATGCCACCAAATAATAGGTTTCGTACTTGAATAGTTGAATCTATTAATTGGTGGCAAACTTTTTCTAAAAAAGGTGGTAATTACAAAATTGATATCTTAAATTGATCTTGTAATTACAAATGCACAAAATTGATATGGGGTTACTTGTATTTTTTTTTTCAGGGGTTACTTGTATTTTTTTTCAGGGGTTACTTGTATGGATTATTTATTCAGGGGGGTTACTTGTATTTTTTTTTCAGGGGTTACTTGTTTTTTTTTTTTTTTGTTTTTCCAGATGTTAGTTGTTTTTTTTTTTTCAGGGGTTACTTGTATGGATTACTTATTCAGGGATTACTTGTATTTTTTTTTTCAGGGGTTACTTGTATTTTTACTCAGGGGTTACTTGTATGGATTACTTATTCAGGGGTTACTTGTATTTTTTTTCAAGAGTTACTTGTATTTTTTTTTTCAGGGTTACTTGTATTTTTTTTTTCAAGATTTAGTTGTAGGGGTTACTTGTATTTTTTTTTTTTTTAGGGGTTACTTGTATGGGTTAATTCAAGGGTTACTTGTATGAGTTACTTATTCAGGGGTTACTTGTATGAGTTATTTATTCAAGGGTTACTTGAATGAGTTACTTATTCAGGGGTTACTTATATGAGTTACTTCAAAGGTTACTTGTATGAATTAATTATTCAAGAGTTACTTGTTACTTATTCAAAGGTTACTTGTAAACCCCATACCAAACCAGTAACACCCTACAAGTAACCCTTGAGCAAAACTAGTAACACCCTACCAGTAATTCCTAACCAAACCAGTAACACCCTACAAGTAACTCTTGAGCAAAACTAGTAACACCCTACAAGTAACCCCTAACCAAACCAGTAACACCCTACAAGTAACCCCTGACCAAAACCAGTAACACCCTACAAGTAACCTGACCAAACTAGTAACACCCTCACCAAACCAGTAACACCCTACAAGTAACCCCTGACCAAACCAGTAACACCCTACATGTAAATCCTGACCAAACCAGTAACACCTACAAGTACCCATAACCAAACTAGTAACACCCTACAATTTTTGACGTAGAATGTTCGATCTAAGATTCCACGAAGAAAACAAGCTCACATTTCTTTGGTTCTCATCAATTTCACTACTTCAAATGTTGTTGATGATTTTAAGGATAATTAATCACAATTTTTCATGACAATTTAACACCCAATTTCTACAATTTCGGACTTTAATTGCAGCAATTTGGCAAAGAGGAGAGAAAAAATGGGTGGAGTAGAGATATGGTTGTTGGTGATGTGTGGTTTGGCTTGAAGAAGAAGCTAAGAAAAGAGGAGAGAGAAAATAGGTATAGTAGAGATATGGTTGTTGGTGATGTATGATTTGGAGAAGAAGATAAGAAAAGAAGAGAGAGAAGAGTTGTTTTTTTTAAAAAAAAAATAATAAAAATTGTGGCTGGCCACACGGTGTGGCCAGCCACATACAAAAATTTGTATTAGTTTTTTGTTTTTTAAAACCATATCATATAGTGAATAAAAAAATAGTTAAACCTATTAAAATCATGATAATTTTGAAAACTGACAACAGAAAAAGGGAAATATCTTTTTCTTGTTTCCTGTTTTTGATTTTTTGTTACTGAAAACTGAAAACTAAAAATGATGCCAAAAAAAATTTTAGTACAGTAGTTGAATTTAATGCAAAACTCAGTATTTTAAAGGTTAAAAAAAAAAAATCACACACACAAGAATGTACTACCTCTGTTTTTCTTCTACTCACTTATTTTATTTCATTTTGGACAAATCATTATATAATTTTGCTTCTCTCTTGCTTCAAAATATTACTCCGTCATTGTTTTCACTCTTTTTCTTTATCTACTTTTTTTTTTTTAATTTCATCTACTACGTTTCTTTTATTTCTATATGATTCTACCTTTCTTATTTGTTCATCTTTTTCTTATGCACACTCATTTTTTTCAAAATTTTCTATGATTACATTTCTAGTTTTTTCATGTTCAGAAGAGAATGAGTAAAATTGAAATGCATAGGGAAAATATCTAGAGGATTATTTTCTCAGTATACTAGGGAGTGATGATCAAAGTACAATTACGCATTACTCCCTCCGTTTTCTAAGTGGCACACTAGATTATGTGTAGAATATATAAAGTAGGTTAAATAATAAATATATAAGTGGATTAGAGCTCGTTGGGAAAATAAATATTGTTAGAAAGTCATTTTTTTTTACAAATAGAAAGTCATATTATATGTGTTACATATAATCATTAATTCAAAACCAAAAAATGTGTGGAAAATAATGATTTAAAATATACGAAGTACAAGATAGTACAGACCGAATAGAAGTCAATCCATTATATTTAAATTTACCTGTACAGAGAACACACTACGTTGCTTATTATTCTTGGGCAATAACTTGCCTTCAACACTTTCATCCGGATTATATAGGTTTAGATCATAAAGATCAACATCGGCATAGGCCTCGGTGAACTCAACTCCTTGGTTACTGCCCATTAACTCAATTTCACCCTTAGAATTATGTACAACTTCACTAGAAAACACAGAGAAATGAACCAAAGCTTGAGCCAAGGCTGTTTCGAGGGTGCTAACCAATTGATCAAAAGGCGAAAATCGGCTACCATAACTTGGACATTTATAGCAAAAGAACACACCCACGTCTACAGGAGGCAATAACAAGTCTAAATTTGAGAGTGGTAATCTATGTTCGATTATATGGTGTATTGGTACTACTTTCTTCTTTCTTTTAACCCTCACTTGGAATTCTTCTAGGGTTTTCTCCCCTTCGTACACTAATAAGCTACGACTCATTTTGGAGGACACAATTTTTGTTAGTATACATCCCCTTAAATATCACATAATTAAATCAACATGTTGTACAAAAGTGATATGGTCAACTGGTCAAGGTATGTATCTTGTGGTTAGGAAACGTTGTAGGACAAACACATACACTTTTGATTTAATTGAGAACGTGACATAGTGGTCCATAACTAAAATTACTCCCTCTAAAGTTTTTAAATGCTTAACCGACTTACAGTTTTAGGAAAGTGAGTTGAATGAAATAAAATAGTATACAAGTGAGATTTAATGATAAAAAGTAATGCATTAGCAAAATATGTATAATAAAAACAAGAAGAAGATGAAGAAACATAGGAAGTAATTTATTCTTGCATATAATAGGCTCTCATAACCTTAGAGCAAAGAAAAATGGATTTATTTATATATGTATATGTATGTCTTGCTTAATTGGGATTTATTATAACTTTAGTAAGTTAAAATTTAAAGCAATCGCGCTCAATCTTATACTCTTATTCTAAAAACTTGAGCAGTATACTAAACCTAAACCCATTTTACAATACATTAATTAGGGCTTGTTTGACATCATTTTTTGTTTTTAGTTTCCTGTTTTTTTGAAAACTAAAAACCAAAAACAGGAAACAAGAAAAAGGTGTTTCCACTTTTTTGTTGTCAGTTTTCAAAATTATCATGATTTTAATAAGTCTAAATAATTTTTGATTCATTATGTGACATATATAATATACTTTTAAAAAACAAAAAACTAAAAAACAGAAAAGCACAACAATGCCAAACGAACCCTAAATTTAACGTTTTTTCATAACTACCTAAAAGATCATTAACATGATGGTAAATTTTGCTAGAAATTAAAATAGTGTAAACATAGTTCACATGTCCGATCAGTTAACCTACTTAGCTAGGCTACTATAATCGAAATTGTGATTAGTGGCCAAAAGGTTGTCAACTCGGGCCCAAAATTACCCAACTTGAAAATTGGTTTGACTATTCAAGTTTACAAATTAAATAAATGAATAAGCTTGTAGTGTCCTAAAATAAAGGTAGTGACTAAATAATTTACTTTAGTTGTTAATATGTTGTGCAAGGAATTTCATCATATACTTAGAGGTCGCTTCCCGATTCTAGGAAATCATGGGATCGATTCTCACCCCTGCCCTTGTGGCTCTCTAAACACCAAAAAAAAAAAAAAAAAAAAAAAAAAGAGGTTGCTTAAGCAGTTATTCCTTGTTTGGTGTTTGCGTATTCCTAGCTATTTAACTTTGAGGCTCGTGGCAAAATATGAGTTCCTCGCATTGTCTTATAGTCGCGTCGTATTTAATAATGGTACTTTCCAGGAAGCATTGTTGGCCCCTGCGGCCCTGCCTAGCAACATACGGAGTAGTGACTAATTTTGGAGGGCTGTGAAAGCAACTTAGCAACATGTGATTTTTTGCAGAATTGGTTGTCAAGCAACATGTGAAGTTCTTTCTTCTGTCGTTAAAAATCAACATTGGTCAATGGTAGAGAACTCACTAGTACTATCAATAATTGGGGGTTTTTTTTTTTTTCTTTAGGAAATCAAAAATAGCTTCAAAATAATGTATTTGGTATGGATTAATATGAATATTAATAGCTTTAGAATACTTGTACTTAAGTTTTCTTACTTTTCCACTAACATGTTCTCTTCACCCTACAAAAATATTATAAGTAAGAATAAATTCAGTTTGGTAAAAATAATTGATGTTCAATAAAAACAAGTTTAAATCAATAAAATTTTGTAGTTTTAAAGAAATATAATAATAGAAAATTATATATATATATATATATATATATATATATATATATATATATATATATATATATATATATATATATATATATATATATGTGTTTTAATAAGTTAAAAAAAATCAATTCATTAATTTTAGTTTAGTAAAAATTATTTAAATTTCAGTTCAGTCTAAATAAGATGAAGTGAACAAGACATAAGCCAACAACATTCTTTTGTAAAACAAGCAACCTAAATACCTAATATATTTGAGGACGAATATCCTTTATTGGGAACCAAAAGCTATAAGCTAAAAGTTACTCAATTTTTATTTTACCTTTAAGGCAATTTCTTTTCAACTTAAAAGAATAATATTAAGTAAAATTGATAATTTTAGTTCTATAAATTTAAGTTCAATTTCGTAAAAGTAATTTTTAGTTCAGTAAATATAAGTTTAATTTAGTAAAAATTATTTTACTCCTGTAAAAATCAATAATTTCTAATTTCAGTTTAGTTAAACAATTTAAGTTCGCAAAAAATAATTTAACTTTACAAAAAAATAATTTAAGTTTAGCAAAATAATTTATATTTAGTAAAAATAATTTCAATTTAACAAACATAAGGTGAAAAGAACATAATCTAAGTCAACAATATTTCTTCCGTAAAGCAGGCAATCTAATACATACCTAATTTTAAGACCCAAAATTTTTAGATTTATTAATGTGTGGTGACCCTAGGGGCACCGCCCTAGTGCTGCTCTTAGACATGTATTCTTTACGTACCTTTGCCTCACACACAATGACTCCCTTTATAAAGAGGATCATGCTAACCTCATTGGTACAGCCAGATAAATTAATACGATTAAAATTTTTATGATTTACAAATGTAGACAATAAAATTTTTATTTGTACATGATGGCCTTCAACTTTCGTAAATATCTTAAAATCTCTATATTGACTTAAAGGGTGTGTTCTATTCATCTGATTTTTACTTATCTAAACTTATCTGAACTTATTAACCCTTATTAGAACTTATTTTAGTTATAAATTAAACTTGGGTAGCCCTAATTAACCCTTATCACAACTTATCTGAATTTATCTTATATGAACTTATTAACCCCTATCTGAACTTATCAACCTTGAAATACGTGGAAATAAGGTGAATAGAACAAGGCCTTATTTCGATTATTGTATGAGAGATGGGCCTTTTGGGATTTGTTCCACTAAACCTCTTGAAATATCTAAGACGTGTTGTTTTGATAAGAAACTTAGTCCCAAAAAGTTATTGTAAAATTTGAAAGCAAACTTCTTAACAAGCCCCTTTTGGACTTAGAGAGTGGAGTTGAAGAGCAAAAGCTAATGCATCCCACTAAGTGTTTTAATTTTTTTTTTTTTTAATTAATATTACTTCATTCTTCTTCAGACCTCTTCTTCCTTTCTCAACAATAACGACAAATTCTTCGCCAACACCTCATACAATGCCTCGGCACCACCATTTTTGGTGGAGGAGTTGCTGAATTAAACGGAAAATTTTTAAAAATATGGAGAAATAAGGGCATGGTTAATCCCAAAGGTAGGGTTGTTTAGAGTTGCGGTTTGGTTTTCTAAAGTGACCAAACTGCACTTTTGCGGTTTGGTGAGGTTTCCAAACATTTTAGACCAAATCGCACCGAAAACCACACTTTGATGCGGTTTGCAATTTAGGCCGTCAAACCGCAAACCGTTATACTAATTTTTTACTACTTCTATAAAAAAGTAAAAATAGTTTAATAATTAATAATAAAAAATTAAAATAATAAGTCTTTTTTTAAAAAAAATATGCACCAAACCGCATTTGTGGTGCGGTTTGAAAAAGTAGTGTGGTGTGGTTTGAAAAAGTGCAAACCGCAATTTTGCGGTTTGGGATCTAAACCACACCAAACCGCACCGGTCTTCCTCCTCAATTGAAGCTCTATCATGAAGCTGTTGATTTCTACATTTAAGGTATTTTAAATTCGAACGATGGAGGATAGAGAACTGATGAGGGGGAAAGAATGGAAGGAGACCTACAAATTACAATTTTACCCCCTAACTTATAGCTCAAAAAGACGAATATTACCCTTAGATAAACATCTTGATAAACTCGTATTTTCCCTTTGATCGACCTACCCAACTCAACCCAAGACAAATCTATATACTTTTACAATTTTATTACAAAAAATTTCAAGTTCTCAACTTCAAATTTATTTCGCAAATGACAAAGTCGTAATCAAATGTAATTTTTTTCACCATTCATCGATATAACTGCTCCACTATTTTAGGTTAGATTGGCATCACTGTAGTTTTTTGGTTTTTTATTTTTCAAAATCATATGATATATGTCATATAATGAATAAAAAATTAGTCAAACTTATTAAGATCATGATAATTTTAAAAACCGACAGAAGAAAAGTGGAAAAACCTTTTTCTCGTTTTCCATTTTTGATTTTTTGTTTTCAAAAAAACTGAAAAGTGAAAAAAAAAAAAAAAAAAAGCCAAATAAGGGCCTGTTCTCATAGACTGAACTCAGCTGAACTGAACTGAACTGAACTGAGTTGAGCTGAGCTGAGCTTAACTGAGTTGAGTTGAGCTGAAATGAATACTTCGTATTTTATAAAAGAAGGAAATTAGGAGCTGAACTGAACTAAAAATAAACGTATGAAAAACATGCCCAAGTCCTAAAAGTAGCGATTTTCTGCCTAAATTGTTACTTCTAATGACTAGTGAATCCTACGCGCGCGATACAACTAGTCATCGTAGGGGAGTTATAAATTCGAACCTCAAAGTTTACGTACTTTGAGTTGCTGTTGAATTATATTTGTCTTAGGTCGATCAATAAGAGATTATATCTTAATTTATTTAATTGTGGAAACATGTTTTGTGTTATGATCTGATTATTTATTTTGAAAATGATCATATATATTATAACTCGCCAATGTACGTATTACTGTATAAAAAGGCAATCAAAGCTATTGCATCATTGTATAACTACAATAGAAGTGTTATGGAGAGGACAAAACTCTCATTGAACACCCTGGCGCACACCCTGTCGCAAAGGCTATGTGAATTAATATATTTTCCTGCAATTAGATAGTCTTTGGACCATATAATGGAGGAGATAGCATTTATGAGCTACGAGAATTAATTGATGATGTATGAGTACATCTTAACTCTTTCCTATAATCATAAACTATAAGCTTTTCCTAGGATAAAAATCGAGAAAATGACACAGTAACTAAAGCAAAATACATCTTCAAACAACCTCTTAATCAAAAGCATAAGACTATAGTACCTCATATGTAAGACATAACTGATACATTCCGTAGAAGACTCATCAAATGAGTTGCTTCGTTTGACTCCCCTATAAACACAGCTAAAAGAGATTACATCAAAAGTATTACTCTTATGTGTGTGTGGGTGGGTTTTTTTTTTAATCATTTTAATGGTAACCAAGCAATTACACTTTACACTCCACCACTACGAAGGTACCACTATTGCATTCATTCGTCAACTCCACCAAACTTGAGATTTCCCCAACTCTAACCGGATTCGGGCGTCTCTGAATAGTATGCTTATCCACCTCTTCGTATAACATAAACAAATAGATTGCACAAACTTTACATTTTCTTTAGTATAAAAAAACAACCACCAGGGTCATCATCCTTATAGATTATCGCGGCGGTGGGTGGTGACCGGAGGAATGGAAATTGACATGTTAGCAGTATTTTCCAGCAATCAGAAAAGGAGTTCGTGAGAAAAGAGGAAATTGAGAAATGAGGATTTTTGGCCTTTTCGATGGAATGATAAGAAGGAAGATAAACAAAAGAAATAAAGGACCAAAATATGAAAGGTTAATACTTAAATGCATCAAAATTAATTTTAATTGGTGATAAATATGTCAATTAACTTTTTTAAGGGTATAATAGTCTTGACACTATTCATAAGAGTATTTTCCCACTTTTTAAAGGTAGGGAAGGTAGGAATTTTAAGGATATAATAATCTTGACACTATTAATAAGAGTATTTTCCCACTTTTTATAAGGTAGTTTTATAAGGTAGGGATACGGAGTACAATTTTACCCCTTTTAAAAACAAACTTTCATCTCGATCAAAATGGGGCGGCCTGTTTTGTTACTCCAGCAGTCCAGCATATAACCAAAACTGTAAAACTCAAAAGCGCAACAACAATGGCGAAGTTCTGGAAGCCTGGAACCGAGAAACCTCGACTGGTAGAAGACGAAGATGGCGGCGTTCTCTTCTTCCATTCTTCCTCTTCATCTTCCAGCTTCGGATACGCCAACAACATCCAGCAGCAGCGCCAGCGCCTGCCGGTGCATAAGCGCAGAGACGCCATTCTCTTTCTAGTTGAAAATCATGCTACTACCATCGTTGTCGGCGAAACTGGCAGCGGAAAAACTACTCAAATTCCTCAGGTTCTCTCATTTTCTTCAATTTTATGCTCAATTTATTGTTTCAATTGTTTATCAATTTTGATGAATTTTGCTTGTTTTTGTTGGAATTTCTAGTATTTGAATGAAGGAGGATGGGCTGATTCTGGTCATGTTATTGCTTGCACTCAGCCTCGCCGTCTCGCTGTTCAGGTATTGTGCTCTTAATTTTTCTAATGTTTTGTACTTCTGTTTTGTGCTTCTTTGTATATTACTGTAATAAGTTCTCCAGTTGATGATTTCGTTGGCGAATATCGATAATGTGGTGTTATTGATGATTGCTTGTTGACTAAATGTACTCCTTATGTGTTAAATAGCATATAATTTGGTTTGTTAGGTTGAATTATTAAGAAAATGTATGTATTCAACGAGTGTAATTTAACTAGGTTACATTTTTTTATGTAGGCTATTACGAATTTGGAAGAAGTAATATTAGTTTTTTTTGCCTGCTTAATAAACCTAATTCAGAATTTATTTTAGGTTAATATATCAATTTGAAGGGAGAGAAAAGAGAGCCTGGTTTGTAAGTTGAGAGTCCGGCTGCATTTTTGTGTTTTCCTGTAATTTAGAAGTATAGTTGTCTATGCTTACAGTAGCTATTGATCTTCGTAATTTAATCTTCGATTTGGTCTTTGGACTATGTACTGTGATTTTAATACATGTGCTTCAAAGGTGCCTTTTGCTTTCAATTTGCACTGCAGTGTTTATGATGGTGAGCTCTAGCATATGTAAGGCATTTTTTCATACTTTGGTAGTTTGGTGTCATTTTTTTCTTCTTCTTTTTTGATAACACCATAGTTTGGTGTCTTGATAAGCTATATCTTTTTATTTTTTTCGGAAATAAAATATAGATGTGCATGCTTCAAAGTTGTGTTTGAAAGAGTGTATCACTCTCATTTTTGCGCTACAATAAATTTGGAGTGGGGAACTCTGGCATGAATATATTAGGAATGTTAGCTAGACCAATAGTTTCTTGGTTTTCTGGAATTTCTGCTAATTGTATCATATACACTGAACTCTTTACTGCTCGTCCATTTTGACGAATGAAATTTCAGTCAGTTGCTTCAAGGGTTGCTGAAGAAATGGGTGTTAAACTTGGCGAGGAGGTTGGATATGTAATCAGATTTGAAGATGTAACAACTCCGGTAAAGACCCTTTCACTGGCCAATTACTATTCCTTACTCTCATTATGTGCATAATTTTCAACTTGCATTATATGCAATTTGTGCAGTGTGTTTTACTTATATGTTACCGATGTGGAATGATATTGTGTTGCCAGCACAGGGTGTTACCAGAATTAAGTTTCTTACTGATGGAGTGTTGCTGAGGGAAATGATGGATGATCCTCTTCTGTCCAAGTACAGGTATTTAATTAAACAATTCTGTAACATATCCGAATTTATGCAATAAAAAAAGAAAATGGGAAAAGGAAAGGTGAACAGATTAACAAGCCTATTCATTGGAATTATGTATTAAACTCTTGACTGTTTTGTACATTACAGTCAGCTGTAGATTGTACCTGTAATGACATAGAATTCAGCCTAACTAATTAAGAGATTAAAATCTGACGAAGCATAATTTATAGGAGGAATCATTAAGGAGGTATATTTTTAGCTTTCAAAGTTTGGCATCAATTCCAGAGTAAAGATCAAAGCTTTATTTATATATATATTCTCTTTAAGCCTTCCTAGATTGGCAAGCTTGAACCAATAGAGCAACACTATTGATAACACCCACTTGAATGGACCACTACACCAACCACCTCATAAACCCTACCCCCACATTGTAAGCCACCATTAAGTTTTAATTAATTAATTAAGGAATAATTGGCTATAACAACACCAACTATGACAAAGGTGCGTGTAGCAGCACAACCTTTTAAGGGTGCACTCAACATCACAAACTACTTTTGAGGGTGCACTCAACATCACAAACTATGCACTTGGGTGCACATAACAACATAAAATGACATTGGCAAAATTTAGCTTTCTTCTGAAAGTGAAATCTTAAATATTTTTAATCTTTTTTGTTTAAAAATAGTTTTGATTAATTCCATTGTACTTAATTTTTCATTTTCCATCTCATGTAATTAAGTAAACATTAAATTGAATTATTTCAAAAGGTTTTCGCCATTATTTTCTATCGTTTGTTTCTTCAATTACTTTTTTACATCTCATGTGATGATTGACTTCGTTTCCTCTTCCATTATAATTAAATTTTTCCCTTTAAATTATTCTCTCTTAACCTCCACAATTTAAGTGTTGTACATTAAAAAAAAAAAATAATAAAATAAATAAAAATAAATTTGACATATCCTAAAATCCAATTCTAAAATTATTTGTTGAATTAAGTATTTAAAATCATTTTGTGGGATTTGGTATTAGAAAGTTACCTATGTATGCTAAAGTCTTGTAGAATAAAGGTATTCAAATGATATTTTTTTGGGTTTTTCTATATAGTAACCTTGTTTTTTTTTTTTTTCACTTTTTTACGTTGTGCCCTAACATATATCACTTTCTACACTGTAACCCCAATATATTTTTTGTTTCCATACGGTAACCTTGCTGTTATCCTGCCGTTAAAAAATTCCGTTAGTGGGGCCCACTCTCCATTATTAGTATTTTTTTATCGATTTGCTCGTTGAAAAATACTCCGTCAACGATTTCGGGGGCTATTTTGGTTCTTAAGGAACCAAATTGAGCTCAGATTTGGAAAAAAAATAACGTAAATGCCTCGTTTTGCTTATTAAGAAATGTCTCGATTTACGTGTTTACATTTTAACACACAAAACGAGGTATTTACATTTATTTTTTGCCAAATCTGGGCTCAATTTGTGTCGTAAGGGCCAAAATAGCCCTTTAAACCTTTGACGGAATATTTTTCAACGCGCAAATCGATAAAAAAATATTAATAATGGAGAGTGGGCCCCACTAACGGAATTTTTTAACGGCAAGGTTACCGTATGGAAACAAAAAATGTATTGGGGTTAAAGTGTAGAAAGTGATATATGTTGGGGCACAACGTAGAAAAGTGAAAAAAACAGGGTTATTATATAGAAAAACCCTATTTTTTTTTTTGTTATTTATCAATTTAGTATTTAACTAAGTGGGAAGGGAAAGGAAACTAAATCAATCATGTGAGATCGATATTAGAAAAAGTAATTGGAGAAGCAAACAAAGAAAAATAATAGCACCATTTTTTTTTTTTGGAAGGAATCCGCTTAATATAATGGTGGAGGTTAAGAAATGCTTAAATGAAAAAAATAAATAAAAGGTAAGGCTAATTTAATCACGCCCGATGGAAAATCATATAGCTTAAATAATGTTTATACAATTATATTAAAATAATTAATATTCCACTTTTTTTCATGAAACCTTAGTTCATTAGTGTCATTTATGCTAATATGTGCACCCAATTACATAGTTTGTGCTGTAGACCGCATCTTTTAAAATTTGTGCTGCTATACGCACCTTTATCATAGTTGGTGTTGTTGCGGCCAATTTTTCCATTAATTAATTACTGATGTGTGATAAACCTTCTCAGGTAGGCAAAATCAATTCCTTGGTTGTTGAATTGACTGTGAAAGTTTTTGGTCTGAAATCTATGGGCAATGTTGACCACCACAGACTTGAATTTAACCCAACTTGTTGATGTTTGTGGTAGGCTCATCAGAATTTGAAATTAGATGGTGGTGGAAGGAAGCGTTGGAGTTGGTGGTGGAATGAAATAGGAGAAAGAGGAGAGAGAAAATGGGGAGAGAGAGGTGGAAGTCATGAAGTGTTTGATAAAGGGGATAGTTTTTTTTTTGGGGAAGCCTGGGTAATAGTTACACCATTTTCAGGGGAATATCTTAAATATTTTTATTTCCAATCTAGGCAAACAAAAATATCAGGTTTTTACAACCTTTTTATCCCCCCTGTACTGGCAATCTAGGCATGCCCTTAGGTTTATAAGTTGGAGCTGTTTGTTGTGTGCTTGTAAAACTACATAATATTTTGTATGGCACTTTTTTTATTCTTCATTGATGCTATATTGATCTATCTCATTGGACATTGGCTAAGTTAGGGTCTAAAAATGTGGTCTAAATTGAAAGCAAAGACCTGTATTGAAACAGTTTTTTTTAGAAACTATTTAACATTTGAACTTGCCAGTATAAACTCTTCCATAGTCTTTACTCATTACTCAGTAGAACTGAACTATCTTTATAAAAAATTGGTAGCTTATTGGCAGATGTACAACACTATTTAGTGTTCAGTGTTCGTAGACCTTTAGTTTCTTGTATGGACCTTGTATTTATTATTTTATTTGTTGTTTCTATTAATCAACTAATTTGTTCAAAAGTCAACTTTGATATCTTCTTTGGGTTTAGCTTCCTATATAAACATGAATAGCTTTCATGCCTTTTGTGAACTTTTGTTGAGAATAATTTTTGAATCTCTCCATTTTTTGCTTCTTGGCTTCTCAGTGTTGTCATGGTAGATGAAGCACATGAAAGGTCTATTTCAACTGATGTTGTACTTGGTCTCTTGAAAAAGGTATTTCTTAAATTGCAGTTTATATTGACATTGAAATGTTGCCATGCCGACATCGTTTTCTTGTGCTTAACATGTTGCCCTTGTAACCAAATTTCAGATTCAAAGGCGTAGGCCTGAACTGCGTTTGATTATATCATCTGCTACTATTGAAGCAAAATCCATAGCTTCTTTCTTCAGAGTTAGGTATTATATATCAAATTCTCTCTTTATTACCTTGTTTTTTCTGTTTCAAGGAGTTTAAGAAAGCCTATTGCATTCATTTCATCAATAGTATGCAATTTTGTGCTATTTTGATCGACAAAATAACAGGCGTTTTGTTATGGCATTTTGGCATGATTGTAACCAATGTATGTATAAAAAGGCTCAAGGTGCACTGACCCAATGAGGCTTTGGGGATCTTCAACAACATTTTTTGCTATTGAGTGTGCCATATTGAAATTGCCTTGCCTAGACAAAAAAAGTCCTTGGATGCACCTTTTACACACATCATAACAAACATTACTTCGACTTCATTTCACCTAGAATTTTTGTCTGATACTCATGATGTTGGTATGTCCCTTGGACAAAATTATGTACAAATTTATAAAATGATTTTATTTGTCACCTGGAGTCCTTGACACATAGGTTGTGGTGGTTCATGGCATGACTCATGGTTCTAGCTAGTATTCAAATTTTATTGTGTAGAAGGTTTTTTTTTTTTTTTTTTTTTAAAAGAGACTAGATCCTACTAGTGAACTTATGCTAATAGTTGGGGAAAAGCATATGGGGGATGTGGTTTTTATTTTATTTAATTTATTTTGTTTATTTTTTTAAAAATATATAAACAAAAACATCAACCTCAAATAATTAATCTAGGAGAATGAAATCAAGGAATTGTTCCTACTTAGATTTAGAAACTCATTTGAAGTTGTTGGATTAATCATTTAGAGGAGACAATTTTAGGATGTCTACCAATGGAACTAAAGGAAGATAAATACCACCTCCGTTCTTATTCAGTTGACACCTTTCTCTTTTCACGCTTGCCAACACACTATTTTAACAATTAATATCTCTTATTCTCGACATTGTAAAATTCTATGTTAATCGGACACGGCTAATATTGCGAAGTGTCCGTGTCGACACGACACTTCACGAACACGGACATGGGACACGTGTTTGATGCTTCACTGTGCACTCGGAAGTGGCACTCGGACACTTCCTCGGACACTTCCGTAAAGAGAGAAGAGGAAAAAAGAGTGGAAACATGAAAGAAAAATATATCTTATTCGAAAACCACCATTAATATAGAGAAGATGAAGAGAAGAAGATTGTCATTTATTAGGAGAATTTACCGAGGAAAAAATTACAATAAAAAAATAGGGGTGGACATAATGAAAAATGTAAACCTTTTGTAATATATAATTTGTTTATATAAATTTAAGTGACGTATTGACGTGTCCCTGTATCCATGTCCAAATATCGGACCGAGTCCCCTTGTCCTAAAATTTTGGAACTTGCCAGATTGGACACTTGGACATGTGTCCGTGTCTGACACCCGTTCTTGAGTCCATGTAACATAGGTAAAATTATAAAAAGTGAATATTAATAAAATATACATTGAGTTTGTTTAAACAAAATCCCACTTGACTATGTATTATTGTAGCTACTAATCACAAAATAAGTCAAAGTGTAGTTTGTGAATTGTGTAAAAGTCAAATGTTGTCAACTAAAAAAACGAGGTAGTATAAAAGAACTCCAGTTTGGCCTTTTGCCTCAAAAGAAAAATAAAACAATGAGTTTTGAATTCTAATATTCATGAAAAGACAGAAATATAATAAACTAAGGGTCTATTCGACACGGCTTCTGGAAAACAAGTGAAGTTATGTTGAGTATAGAGTGGAATTCAAATTAGAAGATTTAGTACTGGTTTAGTCTATATGTTTATCTTATTCATTAACCATTGAAAATGGCATATTGTAGTTGAATAGAAGAATTTTACCATTATAATGCTGAGAATAACTAGTCTATTAGTCAAATTAATGCATACTTACCTTTATACCCATTGTTAATCTAGTAAGAAGCAGCGAGGAGGAGCTGGTGACGAACTTGGGCCAAAGACAGAACCTGCCATTATCTCAGTTGAGGTACATTAAGCTGGTTTGGGATCCTGTGCTGGTCAAATATTGCTACTTTATTTACTTAAGATATATTGAAGACATGCACAATAAACTGCAGGGAAGAGGCTTTACTGTTGAAATAAATTATGTTCAGGAGCCGGTTGCAGACTATCTTCGAGCTGCTGTATCAACTGTTATGTTGATACACAAACAGGTAGAAGTGAGCTTTATAGCATGTTAAGAAGCTATTAAATCTTTATGTCAGTGGGTGATATGTGTAGCAGTGTAGGTGCTAGCTGTCCAATAAAATGTCTTGCTTGAAATTTAGCTCAATCACTTGCTGTTGAAAGAAATTTCCTAGTGTTAGTTATCACATTATTACAGTAATTTTACACTAAATATCAACAATTTACAGGAAATATAAGATGTTATACAATTGTCTACTAAAAATAAAGATGGAGAAATATTGTTGTTTGCCATTAAACTACTCTTAACTTAATAATCCTTCTGTCCCCAAACTAAGTTTCCTTTTTTCTTGGGCACAAGTACCTATGAGGTTAGGAGAGAAATTGAATAGGGACCTTGTTGTTTAAAGGTGAATAAAAAAGAAGTTAGTGGGTATAGTTTAATATTTTGTATTATGCGGTGAGTGAAATTGGGGTTTTGTTGATTAAAGCTTCGTTTGCTTACAACTACCTATGAGGCTAGGAGAGAAATTGTATTGGGGCCTTGTTGTTCAAAGGTGAATAAAAAAGAAGTTTGTGGGTATAGTTAAATATTTTGTATTATGCGGTGATTAAAGCTCCGTATGCTTCATTTTATTTTGTCTGAACTTATATTATTTTATGTAGAACCTGTATTATTTTCTGGACTGAACTTTATCTAAACTTATTTGGTCTAAAGTTATTTAACAATTGTTTGATATAATCTGAAATTGTCTGAAATTAACGTGTTTTGTCTACAATTGTTTGAAATAAAATTATAAATTTTCCAAGTAAATTTTATTTGTGCTATTAGCTGACTAACTTTAATAATGAGAACCAGTTTTTACTTCAATAAAATGAACAAGTTGATCATTACTTTAATAGTTGTAACTTGACGTTGCAAGTATATATTTATGTAGTGAAGTAGGTGAAGTGGGATTCTGATAACATGGAACATACTTGTATAATTAATGTTCAAGTATCTAATTTGTGTAATGTATAGGTTTTTGATAACAATTGGAGGAGACTTAGTTGTGTGAATGAAATTTTACTACTTTTGTGAAAATTGATCTGTTCCAACAAAATTTGTTTGTTTCCATTCTAAATTATTGATATGAAACCCCAATAATATTAACATTATTAAAAAGAATTTTTTGACATTTACCATCTTGAAAATTCCTGTTTTTGGGTTTAACCAACTTAAATATTTTTATTTATTATTATTATTTTTTTATTTTATTTTTTATTTTTTTTTTTTTTTTTGTAATTTACATCCTTAACAAACTTTTTATTGTTGACTTTGCCAAGACTTAACTGTCTTCCTCCATGAATTAGTTAAGTGGTGGTATAATCAAAATAGATTATATTTAAGGTGGTAGAATTCAAAAAATATTTAAGGTATTTAAACCCAAAACTTGATTTTTTTTTTTGAAGGTGGTTAAGTAAAAACAATCCTTGTTAAAATGAAAATCATAATAAAAATGAAAGAAACTATAATTTTTTTTTAAAAAAAAAAAAAAAAAACTATAATGTAAAAATTAAAATAAAATTTCAACAAAATCTACTCCTATTCCTTTAAGTTCTTTCCTATTTCCCTTTTACACGTTTACCGATACACATTTTTAATCGTTAATATTCCTAATTAGGTGATTGTATAAATTATAAAAGTTTGATATTCTAAAAGTACTCATTGAGATGAGTCAAACAAAATCCCTCGTCTATGTTTTTTCTTATATATTGGAATAATTTAGAAAGTTCTCTTTAGATGTGCTTTGTTTAGATTCCAAATGAGAAGAATTTTCAGCATTCAAATGAAAATTATAATATTTCCTCCGTTCCACTAAGTTCTTCCCATTTATTGTAGATACACATACACATACACATATCAAGGAAAACAAATAAAGTAATGTAGATTGGGCATTTGACTCTTTTATATTGTGAATGGACTTCCTCTCAACTTGCTTGATTTTCCAGTAACTTTTATGTCTCACTTTCTTTATGCTTTTACTTCTGTTTTATAGCAAACAGTGGGTGATATCCTTGTATTCCTTACGGGTCAAGATGATATTGATGCAGCTGTTCAGCTGCTTAACGAAGAAGCTCAGAGTTCTGATAGAAGCTCAGGAGGTAAGTCATTAGCATACTTCCTAAGTTCTTAGGAAGTTAGTTTTCCATATTTCATATACTAGTTTGTTGGAAAGAGTGTGCTTTCCTTGGCATCATAGATCATACAATTAGTTCTGCTTATTCTTGGAAGATGCTAGATTGCTGGTATTTTCAATTCTCTGATGAATCTTCACTATTTTTCAACCTTGAGCATTACTCCCTCCATTCCAAGTGACTTTTGAGGTTCTGCATATATATTATGAAGTTGGTAATTATTACATAGGTATTTAACACTGAGACTTAGTACTGAATTTTAAGTTCACAAGTAGTATTGCATAATTGCATTGATATGTTAAGGGACATGAAATAAGAAGTATTAGGTAAGTCGACAGAAGATATGGAAAGGAGGGAAGTATTGTTGTTATTGAACATGGTGATTTAAATGTCTGCTGATCTGTGGCAGGCGATCTCGCAGAGAGTGGCTGTTGCTGGTATTTTTTATATTTTCTGGAAAATGCACCAGAATAAAAATAATTAACAATGTTGAAAGTTTGAAGCTAGATGAGTAATGGATGAGCAATTTCACTATATTGCCACTGAGTACATGCTATGTCTCTCCAAGTAGTACCCAGAAAATGTTTGTGAAAATAGTATTTTATAAAACTGAAGTGGATTCTGATGCAAGGACCCTGTTATGTTAGGCACAACAATTCATCAAGTTGCCATAGCTGGAAACTGGAGCACAGGAATTTCTTTTAGACATAGTAGCATCACTCTATATATTTTTGGAGAGGGTGGTGTGATTGTTAGAGTTAATGTAAGTCATTGAGTGGACGAGTGGTATAATGTGGTGAGCCCAAAGCTCTACCTGAATGATGTTGGAATAATCTAAAAGGGACATGATTGCGGTCTTGAATGGGAGACCATGGTTTACAAAAGTTCAAAAACCGCCAATTCTCAAGTTTTGGATCGCAGGCATGATTTGTGAATCAACCTTGGACATTTAGATCTTTAAATTTGGTCCTTTCTTAGTTGAGTCTTATACTCCCTCCATCCCCAATTAAACTTCCCATTTTACCTAAAACTTTTGTTCCTAAATGGAAGTCTCAACTCAAATTTATCTAGTTTTTTATTCACATTTCTATAATCAAACTCCACTAACTTCTTTTTCTATTTGCTCTTAATCAACCAAATCCCACAATCTCATTTTTATATTTACCTTTTATCAACGAAATGTTATCGGTCTGTATTCTGTAGAAGAGTTATCCCACTAGTAAAAATCTGAAAGAATTATGTCCAAAAAAAAAACTTTAATTGAGAAATCAGAGGGCTCTGCTGTGCTTACTCACAGTGTATATGCTTGCTTTAACCTGACCCCTTTGCTCCCTGGCTGGAGCCTCATAGAAGTGCTGGGCTAATGGTATGGTATGAGGTGGGATTATAGGAGTGGGATTTAGGTTGACGTTGTAGCTCAAAGAACAGAGTACCTTTCCTATTGTAGCTTGTAAATTAAGATGTATGCATGTTTTGAGCTAGACATTATGCTAGAATTACTGTGTTATTAAGGGCTTATATAACTTTGTTGGTGTTGGTTTCTGTTTCAAAGTATTTTTACTTCTACTTTGTTTGTGGAAACTGGAAATGTAAAATCACTTATTTGATTTTTATATTGTGCTTTGCCAGAATTGCTCGCTCTGCCGTTATACTCCGGACTTTCACGTGCTGAGCAGGTAAGAACTGTAGGCTCTGGTTTATGACGCCTAATCCTGTCTCAATGCTGTGTTTATTCTGACAAGCATCTGATTTTATGGGCTACTTTGTAGGACTTGATCTTTTCTCCTACTCCTAGAGGGAAAAGGAAGGTTATAATATCGACAAATATTGCAGAGACATCATTGACTTTGGAGGTAATAGTGTGTATCAATGTAATATGAGAAATTGCTGCTGCTTTGTAATGCCTTAACTTAAACATGTATCTTGCAGGGCATAGTCTATGTTGTTGATAGTGGCTTCTCAAAACAGCGTTTTTATGATCCGGTACTTTTCAATATTATCTTCTTCCTAAGTTTCATTCTTTATCATGGAGTGCTTTGTTTGCCAAGTATGAGAATTGAGTGATTTCGTACTTTCTTTGATGAATATTTCTCATGTGATGTTTGGGTATCTGTTATCGGCTATCTTATTAAAGGAAGTTAAAGTTGGTTATTTTTTTTTTTAAGCTTAGTTTTCTTTTGCTATTTTGTCTAAGATGGTTTTATGTGATATAGCTGTCAGATATTGAGAATTTGGTGGTGGCACCCATATCAAAGGCTTCTGCAAGACAAAGGACAGGTAGGGCTGGAAGAGTGAGACCAGGGAAATGTTACAGGTACTTTCTCTTCTTTATTTATACTAATTCCTTTCTCCTGACTTTATCAGCATGTAAAATCTCTATCATACGTGATTTAGTTATTTACCATGACTACTGCTTTCTATCGGGAGATTCAGCTCCCCTGCATAATTGTTTGCTTAAGGACTTCACATTTTGGTTTCCTTGAGTTACTTCATTTCTTTTTCCTTGCTCGCCATGGGGAATGCATTCTGAATAAGAAGCATTTAACCTTTCTAAGTTTTTATTGTTAAAACCACATAGTATGATTTTCTGCGTAGTGCTTATTTCTTGAAAAATTTACAGTCATCTTCAGAAAAAGCTAACTACTTCCAATTTCGAGAATATTGTAATGGAAGTAAGTAAAAGTGATGGACTAATCTTAGGAATTTGGGAAAAATTTAATTGCAATAGATTTGTTTTCAAACCCACTTCTAAATGCTGAATTCTTGTATATCAATCAAGTAACCAGCCGACTTTCCCAGCAAAATCTACCTCTCTCTTAAGGCCAAATCCTTTGCATCAACCACATTGTCCAAAGCCAAAACTGGCTCTTAATTCAATCCACATGTGTTTGATAATTCATATAAATAAAAAGATGCAGTCTTCGAGGAATCAAGAGTTGATTTTTCTGGAGCATGTTTGGGACTAAATTGGTCCAATTCAGTGACTGAATCTTTCTGCAGTATAGGGATAGATAATACTCCCTCTGTTTTCTTTTGATGTATGCGTGTTGTATTTCAAGAAGAGTCGAGTGGATGTAAGAAAAAAGGTGGATATAGTAATAAGGTGGGTTAGTGTAATAAAAAGGAAAATAAGGTAAAAGAAGGTAAGGGTTAGATAGTTAAATTTGTTTGATAGAATAGCATAGAAGTCGCTACGCCAAATAAAATACCTTAAAATGGAAAGTAAGTACATCATAAAAAGGTAGGTGTATGTTAGGAGCTCATTTAACAAAGGGGAATATTTGTTTTCATGGTAGAAAGAAAAAGTAGTGATTTATTATTTGAATGTCATTGCAAATTGTTAAATTGCTCTACAGTTTAGCTACTTACTACTGAAGGCATCAAACACTAGATTTTTTTTTATAACCATTCACTAAGTTATGCTGTTGCTTAACAGAGATCAAGAATCTTACAATAGTATTATCCCTTTTCTCTTCTTCAACTCAGGTTATATACCGAGGAATATTATGTTAATGAAATGCCAGCTGAGGGGATTCCTGAGATGCAGAGATCAAACCTTGTCTCCTGCGTTATACAGGCAAGTCATCGTCTTTAAATGTTTTGCAAAAAGCTTTTTGCTGCTAAGATGCTGGAATTTTTTGAGGTCCTATTTTTGCTTGTCTTGCTAGATAAAATGAATTGAAATTTAGTTCTATCAGGTTTTTACAAATGCTAGAAGCTTAGAACTCTTAAATGATGTACTTTCCTGCCCAAATTAAAAATCATCGCTTGACTGTTGTGGTTCTTAAAAAAAGATGACCATAATTATCTCGAAATTTATTAGTTAGTTATGTAATAAAATTCCCATGACAGTCCCCCTGCATCAGATCATAATCCACAATGTTGGAGTTGGGAGGTCAAATGCTCTCAATCAATCCATTTCAATAATGGATGATAGGCGTGTCGCGTACCTGACAAAAATAACCTAACAAGACCACTACTATGTGGATAGGCTAGTAAGGATCGAATCCTAAGAGACTATGGTTTGACTAGTTAAACAGACTCAAATAAATGCTAAGCAAGTAATCAAAATAATAATGAGAATTAATAACTAAAGAACTCATTAAAACGATTAAATCTAAGTAATATAATTTATCAAATGTTGAAAACATCTTTGATCAAGCATCACCACGAATACAATTAACACAACAGTTGTTCTACCCTTAACATATAATTCAATTGATTAACGAGGAAAATTAATCCCTAAATAGTACCAATGATCTCTCCCTAGTTATCGATGGCTTCCCTAAATACAATCAAGCTTACTTTTCTGGAATCATGTAAATAAAAGACTATGAGCACATTACTCTAACTTCCTAATCATCCATTCAACTACGCCCGTGATGAACTTCTAACCCTTAATTGATTTATTCAAACCCGTCAAAACCCAACTCGCATTACGATTAAAACAATGGATTAATAACAATACTAATTATCCCTAATCTAGTATTGGTATGAGCACAATCAATTAAGCATATCAATTGCAATTATCATTAGAGAATTTAAAGAATTAAATCATGCATTAATCGTATTTGGGTTCCTCAGATCCTGGAATAAGGAAACCACTCACACATAGTAAGGAAATCAAGAATGATATTCAATAAAGATAACATAATTAACAATAATAAAATAAGAGAATTGGGAGAAGAAATCAATACTTGGAATCAATTATGAAATCTTCAAAGCAAAACCCTAGAAAATAATGTAGAAGAACGTAATACCAAACTCTAAAATAATGTATGTAAGTGCTAAATAGAAGACTATCTAAAACCTATTTATATGCTAGGAAAATAGTAGTCGACTTTACTTACGATTAGGACTCCTAAAATCCCAAAAATTGAGCTAATTCGTCACTTAATCAAGAGGCCGCAACTAGGCTGCAGTTAAAAGTCGCGAGCCGCGGGTAGGCCGTAGAGAAGTGGTACATGCCGCAACTAGGTTGTGGAGTAGGCTGCCTTTGAAGGCATTTCTTTCTCTTTGTCACATAATAACATCTCTGATTCATGGCTCAACTCGAGCAACAACTTATTCCTACAAAACAAAGAAAAAGAATCCAAGGAGAGCAATATTGAAATATATAATAAAATGTCACTTAAATAGTTAAATGTAGGAGGAAAGCACGACAAATATCATATAAATATGGCATGTAAAACGAGTATATTATCGTGTTATCAATGGACATGAAAGTAAGTTAGGTCTAGAAGGTGTGGAGAACGGTTCAAGGCATAGCTTCGGATGGATGGCAAAGCTTTGACTTCAAATGATTTTGAGATGATTCAAGTTGGAGGTGATAGCTTGTTTAAAGTGCTTTCCAACGACTCATCATAAGCTCGATTTGGACAAAAAAGTTATGGCGATTTTATGAAGAGCTATCTGCCTGAAAGTTTGCCTTAACATGTGGGATGTTCGCCCGAACTCAAAGGGAAAAGTGACTCTAAGTCACCGGGAAAAGGTTCGCCCGAGCCTGCTTGGTGGTTGGCTCGAACCAAGCAAGGTTCGCCCTAACCAAGCCTGCTTGTTTTCTACGACCTTGCGATTTAAATGGTGTGGCTTATTTATGATCGTAGGAATGTTTATTATGCCTTGCACTATATATACTCATATTTAGTCACTGTATTAGAGTAATAATGAGAATGAAATGAAGTGTAAGATGTAGAGCGAGAGGGCCTCAGATATAAAAGCCCTAACACTTGGGGTTTGAGTGTGGGAAGGGGTGTATTTGGGGTGGGAGCTTTTTTGGTGCTTTGAAAGCTTGTAAACTACATTGTTCTTAATCAAAGATTACTCTATAGTGCAGTGGTTTCACGTTTCCACGGTAAATGCTTTTTTGTCTTCGTTGCTTGTTTTCATTCTTTTATTATTATTGATTGTCATTAATCTCATTCAAGCTAGCACAAACGTTGATTCTTTCAAGTAAAATTGGAAGGAGAGCAGTGTTATGTGACTTATGTCCCTCCTTCGCTGCCTAGTGCCTTCTTATCTTGACCAAGTAGTACGTCTATTCATCTAATGGTGGTTTGAACCTTAAAGTGAGGGATTCCAATTAAATGACCAGTAAATATCCTAATGTGTCCCTTTCTGACGTTTGGCAAGTTTTTCTTTTTTGTTTTCCCTTGATGGTGGATTCCTGGTCCCCATATTCTGTTCTTCTGTATCAATTATTTTTCTGCTGAATGAATTGTGTTTTTTTTTTTTTTTTTTTTTTTTAATACTAATAACATTGCTGTTTTCTTAACTGCTATGCTATATACATTATTATTTTTATCCTTTTTAACGCACAATATATTTACTAGCATTTATGTTTTCACTATATGCGCAGTTGAAGGCTCTAGGAATTGATAATATCTTGAATTTTGGGTGGCCCGCATCACCATCACCAGAAGCTATGATTAGAGCTCTTGAAGTATTGTACTCTCTAGGTGTGCTTGATGATGATGCCAAGCTCACTTCACCTACTGGATTCCAAGTTGCTGAAATTCCACTGGTACTTTCATGCCAAGGCTTTATAATTTTTGTGACAGTTCCTCTCAATAGGATATCAGTTCCTGTCAAAGCATAATAGTTCGCAACTTTTATATGCTTCAAAGTGACTATTGAACTTGATTTCACACTCATAAAATCGGACCTACAAGACAGTTTTCTGGAAATTCAGTGATTGGTAAATGAAGTATTATTAGAGAATTGTGCATTCATTGACGATGTATCATATTCATTGTTGGCCTGATGGAAAATCTTTTTTGTTCTGTATTATGTTGAATATAACGTACAAATGAAAGTGATTATAGAAGTAGTAGATTTGGATAATTGACACAACCCGGACAACCGGATATTGCCCTGTTTGGAAATATAGAGAAGAATAAAAGGATTAATTTGATGAGAAAATATGTGGCTGGTGTTTCCAAGATGATGGTTCTTGCTACTTGTGTACCTGTTAGTTATCACAAGAATAAGGTTGCTTTGCCCAGGGGGGAGCCTTGTTGGACATTGGTTGTTGTAACTCTAGCTAATATTGTTGCGTGTAACTTTGGCTATAGCTTTTTCCCATTATTCGCCTTACATAAAGTGTAGTTTGGTATGTGGATACATGTTGCTAATGGTAGGTGAATGAATGCTGAAGTCTGCAATATTTCTATATTGGTTAGGTTTTCCAAAGCCTTGCAGACCTACTGTAATTAGGACTTTAGTATTTAAAAATGTTGGGGGAGTCAAATTACAGACTAGCTATAAGATCATATTACATATAATAAAGCATACATCATTATACTGTAGTCATGTGCAATGGATGATCCATGAGAAGAAAAAGGCTATCGAAGGCTCATTTTCCTAATGGGTCAGGAGCCTATGTGAATATGGTTCTCAGCGTGCTGAATTTCTGTTAACAATAAGATTCACAATTACATTTAGTTATTTTCGTGTTGTAAGTCTTGTGGACTTGTGGTTGGACTTTGTGATATCGCGTTCTTGTGTTCTTTTCCTCATTCCTCCAAGAACTCTCGGTAAGGGTTGGAATAAAAAGGACATGTTGGATAACATCACCCCTTTTTATTATTTAAATATTTCATTATCATGGCTTAATGATAAAAGTGACTTCTTTTTGTTATTTTACTATTTCACATTTTGGTTTGGCATGTAGATTAACAGTATTTGTTAAATGCAAATAGTAAATTGGTTGTGATAGAGAGAGAATAATTAAGAGAAAGTGCTAATATGGAGACAATATAAAATGTGATGGAGAGAGATAACGGACCAGTACAGTTGGAAACGGCATAAAGTATTTCTATTTAGGACATCTCAGAAAGGAATATTTGAAACCTTGTTAGGTATGAAGAGTGTATGCTTCAACACTAACATTATAGTGTGTTTTTACATTATCTGCAGCTCATGATGACAAGTCATAATTGTTTATGCTTGTCTTTTGATGTTGAATGACCATGAATTAGATAAGCTCTTCTATATTTTATCAGCTTATCTCTTTGTGCATGATTTTCTGAATCCTATATTACAGGATCCCATGCTTTCAAAGGCTTTGCTTGTGTCTAATGAACTAGGGTGTTCAGAGGAAATGCTTACTATTGCATCAGTTCTTTCTGTACAGGTTTAATCCTTCCCCCTTCTTAACCTTAGAATTCTTTTGTTATGCAATTTATATGTTATTTATAATGAAGTAGTTGTATGCTTATTATTTTTTCTCTCTGGATTGGCTGTTGCTGCACATGGAATTATAGCCACAGAATTAATCCTTGAAGGGAACAAATAAGTATGTTTGACTAGGCAGTGTCTGTTTGCCAGTTTAAAGTCTATCTTTTGAAAATATTTTCCTTCTGAGAATGATGGGGATAGGAGTCATAGGACAATGCGTGGGAGGATTAGGGTATAGGGATACATTTGTGTATTATTAATTGGTCTGTAATCTGAAGCCTATGTTACAAGGTTCTTGCAAGTTGCAATGCTTGGATTTGGAAGGTCAGATGTACAGATATTACCTTACACTTGCTACAGAGTGATATTTCCATGCCATCACATGTTTTCTAATGTGCTTTGAAAAAAAAAAATTGACTGAATTTCTGGGAGGTTTAGGGTATAAGGATAGGATAATTCTCCTTTTAGATTACCTTACACTTGCTACAGAGTGATATTTTCCTTTTGAGAATGATGGGGTGGGAAGGTATAAGGATTACATTTATGTAATATAAATTGGTCTGTAATCTGAAGCCTACTTTACAAGGTTCTTGCAAGTTGCAGTACTTGGATTTGGAAGGTCAGAATGTCAGATGTACTATTATAGATTACCTTACACTTGCTAAAGAGTGATCTTTCCATGTCATTACATGTTTTCAAAAGTGCTTTGAAAAGGATATTGACCGAATTTGATTTTTAAAGCAATGGTAAGATTAAGAACACTTTATAGGAATGTGCTTTTGACGGCATTTAGTCTTAAAAGATCACATAACACACTCTTTCTTATGGTTTTATGACAACTTTAAGAACAAGTCAGTGTATGATGTTGAAAGTATAGCATCAATTTTTATTTTATTTTGTGAAAGATTTACTGAAATTTAAGAATATGTGCAGTCAATCTGGATCTCTGTAAGGGGAGCACAGAAGCAGCTAGATGAAGCCAAGCTCCGATTTGCTGCTGCTGAGGTGTGTTATGAATTCCTATGGCTAATTTACTCTGGTCCATAGCTTAGTATATATGAATTACAATTTTCAGAATACTTCACTCTGATCCATAACTTAGGCCTTAGTAAAGTGATAGATACTTTCTTTCCACAATCCCAATCCCAGCCCTTGTCAAGTTGCCATTTAACAAAATAGGTTAGATAAGTTCTGTTATACCTGTATATGCAGACACCCTTCATTCTCCTTGTATCCCCCCTTGTGTAATTGTCATTATTTTATAATGTTTCTTTTTCTTGGCAATGACGTTTGGGGTGAATAATACATCGGTCATACTGATTTGGGATAGAATTGGTCTTCGGTCTCTATTCTTATAAGGTGGATTAAGAAAATAAATTTTACCCACCATTTCAAAGAGTCCTATAAGATCGAGTGCCTAGTATTCAAATTTTCTTGAACAAGTGTCTCACTTTTTGGACGGGTATAGTTTCTTCTGTATAATCATACCCACCATCAAACATCCCATTTGACAACATTCAAGGATTGAGATGTAGAAAATTCCAGTTGCCATGTTAATTTTTAATATGATGCTTATGCAGGGTGACCATGTGACTTTCCTAAATGTGTACAAAGGATTTCTGCAGTCCGGCAAATCATCAAAATGGTGTCACAAGAACTTTATTAACTATCATGCTATGGTTAGTACATTGTATTTATCTTTGTTGCCTTTTACGATCCTTGTCATTTTCATAGCAGAGCTATAGATTATATTATTGATTATGTTAATACTACTTCAGTATGTATGAAAATCATATCCTGGTTCTGGCACTTCTTGGTTTCTGTTGAACATATAGTTCAAAGATAATGATTAATGAACATAGAGTTCATAAAATCCAAAAACTATGCACCTATAGTTCAGCAATTCTGAACAAATGAAAGATATTTGTAATCTTTGAACTTTATGTTCATTCGGGGCAACAAATTGCATCATGATAACTTGGGTCCACAATATAATAAATGTCATGTCATCCTTGTTCTCTCTCGTTTTCCCTTGCCTTTTTATTGTGCATTATTGTTATGTTTGTTTTTTCCTGTTATCATTGGTGAACAATTATTTTAAAAGCTCTCCTTAAGTTTAGATTTTTGTTAAGAAAGTAATTTTATTATTTTAAAAAATTGAGTTGATTGTCTTATTTCTGGGGAATTTTGTCTTTGTCAGAAAAAAGTTCTGGAGACCAGAGAACAACTCAAAAGAACGGCACAGCGGCTGGGTATAGTCTTGAAATCTTGTGACAGAGATATACAGGTAGATATAATATTTTCTTTTCCTGTAAAACAAAACCTCTTGATGGTTTGTAGTTTTCTGGCATCTGGAGTTTTTAGTTTTAGTTAATTCGATTTACTTGTGATGGTAATCATCACACGTTAGTGCTTCACTTCAAACTTGCAAATTCAGATGCAGTAAAGCACTATAATTATTTATCATGGAGCATGGACTTCATCAAGACCTTTTATTGGCTACATAAAATACACTAGATTACTAAAAATAAGCACCGCAACTTATACCCATGAATAATATGCATAAACTGATCATGTTCCTAATATCAAGAATCACTAATTTACTAACTTTGAGCATTATTTTCAACAATGTGTACAATTGTACATCAAGTAGAGCTATTTACCAACTAACATTTCCTTAGCTGGTTTCATATCTACCTCTGTTTCTTTTTTAGTAAACATTAAATTTGGCCTATGCCTATTTACATAATTTCATATAGGAAAGCAGCTCACAAGCCTAGCTTCCCTCATTTGTATTTGCATCTACTTCCTTTATCTTTCTTTTGATTGCCAAGGCATACATCAAGTGGGGTCATTTTAAGCCATACCCAGTTACTCACTATCAAGTAGAGCAGTTATGTAGGGTTCGTTCGGTAAGATTGGAGGAAATGGGCTATAATGAAATTGAATGAGAGAAGGGTAGGGTAATGATATTATCCTTTTTAATGGATCTTTTGGTATTACTGTGAATTGGATTTGAATTAAATGAGAGAATGGGAGGGAGATTGAGGAGGGTAACAGATGGATGAGATCTACTACCCTCAAGTTAGGGGGACTATTAGTATACCCATCAAACTAAATCTATAGCTTAAATACTTTTGTGATTCCATATTTAGCCATGAAAACCGACATACCACTCATGCATTAAGCCTCACTTCTCTTTAACTTGTTCGCATCTGCCACTTTATCACTCCTTTCAACTGCCAAACCCAACATCAAGTTGGGGCATACTATTCCAATAATCCAATGAAGTTTGGTTTCAGTAAATAGATCCTTGGTTGCTTTGTTATGAGCAAACTGCTTTTTGAAGAAAATATGATTGGTTGACACTAACAAAATTTATCCAGCTGAGTAACCGATATAAGATTATGCTGAAACAGCAAGACTTTGTGAAATCTAAGTGTCGGGCAAAAATCCTGAGCTGCTAATATCTTTCTTTACCTTTTTTTTATGGTTTCTGTAATACATTCACGTGCATGTGCAAACTATTTCCATGTGGCTGTCACCTTTTTATCTTTGTTGGATTTCCTGCTTAATTTGATCTTAATGCCATCTGCTCGTCACATGAACATACATCCTTTATGATTATCCTCATTTCCTCATATTTGCAACCTCTGACTTGGAACACCTTTGCTTTTTCTAAGCTATATGTGGCTTTTAGTAATTCACACTATACTGTAGCTTGAAATCTGATCATAACTCTTGATATTACTTGCAGGTTGTAAGAAAGGCAATAACTGCTGGATTTTTTGCTAATGCTTGTCATTTGGAAGTGAGTGTAACTATATTTTTTGAAAAGCCTTTGGAAAAGTTTTTGCTGTTGCTCTGTAATTTCTGATAATTATTTTTAATTTAAGTTTTTCACTAATTCTTATTTTAATATTATTATCAGACATACAGTCATGAAGGAAAATACAAGACTGTCCGTACTTCTCAGGATGTTTATATCCACCCTTCATCTGTTTTGTTCAGGTTGGTGAAAAACTTGTTCTTCCCCCATTAGTGCTTTCATGCTTATCGTTAAGCTATACTACTATGTTGAAGTAATGTGATATTACAACTTCTTTGCTTTAAGACTGTGAAACTTTGTGATGCTGTGAATTTTGACCTTAGCCTGTCTTGGAATTTGTAAAAAGTAAAATCCCCATCCCAAAATATATTCCATGATTAATCTGAAATGAAGATCCTCTTTCACTTTCAAGGCAATAATGTTCTACTATAAATATTTTCATATATTCCCCTTCTATGACTGAATTTTAAAAAAGGTTGGTGATTTATCAAGGGGAAATGTGTATGGATAAGCTCACTACTCTCACATTGCAATCATTGCCACTCCTAATTACCCATGTCAAAGTTGGAGAGAATTTATCCAGTACAGAGGGAGATGAAAACTTGAAGGCACATAGAAATTTTTGGTATCCGCTTACGTGTTAGGCATTTGGTAGCCAAAGCTGATCTCATGTAATCTTTGTGGACTACTGGGTGCTTAACTTATATGACATTACCGGGGCTCTCTATATCCCCCGTCTTATGTTCCAAAATTAAGAAAAGAGAAGGGGAGAGGGGGGGGGGGGGGGGGTTCTCTTTGTCTGTTCATATTCTTGGAAATCCCTATTGCTGTAAATTCCTGATATCAGGACCAAGTTCATTTTCTTTGATCTTTTCTATTTGCCTGGAAACTGTGCTTCCTGACATCTATCCTCTGTCCAACTTATTTTACTATCTCCGTTAACTTTTAGTTGCAACTTTGGGACATTATTTGTAAGATATAAAATATTCCAAAGTTGCAAATAAACGTTACGGAGGTAGTAATTTTCTAATATGCTGCTCAAACTCAAGGCTGATAACTGTCGATTACAAAAGTTCTTGGTGCTATAACTAGTGATTTATCTTAAGTTTGCTATGCATGTTTGTGTGTTTATACAAACTGTTTTTTTAAGTTGCTAAAACTTTTTACTGTCTGCTTGCAGAGTCAACCCAAAGTGGGTTGTATACTATTCTCTCATCTCGACTGATCGTCGATACATGCGCAATGTTGTGACAATAGATCCTATATGGCTTGTAGAGGTTGCCCCGCATTATTATCAGTATCAAGGGCCTGGTTCCAGTGCTACTTTGCCTAGGTAACTGCATACTAGAGAACTTATACCTGATTGAAGGTCATGATTAGCATGCATAGGGACTGTATATTCTTTTTGTACGTATCAAATGCAAAAGTGTTGTTAGATTAGTTTGAAGCCTCTGTAAAATTTCTCCAACAATGATTCAGAGATAACTTACTTATCAGTTGAGGAATGGTAATTCAAGATAAAAGTCAAGTACAATGATGATTTTTGTCTTATTTTGTTTCAGCAGAAAATAGTGATGTTGTCATGAACAAGAAGAGTTTAGATCTGCATTTAATGTCCTCTTCTTTTCCCTCGATTTGTTCTTATTGATTTCCGGTATGATGCTATCTGACAGTCAACTAAGTTTTAGTACATGCTCAGTGGTTGAGACCAGGGTCATCCCAACTATTATGGAGGCCCTGTGCAGTTGAGATAAAATTAGGCCCTTTTAATGAAATGTATAATACTCTTTGTGTTTTTTTAATAAGTGCTCCTCTTGATATATATATACATACTAGGTTAGATCTTGTGCCATGCACGGTGATCTATAGTTATAAACTAAATTAGCCCCGTGCGATGCACGACATGATAAATTTCTTTGAAATAAATATATTTTATATATGTACCTCATATGAGAAAAAAAATATAGAAACATAAACATTAATTACAATGGTGTTTAGATCTAAATAATTTTAAAGATAGTAAAAATTTAACCAAATTATACAATACAGAGTACTCTTAAACCGAGAGTAATTATATTTGGAATCAAGATAGTTTTTTTTTTATAAATCCATAATAATGTAAAAAAAAAAAAAAGAATAACATATTATAATAGTTGTCTTCAAAAAAAATATACTTCGTATATATAATTTAATAAGTTAAGGTAAAAATTAGAAGGTTTCAAAAAATAAGTAAAAATAAAAATATAATATGATGTCAGCAATTAATTTAGGTGGGAAAGTTTTTTACCACAACTTGACATCTGTACAATTTAAATAGGGGATGATATCAGCGGTTGTTACTTTAGTTATATATATGATTTAGGCTGCCTTTCTTTTGCCTTATGTGTGAGGCGATTGGTCACAATGAAAGAGACTACTTGAATATTCCTGAAGAAGAGCAATCTGAGGGGTTGGAATGGAGTCTGCGATTACGTGCTACCCCTTGCAAAGGGAGGCAGATTTTGATTGATGAATTCGAAGAAAAGGTAGTATTTCCATGAAACTTGATATGAGCAAAGTCTATGATAGGGTCAAATGGTATTTTTTTGGAGAAATTATTGTTGAAAATGGGTTTTGCCGAAAGATGGGTGAAAATTGTGATGAGTTGTGTGTCGACTGTTTCCTACTTGTGTATCATTAACAGGAACGTTTGTGGTGTTGTTACCCCCTCCAAGGGTTTGAGGCAGGGGGATCCTGTATCCCCGTATTTGTTTATCATAGTTGCGGATGCTTTTTCAGCTCTGATTAGGAAAGCGTCGGATGATAGACTCATTCATGGGGCCGGAGCTAGTAGAAAAGGGCCAAAAATTACTCATCTTTTCTTCGCAGACGACAGTTTACTTTTTGCAAGAGCCAATCGAGAGGAATGCGTAAAAGTTGTTGATATTCTCAACATATGCGAAGCTGTTTCCGGATAGAAAATTAACTATGACAAATCGGAGGTTTCTTTTAGCAAAGGCGTAAGTTTGTCGAAACAGGAAGAGTTGATTGATTTGTTAAAAATGTGTGTGGTCAGTGAGCATGATAAGTACCTTGGCATTCCTAATGTGCTTGGTAGATTGAAAAGATTGGTGTTTTTGGCTCTAAAGGACAGAATCTGGAAAAAGTTCCAGGGTTGGAAAAAGAAACTTCTCTTGAGAGTGGGGAAGGAAAGGCTTGTTAAATCCGTTATACAAGCAATTCCTACTTATTTGATGGGGGTGCTCAAGTTGCCAAATAGTGTGTTGGATGAAATTCACTCCTTGGCTGCAAAATTATGGTGGGGTAATGTTGATGCTAGGAGGAAAGTACATTGGTTGAGCTGGGATCATATGTGCAAACCTAAGTGTTTAGGAGGCTTAGGCTTCCGTGATTTAGGTGTTTTTAACGAAGCTCTTCTCGGCAAACAAGCTTGGAGATTAATCACTTTTCCGAATTCTCTATTTGGGCAGGTGATGAAAACCAAATATTTTCCTCATACGGATTTCCTAGAGGCCTCGCTGGGGCTTAATTGCAGCTACTCATGGAAAAGCATATGGGGATCGAAATCCTTAGTGAAAGAAGGCACGATATGGCGTATAGGATATGGCTCAACCATCCGAATCTTTGATGATCCATGGCTATCTGATGAAGGGGGAAGATTTGTGCACACGGCAAGAATTGATGGTCTTGACCGGGTTTGCGATTTAATTAACGAACACACGAAAAACTGGAACTATGAGTTACTGGCAGCAAACTTTGATGCGCGTGATGTAAGGTGCATCCTTGCTATACCGTTGTGTTCTCGAGCTTCGAAAGATGTTCTTACCTGGGCCTTCTCTAAGGATGGTCATTACATGGTGAAACGGCCTACATGCTTGGTAAGTCGTGTGATTTGGATGCCTATCATCAAGTTGGGTTGATGTATGGAACATTGGGACAATAACGAAAGTGAAGCTTTTTCTATGGAGAGCTTGCACTAATACTCTTGCTACCCAAGCCATGTTGTTTTACAGACATATGGTGGATACGAATGCGTGCCCCTGGTGCCCCAATACCCCCGTATCTTCAACCATGCTATGTTCGATTGTTCTGCAGTTAGTGACCTTTGGCGTGAATATGGTTGCTCTGATTTGCGAGAGGTTGATCCTATGGATGACTTTAAAGATGTTCTGGTTGCTTGGAGGAAAAAGGATGTAAAAAAATGCCTTGTTGGGGTGGCTCTAATGTGGTATATTTAGAGCAGGAGGAATGACAAGGTGTTTAATGATAGAGAGGTGCCTCACCTTGTGGTGCGAGAGAGTGAAGAGATTGGTGGAGGATTGTGATAAGTATGCTACTCTCATTTATGGTACTGCCAGCAAACCCCAAAGAAAAGAGCCTGAAGCATTGGCGTCCTCCCCCACCTGATTTTGTGAAATTAAATTGTGATGCCTTGTTGAAGGATGAGGGTTGGATTGGTTTGGGCGCGGTGGTAAGAAATGCTGATGGTGAGGTACTGAGGTCTTGTTTGCGGGAGTGCGTCGCACTAGAGGTTACTGGGCACCGGAAATTGCTGAGTGTAAGGCCATTCACTTTGGGACCAAGCTCGCACGCTACTATGGTTACAGAAGATTGTGGTGGAATCAGATAACGACGTGGTCATCTCTAGTCTCTCAAAAGCGACTACTTTTCTCACTGATCTTGATTCCATTCTAGATGATGTCTTTTCATTTAGTGTTGATTTTGATTTTATTTCTTGGTCTCATGTGAAAAGGGATGAGAATAGCGTAGCTCATCACCTTGCTAGTTTAGTACCTTTCAGAACGAAACAAGTGTGGGAATTTTGTCCTTCTATTATTGCTCCGTATGTATCTATGGACACATTGTCCATTAATATTTAATAATAAAGGTACTAACTGGGTTTCAAAAAAAAAGGAATTAAATCGAAATCAAAATAATGAATGAAATTAAGAGAGAGAAAATAAAGAAGAGAGAACTTGGAAAGGTAAACTTTTGGCTAGAACGGACTCACGGTGAGTCCACCGTCTTCATTCTTTAGTTCTCCTTCTTTCCCTTTCTCTCTCCTCAATTATCCACTCCTTTGCTCTCCTCCCCTTTCTCTGGCGACCTCTCACTCGATATTCACACTCTTCCCAATTCCCATCACCTCCATCATCGACCCTATTACGAAAGCCCCGAAATTTTCGAAATCGACCCCATTAAAGGTGCTCTTCTCATTGTTACTCTCTTCGATCAATCGAAGTTTCTGTTTTTTTTTTTCAAACTTTGCCTAACTCTTCAGCTCTTCAATGGCTGACTCCTCCTTAGATGTTTAAGAACTTGTTGCCTTCTATTGTTACGTTCGTTGTGTTCCTATTGCTGATGAAAATAATGAAATCATTGCTTGTTCTTATTGTTATGAATTTCTTGTTTGCTACAGTAATAAGAAGGAGAATTCTCTTCTTAAAACATAAAGCTATTGATATTAAAATTTAAATGTCAGATATTAACCTTTTAATGTTTGATTTAAAACTTATAATGTCAAATATAAAACTTTTGATTTTAGACATTAAACTTTTAATGTTTTCACGATAGTAAACTTGTAAGGTTTGATATTAGAATAATATTATCAGATATTAGAATATTAGTGTCATGTTTTAGAATATTATTGTCAGATTTTAAAATATTAGTGTCATGTATAAGAATATTATTGTAAGGTATAAGTATATTAGTGTCATGTATTAGAAATTATTGTCAGATATTAAAATATTAGTGTCATGTATAAGAATATGATTGTCAAGTATAAGTATATTAGTGTCATGTATTAGAATATTATTGTCAGATATTAAAATATTAGTGTCATGTATAAGAATATTATTGTCAGGTATAAGAATATTAGTGTCATGTATTAGAATATTATTGTCATATTAAAATATTAGTGTCATGTATAAGAATATTATTGTCAGGTATAAGAATATTAGTGTCATGTATTAGAATATTATTGTCATATTAAAATATTAGTGTCATGTATAGGAATATTATTGTCAGGTATTAGAATATTACTGTCATGTATTAGAATATTATTGTCAGATATTAAAATATTACTGTCATGTATTATAAGGGGCCGTTTGGTTGGGGTTAATCATCAAAGGGAATGAGAATCAACTACCCCCATTCCCTTTGTTGTTGTTTGTTAGACCATTTTCTTCATTCCCTTTACCCCCTTCATTCCCCCAAATCCCTCTAACTCCATTCCCCACCCCCCCATAGACTTTCCCATTCCCATTCCCTAGCCACCATCTCACCACACTCACCACCGGAAAGTCAGCCGCCACACCGCCGCTCTACCTCCGATGGGTCGCCGCTCGACCTCTGACGGGTCGCCGCATCTCCTCCGGCGGGTCGCTGCACCTTCACCACCCTTTCCCTCCCCCGTGAAACTTCCCCAACCCCTCGCAAAACCCTTAAAAATCCCCTTCCCTCCCCGGAAAAGCGTCAGACAACCCTCCCACCACCCTCGAAACCCTAGCGCCTAGGGTTTTGAGGGTGGCGGGAGGGTTGTCTGACGCTTTTCCGGGGAGGGAAGGGGATTTTAAGGGCTTTGCGAGGGGCTCGGCGGGAAGTCGGGAACAACTTTGCGGGGGAAGAGGAGGGTCAGCGAAGGGCGAGGAGGTTGCGGCAAACGGCGACGAGTGGTGGGGGAGTGCGGCGAACGGCGTGGTGGCTGAAATAGGTGGGATTTGAAAAAAATGGGTGGTTGTGTGGTGGGGATGTGGTGGTTCGGTGGTTGTGTGGATTGGTGGCTTATTTCCATTATTTTCAAAGCAAACAACATGGCAAATGTAAGGGTTTTTCATTCCATTCTCCTTCTTTCCCTTTGTTCATTCCATTCCGATTACCCTCTACGAACCAAACAGCCCCTAATATTATTGTCAGGTATTAGAATATTATTGTCATGTATTTGGTGTTGCGGGCCTCACGATCGGGTTTAGTTAGCCCGCGCCTTTTTGTTGGACTTTTGTTATTGAACCCAGTCTCACACAAAACCTTTTGAATCAGAAATTAGGAAAGTGTGAGAGGAGGGAGAATATGTGGGACTTTGTAATCTAAATCTAATTGGTTGGAGCACACAGTTTTACCTGCTGCATGTAAAAATTTGCCACAACCCGAAATAAGACAACACGAGGGTACCCGTTAGACACTTACCAAATTAACGAGATCACCCGAGTCATGTGACTCTTTACCCACCTTTTACATCCTAGAGTTCATATCACGTTTTAGGTTCTAGACTAGATCTCGTTCCTAATCGTCACCAATCTCTCCGACGTCTAAACTCGCCTAATTTCGCACCCTTTTTTTTCCATCTCCTCCTTCAACAATTCCCCATTTCTCCGGCAACGTAATTCTGGATCTGCTCTCTCTCAATCTCACTCTCTAGATCTCAATTTCCGCCAATTCTCTCTCCTCCAATTTTCCAACTTGTAAGTTCTCTTTCAATTTTTTCTAATCTTTGATCAGTATTTCTTCAATTTGTTCCGAATTTTTCTTCATAATGTGTTCGCATTGCGAAAATTATGCCTGTAATTAATTGGAAATGTAGTGTTTGTTGACATTTTGAAATGTATGTTTGTATTTTAGCTGATTTGTTTGTTGAAATTTTGAATTACCTAATTTTGTTTACGCTAAATCAATTAATTGAAGCTCAAACCTAAGCAATTACTCCATGTAGTGAAGAAACTTATTTGATTGATTAATTATTATGTTTATAGTGTAATTTGAACTAGTAATGTGACAACGAAATCATGGCGAATGTAGTATATGTTGTTAACTTGTTATTGTAAAGTTTACTTTGATTAGCGCTGAGTTACACACATTTACTCAAGTAGTTGCTTGTTGTCAGTAGCCTTGATTTAGGAGGATTGTGACTTGTGAGAGACCGATAATCCCGAGTTCTTGAAGAACGTGTGATCGCGATAGATAGAGTGCTTTAGCCAAATTATCCTCAATTTCCGCTCTTCAATCACGAAAGCAAAGATGATGTCCGGCAATTACACTACCATTGACAATCAAAACGTTTCCGGAGGAGGATCTGTCTCCGGATCTGTTCCAGTTAAATTTCCTTTCCCTTTCCAATGATCAATTTCCTTACTTTTGACATAATATTACGAATTCCTTCAATGTCACATTTTCTTCTTAGATTGTTGTTGATTTTGTATCATCTTTGTTATTTTCAGGCAGTTGGAGATTCTGGTCATGTGTCGGTTAAATTTGCTGGTAAAGCTCTTCACCTGCATTCCGTTTTGCAAATTTTAATCTGATGTCCGAATTATTACCAAATTGTTAACTGTCTTTTATTTTTCTTATGGTTGACGTCAGATTCAAATCTTCAGACATTTCCTCCATCAGAAGCGACAGGAAAGATCGCCAGTGGTTCTCGTCCTCCTCGAGATGCTGATGGTGTGTTGAACTCTTTTTATGTATATTTCTATGATCTTTAGGTTAATTTTTCAGCCGCATCATTTGGAATTCAAGTTTTGAAATTTATGTGAATTTCTTTTGAATATTTTTTCCCCTAAGGAAGAATTATACATCTTTAAATTGCACAAATAAAAGTCCCAACAAATTGAGTAACCCAAGGACGAAACCTTCTGCCTCTTGGCTCCAATTACAGTACTAACCTTGTAACCTTATTCATTAATATGAGATTGGGTACAATGTTATCAGGATCAAGATTCTACTTTGGATCGGAAGATGGGAGTAGGATCGAGTCGTAAAATCGGATCATAGGATTGACCGATCCTACAAAAATTGTAAAAACTAAAAATTTTACCAAACTTTAACAATTATTTATTCATATTTAAACTAAATTTAGTATATAATAAAAATATATCAATTTTTTAAAAAAGTTGTTTTCTTAAATACATTAGATGACGATAGTGTATACATACGCAATCTAAATTTCTAATACTACTTGTTACTTTTATATTCTAATTCTAATAAAAAAGTTAACCTCTATATAAAAATCCAAATAAATTAGCTTCCACTCATTAAATAATAATAGTTTTATATACAATTTACATGCTTGCTCTGAAATTAGATAATTAAGTTCATTGTAACATAATCAGCTACATCGATCAAGTGAAATTCGAGTGAAATCAAGCAGGGTTGGAACCACAATATCTACCAAACCAAGAACAATAGTAGGCCCGCTAATTTAACTTATTTTAAACAAAAATAATTAAATAAATAAAAATTAAAGGGAAAAAATAAAGAAAAATAAATAAATTGGAAAGAAACTACTCCTTTCGTCCCTTTTTGATAGTCCCTTATGGGCATTTTTCACGGGAATTAATAAACACAAATGAGAATAGTAAAAGTACATTGAAAAAGTAAATTGACATTTTTTTTTCACAAAGAAAAAGTAAATTGACATTGGATATGCAAAAAAGTAGAGAAAGAAAGTAATAAAAGTACATGAGAAAACCAAATTTACATGGGAAATATAAATTTGCACAAGTATTGTTGCAAATTGGAGGGAATTTTAGTAAAAAATTAATATTAATGGTTGTTGGAAAAAGCAAATGGGGTGAACATTTTGGGACTAAAATTTGTCCATAAGGGACTATCAAAAGGGGACGGAGGGAGTAGATGAGCAAGCCCATACTTAAGTCCACTAAGATAAAAATGTTCCTTTTAAGCTTATTTTGTAGAATCGGTAGAATCGGCCATAGGATCGTAGAATCGTTGTCGATCCTACCGATTCTATACGATTCTACCGATCCTATGGCCGATCCTACCGCAGACCGACTCTATGGACGATCCTACCGCAGACCGATTCTATGGACGATCCAGATCGACTGGGTGTATTAGGATCGTAGAATCGCACGATTCTACGATCCGGATCGCGATTTTGATAACTATGATTGGGTATGTGCTCACAATTTGCTACCTAGTTTGCTATTAGGCTAAAAAAAATTCCACTTTCATGTTATTCACTCACCTTTTTTGATTTGCAATCCTTAGGGGGAATTTCATTGAGATTAATAAATACTTTTGAGCTACCAATATTCTATCTTTTTGTTGACTGCATTGTGTTGTAATTACATTTTCCTTTGGTTGAGTGCATAGTGAGGTTTTGTATTTGTGCTTCTATAGTTTTATGGGAGATTTCAACTACTGTCAACTCAGATTTTACGACTCTTAAAGCATTTCCAAGGATATAAGATTTGAATTTCATGGTAATTTACAAGGTTAAAACTTTTGAAGGTTTATACTGTATCATCTCATGAATCCTTCTCTTTAATATTTAAATCCCTATGCACTGCTTTAAACCCTCATAGAGCTTTGACTTCACGGGGCAAAGGTTTATAAACTTTATATTACTCAACGATTCTATCTATAATATGTATCAAAGCAGATTTTATTTCATGTTACATTCATGAAACAGCTTGTTCATGATGCTTGTACTCCATTTTCAGCCATCGATATAATACTTTTCTTCGCTTTTCACTTGGTCTTTCTTTTATGTTTTATTAATTTTAATTGAAAGGTTTTCAATAAACTACTCCCTTTGTTCTCTTTTGTTCTACTCACTCTATTCTAGTCTGTTTGTTTTTGCTGTCACTGGAATATGTGCCTAGGGTAGAACACATTTTTCACAAAGTATGAGAAGCAACTTGGCGCTTAGGGTCCTTGGTGGGAAAGGATGTGTACAAGATGGATGATTTTTCAGAAGGGCTTATAAAATATTTGCCTATTTATTTCATTAGTACTTACTAAAAACAATTAAAAGAATACCCTGAATATAAAAGTTATAAGACCAACTTCTTGATTGCCATATCATTAGTAAACTTTTGTATAATTGTATGTAATGACTGTTAAATCATGGGCTATAGCTAAGAGTACAAATATCTAAATAATTAAGAGCACTAAACATTATGGGTTTTGGCAAAATTCCTAACTTATTTCGCGTTTACAAGTATATTTGGTGCTCATATCCTTGAATAACTAAATCTCATGATAATAATCTTATTCAAGTTCTTAAAAGTTGAATGTAGGAATAGTATTTTAGCATTGTAAATTCAGGCAAAAACTAATATTGTCCTAAGTACACCTATACTACATTACTGGATTTACTATACAGACCAGAAATAAGTGCCAAGTAGCGCTGTAAATTTAGGCAAAATTTGTTAATTTCCAAAGTAAACTTATACTACATTACTAGATTTTCATCCGGACCAGAAATAAGTGTCAAGTTCTAACTCACCATGACCTTTAATTTTTTGGATATAGGAACTCTCTTATATTTGGGCACAAAGTATTATAAATATATGGAATATACTTTACTATGAATTTTCAAATGGTATAAGTTTTTGTCATATACATTCATAGAGAGTGAAGTTTAAAATGGTGGGAAATGAAGGGAGAGAAAGAATATCTGAAACAGGTTAATAAACAAATAAGGAAACTGAAAGAAAAACAATGGTCACTTGCCACTTTGACGAGTTGATCTCTAAGTTTTCAGCATGCTATCTTGTCCCATCCATCTTCCTGGTTATCAGGCCTATCCATGGAAACAAGGCAAGCAAGAGCCTTAACTTTTTGCTCCTATTTTTCAACCTCAAATTTGCTGAATTAGCCTTTGATTTTTATTCATAGGTCTGAATTTTTTTTCCACATCAAACTTCTGCATTGCCTTTTCTTTCCTTGTGGAAATTGTATACCTTTTGAGCATTAGGTTTTATGCAGCCTTTTTTTTTTTTTTTTTTTTTTTTAATTTTACATAATTTACAAGATGTTAATAACTTTTTTGTGATAGATCCATGCTCTTACTAATTCTGTATCTTTCTTAACAGACACATTCTCCAAACCAGGTGGTGGATCTGATGCGCCTCAATCAAGTGGTTGGTTTGGGATATTCAGTATTGCTGCTTATCAACCATATTTTGATGTTGATACTTCTGATGTCTTGGAGAGGATTAAAGAATCACTATTTCCATGGAAAGGGAATTTCACAGAACTGATCTCCAACAGCCCAGATTTGTAAGTTTGATTATTGTTGTTATATGATAATGTCAATGACTCTGGGAAGTTGAATAATATTTATCTTTGTATTTGTGGCGGTTTTCAGTAGGTTTTCAGTATCACTTGAATGAGTTGATAAAATGTTTTTCTTTCTTGGAAACTTGGAGCTTTGTAATACCCTTTAAAAAATTCCGGCCTCCAGTCAAATTCAAGAAAAATAATCTAGTGGTGTGAATGTGCTGTATCAGTGGCGATTCCAGTATGGGTTCAGTGGGTTCAGCTGAACCCATACTGGAATTCTGAAATTTCTGCAAAATCTGAAAAATTGAAAGAATATAATAGCAATTTATGTGCCATAATTATCTGTAATTGAAGACATGGATCAGCGGTGAAAGCCCGTGTGCATTATAAAGCATCTCCTTACCACCGACGCGGGTTCTATCCTTTACTCTGACGTTTGTTTGGCTCTTTAGCTTTATCTTTTGTTTTTGGTTGTTTTATACTTTTCATTTATTGACTTTGAAAATTATAATGTTATTGTTATTCTCTTATTTTACTTGGTCGTTGGATTTGTTTAGTAACTATAGTGCGTTCCAAATTTATGTAATTGGTAACTTATCTTTGTTTTTTGTTATTTGACATGTTACATTATCTTGTTTGCCAATACATAAATCTAATCATGAATATATTTTATAGTAATTTCTAATAATTAAGTAAAAATTATACTCAATGGATACTGTGATGAGATTTATTGAGGTGATCTAAACAAAAACCCACATGGCTATGTTTTTTTTTTTTTGAATAGACATGGCTATCTTTTAACTTAAGTATAAATCACAAAAGGCGATCAAAGATGAGTGTAAATAGTGTAAAAGTCAAATTAAATCAAATAATAAACAATGAAGGAAATTTATTACTTTACGTTTGAAAACTCCGAACCCATAACAAAAAATTCCTGGAATCGCCACTGTGCTGTATAATTGGTAGGACTTGGGAGCATAAAATTTTGTCTTGGAAGACTTGCGTGGAAGGGAAAATAATGGATAATTTTCATGCCTGGCACTATTTTACTTGCACTTTCTGTGCTGTGGCAAAAAATAGAAGCTCCTTGCATGGTGATTGACTGATTGGGTGTGATAGTTTCATAGTTCTCATTAAGATGCCTGAGTATGAAATATGAAGTGAGCTGAGGAATAGCTTTTGGAAGTATTTGCATGTTGTTACTACTATGTCCAGGATTCAGTTGTCACATTGGTATATTCAGGCTTTAATTTTCCTATGCATGCGTTAAATCAAGTTGAAGTTTATAGTGTGAATTATGGGCCTATATTTTCTAGCTTCATCTCCAATTCTCCATGCTGAATCTTGTTAGTATTTTATTTTTGAGAATATGGCACATGAATTATTTCAGTCCCTCTCATGCAGCTGGTGACAGTTTCTATTTGCTGTATGTTGGGCAGGTATGGTCCATTTTGGATATGCACTACTCTAATATTCATCGCCGCATCCATCGGTACATTTGTTACTTATGTGTCAAACAAGCTACACAGCAAAGACTGGAATTATGACATAAGCCTTGTGACATGGTCTGCCGGTTTGTTCTATGGTTATGTGATGGTCGTGCCTCTGTGCCTTTATTTGGTGCTGAAGTATTTCTCTGCTCCATCTGGCTTCGTCCAATTGCTCTGCTTGTATGGTTATTCCTTGTTTGTGTTCGTCCCTGCATTGGTAAGCTCTCTTCTGATTTATTCTGAGAGAGAACTCGTACTATTAATTTGATACTGAACTTCATTATGAACAAATTGTCTTGATAAATACCGGCTTTGTCATGATAACGGAAGTGTGGAACATCTAGTTAGCAACTTTCTTCTCAATAATCAGTGGCTATATTGTTTATATATTTACTGCAAATCACAATTTAATTGAATTGACGGATCCATTTTGTATTTGTCTTGTGCTATGGGGTCAAAAGAATCTACTCCGTATTATACAATAGTGGTCCCTTTGTCCAGAAATTTTCTTAGTTTATGAACTCATTTGTTTAATTAATCTTATTACTGATGGTATCCTTTGGATGCAGTGTCTGTCTGTTGTGCCCCTGGATATATTCAGATGGGTGATTGCAGGTGTGGCCGGGTTTATGTCTGCAAGCTTTGTTGCCCTTAATCTCAAGGCACACATCGAGTCAGCTGGTGAAAGGTGGTTCCTCATCGTTGTTGCAATATTTTTGTTGCAAGTAGCTTTGGCAATTGCTCTTAAGATTTACCTATTCACAGTATCAGTTTAACTATGGAGAAACAGCTACTAGATAGATGTTTCAATGAATATGATGTAGCTATATAGTAACACATAAGGTAAATTTAAGCCTGAAATTTGGCTGTCAATTTAACAAAGGAAGATATTGTCCAAACTTATTGTATTCATTCAATTTTGGTGATATATGTTTGAATAATGTTGAGTTTGGTCGCTTTCTTTCAATTTAGCTCATCCAGTTGGCTGTATATTTAAATTACGAATATATGCCTGCAGCTTGGATTTTAAGCGTTTGCTTACAGATGTTTTATCAAAAGGTTAATGGCATTCAAATTTCAACTTTGCTAAGCTAAGTGGTTTTACTGTTTTTCGAGTAATATAAAACATGGAATTGCTTCTGCACCTTTCAGTTCATCTCTTCCCTTCCTTTCCCTTCCATCGCTCCCCAGGCAGAAAATCTTCGTTTTTGTTAATTTTCCATCAATGTACCAAGGAAAAGATTAAAATTACTAGTTACATAACTTACATTTTCCATCAAAGTACCAAAGAAAGGATTAAAATTCCTAGTTACATAACTTATATTTTCCTCTTTGATGATTGGAAAGTCAATTTTTCGCCCAACCAAATAAAGCCTAAGAGAGAGTTCCGCAGAGATGGAGAATTGGTATCATAATTGTAATAAAGAGCAAGAAGTAATCATCCAATAGAAATAAGTATATACCGATAATTGTACTCCCATTATGAAGGAAACATGGTACCTAATACCTATACAGAAGATTCATTATTTCATTCATGATATGCTATGACTATTGACAATTTAAGCATTAAGCTATACCAAGTTACCAACCATTGATATGGTTGATTGCCAAGCCTTTTTTAAATGGTTAGGAATTGGTAGAGGAGCTTATTTGGTCCCAAAAGCCATAACTCATTCTGTTTTAAAGGTTACAGAAGTAGTGAATAAAATCTAGGAATCTCCGCCCCAAAGAATCCATTATAGGTAGGAGTCGAGGTGAAACATCTACGTACCAACTACACCAAATAATACGAACTTTTTTTTTTTTTTTTTTTTTAACATAGCGAACTCTTATCTTTTGAATTTTTATAATTAATGCTAACAAGTAACAAGCATGTTTTCTATTTGCTTCTTCAGTTCTTCCATATCTACGTTATCATCCTTCTCCTTTTTTTCTAACTTTTCCCGAATCTCATATATATATATATATATATATATATATATATATATATATATATATATATATATATATATATATATATATATATATATATAATGTTTAGAATCCTTTTGTGAGACAAATTTGATCAAAGTAAGAACGTCATTGTGGAACGGAAGAAGTATTATTGTTGTTTATAGCAATTATTAAGGGCATGTTCTCATTGAATGACCTGAATTGAACTGAGCTGAACTGAAATGAATATTTTATAAGAGAAGAAAATTAGGAACTGAACTGAATATTTTATAAGAGAAGGAAATTAGGAGCGAAGCTGAGTTGAACTGAACTGAACTGAACTGAGCTGAGCTGAACTGAACTGAACTGAACTGAATTTCAACGTAAGAGAACAGACCCTAATAATATGTTTTAGTCTACCTATAGACATTATCAATTCACAATTATAACCATGATATATTTTTTGGGTCAACCTAACCGATTTTGTGGGCTAAACACTTTAAATTAGAGGGAGAGTTAAGACAAAGCCCTATCCTTGAGTGCCTCTAATGGAAATCGAAGACTCAAGACCGAGTTTTGCTAATTTTAACGTTGATATCACATACTTGTGGATTAGATATATTCTGCCAACCAACTAATGATATACCTACAATCAAGTTTAAGAAAAAGAGTTTATGGTATTGGAATAATTATTTATTTGATTATTAATAAAAATCATCGAGTTTCAAAAATGTTGACATGGAGTAATATCGATTTTTTTTTTTTTTTTTAACTCATCTACAAGTCTATTTCATAAAGTACATCTTAAAACATGGAGTATTAAGGAGCAATTTTGTTTCAATATTATGGTGCTTGCTTTCAAGATTTTAGAACATTTTTAAATTGAACCTGATAGTCTTTATTCAAAATATTGGGTACATTTGGAGCTTTACAGAAAAGTTTTTTAAGTTCAAATGTGGCGTAGTTACTCTAGTATGACTATATGATAAATTGATAATATATTGCGATTTTATTATGTATTAAAATATAAATAAACCAAAATAATTTAATATAAATAAATAAAAAGAGAATATTTATTAACACTGGTCCCGTAGCTCAGTTGGTTAGAGCGTTGGTCTTATGAGCCGAAGGTCGCGGGTTCGAGCCCCGCCGGGACCAAAATTTAAAAGTTATTTATTTTTTTTGAAAAAATAGACGGTCCAAATTTCAAGTAATTCCCAAGCTTTTTCATCGGACCCGGAATCAACGGCCAACAAAGTCCAAGAAAATACAAATATAACCAAAAACAGTCAGAATTTCACCATATTTTTTTGTCTCACACCTCAGATATATTCCAGCATATGAGATATGATGACTGTATCAAACATTTCAAAAAAAAAAAAAAATTGTTACTTTGTTAGTTAAGATTATTAAACATGTTTTTTTTTTTTTTTTACAAAGATTATTAAACATGTTGATAATTAATAATTATCAAATTTATAAAAACAAAGAATAATAATTAAATGGAATGGCATCTTTATCTAAAACCCCTGTCATTTGGTTGGTCTGATGTCAATTTGATAATGGTCTGTCAAAATTAATCAAATGAAGTTGATTAATAGCGTAGTTGGTGGAGGGTTTTCGCTTCTTAAGATTGGTCCATCTATTTTGGTTTGTGGGTGATTAATTGATTATATTTTTATCACTTATTTATTTTCCTAACAAATCATGTAATTAGGTTTGGATTTTTTTTAAGAGATCCATCTAAAATAATAGATCAATTAATTTCCTAACAATTCATGCAAAATCACGATCATTGTATATTACTATGCATTGGAATTTGGAAACTTATTCAATGGAAAAGTTTATTAAGTGGCCTTATAAACTGATAGTTACTCCCTCGTTTTTAAATACTTGCTCCATTTCTATTTTTTACACTATTCATTTGTCTTACTTTGACTAATGTTTGTGATTTATACATAAGAAAAAATATAGGCCATGTTTGGTAATTGGCTTTTTAATGGCTTTTTGGTTAGCTTTTGGCTTTTGCCTTTTTAAGGTGGTCAAACAGCCAAAAAATGTGTTTGGTAATTGACTTTTTAGTCAGCGAAAAAGCTGGCTTTTAAGCCAAAATGAAAAAGCTGGCTTTTAAGCCAAAATGAAAAAGCTGCTTTGAGTAGCTTTTTTTGTTGGTTTTTGGCTTGTTGGCCCACAAATTATCTAATAAACAACTACCAATTAATTTACCAAACACTTTTATAAACAACCAACTTAAACAGCCAATTTCAAAAGCCATTATAAACAGCCAAACATTCCAGCTGGTCAAACAAGCCAAGTGAACCAGTCAACCGCCAATAGTCATTTGCCAAACAAGGCCTTTGTGGGTACTTGTTGGAATCATCTCAATGAATAGATTATTAATTTTCAATTGTTAGACTTTATACTTATTGATAATTAAAGATATTAGTGATCAAATATTAGCATCGGCATGCGTGTCCAAGAAAAATGGAACAAGTATTTAAAAACGGAGAGAGTACGACAACCTTTTAACTGGATACCTAGCAATCCTGACCCATACCCAATGACCCGACCCAAATGATCCGAAATTGATCCAAAAACATCGACCCAAAACTAACATAAAACACGAAATTAACCCGACCCGACTAATACCCGACCCGAAAATGGATTTGACCCAATCCTGCCCCAGCCCAAAGTTGACCCGAGGTGAAATTGACCCAAAGTGTCTAACCCGATACTCGAAATTGACCTGAATAGACCCGATATCTAAAATATCCCGAACTAAAATTACTTATAATTGAACTAAAAATGTCTCGTGTATAAAATAACTCAAATTGTTCATTTTCAACTGTAGCCAAGCTCATAACCGAATTGATAATTCTAATTATAACAATAAAAAAAATAATATGAAATCATTGATTGAGCTTGATCCACAAATGGAACAACCCGAACATGACTTGACCTGATTTTGACCCGACTCGAATATGACCCGAACATAGAGCTTGTTCTCATTGACTGAACTAAACTGAACTTATTAGAGCTGAACTGAACTGATTAGAGCTAAACTGAACTGAATATTTTATAAAAGAAGGGAATTAGGAGCTGAACTGAACTGAACTTATTAGAGTTGAACTGAACTGAACTGAAAATAATCGTATCAGAACAGGGTCATACTTGTCCCCAAAAATGGTTTGACCCGACCTAAAATCGACTTGGCACCTGACCCGTATCATACCCGAAATGACCCGACCCGAATGTTTACTGACGTGACCCGTACCTGATTCTAACGATCCATTTACCAAGTCTAGATAGACATATTATTTATTATCAATATGTAACAAATTAAATCATAATTGACTATCAAAAATCATCACTCCCATTTATATTGGTATATACAAGAAGTTAGAGGACCCTTTCTCTCTCTAAACCCCCATCCTTATCTCCACCGCTTCCACCGCCCCCTTATTCTCACTCCCTGCTCGCAGGCAACTGGCGCGCTTCGCCTAACCGTCGCCGGCGAGCCCAACCTTCCTGTTTTTCCCCTTCCCTGTTTGTTTAATTTTCGTTTTCTGGGTTTGTGGTGAAGAATTGAGGGTTTCTCTTCGGTGGTTCCGCTTGTTTGGGTTCATCGTCAAGTGTTTTGCGGCTTGCCTCAACAAATCAAGAACCAAAGGCTAGTCTTAACGCCGCCGTCGAAAGGAATTTCGTTAAGGTTAGGGTTTCCTCGCGTATCCACGGTTAGGGTCAGTGAGGGGCTCTTCGCGTAGCCGTTGATGATTGTTCTCGGTGTTGGGTTGGATTTCTGCCGGTGAGGTTTTCAGGTTTCGTTGCCTTTCCTCTGTTCTCACGCTAGTTTGTATGCTGGTTTTCTTTAGTTGTTATTTTTTAGTTTTGGTTTAATTAGTTGATTTGTGTTGTTCTTGTTTAAGTTGTTTATTTTGTTGCTTATGTTTCCGTTTTTAAATAAGTCTCTTTCTCTACTTGGACTTGAGTTAGTTCATGAGATAGAGATGTATAGAGTAGTTCTAGTTATGGAGGGTTATGAAGTGTTGTTGTTCTTGGAGCCTTGTTGGTTGGTTTTAGGGGTTGTAAGGATAAACAATCCCTTGCTAGTTTGGTTGGTGGCCCTTTTAGTTGCTTGTTGGGGGTGGGATCGTGTTATGGGGGGTTGTCATGTTGCATGTATGGCTTCCCTCTTTGATAGTTTGGGTATTGTCTTCTGTGTTTGTGCTCTTTTCCAGAGGCTAGCGGTATTTATGCAAGCAAAAAGTATCCCCTGCATTTGGAATTTGCAAGGAGAAGGTAAGTTTGAGGGGAGAGGTTTGTTCGCTTGTCCTGTTGCTTCTTGGTTGCAGGATGATTTGGGTCTTCATTCATTGACTATCATCCCAGTGTTGGTGTTGGTGTTGGTGATGACAAAGACAGTCATCATTATAAATTACAATCTTGAAGGAGGCTCCCCATCTTTAATGTTTGGGGTAAGCAAAGTCCTCCATTTTCTTGCATTCTATATAGGTAGAATTGCAGGAAAGAAACCTACATTTTGGTGTAAGGTTTCACTTGGTAGAGTCATGGAAAAATTCGGCTCTCGAGGTTTGGCTCCCGGACTCTTAGGAGGTGGCTATGCTCTTCCATCCCTAGGAGTGGAGTCGTGTGATGGGTCTTTTTTTCGGCAATAGGGTGCTTTCGACTTTCAGGTGTATTGTCTCTACACTACTTCCACCGGGATTTTGCATAGGTCTTATAGCAGGTTTCGGTTCCCTTCTTTAGATTTCGCTTGCATTATCTGTCCTTCTCCAAGGTGTTGGTTCGTTTGGCAACTTGTGGCCTGGTCCATGGAAAGGTTTTGGTCAAAACATTTTGGTTATCCGAGCTCCGAGGTATTTGGAATGATGTACAAGGGTGTAATCATTCACTTCGTTTTCCCTCTAATGGTTTAGCTAAATGGGTTTGGTTGTTTTTAGTTGTTTATTTTAGATCTCCTAGGTTGTAATTTGTCCTTTATTTATGAAGTACTCATTGTCAAAAAAAAAAAAAAAAAAAAAAAAAAAAAAAAAAAAAAAACTATCAAAAATCACTTAGCATCAGCTAATACTTTTTGAATTTGATAATGTAAAAATCTGATTTTTCCAAGTTTTTTTTTTATTTATTATTATTATTTTTTTTTTTAATGAAAAACATGATTTTTCCAAGTTTATATTTAAAAATGCTCGTGAATATAAGCAACTCGAATCGGTAACGAAATAAAACAAAACCACTTTGATATAAACCTTAAATCCTTCAATTGGATCCTTACATACTTCGTATTAAGCAACTACAATTTTTAAGGGGGTGTTTGGTATGAAAATTTGTAATGTAGAAAACGTAAATAAATAAGTGTTTCCATTTCTATTAGTTTGGTATGAGCTACGAGCAACAAATATCATTTTCAAAGGGTAACAATTTCAAAGGGTAACAAAATCCCCTAAATTGTTACCCTTATCCAACTAGTGGAAATAAAATGTGTTTCCCTCCTCAATCATAACTCTTTAATTTGTTTCTATTCCATAAAAATACCAAACATATATAAAAAAAAATAATGTGTATTATTTCCCTTTCCGATTCCTTACTTATATAAATCTTTTCCATTCTTGCTAATTATAAAGAGAAATATAAAGACAAAAATTAATTGGAAAATTGGAAGGTTTATCTATTCTAACATATCATAAGAGCATGTTCTCATACGTTAATTTTCAGTTCAGTTCAGTTCAGTTCAGCTCAGCTCAGCTCCTAATTTCCTTCTCTTATAAAATATCATTTTAGTTTAGTTTAGTTTAGTTTAGTTTGATTCAGTTCAGTTTGATTCAGTTCAGTTCAGCTCAGTTCAGTCCCGTCTAGTCTATGAGAACAGGCCCTAACATTTTGCTCAATGGATCCAAATTAAAACATGCACATTTGGCTTGTAAAAAAAAAAAAAAAAAAAAAAAAAAAAAAAAAAAAAAACATGCACATTTGTAACTATAATTAGCACCTAACGGCCTCTATAATTTATTTATTTTTATTTATTTATTATTATTATTTTAAAAAAAAAAAAAAAAATTCTCACAAGCATTCAAAACGTAACATAGTACGGAGTAACACTCAAATCTTGTGATTCTCCGAATTCTGAAAGAAAACTAACAAAATCATTATCTATATAATATGAAAAGTCTTCCAAGTTGTAACAACATATACACTCCTAAAGTCCTAAATCCTAATTAAGTAAATTAATGGTGAATATACGTTGCTTTGTCCTCAAATCGATTGACGATTATGAGAGCGAGGAATAGCTCAAGTGGTTAGAGCTTCCCTCCCGATTCCAGGAGATCATGGGATCGATTCTCACCCCCGCCCTTGTGGCTCTCTAAACACCAAAAAAAAAAAAAAACGATTGATGATTATAATTGCTTATTAGAACACTTTTTATTTTATTTTTTTGAAACAAGAGCACCTTTTAATTAAGATACATGTATATAGCTGTGAAATCGAGCAATGAATCCTCACCCACCATTGATTTGCTTATATGAAAATAAACTAATACTTAATATAATAGTATTCTAATCATTGTTAACTCATCACTATAACGAATAATGATCACTCACCGCTGGTGCATTGTTGCTTACATTACCATCATACTTTTAAATAAAATAAAGTCATCAATGGAGGATAAACCATGAGTGGATAAAATAGTTTATTTACATAAAAAAAAAAAAAAAATAATAATAATAAAAAAAAAGTATGTAAAATTATGGTATCAATCAATTACATACCACTGAAAGCGAATTTTAAGACACACTTGTCAATGTATTATTAAAAAGTTTCCCGCCAAAAGTACCTTCTAAAAAAATTATTGTTACTTTAGGGAAAAAAAAGTTATATTTAAACTATGACATAATTTGTTTTATATAAAATTTAAATCGTTTCCTAAAAGATTAAACTATCCATTATAAGTTTATAACTATTACATCTTTTTTAAATATTTTCTCTTGCATGCTTTTATTTTTAATATACTCTATATTTTTTAATACTCAAGTCATTATATTAAAAATTTTATAATAAAATTGTAAAAATATTTAACAATCGTACATTGCACGGGATTTAACCTAGTAACTATCTATTAGTCTACTATTATAAATCATACTTTGTATAATGTACACAAAGATGTCAGAGTATATTGAGATAGGAACATAAATTGTGATATGATATTATGAGAATAATATCATATGAGATATTATTGTGAAAAGATATACGTGATATATTGTGAATATATTTAGGAAGTTAAGATATTTGATAATATTAGGATTAGATATTCCTATTATCTATATATATATTGTAATGTGACCGAATATTATGAATGTAAAAATACAATGAAAACATACAGAGAATTATTTTTCTCATATTTACATGGTATCAGAGCCTAGGGAGATCCTGGGATGAAAACACGAGAGTTCGTGTGGGAGAATGAGAGAACCTTAAACACGAGAGTTCGTGTGAGAGGAGAGAATAAGAAAAACCTTAAACACGGGAGATCGTGTGAGAGGAGAAGAAAAAAAATATGACGGGTTCGAAAAGAAAGACGTTTTCGTTGTATTGATTGATGAGTTCAAAAAGAATGACGTTTTCATCAAGTGAGAATAAAATAATCTTAAACATAACAGATTACATACATTGCTATTTGTAATTAAGTTGCAATAACACTTCAAGAGTAAGATTAGCGCAATCTTGTCTTAAAGACTATAATTCATTGTCACTTTAGTTATTAGGTCATTTTTTTAATTTATAATTATGTTAAGACTCGATCAGATTTACATCTTTATCCCTAAACTTGCTTAAGACTTCTCTTACCATAAATTATTATATTTTTTTATTTTTATTTTTTACTCTTAATAATAATAAAAATAATATAAAGTAGGATCCACACTCAAGTTTTGAGTCAAGTCTTGAATTTTCAAGATTCAATTTGAGACTTAGTTAAGATTTCTCAAGACAAATGGGATCAAACAAAGAATTTTGTCAAAAGATTTAAGATGATGATGTCATGTAGAGTTTTAAAATTAAGAGTTAATTTTTCTTGTGGATAAGTTTAAATCCTAAAGAAAAGGGTAGAGAAAGTTAGGGATAATTTTATTACAATAACTTGTACATACTTGGTACAAAATGATAAGTGTATGTTATATCGTGGATTTTACATTATTTTGATAAAGTTATTGTTTGTTTTGCCTTCTTTATTTTCTATATTTCATATAAAATTATGTGTCAAGAAATTGTTCCTAAATTTGTAAGACAATTTGATGTTTATTATGATTAGAGCAGACAATTTCACACGAACCCGCGAATAACCGATTCACCCGACCCGAAAATATGGATAAAAACTTGACCAAAGGCGGATTATAAATGGATGACGGGTGGATCGGGTGATGGATCGGGTCGGATTCTGGTGGACCTTCATCCAACCCGTCACCCGATCCACCCATCCATCCACATATATATATTATTAGCCATTTAATAAATATAAACGGATATTAAATTAAAATAAATAAATAAATATATATATATAGTATTTACTACATCTAGAAGCCACCGATAGAATAGAAAATCAAATACAGTCTACCATTTAATTCATGGGTGTTGATATAAGTGGACTAATTTTCCAAATCCGATATTTTAAAAGAAAAAAAAATTAGAATGCAAATAGAACTTGAATTTCACCCATTTATCACCCGGTCCACCCGATTCATCCATGGATGATGGATGGATCAGATATGGATGAAGCTAAGTTTGGATCGGGTGACGGATGGTTCGGGTGATGGATGTGCATAGGCGGATGGATGCGGATGGAGCATAATCCGACCCGTATCCGATCCATTGCCACCCCTAATTATGATCTCATGGGGAAGCTAACTCACCACAAATCATTCTATTTTTGTTCATAATTTTTCATTTTCATCCATTTATTAATTATTATCATTTTGTAGGTAGTATTGGAGGCTCATAGACATTTTGATAGACATTTTATGAAGAAAAGTGTCTGATGACTTGATGATGAGTATACACAGACATTAGAAATGTAAATTACTTACCAAATCATAGTTAAATTTCATTCTCAGTACTACTATTATACTCGTAACTATCTAGCAAATGGACTAAAATGTACAATTAAAAAATACTCCCTTTGTCCCTATTTTTTTTGCCCCATTTGATTGTGCACGGTTTTCAAAACGCATTTTAAAACGTCTATATCTTTATTTCTGTACGCATAAAAATTATAAAAAAGTAATATCAATAAAATATACAATAAGAAGAATCTATCAATACTACTCATGACTATATTACTCCCTCCGTCCCCGAAAGAACGACTCATTTGGGTTGATTACGCGGGTATTAAGAAAGTTAAATAAAAAGAAGAAAAAGTATATTAAAAATATTAATTTACATGGGGTTTGTAAAAAAAATAGAGAGAGAAAGTAATAAAATTACATGGAAAATCAATTTTTTATATGAGGAAGCTAATTTTGCACAAATATTGTTGCAAATTGGTGGATGTTTTAATGCAAATGGGTCATTCTTTTTGGGACTAAAATTAAGCCAAATGGGTCATTCTTTCGGGGACGGAGGGAGTATACTTTATGGATTAGCGGCAATTTAAGGTCAAAGTTTTCAATGTTTGACCCAAGAAATGGCAATGGAGAACAAATAAATGAACAAAGGGAGTAATGTTTTAAAGTTTGTTTTAGAAGTGAGGTCAAATAACCAAATAAATTTAAAAGAAAAAAAATAGCCTTAACATTATCCTAAAAAAAAAAAAAAAAGGCAAAACAGAGCAAATTTCATTAGAGCAAAGCATGGCTTCCACACACTGCTGAGTAGGATTAAGCAGATCAGATTTTAACAGAACTGAGAACAGGCCCTATTGACTGAACTCAGTTGAACTGAACTGAGCTGAGATGAACTGAATATTTATAAGAGAAGGAAATTAAGAGAAAAAAATTAAGAGCTGAACTGAGCTGAACTGAATTGAACTGAATTTCAACGTAAGAGAACATACCCTTAGTACTTCATATTTGTCATTTGTCAACCACCTTAATTTAGAAATTAATTACTAGAAGAGATAACGCTCGTACACCATGCATTTAATAATTTTTGATAAACAAAAAAGACTTTTTTTTATCGTTTGTATCCATGGAAAATGTGGAATAATTTTGTCCCTCATAGAAAATAAGAAAAAAAAAAAAAAAAGAAAATAAATAATAAAAATTTCGAAAAAAAAAATACCAACTTCCCCTTTTGTCTTCTCCTAGTGTATAATAAGGTTTGAGTATGGTTTGCTTCTCTTTTACTTAAAACTCAAAACTCAACAAAGCCTCAAGAAGAAGATCATTTGTCATCTCCATTTCTTTGATTTCCTACCAAATTTGGGACACTTTTCCTGTTTTCTCTGGTATGTTTTACTATTCCTTTCCCATTTTAGATCTTCATCTTCATTTTATTATTTCATTTTGTTTTGTTCTTCATTTTTTGGGTCAATTGATGCTCTGTATTCTTCTGGGTATGTACCCAATTCTTGTTTTTCATCTTATTGAGTGAGTATTTTTAATTATGGAAAACCTTGCCATCTTTTGGGTTCATTTAGCTGCTCAAATTAATGGCAGAAAGTTTGATTTTTTTTTTTTTTTTTCTTTTTTTCCCATGAATTATGTTCCATTTTTTTTTTTTTTTTTTTTTTTTATAGAATTATTTGAAATTTTTGTAATTATTTTTTGTGTCCTTAATTTTTGATGTGATGAACCATTTAACTTTGATGCTCAAGAAATTAGAGCTGATGGGTTTAAAGTTGTTTAACCCCTTGTAGAAGACTAGCAGTAATTAATTATATATTTAATGTAATTAATTATGTATAGTTTAAAATTATTTTTTACTCCGTACTATATTTGACTGGTCTCATCACATTAGATTTGTGGGTGCAATATGCCTTAAAAATTTGGTTTGATTAATTTTATTTTTTTCATTACATATGAGATTTATGTTAACTAATTGATTATCATTAGAGATTAATGTAAGTTTTACTGTAAACTGATGATACATCATCCTGAAGGCAAATCATATTTAAAATGTATTATCCTTTTTTAAGTTTCTACAAATCTAAAATTTATTTCCCAATTGTGGTACCTTTCATGACAATATGGTCTCATTAGATTTAACATAGGAAATATTTATGTGGTAATATAGCTCCTTTAGTCTAAATTAATGAGCTAAATTCTGTTGCTGAGATGTAATGGAACAGTTCTTGTTGGGAAATAATTTTATTATGTCCCCCTTCCATGGGAAGAGTGGTTGTTAACTGATATTGACTAATAACTTTGTTTACTTGTTGAGAGTTGGAAGGAGTAAGTTAGGATTAGAACCAACTGATTAGCCATTCCGATTTGATAGATCTTGTGCTGGATTTTTCTGAATAAAAGAATTATTCATGTATTGAGGCTCGAATCATGTAGTTTATCCACCTATCATGAAGCTATTTATATGTAATGGTGTTTGATTATGGTTTAGGATGTAGTATGTTTATAATATGCTATATTTGTGCATCATAATTAAGGGAAAAAAAGCATAGGTAAAAGCGAATATGTTAAGCTAGTATCTCCTTGGAGACCATAGAAGATTGTTCTGCACTTTCAAGTGGCTTGTTAGATAGTCTATGGCTCCATGCTCCTTCCCCTTTCCCATTTATATATGTGATTGCTATACAATTCGTCGCAATCAAGCTTGCTTATGGCATCTTTGAGACTCTTCTCCCATGCATCATTACATCTTCTATTTGTGTGTCCTTTGATCTTCAAGTATAGGCGAGCTAGATATTAAGTACTGATATATCGAGACATGAAGGATCCTTATTGTTGGTGTCAAGTTATATAATCTAGCTTGTGGTGCTCTGTAGTATGAGCTATTATTGTGACTCTTTGAGCATTTGATGCTACATTGCTACTCATGCTAGTATGAATCTTTTAAGTGCATGCGTATTAGAAACTTGGTAAATTCAGTGATGTATTCTTATGATGATCCGAATCTTCATTCCATCTAAAGTATGTGTTTGATGTTTGACACATTGATGTGGGTAGGGAGTTTATGAATATTCTAATTTAATTGGACTAAAAAAATATTGATTAAAATTTGAGCAATACAGCCTACTATTTAATTTCTTACAATAGTTTTATGATTACAGTAATGGACAATATTGCTATATGCTGTTTTTCAGGCCTAAGATAGATTGAAGTAGGTTTGTTGATCTCATAATGGGTTCTGGAGATTGGTTCAAGACAAAGATTTTTAGAAAGAAGGTGAAGCTTGACAAAGCAAAACAATCAAAGGTAAGCATGTCATTCTTGTCTTACATCTTTTAAACATGGAAAGATACCTATTTGCATGAGTTATATATGATTACTTGACTAGATGGCATTGTCAAAACAATTTTCCTAAAGTAGTATTAGTGTAACACCTTCCTTTTCTACACATGCAATAAACATTTGTGGATAATATCTCTAAGCTAGCCTCTTGTTGCTCATTCGCTTTAATGTACAAATGAGATAATAAGCGCTTTAATGTACAAATGAGATAACAAACATATGTGTGAATTGTGAAGTTCATTTCTTTGTTTGTTTCTCTTTTACTGTTGTTTTCATTCATCAGCTGTGAGGGTTTAGCCTCCTTATGCAGTTGATATAACATAGATTCAACAAATTTTTTTACTTAATATTTCAGAGAAAGTATGCTGTTGTAAAAAATTTATTGACTAGTAGCCTGAAATTTCCTACCAAGAAATTAGAAACATGTCAAAACATGTCAAAATGTTGGGTTTGGTTGATATGTTAAACTAACATATTATATGGTTATACCTGTCTTGTTATTAGATCTCATCATTCTTTACATGAATAATCGTCTTGCTGTCTGACAGGGATCTTCAGCTTCCGACAAGCCAAAAAACAGTGCTAATGGTGGTCGGGTCAGCAATAAAACTAATGGCACTCTTGTGAAACTCAGTGAAAATGATGCAGCAACGAAGATACAGACTGCTTTCAGGGCCTATATGGTATGTTTTCTAACTGAGTTAGAAAACATCTATCTTACACAAGGAATAACAAATAAGGGTTGTATCATAACATAATTCTGAATGCTTTACTGTATTTTACTGTAGGCAAGGAAGGCATTACGGCGTATGAAAGGGGTAATGCGATTTCAGAAATTGACACAGTTCCAGTCTGTTAAGAAGCAATCGACAAATACATTGAATAATCTTCATTTATGGAGTATGGTACAAACTCAAATTAGAGATCGTCGCCAGTGTATGGTAATTGAAGGCCGTATCAAACAAAAAAAGCTAGAGAACCAAATGAAGCTTGAGGCAAAGTTACATGACTTAGAGGTGTGCTTTCAGTTCTTTATTACTTAGTATAACGTCATGTGTAATGCTTGTCTTCCTAGTTCTGTTCAAATAGCTTCTTGTACATTACTGCGTATTATGTAATGTAAAGGTGTCAAATGTGGATAGCATGCAAAGACAATGTGGGATTGTGATATAAAACTGGAACAGAAGCAAATAATGTGACATGAGTAAATATTTCAATTTAGACACAACTTTAAGCTCACCAAATGTTGAATGAAATTGTCTCTTTACTAGGTGGAATGGAACGGTGGTGCTGAGACCATGGAGGAGATTCTAGCTAGGATTCATTATAGAGAAGAAGCAGCTGTGAAACGGGAGCGAACCTTGGCCTATGCATTCTCTCATCAAGTATGTATACTAACTCAATGTAGCATCATGACAACATCTTTACATATACCTTTATCCTCGGATTTTCCTTTTCTTTTAGGGAAGAAGGGCTTATTATTTCTTTTTGTGTATATTACAGTGGAGGGCAAACTCTAGTCAAAATCAAGGTCCTGATGCTTCTGAACTAGGTAAAGCTGATTGGGGTTGGAGCTGGAAGGAGCGGTGGATTGCTGCTCGACCATGGGAAAGTAGATTGCCATCTCAGTCCATCAGCCCTAAGAAGGGGCAAAATAAGCTTACAAGCAAGGCTCGGAAAAGCAGTAACTCTACTACAACTACAACTACAACTACAAAAAAATCACTTCCTGCTAAATCTGCAGTACCTAATGGTAAGGCAGCAACTGGAAATGGTCGAAGGGTGTCCTTCCCAGGAGCGGAAAAAACAACCAAGAAAGAATCAAACCCCAAAGTGCAAGAAAAAAAGCGTGAATCATTGTCTTAGATGTAAAAATATACAGGTCATCAAGCGTTTGTGTAAAATTTTCTATGGTTTTCATTCGAAAACGCTCTATTTTTACTCTTTCCAATCTATATTTAATGTTGCATATACAGGGGTGGTGTGAAAAATATGTTTTGCCTACGGAGGCTGAATATGTCGTCTGTATTCTTTTTTCTTTCCTTACAGCGTCCTTTCTATTTGTAAATGTTGAAGAGAATCATACTATTTATAATGTAAATAGACGATATTTTTTTGGAGAGATTACTCGGGATGTAATGGAAGGACGTTTTTGAGATTGCTTGCTTCAGTCTTGTACACCGGGTACTGCCCGTTGTTTTCCTAGCAATGTTACTAATGTTACTAGTTCATGTTCATACCCTCGTGAACTACGATCCAAAAGGTGAGTGTATTTCAGACTAGTTTAACAAAATTAGGTAGCGAACTGCTGTTTACAGCGGGGTTAACATGTCCAATTTTACCAAAGTTATAGCATCAAAGATTGATGTTAGATTCTATCAAATAAATTTATCTTTCAAGCCATTAAACTCCCTTGATATTAATCATACGAAGTATTATTGTATTGTAACAAGCGTGTCGTTACAACTAGCAAGTGCTTAATGATGAGGTTTAATGTTTCATTGCCAATTATTATTGGCATGAAAGCACGTTTGATGATTATTTTGAATAGTGGTGTAATTGATTTATTTCATTGTCTTTTCGTATACAAAAAAATAATATTTATTGAGCGTAAATATTTGATTTGAAAGTACAATGGGACCCTTGATACACCAAATCTGTGGAATCCTATTTTGATTAAATGTCTCAGACAAGTATGTTTCGGAAACACCTTCAATATCATAGTCTTTGTACTACGATTTTCACGGTGTTATACAATTTCTGATGAGGTTTTACTACATACGAGCAGTATCCAGTTCTAAAGATATTCTTACATAGGTAATAGGTAATGAGGAGAGAGTTTAAAGACATATGTGTCAAAAAAAAAAAAAAAAAAAAAAAAAAGTTTAAAGACATAACAGTTATACACAAACAAATATATATTAATGGCAATTTTTTAAATAATAATAAATTAAAAGTAATACCGAGAGGTTAAAAAGTACTACTAAACATTTTCGATACTACTGGACACCTGTCAGTAATACTATTGAACCAGTAACAATAGTAACATTGTGAGGTGAAAATTTTGTTATGTAAAATTAGTTGTGCATAATTGTTATACATTACAACTTGCTCGGTAACGAGAATAGATTCAAAGATTCCTTGAAACTGGGAGAGAGGTTCTAACTATCTAAGTTATCCTTCACTCTTGCAACACAACCACAACCCATATTATAAATTACTTTGTATCAAAGTTAATTTCATTATACATAAGTTTCTAATTTCAATTATGTTCAAGTTAAGTACAAGTCATTGGTGTTAACTGTTGAGTCATCTAATAAAGGAGATTCATTTTCATGTAGTTAAAGATTACGTAGTACTCTTAAGTAGTTTGCAAGCAATTGGTTTTACAATTTGATGCGTATACATATGTTCATGTTAATTAGGTGTGTGATGCCAATTAGAGGTGTCAAAAGAACACCTGACTGGACCTCATCCGAAACCAATCCTAAATATATTCGATTCAGATTTTGACTCGTCGAGTGGACATAATAATTTAGTATGACTCAACTATAAAAATTGACCTAATCCGACCCAACTTCATCAAATCCATTTGATCATCCGAATTGACACCTCTATATTGTCAATAATCTCAATGATATGGATCTCCTGCCATTATATGAATACCTTAATAATACTTATCATATAGAGGTTATCAATGGGCAAGGCGGGTCGGGCCAAGGTAAAAAAAAATATGCCCATTTATCGGATCGAGCCAAACTTTAGGCCTGAAAATGTGTGCCCAAACTAGGCGGGCCATGCAGGCTTTTCGAGTCAGGTAAAAAAATTCAACTAAAATTGCATAAAATTTATTTCCCAAGCCCACCCAAATTTTCTTTTTAAAATTGGGCCTGCCGAGCCCGACCCAATTTTGGGTTGAAAAAAGTTGTCCAAAGCCCTGCCCAAAATCGGGCCGGGGCGGGCTCAACTTGATCACCTCTATTATGATAGCAACAAATGTATAGTGGTGCAAGAGAAAGACAATTTGGGGATCAGGGTATGTCTAGTTTTGTCGGTACAAAAAATCCACAACTATAACATTGATATCAATTTGTAAAGAAGAAATTCCCCAATGCATCAATCAAAATTGTGTTCCAACCCAATTGTCGATCTAGAAGCGTTAAAATCACATAAAATTCGTCCAGCTTTTGCATTGTTGTTTAATACTGCCTTTGATTTTGTTTCATACATGATTTTGGTTTGGTTTCACACTTGCTATCTCTTCGTGTGCACAACTTTGTTCAAGCCTTAATAAAGTAAAGTTGAATATGCAATGATATTTGAAGAGCAAAAGCAATACATTTGAATGATGATTTTGATTTGGCCTAACATAAATACATAATGCAATGAAAATTATATTATTTGTTCGGTGTTTCTCATAAACTTTGCATGATCATTTGCACCCCAGAAAAAGTTATGAAGTAAGATAAATTTCGATCCCAAATTGAATGTGGCCTAAACGTTATTTAGGATGGGATGAAGTTCTAGCATTTTCAGGTTTATTCCAGAAATTAGGCTTCATCTCTACAAAGGCAGGCGATTGCTGGTACACCATTGATGCAGTCTCTATCAAGATGCCAGCAGTCAAAGCAAAGATAACGTACTTTCTGCCCTCGGCTTCATAATCAAAGTAATGGAGGAGATACTTTGAACCCATCCATTCCCTCTCCACTTCTCTTCGGTTTTCATCCTGTTTATAGCAGAGGACATAGTTCACCACACTCCATAAGAAATATCGAAAATTTATCAAGAGAGCAGCATTGAAGAATGGGATTGAAATTGAACCTTGAGAAACATTTCTAAGGGAGCATCAAATATTGCTTCAACTTCAGCAACATTAGGGGCGGGATGAAATGCAGTTTTGTCGAAAAGCAGGCCAATTACTGGCACTACTACCATGCCATTCTGTTCATAATAACAAGGTTATCTGGTGTTAATCAGGTGGCAAGTGAGTGTCACACAACACACACCAAAGCAGCCGAACACATGGACTGCGCGCATGCCACACGTTCCCATGTGTATCAGCTTGTTTTTTACAGCATTATACCCTCATTATAAACGATAGACCACTTCCACAAACAAATTGATGTCCATGTAATAAACTATAGCACAACTAGGATCATGTTAAAATGGAGGATACCTTCATAGAGAAAGGTTCAAGAACAGAAACGACTTCAACAAGTGAAGGGTCCAAACCAATCTCCTCATTTGCCTCCCTCAACGCGGTTGCAACTTCATCTCTGTCACTTTCTTCCATCTTTCCACCAGGAAGTGCCACTTCACCTGTACTCAAAAAAATATGTATGATCAAAACATACGCCTGCCATTTTGACTGATTGATCGATTGATAAAAAACATACACCTGCCATTTTTGGTGCAACACCGAATATATAGGCACATAAAAGTTATAGAAGTTGCTTCACTCAATTGGGATTGTTTTCTACAGAACTGGTAAAAAGTTATAATTCTTTCAAAAACAAAAGAATAACTTTATAAAGAAATAAATGGTGTTTGAAAACTTATAGTTTGATCTGTTGTGGGAAGTTTGAAAGACTAGAGGAGCGACTAATTAACCGGACTTACCTGAATGAGACGAGAGAGTGGAGGAACGCTGAGTGAGAATGACTCGCAGATCACCATTGTCTCCTTCAAATATGCAGATCAGAACTGCAGCTCTTCTATCAGTCTGCAGTCTTGGTGGCCTGTCATAACTAACAATGTTGGCAGCATCAATACCATTTTCAGACGAATAAGGCTGATGCAGGCGGAGCCGTTGAGCCAAGTCTGATAACATCTTCGATCCACCGGCTTTAATTTTAGCATCCATTATCAGATCGCTTGTAAAGCTAGCAGGGCAGATTTGGCAACTCACCAACTTTAGGCTCCCACTAACCAATTTTCTTTATTATGTACGGTTGGTGATGAATACACAGCATGAGAATCTTGGCCACATTAAAATCTGTTGCACTTCATTAAAAATTACAATGCTGTCCAATAAAAATACAAATATATTTTCTTAGCAATTTACAGTCCCATTATTCTTCCATCTTCTCAAGATTTTCTTTTCTAATTTTCTTCATGAAATAGAAAATAATCTATGCCAACTATTTCATAGAAAAATTAGAAAAGAAAATCTTGAGAAAAATTGTTAATTTCTTTCAGCAAATTCAGGAACAGTCAATTTGAGCCCGTGGAAAAATGAATTTTCGGTATATAAATAGAATTCTTAACATCACACCTGGTAAACAATCTTTTGTATATAACAGGATTTCTGACTCTTAGGGTAATCAATATTCTTTCAGTTATCATTCTGAATTACGGATTACAAAGTAAAGAGAGTAGAAGCATAAACAACGGAGTTTCAAGGAAATTGATATGAAAAATAATTTCCCAGGAAATCATTTTTACTTCCACTTCAACAGTTTTTTAAATCAGCTGATATTTCTGTTACAAAGCAGGGATAACAGGGTTCAGGATCTCTTCTAACTATGCAGATTATTACTCCATCAGCTTGAAGGATAACTGCTCCTTTAATAATCGCGCAAAATTGATGTTGCTCTTAGAATGCTTGTGCAAAGGAAGCAATCAAATCTATTCAACAAATCAATGCCTATAACAATCCATAAGCTAAAACTAATAATGTCTGGAAATCACAGCTCAGTAGCCATTTGCAGGCATGGGGATCTCCACGATGTAGTGTACGAGATCAACTTTACTTGTACACCATGTTGAGTCCCCAAGTAGCCTGCCACCTTTTTCTACAACGAGCCACAATTCGTCTACATATACTATTAGGATCAAAATACCTAATAGTATCAATTGTTTCACAGCTAATTTACATCTCACTTTCACATCCTTTATTCTGGAACTAGAAACAATTATACCAATCAGCAACATTACATAAAAAACACCACAAACTATGTGAAATGTAGATTTAGCAAAAATCATGAACTCGGCAGGGGAAAATAGCTCTGTTTGGTAAAAGATCAATGCTTTCAGAGATGAAAGTGAGGGAAGTAAGTTCCAGTGGAGGCACAACTTACTGTAAATTATTCAATGACATCTAAAGGTAACAAGGAAAATAATCAACTTGAAAAAACCATCCATTTCCCTTACAACACCAAAATACTCTGTACAAACTAACTTCTACTACCTCCGATTTTTATTATTTGCAACTTTGGGGTATTATTTGTGAGGTATAAAATGTTCCAAAGTTGCAAATAATAAAAATCGCAGGTAGTATTTCAATTTTCGTAATCCTTGATATGTCAGTCATGTTAGACTATTACTCACGTTAGAAGTGAATTAGAAACAAGACACTGCTAAATTAGTTCAAGATACTGAAGTCTGATAGATTCAGAGATTGAATTCATACTGACCTGAAAAATTTTCTTGAATGCACGTGTCACAGACGTGCTGACCCCTAAAATCTCGAAAATCCTTTGACAGAATAGTCAGCCAGGTTGGGCATCATTTTCTAGAAGTATATTTTACCAATTGCATTACTAAGAGAAAAAAATGACACATCCAAAACAGACCTACTAGGATTATATTATTGCATTCAGCTATTATAAATTCATCTACATACATATTGCACACTCCCGTGTTCTACTATGGATAGAACTAAGAGATGTAGATGTAGCTGAAATTTATTTTCAATCAATTCAACGCATAACAGTGTCTTTATCAGCAGAGCTAGGAACCTTAAATTTGGGATTCTGCTCCAGAAATGGCGGTGGTCTTTGATAAACAACTGATGCAGCTCGAATCAAAATTGCAGCAGTTAGGCCCCATATCACATACTTATTGTTGTCTGTTTTATGATCAAAAAAATGAATCAAATATTTGTATCCCATCCATTCTCTTTCCTCTGCTCTGCGATTATCATCCTGAATCAAGATTCCAACAAGTTTATGTCAAAAGAAAGAAAGCACGCAGAAGTATTGTTTGTTGAAGGAAAACCTGAAACTAAAGAGCAGAACCTTGATGAACATTTCCAAGGGAGCATCAAATACTGTTTCTACCTCAGCAGCATTTGGATCTGCCTTGAATGCATCTTTATTGGACAGTATCCCTATAACTGGTACCACCTTCAAGAGATGCTGCAGACATAAACATGAAGGTGATGTCACAAAGGTCAGATTGCTTCAAATCTTAAGCTGGTTCAGAAATTACACCGTCTTCCTCAGCTCTATGTCAACACTTTAAGCTTCTTTTATAGTTGATGATTTCTTAGTATCTAATTCTTTCCAACTAATTATTAGTATCTTCTGGGATTCTTTCCAACCTAAAAAGCTAAGGCATATAATGCATGAGAACTACAAAGCAAAACAATGAAAAACTGGATACTGTCAGGGTACTAGTATTGGGTAAGAAATAAATTTCTGTAACTGTGATTAATTGCAAGAAACTGTCTAGGACATGTAGCATACAAGACACATCAGAAGGTAAAATCGGCTACAAAACTCAAAACGCCAACTCCCCAAATGATCCAACTGAAAAGTCCATCACCCAGCAATGATGTGATTTTCTAATGCTGAACAGAATAGGCCAATGCCACTGGATTATGCCAAAGGGAAGCAGCAACCACGTGTTTTTTTTTTTAAAAAAAAAAAAAAAAAAAAAAAAAAAAAAAAAAAAAAAAAAAAAAAAAAAAAAAAATCACTTTACAAATTTATAACATACAAAAAACTTAGTATAAAATGTTGATATGAATTTCAATTTACCAATAAGTTTTGGTTGAAGTTCAAACAGGAGAGAAAATTGAAAAATCAACATCATTTTAAACCAAAAAGCCTGACCAATGCAGATAAGTATTACTCCAGGACTCTCCAAAAAGGTAAAATAGAGGGTCTTGAGGCATGCTTGTCAATTAGATAAGATTTTTGGGTGCCGCACATACTCTAATAGAAATGCTTAACTGCTGTCCAAGTGGTTTAATGATGTTTAAGTAGATTTGATAAAATCTGTAATCCTCTGGTAGTTAAGAGTTTAGACAGATACATCCTTGGACACCTCCTAGAAGGCTAGAAGAGCATGGTTTTTTAGTAGGTATTAATCTTGCAATAAGTCTTCATACGTCAATACAATTAGAATAGAAGTAAAATAAAATGGTGATCATTCATGACTTGATTGACTTCTACAATTGGCATGGATTTGGGCTTTAATGGTTCAATGCTTTAGACTGTAATACTGGCCGTACATAAGTTATACTGTTTAAGTTTCTTAATAGGATCCATTTGATAACATCCCAAATCCAACCATGAAGGAACTGAGTTTCATATCAAGATGGTAGTTATCAGCTTCTCGTTGACAATACCCCTCCATGCTATTTGGAAAAGTTCACTCAAAGCAGTTGGATATAGGGCATATTTCTCCCATATACTTTGTTTTTAGTTGACAAGTAGAAAATTGCTTTTACAATGGAATTCTTTATAAGTTGCTATATTTTTTTGTTTATAGGGTAATAAGTTCCAATAAGATCTAATAAGGCCCAATATAATAAGATTATATAAGGATTAAAAAGTTCAAGACTAATAAGATAAGACATGAAATTCAGATGAAGAGAACACCTAAAGCTTCTTTTTAGTACTTTGTTCATTCCACCATTGAAAATCTATCATCTAGTAGGTTGATTAATAGGTTAAGGTTCCATGCAGGATTATAGGGAACAAACTGAGTGCAATTTTTAAAACAACCCTAAAAAGGTATTTCCCCTCTGTCCGAACATGGTAGTGTATTTTGAACCAGCAATATGGCAACTGATTCCGGATAGATAGTAGGACATGTATAAAGCCTAACTACACTCCATAATTCCATATTATAATCTGCATACCTTTATCTGCTGGAACTGATGATAAAGTTCTCGCTAATTTGCTACTAAGTTATAAATCAGCAAATGAAATTGTAAATATACCTTAGACAAAAATGGCTCGAGAGTGGTCACAACATTCACCAGCGATGGATCTAAACCAATTTCCTCCTTTGCCTCCCTCGTTGCGGTATCCCTATCATCCTTGTCACCCTCCTCAGCTTTTCCTCCAGGCAATGCCACTTCCCCTGAGATCAAACACCATAAACCCACTTAAAATCTCAACCCCTCATAACCAAAAATAACAATTTTACACATTCAAAAATCTAATTTTAATCACACTCCTTTTTTTCATCAATACATGATTCAAGTCTGAAACCACCACAATAAACAGATACTTAATTTACAAAGTTCAACATACACATACTCAAATTCAACACCCAAAGCTTTAAACTTTTCCCTGAAACAGAAACAACAAACTTGCTACATTGTGCTACATTCAACAGTCCATATTTAAGAACCACTCAATTAAACATCATTATGAACATTAATCAACCTAAAAAATTATTTACCTAGTAATCAAATAAACAAATTTGACACAAATAACAAACATAATTCCAAAACTTCTACCTCTAATACAACCATGGAACATACAAGTAAAAAAATAGGCCATTATTAACCTCCTAGTCTCCTACAATAACATAAGATATTTAGGACCCATTTAGCATTACAACCAAATTATAGTTTCCAGAATTTAAACATAATAATTAACATGATAAACGAGGTTAAAAACTTAAAACTAGTCCTACCAACATTGATAATTTTGAAAACCGATATAAAAAAAAAAAAAAAAAAACCGAAACTACTAAAATAAATCAACATAATAAAAGTGATCACAAACCAGAGTGAGTAGAAAGGCGAGAAGATCGTTTAGTAAGAATAACACGAAGATCCCCATCAACCCCTTCAAAAAGACAAACAAGAACAGCAGCTCTTTTAGGCTTAAATGGTTGTTGATCATCTTCCTTAAATTCTCTGACCTTCTCCAAATCCTGACCAATTGGGTTGGTTGATTGAGCAAATCCAACTTGGGCAACAACCTTGCCACTCACTTCTTCGATGTCCACTGCATCATCGTCATCGATTGGTGACGGGGGTTTGTAGAGGCGGAGCTGCTGCGCTAAGGCGGAGAGTCTAAGAGAAGATGAAATGGGGGAGTGAGAATCCATTAAGAGAGAGAAAGTTGATGATGGATTTTGTTTAATGGGTATTGGTATAAATGGTATTGGTATGTGTAGGTTGAATTGTGAGGGTAGTTTTCGAAGAATTGATGATAGCATGAGTTGGGTTAAGGGATGAACATGGAGAAATTGATTATGGTTTAATTTTAAGGGTGGTTGATTGATTTGTTTATCTACTCTTTTTTAGCAAGAAAGCTTGGAACTTTAAATTCAAGGGGTTGAATTTTGACATTTGTCACCTGTTAAATTTTCTTGATTTTGTTTAGTCTACTAAGTACAATATTTGTTGATGCTAGTCATGGTACTAGGTGATTTGGGTATTTTATACCCGGCCAAGTGGCCCAATCAGAAAGTGCCACGTGTCCTCCATATAGGTGCCATTTGGACCTACGGAATGATGACACGTGGAGGGAGGACTCTTCTCCGTCCTACGTGGACAGAAAGTCCAGCAGGGACCATTCAGTCGGCGACACGTGTCACCCAAAAGGTGCTTCAGAATCCTTTTGGGCACAGTGACACGTGTCACTCAGGTATTGGCCCTGGGATGGCGGCCTTCTAAGGCCCAAATCCCGAGGCGCCGCAAACCGGCGTGACCTAACTCCTAGGTCACGAGATCCTAGGAGGGCACACTCTTCTCTATAAATAGGGACATTACGTCATTTATGACGACACACGAAAAAAGAGAGAGAATTTTTGACACACAATACGAGACAATACGTCACTTACCACAGAGCTGTCGTTTTCAAGGAACACACAGCACTTTACCTGAGCTTGGAATTCAAGCAGATTACTTTACTTCCGCACGTTTTATCTCCGAATATTTACTGACTTAGTCTTCGGAGGCGGACTACCGACCATCCGGCGGTCCGTTTGCTTTGCAGGTACAGGCATCCTCAGTTGGATCCAGTTTCAGTGTTGTAACTCTCCCGAGGGACAAAAACCCCCGAAACATTTGGCGCCGTCTGTGGGGACCAAAAGACGGCTCGAGAGTGTTATCTCTCGGACGTCAAGCCTGCGGCCGCAGCATCCGGCCGGGGCAAGCAAATGATTGACCTCGACGATGTCGAGGAAGAACAGTCGGCCCCACCAGCCGGAAAGAAAAGAAAGACTGATCAACTGGTGGTGGTCAAAAAAGAAAAGCAATAGCAATCACTGACCGGGGAAAGGTCGGATGATCTTCGTCCCCAGCCTACTAGAGAGCACATTGATATCCCTCTGGATGATGGCCGTCCAGAGCGGACTGTTAAGGTGGGGACGATTGCCTTTGCAAAATTGGGTGAAAACCTTCACCAGCTGCTCAAGGAATTCAAAGACATCTTTGCCTTTGAAGTGGAAGAGATGCCAGGCATCAGCCCGGATCTCGCCGTCCACAAACTCGCCGTGGATCCTAATAAGAAGCCCATCCGGCAAAAGAAAAGAAACCACGGCGAAGAAAGAAGTCAGGCGGCAGCTGCCGAAGTAAAAAAGCTGTTAGATGCCAAGTTCATTCGGCCGTGCAACTTCCCTGAGTGGGTGGCTAACGTTGTGTTAGTAAAAAAGCCGAATGGAACTTGGCGGATGTGTGTTGATTACACAGACCTCAACAAGGCATGTCCAAAGGATAGTTATCCACTGCCTAAGATCAACAGTCTGGTCGACTCAACAGCCGGACATGCCCTGATGAGTTTCATGGACGCCTATTCAGGTTTCCATCAGATCCCCCTGTGGAAAAAAGATCAAGAAAAGACGGCATTCGTCACTGATCAGGGGTTGTTCTGTTATACTGTGATGCCGTTTGGTTTGAAGAATGCGCCTGCTACCTTCCAACGAATGATTAATACGGTCTTCATTAATCAAATCGGAAGGAATGTAGAGGCGTACATTGATGATATGATAGTCAAATCCAAACAGCAGGCGGATCACCTTGCTGATCTCCGAGAAACATTCGCCACACTCAGGCGGCACAAGGTCATGCTTAACCCAAAAAAGTGTGTCTTTGGTGTTGAGTCTGGGAAGTTTCTCGGATTTTTGATTGACCAAAGAGGAATAGAGGCCAACCCTGAGAAAATACAGGCGGTAATCGACATGCAGTCGCCCCGTACTGTGAAGGAAGTGCAAAAACTAACAGGTTGTCTGGCAGCCCTGGGGAGATTCCTTAGCCGTTCAGGCGACAAGTGTCTCTACTTTTTCCAGGCAATCAAAAAGAAGACAAACTTTGAATGGGGGGATGATGCAGAGGCGGCCTTTCAAAGGCTAAAAACTCATCTTCACTCTTTGCCGAGGCTTGTCAGCCCTTTGCCTAAAGAGAAGCTCTTCATGTACTTAGCCGTCTCTGATCATGCCCTCAGTGCTGTCCTCTTAGCTGAAAGAGACGGCATCCAGCTCCCGGTGTATTTCATAAGCCATGTTTTGAGAAATGCGGAGCTTCGGTACCCCATGGTTGAGAAATTCGGCCTTGCCCTTTACATGGCCATCAAGAAGCTTAAACCTTACTTCTTGGCGCATGCGGTAGAGGTCTATACTGACCAACCGATCAAACGGCCACTCACAACCTTGGAGTCTTCTGGACGAATGCTCAAATGGGAAATCGAAATACAAGGATTAGAAATCACTTATGAATCAAGGAAGGCAATAAAGGGACAAGCATTCGCTGACTTTATTGTCGAAATGACAAGGCCGGTTGTTCCGGACAATACGGACCAGGTCTGGAAAGTATATGTGGATGGGAGCTCCACTGTGAACGGCTGTGGTGCGGGGATTATCTGTCAATCTCCTGAAGGAGATAAGTACGAATACGCACTACGGTTCAAGTTTCAGGTCTCTAATAATGAGGCCGAGTATGAGGCCCTGCTGGCCGGCATCCGGTATTGCAAGGCGGCAGGGGCGAAGAAGGTATCCGCCTGCTCTGATTCTCAACTGGTCGTACTCCAGGTTAATGGAACGTACGAGGCCACTCATCCGGCCATGATAAAGTATTTGCAGGCGGTCAAGAGTGAAGTTGGGTCACTTGAAGAATTTCATCTAACTCAGGTGCCCAGGTCTTCAAACAATCAGGCGGATGCTCTGTCCAAGTTGGCATCATCCGCCTCCTGTGAAACGCCTCGGTCAGTCTTCTGGGAGGTCATGGAAAAAAGAAGTATATCAGAGGAAGACCCCATTGGAATTCTTGACCGAAGCTCAACCTGGATGGACAGCATCCGGACCTATCTTACTGACGGCACGCTCCCTGACTCACCACGGGAGGCGGCTGTTCTAAAAAAACGAGCAGCTAACTTCGAGTTACGGCAAGGAGAGCTCTTCAGGGCTGGCTTTTTGAAACCCCTGTTGAAGTGTGTTACCCCTGAAAAGGGGAAGGAAGTTCTCGAAGAGTTGCATTCAGGATTCTGCGCCTCCCATATAGGCGGCAGATCCCTCGCGGCCAAGGCCAGGCGGCTTTACTTTTGGCCGACTCTGGAGTCGGATGCCATGGAAATAGTGAAAAAATGTGACAAGTGCCAAAAGTTTGGCAAGCTCATCCATCGTCCGGCTACAGACCTGACGGCCATCCACAGCCCAATACCCTTTGCCAAATGGGGCATGGACATTCTGGGGCCATATACAACTGCACCAGGCGGCAAGCGCTATATATTTGTGGCTGTGGATTACTTTACTAAGTGGGTAGAGGCTGAGGCAGTAAAAAACATCAAGACTAAAGACGTCATTTCCTTTATCTGGAGGAACATAATCACTCGTTTCGGGGTGCCCATGTCTATGGTTTTTGACAATGGTCCTCAATTTGAGACGCCTCAACTCAAGACTTGGCTGGGAGACCAGGGGGTCTCAAGCTTCTTCGCATCAGTCGGCCGGCCACAAGCAAACGGCCAGGTCGAAGCCTTCAACAAGTTAATCTCAGACGGAATTAAAAAGAAGATTGAGCGGGCTGGTGGCCTTTGGGCGGATGAATTACCACACGTCCTTTGGTCCATCAGAACGACTGCTAAAGGGGCAACGGGAGAAACCCCGTTCCTAATGGCGTATGGTGCAGAAGCTGTTCTGCCCATCGAGCACTATGAGCCTACCCTTCGAATCATGTTGTATGATGAAGAGGCAAATTGGGAGGCCATGCGCCTAGCATTGGACTCACTTCCAGAACGCAGGGGCAATGCTGCCTTGCGTCATGAGATATACCGTCTGAGAATGACTCGGGCTTATAACAAAAGAGTACACAAGCGTCCTCTCAAAGTGGGGGACTTTGTGCTACGGAAAATGGAGGCAGTCGGTAGGGCGAATGAACAGGGAAAGCTAACCCCAAATTGGGAAGGCCCCTACCGAATTTATGAGGAGATAAGAGACGGCACCTACCGCCTGGAAGAACCAGACGGCAGGCAGCTGCCCAGAACTTGGAATGTAGACAACTTGAAAAAGTACTACTTCTAAGTACGAATGTAAAGACCTCAATTTTGTAAATCTCACGTATAGTTAATGAGAATATGCCTTCATTTCCCAACTTATCTTTTTATTTAAGTTTTTTAAGTGCCGCCTGTACCAAATAAAGACGGCCAATATGTCTGAAAAACGTCTGTCCCAACAGCAGACGCCCCAATCCCTCTGAAGGAGCCGATTGTTTTAGAACAGTCGTCCCTACGAAATTCATCAAGTTTACACCAACACTTGATGAATATTTACTTGATCATTTAAGAGGCCTAAGGCCAGATAAAAACATGATGAGGCCTATGGCCGGATGTTAATAAACAAAAAGAGACCGAATGGTCACAGTCTGCTCCAACATGAGCATGACCGTCTGCTCCAACATGAGTCAGATAACCGGCGACGTCCATTTGGGCGAATTCGTCGAGGAGAAGCATCTCCCATTTGGGTGGCACATTGCTCTACGAATATATCAAGCGGCCCTACCGAATGCTTAGGCAGCATTCGCAGTCGTTTGTTTTAATCGAAAGTGAAATCTAAAAGACCTGAATTTTCTATTTAACGCAGTCGTCACTGTTTCATGAGTAGAGGCTAATTGAGGCATAAAGCCGGATGCGCCTGTTATTGCTCAGGGGCAAAACAGGCGGAATATTTTATACAAGTTAAGTTAACTACTTAGCAATTATTGAGGCTATTGGCCGGATGACGTCTGATCCTTGCCTATGGGGCAAGGCAGGCGGACAATTATTTTTAAAAGAAAATTGGTTAAGTTACAAACTTAGCATTTTATCTCAAAGAGGCTTATGGCCGGAGGCGCTTGTTTTTTGCTTATGGGGCAGAACAAGCGGAGGTTTACCCTTAGCAAATTAGCTAAGTTGGAAATTTGAGTTAGTTCGAGCCAATGGCCGAATGAACACTTATGTTTGCCAATTCTGGATGGACGTCTGCCGCGTGGTTTGGGGCAATCACCATAGTGATTGATTGACTTAGAAACCATGCATACTCTTCTAAGTATCAAAAATTTCTAAGTCAATCAATCCAATAAACCGAAACCACCCGACATCCGTCCAGGGGCAAGAACATTCGCATGGTATACAGGTTATAATACTTAGCCAAAAACATGCAATGAAAAATTCAAAAATGCAAAGGACAACAACAATATGGATAACTTCAGCCAAATAGCCGAAGGATTTAAATTAAAGACCAATCGTCACCAGACGATTGGTTAAGATTGTTATCTGGCAAAGCCAGAAAGATTGTCAAATTACCCGACCCCTCGGTCGGTAAAGATACAAATACTCGGCACACAGGCCGGAAAAACAAAGTACTTGGCCATTCGGCCACAGAAACAGAAAAAATAAAAAGCTTAAGTGATCAGGGGAGAGCCTCTTCAGTGGCAGCCGGCTTGTCGTCCTTCGGCTGCTCTTCCTCCTTTTTCTCTGGCTCCTCCGCCTGATCCTCCTCCTCACCACCAGAGGACGACTCCCCAGAAGAGTCGGACCCAGAACTTTCCTCGGCCTCAGCATTCTCAGCCTCTTCAATAAGGCGAGCGTCGAATGCTTTGCTGGCTTCGTCAAATTTGGATTTCCAAATCTGATAGTCCGAGTCCGGCTGTACAGCCGCCCAAGTGTCCCGCATGATGGCTTCATAATCGCTCATCATTTGCTTAACAAGAGCCTCTCTCTCTTGATCAGCCACGGACTCAAACTTGGACTTCAGCTGATGCTCCTGGTTGCTGAGGCGCTGCTCCAGGCGGCCCACCTTCTGCTTGGCTCTCTCGGCCTCTTCTTTGGCATCTTGAAGAGGCTCGAGCTTCTCCTTAAGAGTTGTAATCTCTTTCTTAAGGGAAGTGATGCGCAGGCGGGCCGAGTCCAGGTCCTTCTTCACCTGCATATTGGCTTCCGCCTGCGAATACATCATATCAAGCGTCAGATACTCATTCTGAGCAATATCAAATTGAGCTCGATCCAGGGCGGACTCGGCCTGAGCTTTAGCGACTGTTACCTCTTTGGATTTCTCCTTGAGGGGTTGCCTGAGCCCTTGGACGCGCAGCATGGCCTGCAAAAGAGCCGAATGGTTAAAACCAGGTGGAAAAAGGAATAATGCTTAAAAAAAAAAAAAAAAGAGAAAGTTGCTTGAGCTAACTCATACCTCGCAGAGGTTCCCCAAGATGCCATCCAAGTCAAGGGTGCCGACTCCTCTGACAGACGCCTTGTCGTCAGGATCGACCGCCCTCAGCATGGACTTGGCCATCTGGACTACAGTCGGCCTCTGCACCGGAACTGAGAAGGAGAGAAAGTTAGAGAAAATAACTAAAGTACATCTATATGGGAGAACAAGGGGGGCGAATGAATTTTACCGTCGTCCTTCTGTTCCTCCTCTCTCCCCAGGCTTCTCTTCTCTCCTGCTGAGCCGACAGCAGTGGTGGGTTGCTTAAAGCCACCCTTCGATGCCCTCTGGGCATCCGGTTTGCTGATCTCCTTTTCAGCTTCGAGAGGAGAGGCGTCTGGGCCCTTCTTGGGCTTATGAGCAACGTGCTTCCGGCCGCCCTTGCCGGATGCGCTCACATCACCCGCCCTAGTCTTTTGGATTTTAGGGTCGGATGGTTTTGAAGGAGATTTGGAAGGCGCACCCTACATCAACACAAGATAAACGCAAGTTAGAAATCATTCGGGCAAATTTAATATTGATCAGAAATAAAAGAGCAATTTTCTACCTTGGAGGTGCCGCCAGTTTTCTGTTCATCCACTTTGGTGTGGGTGGTTACTTCTGCCCTGTTTAAAACGTTCGACCTATATCGAGCAGCAGATACAACCGGCTTCCTTGTGGCCGAGAGCTTTTCCATTGCTTTATCTGCAAAAATGAACAAGTGATTAGCATCATTAAACAAGTACTGAAAAGCGGAAGTAATTTGCATATAAAACAGACGACCGACTACCTCTCGGCATCTCAGAACTTAGCCCACAGGCGGCTAAGAATGTCCCTTCTTCAAACCACTTGTACAAAGGGAGATAGCATTGAGGGGTGACCTCTTTGTCCCCCTCATCATTCGTCCACACGGACACGGTAAACAACCCCGCGTCCATGATCTCCTCCTTTGCCCGCCTGGGAATAGGCGGCAATGCGCTCCTGCCTGCTAGGAGAGGTGGATCCTTATTCCACCTGTTATACTTTTGGTTCAGGCGGCTGTCGGCAGACTTGACTATATAAAACTTAGTCCTCCAGTCTTTCCACTTGTTCTCTTTGCCAACAGTCATCATGTACCCCTTGCAAGTGGTCAAGGTGTACCAGCCTTCACCGCCCCTAGCAGGCGCCCTGCTCAGATAGTGCATATGGGCGAATGCTTCAAAGCTCGCCTCCACCTGCAGCATCTCACAGGCGGCAACGTACCCCAGAATATTGATCCAGGAGTTGGGTACAAGTTGTCAGATACCTAGTTGGTATCCGTCCAAGATCCTCTCCACGGCCGGATGGAGAGGGAAGCGGAGGCCAGCCTGGAAGGCCGCTTCATAGCAGCCGAATGCTTTGTCTTGATAGCTGGCCAGGCTCGGCCAGGTTATGGTGTCGCCCTCGTTAGGGACCGACAAAGTGTAGCCATAGCCTAGGACGACCTTGCGCCTAAAATTGGCAAGGCCGGATGCCATGGCACTCCGCCTGCCTGGCGGAACATGCTGATAGTAGGGGGCTCTCTCCAAGCGCCTGGAAGCACTCGGCTCGGCCCAGCTTTCCCCTCTATCCACTGCCAGGGACTCTCTGGCAGAATCTATGTTTGACCTAGCCTCCTCTGATTTTACGGAGGCATTTTCTGAAGAAGATGACGAGGCCGACTCGTCATCAGAGCTCTCATTAGAGCTAGGGGACCGCCGACTGGTGCCAGCGGGGTCCTCCCCTAGACTCTCTTCCGGCGCCTGTCCAGAAGGCCCGGGTTGATATTCTTCATCCGCCTCCCCCAGGATTCCATCACTGGGAGTTCCACTAGATGTGGGCGAATGGTAATAAGTGGGGGTAGGAGGAAGATAGGAAGGGCTGTCAGGGTGTTCCGACAGCTCACTTCGAGGCACCCTTATTGAGCCGTCTGAAAAAACAGTCGACCCATCCGAATGGTAGAAAACTCCATCGGAGCTACACTGTCTTGCTGTTCTTTTGATTCTGGCCATAGTGTCCTGCACAGACACGGAAACGGTCGGATTCGGAGAAGTTCGCAAAGCAGGGTCTTTGGCCAAGCATTCGGCACTGCTAGTTCTAGACTCAGCCGTCCCCGGTGACCGGCTGATCACTATCCTACGCCGTGCCGCATGCAATTGGGGAACCATTTTTTCGAAAACAAAGAAAAAATGAAGAGTAAAAAGAAAATACAGGTGTTACCTTTAGAAGAAGGGAGAAAGACGCCTGGTTGACTAAAGAACAGTCGAACTGGTAGCCGAGTGTCGGATGCTTGAAAAACGCTTAGGGAATTTTGAGATTCTTTAAGTCAAAAAGTCCAAGATTCTCCAGAGATTCGCCAAGGTGTGAATCCACGAGGGGGGTCAAACCTTACTATTTATAGGGGGGTAAAAACCCTAATTTTTCCCTCCAGTAATTTTTGAATCTGACCACTCAGATACTGACACCTGTCACAGGAGTCGCGTGCAATGCACGTGTCCCCTGTGAGGGGCAAATGATTTGGGTATTTTATACCCGGCCAAGTGGCCCAATTAGAAAGTGCCACGTGTCCTCCATATAGGTGCCATTTGGACCTACGGAATGATGACACGTGGAGGGAGGACTCTTCTCCGTCCTACGTGGACAGAAAGTCCAGCAGGGACCATTCAGTCGGCGACACGTGTCACCCAAAAGGTGCTTCAGAATCCTTTTGGGCACAGTGACACGTGTCACTCAGGTATTGGCCCTGGGATGGCGGCCTTCTAAGGCCCAAATCCCGAGGCGCCGCAAACCGGCGTGACCTAACTCCTAGGTCACGAGATCCTAGGAGGGCACACTCTTCTCTATAAATAGGGACATTACGTCATTTATGACGACACACGAAAAAAGAGAGAGAATTTTTGACACACAATACGAGACAATACGTCACTTACCACAGAGCTGTCGTTTTCAAGGAACACACAGCACTTTACCTGAGCTTGGAATTCAAGCAGATTACTTTACTTCCGCACGTTTTATCTCTGAATATTTACTGACTTAGTCTTCGGAGGCGGACTACCGACCATCCGGCGGTCCGTTTGCTTTGCAGGTACAGGCATCCTCAGTTGGATCCAGTTTCAGTGTTGTAACTCTCCCGAGGGACAAAAACCCCCGAAACACTAGGAGTCTAGGAGAACCTTATGTTAACAATGTATATTATTCACCTGAGTTTTTTTTTTTTTTTTTTTTTTTTTTTTTTTTTTTTTTTTTGAATTTAAATGAACTTATAAAAATTTACTAATCTTAGGTTTTGTTTGATTGAAAGTTAATTTCCTTGAAAATAGAATTTTTTTACCTGTAGAGTTGTAAGGATTATTAAAATGAAGTTGTTTTTGGTTGGAGGGAAATAAGGAAAGCATGATTGAAGGAATATGATATGTGACCTTTCATTAGCTTAGCGTACTATATATATACAAAGTACCTAGGAAACGACTATACAATGATATTAAATACATCATCACAGATACATAGGCTAATACAACCCCGCAGTCGTAGCGGGAGGTAATCGAACGCTAAGGCTGGAACGAAAGTCTTCAAACAGTATTTGTGGCAGCCCCTTTGTGAATATGTCAGCAATTTGATAGCGTGAGGGGACGTGGAGAACACGAACTTGACCTCGGCTGACCTTTTCCTTCACGAAATGTATATCCGTCCATTTCGATATGTTTTGTTCGTTGATGCTGAATGGAATTGCCCGAGAGGTATACCACACTTACATTGTCACAATAGACGACCGTAGCTTTGTGAATTGGGTGCCGCAACTCAAGAAGTAAATTGCGCAACCAACATGATTAAGCCACCATATTGGCAACACCGCGATATTCGGCTTTAGCACTTGAACGAGACTAGGTGGGCTGACGTTTGGCAGACCAAGAGATGAGGTTGTTAGTTTGTCACCTAAGAAGACGCAATATCTAGAGGTTGAACGTCGAGTGTCAGGGCAGCTCCACCTCCCCCCCCCCCCAGCGAGCGTCGGTGTAGCAGATGAGTGCCGAGAGAAAGGAGGGGTATCGTAGAGATGCAATTCAAGCTTTACGGTGCCCTGCAGATATCAAAGAATGCGACAAAGAGCCTGCATATGTTCTTGGCGAGGGTCGTACATAAATAAACAAATTTGTTGGACTGCATATGATATGTCGGGGCGAGTGAAGGTAAGATATTGGAGGGCACCGGCGAGGCTGCGGTACAGAGTAGGGTCGTTAACAGGGGTCCGAGGTGGAACTTAGTTTTGCCTTGGAGTCAACTGGCGTAGATGAGGGCTTGCAGGATGACATGTTTGCCCGAGCTATTATTTCCTCGGCATAGGATTTCTGTGAGAGGAACAAACCATTGGGATGGTGAGTGACTGAGATGCCGAGGAAGGAGTTGAGGATGTCGAGGTCTTTCATTGCAAACTCGGATTTGAGTTTTGCCACGATGGAGAGCCGAAGCTTGTGAGAAGAGGCGATGAGGATGATATGATAAATAGTCATTCCAAAGGACATATAAATTCCCACAAACCATGGGAAATTACTCACCAACTCTTTCCTTGGCGAGTTGAATTTTTCAGGAAATGCAATATAAACAATTTAGCTTAATTTTTAGGAAAATGATCTAATAAGGAAAAAAAAATTCCCATAAAATGTAAATTCCTATGGGAAGTTACTTCCCCATGTGAACCAAAAAAGGCCTTAGTTTAAATGTAGATTGAATTTGAGTTGCCGTTATCAATTTTTAATTGAACTATCTTCTGTAATCTTACTAACCCTGGCCTTATCTAAACAAATAAGTGAAAATAATGTGAACAAGGCTCTGTTCTCTACACCTTAAAACAATTATGCTTAGTATTCAGTAAAATTAAGTTTAAAATGGTAAAAATTAAAAAAATTTAATGGCTAACAAATACGTAGTCAATAACCCCTATGGCTCTCAAAGCACTAAAAAAAATAATGATAATATAATTAAAAATAATAATTTTAATTTAGCAAAAATAACATAAAAAAGGGTCTAACTAATTAAATTTTCTGAACTTATTAGAAATAAGCTTTGGCAAATAAACTAAAATGAGAGTAACAAGTTAAATTATGCAAAAATAAAGTATGGCAAAGAAAATTAGGGCATGTTCTCTTCCGTTGAAATTCAGTTCAGTTCAGTTCAGTTCAACTCTTAATTTACGTCTAATGATATTGCTAATGATATAAAACCAAATTTCATTCTTTTAAGCTCTTATTACAACGACAACGACGACGACAACAACAACAACAACAACAACAACAACAACAACAACAACAACAACAACAACAACAACAACAACAACAACAATAATAATAATAATATTAACAACAACAACAATAATAATAATAATAATAATAATAATAATAATAATAATATTAATAATAATTATAATAATAATAATAATAATAATAATCAATAAGTAATAAATAATAATAATAATAATAATAATAATAATAATCAATAAATAATAATAATAATAATAATAATAATAATAATAATAATAACAATAATAATTGAAATAATAATACTAATAATAATAATCAATAAATAATAATAATAATCATCAATAAATAATAATAATAATAACAATAATAATAATAATAATAATAATAATACTAATAATAATAACCAATAAATAATAATAATAATCATCAATAATTAATAATAATAATAATAATAATAATAATAATAATAATATTAATAATAATATGTACATTTGTATATACACATATGTATAGTAATAAATAATCAAAGATCACTAATCCGTAGTTAAAAATCACTAATTAATAAGTTCAGTTCAGTTCAGTTCAGTTCAGTTTAGTTCAGTCAATCGGAACAGGCCCTTAGTCTAGTAGTTCACCAAAAGTTCAATAAAAACGAATAAGTTTAGTACAAGTGTTTTTTTTTTATTTTGGCATAAACATACAAAGTTTACCAAATACTCCCTCTGTCCTTTTTTTAGAGTCCTATTTCTAACATTTATTACTCACATAAGAAAGAGAAATGAGACTCTAATAAAAATCCCTCCTAAAATGTGTTCGGTGAGATTCGACCCCTGACCTCAGGCTTGAAAATCGGAGAAATAGCCAACTACTCTAACCTCTTATCTCTACCAAATATTATGCTGAGGAGAACATTGCCAAAGGAAAAAAAAAAAAAAAAAAAAAACATAGTAGTATAAGAGTGCATACCTAAATTTAGAAAAAGCAACCCAAAATCCGTCTAAATTCAGATCGGGCTAACTTTGATCAGCTCTACCTTTAACTTTTACCTACTTTGGACTTGATGGATAAAAAAATACTTGTCCCATTATATAATACTATACTAGTCACTTTGTTTATTTTTCTGTGGCATGGAACATCAATTACTAGGCCAAATTAAATATGAGTAGATGCAAGTAGCCAAAATAGGTAACATGTAATATAAAACAATTTGTATATCAAAAGTTACTAATAAAGTATTGGATTAAATGGTAAGGAAGTTGTTTTACCTTAATTAGAAATTTAGGATATTGGGTTTAAAATTTGATAACACACTAATTATAGAGTGTGATTTTCCTGAATCTGTATTACTTAGAGTCTGCTATGCTCCGAATTATTTAGTTGAATTTTTCAGGAAATGCAATTTCCTATAGTGTCAACCAAACAATTTAGCTTAATTTCTAGAAAAATAATCTAATAAGAGCAAAAAATTTCCCATTAAATGTAAATTCCTATGGGAAGTTACTTCCCCAATATCCTCATGTGAACCAAAAAAAGGCCTTAGTTTAAATGTAGATTGAATTTGAGTTGCCGTTATCAATTTTTAATTGAACATATTTTCTGTAATCTTATTAACCCTTGTCTAAACAAATAAGTGAAAATAATGTGAACAAAGGCTCTATTCTCTCCACCTTAAAACAATTATGCTGAGATTCAGTAAAAATAAGTTTTAAATGGTAAAAATTAAAAAAATTAATAGCTAACTAATAAATAGTCAATAACCCTTGTGGCTCTCAAAGCACTAAAAAAAATAATGATAATAAAATTAAGAGAAGGTTTTGTGTGAGTCCAGTTTCACATGAGTCCGATTATACTATCATCTCCTACCCACTGTCACTGCTCAGTCTCTGCCGGCGACCTTCTCTCTCCCAACCAACCCCGATGCTGGCGACCCTCCCCCACCTTTTCTGGCTTTTCAAACTTATCGTCACTCTGAATTCTGAAACAGAATATTTGAAGTTATTGCCCCAGAAAAAGCTTCGATTATCTCAAACCCCATTACTCTCTAAATTCAACAAGATTTTAAGAACCCAAATTCTTCGTGTTCTTCATTCATCAATTTCTCATAATTGAAGAAACCCAATTCACAGACCCCCCCCCCCCCAACTTTCTCTCTCTTGTTAAAACTTACATGGTGGGTTTTTCTTAATTACTTTACTAATTTCTTTTTTGTTCTTCTTTAATTTGCTCTTGTTCTTCTTACTATAGTGGATACCATATTACCTTCTACTTTGTTCTCTGCTTCATCTCCTCTTCTATCTCCTCAATGTCTTCCCATCGTTATCAGCGTGCAGTACTACACTGGATGAATTAACGGTGGAGAAATGGAGGGTCTGGGTTTTGGCAAAACTAACCTATTATATATCTGATATATATATATATATATATATATAAAACCTAATTTTGGACAATTATAATGTAATTTCTGACAATTATAATCTAATATCTGACCATTATAATTTAAACTCTGACAATTAAAACCTAATATTTGACAATTATAATCTAATACCTGATAAGTATAATCTAATATCTGACCATTATGATCTAACTTCTGACTAGGGATGTCAGTGGGGCGAGTCAAGTAGGAGACCTGCCCCATCCCCGATTGGAGCGGGGATGGGTCTCGGTTTGGCGGGTGGTGGGGCGGGGATGGGGATAAAAACTATACCCACCATGGGTGATGGGGCGGGGGTGGATTTTAAGTTGTACCCGCCCCATCCCCACCTCATACCCACATCTATATATATTTTAAAGCAAAATTACATACTTTTATTCTATTTATAAAATAATTATAGGAAATACAATATTAATTATAATACTTTGTACGACACTTATATTATAACACAAAAATGTGTATAGAATGTTTTATTTTATAATTCGTATTAATTATGTAAGATTGTTTATTTGAGATACGGATATTAGGTGGATCTTGGGTGGGGATTAGGCGGGTCTTTGGTGGGGATTAGGCGGGAATGGATATCCAAGTGGGGAGTGGGGCGGGGATGGTTTTGGAGTTGTACCCGGTGGGGCGGGGATGGGGATGACAATTGGACCCGCCGCGGGGATGGGGATGGGGATGGGGATGGGAAGGCCAACATCCGCCCCGCCCCACCCCATTGACATCCCTACTTCTGACACTTATAACCTAATATCTGACTATTATTATCTAATTTCTAACAATTAAGATTATTTTTCCTCAATTTTTTTTTTCTCTTTGTATGACCGGACTCACGCGAGTCCGTTCTACACAAAACTTTTACTAAAAGGAAGAGAAAATAATAGTTTTAATTTAGCAAAAATAACATAAAAAAGGGTCTAACTAATTAAATTTCCTGAACTTATTAGAAACAAGCTTTGGCAAATTAAGTAAAATGAGAGTAACAAGTTAAATTATGCATAATTAAATTTCCTGAACTTATTAGAAACAAGCTTTGGCAAATTAAGTAAAATGAGAGTAACAAGTTAAATTATGCAAAAATAAAGTATTGCAAAGAAAATTAGTCTAGTTAACCAAAAGTTCAATTTTTTTTTTTGGTTGGGGGGGCATAAGCATACAAATTTTACCAAATACTCCCTCCGTCCTTTTAATAGGGTCCTATTTCTAACATTTATTACTCATATAATAAAGAAAACTGAGACTCTAATAAAAGGACAGAAGGAGTATTATGTATTTTTTTAAGGTAAAGAGAAGGACCATTCTAGAAGGGGGGTGTAAGAAAAATCCCTCATAGAATGTTCTTGGTGAGATTCGACCCCTGACCTCAAGCTTGAAAATTGGTGAGATTCGACCCCTAGAATGTTCTTGGAGAAATAGCCAACTACTCTAGCCTCTTATCTCTACCAAATATTATGCTGAGGAGAACATTGCCAATGGAAAAAAGAAAAGTAAAAAAAAAAAAAACTTAGTAGTATATATAAGAGTGCATAAATTTAGAAAAAGCAACCCAAAATCCGTCTAAATTTTTAGATCGGGCTAATTTTGATCAGCTCTACCTTTAACCTTTACCTCCTTTAGAATTAATGGATAATAAAATACTTGTCACATTATATACTACTAATTTTTTGGTGTTCTTTGTCAAAAAAAAAAAAAAAATAAATAAAAATAAAATGGTGTTTATTATATACTACTATACTAGTCACTTTGTTTACTTTTCTGTGGCATGCAACATCAATTACTGGGCCAAATTAATATGAGTAGATGCAAGTAGTCAAAATAAGTAACATGTAATATAAAACAAGTTGTATATCAAAAGTTACTAACAAAGTATTGGATTAGCTAGTAAGAAAGTTATTTCACCTTAATTAGAAATTTAGAATATTGGGTTTAAAATTTGATAACACACTAACTATAAAGTATGATCGGCCTGAATCTGTATTAGTTAGAGTATGGTATGCTCTGAATTATTAAATATGCTTTTAATTTTGTCACATGGAATTCCCAACAAAATTTCCATATATTGTGTGGAAAGTGTGCATAGCAATGAAGTTTCTGATGGACCTTTAATCACTTTAAAATTACAAGTAAAAAAAGAGGGTATTGACTGATGATGAAGCTTGGAAATTGGTCATCATTATGCATTACAAAGCAAACAAAACTAGAGCAAACAGCAACATTAGGAATTGGACATTGGACGAAGGTAACACGCGGGAGGATCATAACCCCACATAAACGTACAACGTAATCATTCAAGCTAAAATTGTAACTTTGGTCCTCCCTACAATACCACAATTATTGATAACCATGTACGAGACTTTGCTGACCGATGGCTCGAGTGAAGCTCGTTAGCTTGATCGATGCTTCTGGACTCAACCGCGGTCAAGCATAAGCATTGCTGCTACAGCAGCTAATCCAGCTATGCTGCTATCAGTGTATTGTATGCGCATGACATTAATTAGTAAACCTTGTGAGTTTTGTGATATATATTGTGCACACATTTGAAATTGAAACAGGCCTGATAATCTACTACAGTAAATTAAAGTGAGCAACGAAAAATTGTCTGAATAAAAAGAAGGACATGCACTCATACACAGCAACACCGGCAACACTATTAATTCCCTTCAGTATTGGAAGTACAGCAATATGGTTTTCCAGCTGTAGAAAGTGCATCTTTCTCCTCTATTCATTCCCTGCAACCGACAAGCGTGCTGTACCAAACGCCCTTCGTCCTAAGCCAAGCAACAAAGGACATTCACATGGTGCTATTGTGGATGTCACTCTCATATGTACCTAGGAATCTCCCTTTAATGAACATCAAATTTGCTCCACTGCTTATAACTGAAAGTTAAAGCATAGCAGTGAACTTTTCCCCTTTTTTTTCTTCTTGTTGGTAGTGTGTTGGTGATGGACCCGACAAAATTGACTCACATTCGATTATCTTATATGAAATATCCTATCTGTACCCGAAATTAACCTGAATAACATTGATTAATTTACCATATTAAAAAAAAATTGAAAACTGAAAAATATGACCCGACTCAAACAGACCCCACCTGGCCTAAAACCGAGCTGAATAACTCAACACTCAAATATGATAAGTACTGAATTGGCCCAAACCGAGTCCTATTCTGACTACCCATATGCCCATCCCTAGTTGTTGAGGGAATACAAGAGGGAAAAAATTACTAACAGTAAAAATAACAGAATGCAGTAATCACTAATCAGAATCAGAACTGTCATTTCAGTCAGACCCAAAAAAGAATTCTGCCAATCAACCTCCACAACATAAAGTTTATATCATCAATAAATTAAAATCTTCAATATGCCAAGCCCATGTCACATGAATCATGCTTCAAATTGAAGATTGCTTAAAAATTGACTACTCCTAGAAGAAGGGTACAAGGTACTAGTTACTGAACTTTGCCTTTTAATACTGTCGACTTAAACTGTTTTCTGTCAGATATATTAGATGAAACTGTCTTGTCAACTAACCACAAGTTCCCCTTAGTTCAAACATTATGTGCTAAGAGATTTTTTTTTTTTCAACTCTCTTCGTTTTCGGTTGTTTTCGTTGTTTTATTTTTCTCCGAGAAACATTTTACTTATCCCTACTGATTATATCTTGTCACAGCCTACAAAAGCCAAGATATCTAAAGAATTGTGTTCAAGTTCTTTCCTAGATTTTGTTTTGGTTAAGTTTAATAGGAATGCTGAGTATTTTGTTAAAGCATTCACACGTTGACTCGAGTACTAATTCAGCATGGTAGAAGAGTCTAAGTATTATCTATATTTAAAAGCTTTAAGGGTAGAAGCTAGATTGAGAAAACAGTAAGAGTTATGTGAAGTACCAGTAACATTTATGTTAGAGAATCGGGAACATATAAATGTATATATATTGAGATTGAAGCTGATGAGTGATTAGTCATCTTTTCTATGAATAGAAGAGTGCTAAACTGCTAATTATCTACATTGCATTAATGATTCAGCAGGAAAAATTATTGAAATGCAAGATAAACGTACAATGAGAACAACATCAGCAAGAAAGGGTCGCAGCAACAAAATCTACACAGCCAGAGGTCCGAGAGATAGGAGGATTCGGTTGTCAGCAGACATTGCTATTCAATTTTATGATGTTCAAGATCGACTTGGCTATGATCGTGCTACTGAAGCAGTCGATTGGCTCATCAGTAAGGCCAAAGGTTCAATTGATAAGCTATTTGACAACTCTTTCCAACAACAATCTAAGCACCTCACTCACTTAGGTGCTCAAAACAGTTTTTACCAGAGTGAATATTATCTTACAGAAAGTATGTCAGGTAGAGAAGATTCCGGTGTCCAGGTTGATTCTCTACCAGAAAGTATGTCAAGCCGAGAAGACTATGGAGCGCCTAATCTCCACAACTCGTACGACAACATATCAATGTACAATTGTACAATGGACAGCTCCATGATCTTGCCTTGCATTCAAATGGAAAACAGCTCAGAAAATTTTGCTCATCCAACTATCTCAACCCCTCTAGGCCTACAGCATAGCAGTCTGCCTTCTTTTCAGCAGATGGAGAAAAAGGGCCAGAATCCAAGAATGGTCATGTTCAACTCCAAATTTACTTCAAAATATGGTGAGCATCCATTTATATCAAACTCTGAGCCATTATTTTTTCAAGCTCCAAACAACGAATCATCTTCGTCGTTTCACACACCTATAAGTGATCCGGAACTCAATCTTTGTCTTCCTGGCTACTGCACATCAACCTTCAGTGATTCTGAACAGTGGTCTATTTTCTAAATTCTAATGAAGCTTAACAGTTGTAATACTTAACTAAAACCCATGGATATTACAGCCTGAATTGTGCATTTAGCCAAAAGCCAATCAAATTAATGAATACTGCTCTTTTTTCTGCTCTCATAAACTTTTTGTTTAGGTTTTGGGTGAGTTTAAATGCTTTAATAACAGATTTATATTACTAAACATTGCAACACATTCTTTTCGTGCAAAAAAATAATACAAAGAAAGGTTACAAACACAAATAGTCAAAATCATCAATAACAAAGGGATGATACATGAATTAATGAATCATATTCCGGAACTTAAATCAACTTGACAATAGTTACAACTACAAAGACTCTTGAGTCTTTGATAGCAAAGGGATCAGTAACAGAACTAGAGTACACGTTTTTCAGCAACAATTTTTACAGTGCATAGATGATTTTCGAATGGTTCAACATTTTTCACATTTCAATATCATCCAGATCAGGGAGAGGGAAGCGAAGAATTGCTGCAATACCAGTCAGCTGTGCCAATTGCTCCCCTGAGACATGCATTGACGAGAATATATGAACACTTCCTCCAGAGTCTTTAATTGAATCGACCAAGTTAATGTACTTTTTTCGTGTTGCAATGTCAGCATTCTTGAACTGCTCGTCTGTAATAAGAAGTGTTTGAATTGCCATCCGATCATTAGCAACTTCTACATGCTTAGGACCATAGCAAGCACGATCAGGATCATTTGATAGCATATTAAAAAAGTCCTCTAGGGCACGGACCTCTTGGGCGGCTTTTGTATCCTTAATCATATTCATTATGTTTGGTGCATCCAAAACCTCCTTTAGGCTATGCTTGTATCCTGAAGTCGTGTGCACTAGAACTATGCGTGACTTGTTCTCTATTATAGATCTCATCTGTTTTCTTTCCGCTTCCAGCAACAAATGACGGTAAAACTGGTCTTTAGTGAATCCAGGGCTTGCAATAACAGCACACCGGACAATCTTAAAATCAACATGTTTCAAGAAAGCCTGTAAAACATTTTCAAAAAACATATTCAAGGCAGATTCATATCCTGCAATACCAGGTCCATGTTTACGAGGAATCGAGGCCTCTACTCGAGCACACGTAAGGGTCACACTTTTACCAACCAAGAGCACATGTGCCAGTCCCTCCTGCAGTAACACCACAGCCAGATCAGCTTTCGCAGCAGGATCAACTGCTTGGTTAAGCATATCCAACACCAAGGAGTCCCAGTCATTCTTCCTCAGGACAAAAGGCCGTTGCAGCTCGAGTTCCATCGTATGGAACGCACCTATCTTTACATACCCGTTTTCCAAAGTGTTTTTGCCTCGAATTCGTAAAGCAGAACCTTCTTTATCATATTCCACAGCCTCAACTTTGATTTCTAACTTGAGTTTCACTCGCTCCGCATCCATCCCTCTAGAAGCCGTCTCTCGCATTACTTTTCTAACAGTAACGCCTACAACATGATCACCTTCAGCAATCAAATTGTATGCAACCCACAGATCTTCTGCTTCTTCCGGAATCATCTTTATGCTGCCAGGGCCGCCACGAACCACATCCTTATGGACGATCTTCATCGTGATATTTTGAAGGAAAAATAAATTCTTACACTTGTTGACGAATCAGGGTTCTTTTGAACATAAGTATTTGTAGGCTACAATATCTTGGACCGCAAGGAAAGTAGATAACCCTTACAAATTTTACTTTCCAAATTTATTTTCCAAAAAAAAAAACCTTCCTAATTATAGTTGATATCTAACATAAATTATCCTAAATATACATAGAAATTCTAATTATTACGCTCTTAAATTATGCTTATCTTTTGCCTTCGTAAACAAAAAAAAAAATAAAAAATAAAAAATAAAAATGCTTATCTTTTCAAAATTTGACTTCTTCTATGATTTGCAACATTGTTCCAACAAATACACCACTTTAAATAAGGAAGGTAGTTACTACTTCGTATTATTTTTTGGAAGCATTGGGATTATATCAATTGTTGACTTTTGTTTTGTTTTTTTTTTTTAATCTACTCTAATTTTAAAAACAATGAAAAAAAAAATAACCCGAAAAAAGTTTGATTAATTTAAGACTAACATATTAAAAAACAATCATATTGAGAAAAACAAGTGTTGATAAAAAACACATCAGGAAAAAATTCTAATTCATTCATACCGTAAATATATTTGCAACTCACCCAATCAGTCGTTTGAGATGTTTATCAGTTGTCCAAATGTTTCCCCAATTCTGAAAACTACTGCATTAACTAGGTAGACAACAACCACACTTCTAAGGGTATGTTCTCATTGACTGAACTCAGCTGAGCTGAGCTGAGCTGAATTGAGCTGAGCTGAACTGAAATGAATATTTTATAAGAGAAGGAAATTAGGAGCTGAACTGAACTGAGCTGAGCTGAATTGAATTGAATTTCAACGTAAGAGAACAGGCCCTAAGATTGATCATGGGCTTCATGGCTGATCGAGCTTCATCTTTCAATTTTGGAATCTGATCAGCTTTAATAACAGGAAATCAGAAGTGTAAGATAAAGGGAGGGTTGGATTATGCGAGGATCCGGGGACATTGGGATTGATCTTTGCTACTGCGGTTGGGTCATATACATACTCCTAACTAATTTGGCCAAAATCTGAATTTTCTTAGCAACATATTTCCAAATTAAATGATTGGCTCATGGAATTATAGAACAGATTAACAAGAGTAAAATCCTTATTATCAAAACCGAAAAACACTGGTTTATACAGGATATACATCGAAAGAGAAGAACAAGGAAATGTTTTAGAGAAGAAAGAAAGATCATTGCTAGAAAGAAATGGTGAACAGCACCTAAAACTAAGGCATGAGTTCTCTGAATTCCTTGACATGAGTATGTTTCAATGCACTACGATAGTTTGCACTTAAGGAACAATTCAAGAAGCAAAGATTAAGATATGAGGTATCTTCAAGCAGTATGACAGTATTCATTTACAAGGCAGAACAATAGATTGATCCCTTAGAATCTCATACGAAGTATATTCATAAAGTAACTTTGAATCCTAGATTTCCGAATGTGTTTCAATCAACAATATTACAGTATTGGATTTTTCACTCAGGTCAGAAATCGCGTGCACTTAGAAAGAAGCATAGTTTACTAGCCGTAGACAAAATTTAAGGACATAGGGTAATGGCAGAAAGAGGATATGCATTGTTCAGCTAAATACTTCATAGAACTTCTCAATAACAAGTAAACCAGAATCAATAGACTCCAAAGGATCCTTCCTTAGCCGATGTCTTAGGCAATTGGGAATAACAGTAGCGATATCCTCAGGAGTCACCTTATCTCTACCCTTAAGAGAAGCCAAAGCCTTTGCTGCTCTATTTGTCACAATGTCACCTCTCAAACCATCAACATTCAATTCAGCACAGACTTTAGAGATTTTTACACGGAGATCATGATCAATTTGAACAGCAGAAAGGTTGCTCCTAGCAGATGTAATCTGGTCTGTTAGCTTATCTTGGTCTTCCTTGTAAGACTCTCGGAACTCTTTAGGATTCTTATCGAAGCGGGCCCTCTCCTCAACAATCTTTACCCTAAGCTCAGCATCTCTTACAGTTCCAACTTGAGCATGCATACCAAAACGGTCAAGTAACTGAGGTCTAAGCTCTCCTTCCTCGGGATTTCCTGAACCAATCAAGATAAACCGAGCAGGATGTGAAATGGAAATTCCCTCTCTTTCCACAGTGTTCCACCCTGAAGCAGCAGAATCCAACAGAACATCCACCAAGTGGTCATCCAAAAGATTAACCTCGTCAACATACAGTATTCCTCTATTAGCCTTAGCAAGAAGTCCGGGCTCAAACGCTTTAATTCCCTCAGTTAAAGCCTTCTCAATGTCGATGGTCCCACAAACCCTGTCCTCGGTAGCACCTAGAGGCAAATCAACCATATTAATTTTAGTCAACATAACAGCAAGTTCTTCTCCTTTTATGGCCTTTTCTCTTACTTCTACACCCATCAACTCGGGATCTTCTGGGTCAGAATTAAACGGATCTCCAGAAACAACCTTAATTTCTGGGAGTAAATCCACCAACGACCTAACAGTAGTGGATTTACCTGTACCCCTGTCACCCATGATCATCACCCCACCAATCTTAGGGTCTATAACATTTAACAAAAGACAGAGTTTCATCTCATCTTGCCCGACTATAGCCGCAAACGGATAAACTGGCCTTTGGCTTTCAGTTGCAACCCTTGGAGCCTAAATAATAACAATTTTAGAAATTTGACTGAAACTTTTCTTATCACAACAAACAAGAAATGTCAATTTCTAGCTTAAAATTAATCAAACTACCTATCCCAAATATATTAAACACCACCAATAATCTCTAATTTTATATCAATTAATTCAACAAATACCCATTCAATTCAACATTAAAGGAATATTATGGTCTATGAACATGATCCAAGCATTCAATCACACTTCCAATAGAAATGTGCAACACTAGCATATATTATCACCAAATGACCCGTGATTATTTCATAAATTCCCAACTTAATACGAAGTACATTAAATACATAACTCATATAGCTTATGAAAAACAATACCCTAATATATTTAGTATAAAATCAATCAATCAAATTCAAATTCAAATTTAAATTTAGGGGAGGTAATGGGGTCGGATCTCTTAGTCTCAACTACAATTTTGGTTTCCCATAAACCACAAAAATCAAAATTTCAAGCTAATTCACACCCAAAATGATGATTAATTCCTTCAAATTTTCCATAGCACTAAATTAAAGTCACATTCAATAACACCAATAATGAAAATTGAAATCATATGTAATGGCACAACAAAAGAATCAAACCTGCACAGTAGAATTAATTTCAGTGGCAACATTTGACACTGAAAATTGAAGCTGAGACCTATTCTTTTTCACAGGAATCCCAATTCCACCATAGAATTTTCTCCAATTAAATTTCCCAGAAACAACTGCAAAAACAAAAATTCCAGCATTAACAAAGAAACCCCATTTAAATTCTTACCAAATCAAGAAAATAAAGACACAAAACTTCATATTAGGAGGAGAGAGAAAATACCAGGGGTAGAAGAAATGGTGGAAGAAGAGAGTTTAGGGGAGGAAGACGAAAGAGGGCGAGAAGCAAAGAGTGCAGTTGAGGAAGATCCAAGCAATCCAGCCATGGCAGTGGGAAGGAAGACTGGAGTGGAGGAGTAGAGTGTGTTGGTGTTGAAGGCTAAACCATGAAAATCATGAAATGAAAATTGAGAAGTGACTGGTTATTGGCTGGGTTTAGCATAGGATAAGGCCAGATAAGGGGATAGCTTTTGGATGATTTTTGCTTTTGGCCTCTTTCTTATTTTCATCATGTGAGGGTTAAAAACTAATCATAGGTTATGGGCCGATTTTCATAGGGAGTAATTGATTTACTCAATCAGTCAAGAGTTACTCGATTGGTTGAGAGTCGATTGGTTGAGAGTTACCTGATCATTATATTAGTGTGTATAAGTTTGTTACAATTTTATTACTACCTCCGTTACAAGTTATGTACAACGATTAGACATTTTTCCCTCTCTGTTTTATGTCAAATCGTTGCACATAACCTGTAACGGAGGTAGTATTTAAACTTTAATTTGTCTCGTCAAAAAATAAAAACTTTAATTCATTTACAACTAATATCATTTCTTACTTCCTCCGTTTTTTCAATAGTTGCAACATTTTGACTTTTACACTATTCATGTATTTCGTTTTGGCTAGTTTTGACGGTTTATAATTAAGTAAAAATATAGTCATGTGAGATCTTGTTAGATTTGTCTCGACTTATACAATTTTAATATCAAATGTTTATAATTTTTATATATCGGGAATTAACATATTAACGATTGAAAACATGTATCGGCAAGCGTGAAAAGAGAAGTGTTGTAACTAAAAAAAAGAGGAAGTATAAGTTAAATTTAAATCTGATAAGTGAAAATTTAGGGTTTGCTCTTATAGACTAAACTCAGCTAAACTGAACTGAGCTGAACCTGAACTGAACTGAAATGAATATTTTATAAGAGAAGGAAATTAGAAGCTGAACTGAATTGAGCTGAGCTTAACTGAACTGAACTGAACTGAAAATAAACGTATGTGAACATGCCCTTAGATGATAGGACACATCCATATTTAGAGGTAAGTGGCACATGGTAGCTAATCAAACTTTTCGAATTTGGAATTAAAACTTATTGCAGTATGAGGAAATGAGACCATCGTGTAAAGGTTCTAGTTCAAGATACCTTATTTTTTTAGGGTTATCCATTATTCAGATTAAATTCAAAATCCAACTAATTCAAATCAAATTATTAAATCAGTCAGATCATATTGAATTTTTGAAAATTCAGAGTTTTTTTTTTAATGGTTATGGCCAATTTATATATATAATTTTTTTTTAAAAAAAAAGTTCTATATAGGGCTTTGATTGTTTTATAATTTGAGCTTACATTGTCACATGTGTTATATTTTATTTTTCTTTTGACAAGTAGACTTTTATGAAATAACATTTTTATTAAGTATATATTCGACATTAGAATTATTGGGGTAATTTCAAGTTTTCCTTATTAATTTACATGTCAAGTAATTCAAAGGGTATGCCGCATGTCATTTTGACTATGCAACTGGGGTTAATATTGTAAATTTATATGTTAGTTGGGCTAATTCATATATTCGACTTCTTTTTCCATTCTCTTTCTTCCATCGGTGCGTCTTATTCATCCATTCTCTATCCCCCCTGCACTCAAATTCAAATATCTTTAATAGATAAATCAACAACTTCATAGAAATAATTCTACCCTTTGGGGTTAACCATACCCTTATTTCTCCATTTTTCGGCGACAAAGTTGTTGATATGGTGGTGTTTGGGAGTTTTATAAAATATTGGCGAAGAATCCGTTGTTATTATTGAGAAAGAAGGAAGGAGTGGACAAAGGAGGAGGACAAAAGCATTGGATATTACAAAGTCGAACAATAAAACATAATCACCTGGACAACTACGAGTACAATATTTATAAAAGTGTCATTTGAGAAACATTTTGGATTTATGCAGTATTAATACTAGAAAACAGAGATGATTCTTAGAATTGGTGTGGTCATGTGGAATTGTGGATACTCAATTTCACCGTTGACGGTCGCACTTATGTTTTGCGACCGTTTTCACTATTTTTTGTGACTGTTTGCGACGGTCGCAATTTGGCTCATTTTTAGTAGTGTTTGTTCTTGTAATCTGGTTACAAGAATTTGAGAACATGAACCAAAAGAGTGCACCTCCATTGATCCTCTAGATCAACAAATTCATTTTATCTTTTATGGTGAATTTTAGCAAAAATATTAATTTTCTTTTATTTGTACTTCAAAATTTAAATGTTGTTCATTTTTAAGTTGCTCCTTTCATTGGACCTCCGACATCCCTCGATCCCTCACCAACAGCACCATTTCCTCCACATATATTTCCGACAACTACACCGTCATCGTCATCTTTAGTGGCGGACCATCCAGGGGGGCCATTAGGGGCCTGGCCCCTGGTTCAAGCCCATAAAAATATTAGGGTGTTTATTATTGACATAACCGAGCAATTGGTATTACATGCACCATGGTGCACCTATTTCTAGGTGCACCAGGCCCAATCTGCTACCCAGCCCAAAGGTATCTGCGCCCAATAGAAAAGAAGCCTAGTCATTTTTATTTTTTTTTTCACCATTGAATTTTGATATTTTCTTTATTATTTGAAAATCTAAATTAAAACTATAAACAACCATTTTCAATTTTAATCTCTCTCTTTTTTTTTTTTTTTTTTTGGATATTATTTTTTGTTTTCCTCATTAACATTTTTTTTTTTTTTTTTTTTTTTTTTTTTTTTTTTTTTTTTTTTACCGGAAGCTCTAAAATTTGCAACAAAAAATGGGAAAAACTCTACTTTCTCTATCCATTTCAATATAAAGTATCCTGTATTTTGTTAAAAAATGAAAATTTGTTTTTTTTTTTTTTTTTGAGCTTTTTAACCAATTTTGGTGGATTGTGCAATAAAATTAGCAAATCTAATGTTAATCGTTCCATATCCCTCATATTGTTGTTCATATATTTCCTGTTTGATGTTCATATAAGTTGTCTTTTATGTCCATATATATATGCTGTATGAAGCAATAATTTGTGTATAAATTTTATCAAGTATTTGGTATGAATAATAATTTATTTGGATGTTGTGTATTTCCTCTTTTGTTGTTTAATATTTATTTATAGACGAACTACTGAACACCTTAAAGAAACTTTTGAATATCCCCCAAAAGCCCCAATAAATTTATGATAAGCCCCCAGAATTTTCTGATAAGCGATTAGAAAACACTGAACCAACCTAAAAAACCTCTGAACCCCCTAGAAAATTTTCTGAACCCCAATTACAAACCACAGAACACCCTTCAAAAACATTTTAACCACCTTCAAAAACCTTTGAACTCTAACCACAAACCACTGAACACCTTACCAAAACCTATGAACCCCCTACAAAAACTTCTGAACCCCAACAACAAACAACTGAACAACCTACAAAAACTTTTGAACTCCAACCACAAACCATTAAACACCCTACAAAAACCTCTAAACCCCCTACAAAAATTTTTGAGCCCCAACGACAAACCACTGAATACCCTACAAAAACTTCTGAACCCTAACCACAAACCACTGAACACCCTACAAAAAATTCTGAACTCCAACCACAAACCACTGAACACCCTATAAAAACTTTTGAACCCCAACCACAAACCACTAAACACCCTACAAAAACCTCTAAACCCCCTACAAAAACTTCTGAATCCCAATCACAAACCACTGAACACCCTACAAAAACCTCTGAACCCCCTATAAAAACTTCTGAACCCCAACCACAAGCCACTGAATACCCTACAAAAATCCATGAACCCCCTACAAAAATTTCTGAACCCCAACCACAAACTACTGAACATCCTTCAAAAACTTCTGCATGTGAAAATACTGCTCAGAATGTTGCTCGACCTTTAGACTTTCCTTACAAACAACTTCATATGTTATAACTGCAATAAAAAAAACACAATTCATTATAACTATTACTAGAGTTCAAAAATAAAACAACAAAGTTCAAATACTGGAAAAAATGTTCATAATTACGTTTACAATTATTTTCTAAAAAGCATATATACATACTCAGAGATTTATGTAAAACAGAAAGTTCATTAAAGTAACCTAAATGTTCATAAAATGATACTGCTAATAACAATTTTGATAATATATACAATGAAAAGTGCGTTACTCAAATTATATGAACAAAATGTTCAAAAACATGATATAAACAAATTATATTCGATCATAAAATACAAATTAAAACATCAATTCACCAATTAAATAATAAATGAAACTGAAAATCATCAAAAAAAAAAAAAAAACCCAATTACAATCAAGAATCAAATTCAACACACACTTTCAGTAGCTTAATTAACATTAAATATCAAATTAATCAATTGAATAATATATATGAATATCTTTGAAATTGATCACATAAATTCTGCACTAAGTAATCATATGAACCAAATGTTTAGAATCATATTAAACGAATTCTGCAGTAAGTAATCAAAATCTCATCACTAATTTCAGCAACTTAATTAAAATAAATCAAACATTTGATCAATTAATCAATTAACCAATTGAATAATATGAAATTAAAACTAATTAAACCTAAAAATTATACTATCAGTTCAAATCATCACTCAAAAATCAATAACAAAATGAAAAATCAATAACTAGCATCAACAACAAAAAAACCTAATTAGTGATAATTATCAAACAAAATAAGAAATCTAACTTACGTGTGGAGGTTGGCAATGAACAGCAGTGATATACAAATTCAAAAAGGAAACAAAGGAGTCAACAATGGACAAAAATTGAGGAGAGAGAAAATCAAGGAGAGAGAAAATCGAGGAGAGAGAAATTATGGATGATGATTAAAAGAAGAAGAAGAAGAGAATTGAAAAATAGGAAATAATTGAAAGAGGGAAGATCAGTGAAATTAAATAGCAGAAGAAGGATCCCCTCAAAAAAAAAAAATAGCAGAAGAAGAAAATTGAGAATTTAAAAGAAAACTACAACCAGCAAACACGTGGCGTTAATCTAATGGTGGACCACATAGAGTAAGGTGAACCATGGTCCACCTTATAATTTGCGATAACTTAGTAAGTAGTAACAATATATGTATAGGATTAGGCCCAACTTTTTGTATATGGTTTCTAATATTTCTACAACTACACAACTAAAGCCCAATTTCCGAATGTTGACTTTCAACCTGCTTTATTTCGGTATTTCCCCAGTAGTTCACTAGTGTTAAACTGTTAATTATTTCTAAACCTTAGGATACATGACAACAATTAGACTTATATTCATTTTTTTTTTAAAAAAAATAAGATTTATATTCAAGGAAAAATTGCTCCCATTAATCTGAACTTTGCCTCGTCCGCCGAAAATAATCCCAACTTTCGTTTGTTATCTATTGCACCGAACTTTGGGGGGTATTAATTTTCGTTGCACCCAAATGACCTGCAACCGGTAAATCAGGTAAACATTTCTGATATTTTTTTTTTGCACACGTGTCAACATGTAATTGGTTGAAAAAAATAGGAAAAAAAAATTAAAAACATAATTAAAAAAAAACCCCAACAACCACCCTTAGCTTCTCCACCAGCCACCAGCACCACCAGCACCACCATCACCAACCTTCCTCTCTCCCTATCCCACGGTGCCGGCCGCACCCACATCCCCTCCCCCGATGCCGGCGCCAATCCCCTCTCCCGCGTATCGTCCCCTCCCTCGCTCTTCCTGATACTTGCTTGAACCAACCTAAAAACCTCCCGCAAAAACCACCTAAAACCCATCCCCCACCCTCGATAACCCTAATCGAACCTCCCTAGCCATCGCTAGGGGTTCAGTCAGGGTTTTTCGAGGATGGGGAATAGATTTTCGGTGGTTTTGCGGTGGAAGGAGATTTTCTGGGGGTGGGTGAAGGGAAGGGGTTTTCGTGGGTGGGGGAGGGGATTTCGGGGGTGGGGGAAGGGAAGGGGTGGGTTTCGAGGGAGGGGGAAAGCTGGGCGGTGGTTTCCGGCAGCAGGGGAGGGGGTTTTCGTGGGTGGAGGAGGGGATTTCAGGGGTGGGGGAGGGGTTTTCGGGGGTGGGGGAAGGGAAGGGGTGGGTTTCGAGGGAGGGGGAAAGCTGGGCGGTGGTTTCCGGCAGCAGGGGAGGGGTTTTTCGAGGTGGGGTTGATTTCCCGGCGGGGTGGGGGTTGGGGTGTGGTGGCAGCCGCTGGGTATGGGTGGTTTGTGGGGTTTTTGTTTTTTTATTTTTTTTTGTTTTTTGTTTTTTTTTTTTAAAATTAAGCCAATCATACGCTGACACGTGGCTAAGTAACCTGCTACATCAGGTTAGATGACCTGTTGGGTGCAACGAAAATTAATACCCCCCAAAGTTCGGTGCAATAGATAATAAACGAAAGTTGGGATTATTTTCGGCGGACGAGGCAAAGTTCAAATTAATGGGAGCAATTTTTCCTATATTCAATATACATACTATGATGTCTTTTATTTTATTTTTATTTTTTTTTTGAGAAAAGGCAAATTTTATTAATCACAAAAAGGCACAAACAATTACACTGAGGCTACTAAGCCCCTAAGCAAATCTGCTTTATCCATCCTAGCTCACTAGCTCTAATTTTACAAGTAGCTATACTACTAATCCTATTATACACATCAAGACAAAATCTATTAATAACTATATCAGGTCTGTAGATTCTTCCCTTCCAGACTGCTTCATTTCTCTGCTGCCAGATGTTATAAACCAAAGCTGTGCACAAGCTCTGATAAACTGTCTTCCTAAATCTGTTCTTTGCTTTCCAACACCAAGCATTGCACTCCTCCAGATTATGGAACTGCATTTGAGTATTAATTCTGTCCTGCAGAAACTGCTTCAGCTGTCTACTATACAGGCAATCAAAAAAAAGGTGACTAAGAGTTTCCTCCTTTTCATTGCAAAGAGGACACAGTCCATCACTGACTGTACCATATTTCAGCAGCTTGTCCTTAGTACGAAGCCTTCCCCACATGGCCATCCACATAATAAATCTGTGTTTAGGACTGTTGTATCTATTCCAAACCAGATTGCACCAGTTAACTTCAGGATTCACATTTTTTAACCATTGATAAGCACTAGAAACAATATACCCTTTCTTATCATGCTTCCAATTATTTCTGACAAAACCATCTTTGATTTGTTCCTTCACCTTCCAAATTTGCTTCCACTGCCAGCTAGCTTGAGAAGGGAAACCAAGTCTCTTCCAGTTCCTATCTTTAATATAATGATGATTAACCCACTTTAGCCAAAGGCTATCATTCTTATGAGAAATATCCCATATGTACTTTCCCATAGCAGCAATGTTGCTAATATAACAGTCATGAATGCCCAAACCACCCTGCTTCTTCGGTCTACAAATAATGTCCCAAGAGATGGGAGGGGATCTAGAGAAAATAGTTTTGCCATCCCAGATGAAATTTCTGCAAATAGCCATCACACCATCTAGAACTTTCTTTGGCAAGATGAACAAATTAGCCCAGTATGTATGCAGGGAGAGCAGAACAGAATTAGCTAAAACTACTCTAGCTGTATAAGAAAGAGTCTTTCCTCCCCAAATTCTGATTCTAGCAACCACCTTATCAATAAGAACTTGACAATCATTAGAAGAAAGCTTTTTAGCATTCACCTTTATGCCCAAGTATCTGAAGGGAAGGCTACCTTCCTTGAACCCAGAATTTCTGATGATACTTTCCCTAATATTTTCAGAGGTGTTGCAAAAATACACATTTGATTTGCCTTCATTTGCAACAAGACCAGTAGTAGCAGCAAAAGTAGCTAATCCTCTCATAAGAAGACTAGCAGAATCTATATCACCTTTGGACATGATGATAAGATCATCTGCAAACACCAGATGATTAAGCTTAACACCTTTGCATCTAGGATGGAACTGAAAAGAGGATGATCACCAATCTTGAAAAGAATTCTAGAAAGATAATCCATACAAAGGACAAAAAGCAAAGGAGAGAGAGGATCTCCTTGCCTCAACCCTCTTTTGCCAGGAAAAAAACCCCTATTCTCACCATTAATAAGCAAGGAAAAGCTAGGAGTAGTAACACACTCCATGATAAGCTTGACTAAATGAGCAGGAAAGTTAAGAGCAATCAACATATTTTCCAGAAAAGACCAACTGACAGAGTCATAAGCCTTTCTAATATCAACCTTGAACATGCAACCTGGAGGGGAGCTCTTTCTGTTATGTCTACCAATCAAGTCTTGCACTATACAAATATTGTGACAGATTCTTCTTCCAGTAATGAAACCAGATTGATTCTGAGCAACTATATCAGGTAGAACTTTCTTAAGCCTAGAACAAATAAGCTTTGTAATAACCTTATAAACAACATTGCAACATGCTATAGGTCTGAAATCAGTGACTGAAATAGGTTGCTCACTTTTAGGAATCAGAGTCAAATTAGTGCAGTTAATCTCTTTCAACATCTTCCCTGTATCAAAGAATTGAAGAACAGCATTGCAGATGTCATCCCCTACAATATCCCAACACATCTTAAAAAAAGAGTTGTTGAACCCATCAGGCCCAGGAGCCTTTATTCCAGGAATACCAAAAACAGCTTTCTTAATCTCATCCTTAGTAACAGGAGTCTGGAGCAGAACATGATGATCATTATTAACCAAAGGACCCATAGCAATAATATTCTGATCAATTTTCACATTACTTTCCTGCTGAGAACCCAGAAGCCATTTATAATAACCAACAAAAGCTTCAGAGACAGAATTACTATCCCTGCACCAATTCCCATTCATGTCCTCAACAGAAATAATTCTTTTTTTATAAGTTCTCATCTTAATGCTCTGATGAAAAAACTTAGTATCGTCATCCCCTGCTGTCAACCAAGTCAGCTTGCTTTTCTGCTGTAAGAAAGAATAATAGTCTTTCCTAAGCTTACCAAAAATGGCTAAAGCCTCTCTTTCCTTATTTTGAAGGTGAACATCATTATAATCAGCTTGAATCTTCTTTTGAATACTAAACACTTCCTCTTTGGCAGCAAGAAATCTAGCACCAATTTCTGAATATTCCATTCTATTCAACTTTTTAAAAACTTTCTTAACTTCTCTTAACTTCTTTGCAACCTGAAACATAAATTTCCCATCCACATTGATATTCCAGGCTTGCTTAATAATATCCCCAAAAGTAGGATAGCTGCCCCACATATCAAAGAACTTAAAAGGTCTAGGGCCACTCTTAACCTCATTCTCAAAAGAAATAATGGCTGGACAATGATCAAACCCTATTTCAGGAAGGTAATGCACAAAGGATCCAGGGAAAGCAATAGCCCAGGCAGAATTAGCAAGAGTCCTATCAATCTTACTATAAACCCTAGCCTCACCCAGTTGTTTATTTGTCCAAGTATACTTAGCCCCTATCTGAGTCATATCCATAAGATCACAATAAGCAACACAATCTCTAAAAGGAGCTATTTCCGAGTTACTAACTCTTCTTCCAATCCTGTCCTCAATGTGTAAAGGGCAATTAAAGTCCCCAGAAACAATCCAAGGACCCTTACAATTATCTGCAAACATCTGAAGCTGACCCCAAAGAGCCAATCTATCAACAACATCATTAAAACCATAAACAAAAGAGCACTCAAAGGACTTTTGTATAGTCTTATTGAAGATCCTAGTGTGAATAACCTGAGGAAAGGTACAGATTATATCAACACTAAAAAAATCCTGCAACCAGGCAATTAAAATTCTACCTCCTTTGATAGAAGCAAAGTTAGTAGTAATGCACCAGCCACTAAACATTCTTTGATATACTGCAGCAAAGTTCTCATTAGCAATCTTATTCTTAACTAAGCAGCAAAGACCAATTTGGTTCTGATTCAAGAATTTCTTAATTTCAGGCTGCTTCTCATGCCTATTAAGGCCTCTAACATTCCATATCAAGACTTTATCCATATTCAAGGCCTATGTCCTGATCACTTCCAAGTGTATTAACCTTCAAAGGAACACTTCCCACCATTACAGGAACCTCTCCCAGAACACCAAAAGAATTCTGCACTGGAACAACATCATTTTTAGAGGATCTGATGATAGGACTCATTCTTCTCACATTCTCAGGGGGGAGATACACAGGATCATTCTCAGTCAAGGCATTAATCGCCTTGTCCTTCTGAATCTTATCCACATTATCCACCTTATCAGTTACAGGAAAACTTCCTTGAATAGCTTTCTTCCTCCAGACTTTCTTAACCTTCTTAGTAGGACAAGAAGCACTTTCATGCCCCACCCCACCACACTCTTTACAGCACACAGGTTTCCACTCCCAGAAAACTTCTTGCTGGAAAATAACACCCTTCTCATCATAGAATTCAATATACTCTGGCAGAATTTGCTTAAGCTCAACTTCTACCAAGTATCTCACATACGCAACCCTTTCCCTTGTCTGAGTAGCATTATCTGGCCTAATAGGATTCCCAATTAACCCAACAATCTTCTCAAGACAGCTTTTCCCCCAATACTTCAAAGGCAAGCCAGGAAGTTGCACCCAAACAGGGAACTTAGTGATATCATTCACACTCAATTCCATACCATCCTCCCATTGCTTCAAACACACAGGTTTCTTATCCATTAAAAGGTTCAAATTATTTAAGGCCTTATCTCTAGATTCAATATTCAAGAATCTAATCAAGAAAACCCCCTTTTTTTTTAATGGAATTACTTTATCAATGTTTGGTTTACCCCAAATTCTCCAGCAAAACCTTCAAAAGTTTTGATATGAGGATTAGTAGCCAAAGTAAAAGCAACTACCCCCAATTTCCAATAATCCAGTTCATCCACAATATCATCCATCGACAATTTTAACATAGGTTCAGCATGCAATGGGTGATTCACATTCTCATTAATCACACAATCAGGCAATTTGAAAGCAGGAGCAAAAAAAGAGGGAAGAACTGAGCTAGTAGATACCTGAAACCCAGATGCTCTGTTTTCCAATCGACGAGACCCAGGTTCAATTTCCTTCAAATTCGACATCCATTCCGATAATTTCGATTTCTCACGAGATTTGACGATCAATTCCTCCATTGATTGCTCGGGCGACAGAATACACCTATCCAATTCATCCTCTATGTCAAAATTGAACGGAATTTGTCCAACATCTCCTCGCGATTTCGTCTTCTGATTCCCAGAACCAACTCCATAATCTGCTGCAGATTTCGAATTCAATTCAGCAATGCCTTCCTCTTTCTTCGAACTCTGCTTACCCTTTTTCTTCTTCGCCATGGCAGAGGAAGTCGAGAGAGAGAGAGAGTTTTTTAGAGAGAGAAAGTTCTTTCTAAAGGTCCTTTTATTTTTATTTATTTACTATTTTTGTTCAATAAAAGCTATTGGTGTTCTAAACTTCTAATGTGATAAAATTTGAATAATTTAATTATACATTTAGTGATATTTTGAGTAGTATTACATTATGATTCTTATAATTAAAGTAAGAATGTATTTAATTTAATTTCATTATTATTAATAAATTTTTGCAATATTAATCTCATTTGTTTTTGTTACATAAACTGCATAATAGTATTTATATGTATCACATATATTTAGGCCCTGCCTGGATTGGCAGTAAAGAGGGAGGAAAGAGTAAAGGAGTAAAATATTATGGTACTTTTACTTGCCTGGATAGAAAGTAAAATTGCAAGGGAGTAATATATTCCCCTAAAAAAGGGGGTAAAAGTTACCCAGGGCCCCCAGTGAAATGATTTCCCCCTCAACATCACCGCCTGATTTCCATTTCTCTCATTCTCCTCTTTACCAACCTGCCTTCAACCTTCCAACTCCCACCATCTTTATTCCACCAAAGCCAAGTCCAACAAAAAATTATTTATACTCCAATTTTTATGAGCTTACCAAGGTCCGTTCAAGTTAGTGCAAGCAATGGAGGAAACCCTTACTCTAAAATTAATGCCAAACTTTAGGAAAATGAAGTTTTACCCTATAACTGATCCTCTGCTAATTTTTTTCCCATTAGATTTTAATCCCCTAATTATTTCAAGGAATCCAGGCAGGGCCTTAGTTGTGATAGGCCCCCTAAAGAATTTTTTTCAAGATCCGCCACTGGTCATCTTCATCGTCTTCGTCTTCACCGACATGTGTTAGCACCATTTTGGTTTCGCCGCCTAGTTAAACTAAAACCTTAAAAAAGGAGAGAAATAAAGGGCGTGGTTAATCTTAAAGGTAAAGGTGTCAGTCCTCCAGTCCTCCTCCATTGAAGCTGTTCTTGATCTTCAATTTCACGGATGAAGTTTCTAAAATTTTCACTGAAGCTCTTCAAATTAGGGTCTGTTCTCATTGACTGAACTGAGCTGAACTGAACTAAACTGAACTGAACTGAAATAATGAATATTTTATAAGAGAAGGAAATTAGGAGTTGAAATGAACTGAATTGAAATGAATATTTTATAAGAGAAGGAAATTAGGAGCTAAACTGAACTGAAAATAAACGTGTGAGAACATGCCCTTATTAGTCATCTCCCGTGAACAAGTGAAACTTCTATTAACTTTTCTTATTGTTGAAATTAAAAAGTTACCCCATATTTAAATACGTAGTATGTAAATTAACGATTATACCAAAAGATAAACAAATTCATGAAACAAAACAACAAGGTTTCAAAAAAAAAAAAAAAAAAAAAGGCAAAATTTGTTTCAAAAGTTTCCCAATTTTACAATTTGTTAGGTTTCAATTCTGACATCTGAGACTGTGAATTGATCTTTTGGCTTACAATTTGCCGTAATTATGAAAATGCCACTTTAATTTTTTTAAAATATTGAGATTAATTATAAATTTCCCGCCTAGAATGATATCATCATTTTTCTCTCTCTAGAGCTTCACTTTTACGCTGCACCTCTGCCTTCCTCTCTTCCCTCCATTAAAGCTTACTCTGAGTTCTCCATTGAAGCAGCTTCCGAGCTCTCTCTCCACATTGAAGCAGCTTCTGAAGTAAGATTTTAATTTTTCTCTGATAATCGAAGATCAATTTCACAATCTAGGGTTTAATTTCATCCTAATGCTAATTTAACTGTCATTATTGTCTATTTAGGGTTCTTCTAAGGTGAATTTTTCAGCAATTAGTTGTAATTACTGAAATTACGAAAGCTTATAACGAGAAATTGTTGCTTGAATTTTGCTATGTGTAATTTATGTCAATATTGTTAAGCAAGAAGAATTTTCTGAGATTTTTCATGTCATAGTTGAAGATTCGTGATGATCAAAGATATTATACTATGCAATTTTACGTCTATGATTATCGAATTGAATGCATTAAATCCGCGCATTGAGGAATTTTGTAGGTAGATAGGCATTGTAGAAGATTGTTACGAGCTCAGATTGTTACTGGTAATCACCAATTCACCATGATAGATGACATCTGGTGAAAGACATTTTGTGCATTTCATATCCTTTACTTTCCTTTATGTTATCGGTGCTCGAAGATTGATGACATTCTCTTGATGCTATTCTGTCATAGCTGTGGCCTTGATAGGAAGATAGTTGTAGAACACGAGTACATAAACAAGAAAATACTTTAGGATCCACTCCGATAATCATAAAATTTTAAACATCATACCTTGCTTGTTTCATGCTTGAATAACTTAATTGAGCTTCAGGATTTGCTTTTGTACTTATGGTGGAAGAGGAGATGAGGACGTGTCTGTACGACAGTATGTGCAAGTAGATAAAAGCTGCACATACACTTCATTGACAATCTTCATGATAAATGTTTTGAAACACTTCAAATGCTCTTTTGTTATAGTAGATGAGTTTGAAGAAACTTGTGCTTGAATGTTGGTAATAATGATGTTTATATTTATTTTTGTTTTTGCTTTGATAGGTAATCGAGTCTGAATGTTTTTCTTTTACCTCCTCTAGTCCTTATAATATGTGCTAAGAATCATTGCACTACTTTGTTCAAAAAAAAAAAAAAAAAAAAAAAAAAAGAAGTAACAATGCACTGCTCCAGTATTTGTCACTTCTGTATCAATCCACGGTTGCACCCAATTGTTATCCGTGTAGTATTATTTATTTATTTCTTAGTTTTAGATATCAATGGAATAGCTTTTTTTTTTTCTTTTTTTTTTTTATAAATAAAATAAAATTCTGTATACAATCTTAAAAGACACTTATAGAAGACCACAGAGAGAACCATACTGTACAAAGTACTCAGATTTTGGATAACAATTGGATACAAACTTAGATTGAAGGACAGGGGTTTCTGTGGCTGTTTTTTTTTTTGCCTAGGTTGAAGTCTTTTAACTGCAATGATTTTCAGGTTTTCCATTAATTGTGAATTATGACAGGGATACATGGTACTTTGAGTTAAGTTTTAGGTATCTAAGTAATATTATCGTCAAGACAGAATCCTGTTTCGATGCTAGTTCCTTTGTTTTAATGTAATGAAATTAAGATGAAACAGTGAATAGCTGACTGTAATCAATCTTCTGAACTACTGATACCTGGCTTTGTCTGTTTAGTATTACCTTAGAATCTTAAATCTGTTTACGCAGGGGAAATCTCAACCAGTGCTTTAACAAAGATGGCAGAATCAGAGAAGAAAGATTCTTCAACTGGGAATGCAAAAGAGAAAATGTCACTGCTAGGTAATTTTAAATGCGTGCACTTTATTAGCATTTGGTACGTATTGCTGCAATGACTGCATATAGGCTTAGTACCTATTGCATAAGAAAATGCAGTGTAAAATTGTACCATAATAATTATTTACTTTTTTATTAATGAATAGTATGATACTATGATGAGTTCTTTAGTAGTTGAAAATGGCTACTTCAAAAGGAATGGGGAAATGATTTCTGTCATGTGAAAGAATAACTTTTTGGTAGGGCTTCTCCATATAACCTCAATAGAAACCCCATGCAAAATGATTAAAGTATGTGTAACTCTTTTTTAAACCAACAATGAATATTTTTTTTAATGAAATTTTCTCTTCCAGTCAACTGGAGTTAAAGTTTTTTTTTTTGATGTGCAATAGTTACAGCCAATTCCATAAACTATACTGCATTTATTAGTTGCTACATCATTCTCTCCTTATCCCATTCAGCCTAAATTTTGATGATTATGTGTCTGTGGTAGTTCTAGAAAAAGTTAAATTGTCAAAATGATTTCTGTTTATCACTTAGAAGAATCTGTGTAGTTGTTGAGGATACTGCTGCAATTCATGATGAGTTAGATATATTAGTTGAATGAGTGCAAATGGAGTAAGATAGGTGCTGAAACACTTGTTCTTTTTGCACTGGGGCAGTGGAGCAGGGAGAATCTAAGGAAGTATTCAGAGACAATCTCCGCAAAAAAATTCTTGTTTTTGTTTTCATTTGTCATTTTCACTGTTGCAAATATCTCTGCTCTTAGTACTTTTGTTGCACTGGCAAAAATAATCTGGTTATCTGGTATTCTTTCATGCTAACAAACTGTTGGTTTGATCAAACTCAATACAGATGAGGACTTCTCTAAAGATTTTCTTAGTTCATGGAAGTCAGGCACTGATGATATGGACTTCAGCTTTGAGCCAGTCAGCAAAGGCAAGAAAAAGGCATTCGACTTTGGCATGTAAGTTTTGTCGAAATAGTATTGTGTTTAACTGTTTATTATTCATTCTGTCTTGATGACGACAAATGTCAAGGTATATCGTTATGAATCTTATGATGTATCTTCTTGTTACTTGTTATGTTTTTCTTTTGTGTTGCCTCTTGCCAGCCTTAAAATCATTTTGTTAGAAAGATCAATAGGGGATGGTTTTACAGGTCATTTGTATTCTTCATACAGGTTACTGGCCACAATGAACTTCTGAGGCAGATTGAATTTAAATGAATAAATAATAATTTTCTTCTTGAAGTATCAAAGTAATATGTTGGAATAATACTTTTCTGGCTTGTTATTGCATATCTGAATGCCCGTTGGGAATTTTACTTTTAGAATTGGTATGGAGGTACTATAAATTTGTTGTCACTTTTACTTTTTTTAATAGTCAGTACTCAGGACCTCTAGTTCACAAGTATTACAACTACAAATAAAATCACAAGCGTTCAATTTGCTTGTGATGATACTTTGCTTCAGACAACAATTGTGAATTATTCTTTATTTTTATTCAGCATTGATACGTCTTTGCTTATAATATATATCTTTCCAGGGATATGGATTTTTCTCTTGATGACGCATTTGGCAAGATGCCATCTTTCAAGATGGATTTGCCAGATATTGATTTTTCTAATTCCCCAAATAAATCCAAAAAGTCAAAGGAAAAATCAGAAGAGGATTCTGCCAAAGGAAAACGTTCAGACAAACATGACAAGTTCAGTTTTTCTTTCGATTTTGACGGGCAAGTATCTTTATAATCTCTTCATAGTCTATACTTCAGTTTGGTGTCAGGAAAGAAATCATTATCAATTGCTTTGGACATTTATTGAAGAACTCAAAGGTCCACTAAAATGCCTGATTGACAGAGTAAACATTAGTGATGGGGAGAAAGAGCCTGGTGATGGTGGTTGTTTTGGTAGTGCTAAATTCCCTTCAGACACTATAAACACTTCTGCAGCTAGTGTACAAAAAACAAATGATGGTGCTAGGACAGAACTTTCTGTTTCTGAGGATATCCGAGAGGAATCAACACATACAAGTGTTGTAAGGTAATTCATAATTTTGTAGTGAACTCTACTCTTCTGGCTACTTTGGTTTCTTTATAATGTTGCTAAGTCTCTGTTGTAGCAGTCATGGAAGCAGCAAAAATAACGGGAATAAACTAGATGACCATCCTAGTTCATGTACCAAAGAACTGATTCAATCAGATTCAGTTATGGAGAATAGTGAAAAAAATGCTGCCTCTCATACTCTTCCAAGGTGATGCCACTATACTCCGAAATCTAACCTTTGTTTCAAAGCATGACAACTATAGTTTATTATGAAGTTGCTTTTGCTTAAATTGTATGCATGAAATTTGAGCAGGGACCATGATGACTCTGTCAATGGAAAAAACAGGAAAGAAGTGAGTGTTAACACAGTGAAGCATAATGGCAAAGCAAATGGTGGACTCCCTTCACTGGAATGTGAGAAGATGACCAACAATGTCAAAATTTCTGGGTAAGGCTTATCAACATTCTGTATGCATCACTTGCAATATTGATAGTCAGGGACTCAGGGTAGATTCAGGTCCTCTAGTATACTGTTTTTCTAAGTTATAACTCTTATAAAGTTATAGGCATATATATTTTGTGGAAGTGTGATGTTACTTTGCTTCAGACATAATCTCTAGTTCTTTAGTGCATTAGTCAATCTGTCTGTGCTTATGATATATATCTTACAGGGATATGGATTTTTCTCTTGATGACGCATTTGGAAAGATGTCATCTTTCAAGATGGATATGCCAGATGTTGATTTTCCTAAATCCCCAAATAAATCCACAAAGGTGGTGGAAAATTCAGAAGAGGTTTCTGCCAAGGGTAAACATCAAGACAAGCATGACAAGTTCACCTATACTTCTGATTCTGATGGGCAAGTATCTATGAACTCACTTCATAGTATATACTTCTGTTTTGTGTTGGGAAAGGAGTCATTATTATTTTCTTAGGATATTATTAAAAAAACTGATACTAAACTCTTCACTACAATACATGATTGACAGAATGAATACTAGTGATGGAAAGAATGAGCATGGTCATGGTGGTAGTTTTGGTAGTGCTAAGCTTTCTTCAGATGCTGTTAACACTTCTGACAGTAGTGACACAAAGGCAATGTTCTCCATTGCTAGATCCAGTGCCGAAATGCAAAAGCCAGTTTCAAAGGCTTCATCAACAACATATGACAGGTTTAGCCACCTTTTTTTTTGGGGGTTCGTTAAATTTATGCTGATCAATGCTTTGACTTTCATGCTGTTAAGATTAAACCCAATATGCTTAGTGAGGATCGAATGCTTTGAGTGTGATTTCTTGCAATTTGTGCTACTTTCCATGGAGCTGGAGATTTGTGCTCATTGGACTCTTGTTGGATGGAAGGCATGATGCACATCTTATAAATTGGCAGCAAGTTGTAAGCTTTGTGGAAATTATATGACATTGGGTGTTTCTTTTTCCTATTATCCTAATATAACTTGGATAATTAATTAGGAAAATTTGCTTGGGTACTTTAATCTGTAGATTTATTTTTTAATTACCATAGTTCTGTTAAGTTGTACTCCCTCCGTTCTTTTGTTTTATGTTTAACTCAGTTAATTATTTAATTTAAGAAAAATTAGAAAAAGTGAGTGGGAGTAAAAGAAAGTAGGATAAAGTAAGAGGGATAGAGAGAGTATAGAAAGGTTTGTGGGTGTATGAAAAAGGTGAATAAAGTACAAGAGAGTGTGTGGAATGGTGTAATTACTGTGGTATAAAAAGGTTGTTTTTGGGGGGGGGGGGGGATGGTGTTAGGCCTAGCAAATATAACTTACCATGCTATATCTGAGCATGGACCATGGTTTCTAAAGAAACGTATTTTGGAACGTACAATGTTTATCATTCTCTATCTGGGTGTCAAAAGAGAGGGGAGCAGGTGGGGGGGGGGGATCCAGGGTGGTGTTAGACTAGCAAATATGATTTGCCAATGTAACCTCTGAGCGTGGTTTCTAAATAAACAAATTTTGGTATGTGCAATGTTTATCCTTCTCTATCTGGCTATGATATGCTGAATTATATGATGCTTGTGGGACACACCTTGCATCGATGTCATAAGTGGTAATTACCTTGTCCAGTGGACCAACCTCTGCAAAAACAGTGCTACTGAAGAATAAAGTTCCAGGAGCTATTAACTCAAAGTTTCCGGCTGTACAAGCAACAAATGAGGGTGGCAGGACAGAATTTTCAGCTTCTGAGGGTAACCGAGAAGGCTCAACACATCCTGATGCTGTAAGCAGAAGGTAAACTTTTGTAATGTCAGAACTCAACTTTTGTAGCTACTTCGAAGTCCTAATAATATTGTAGTGTCTCTGTTAGTTGTAGTTATGGAAGCAGCAAACAAAATGTAAAGGATTTAACTGACCGTCCAAGTTCATGTACCAAAGAATTGATTCAATCGGATTCAGTTACTAAAAAAAGTGAGAAGGATGCTGCTGCTCATACTCCTAGGTGATGTTACTATACTACAAACTATGACGTTTGACTCTGATCATGTCTCCTTAAGTTTATCATGAAGTTTCTTTCGTTATACTTATATGATTTGAATTTGATCAGGGACCATGACGACACTGTAAATGGAGAAGAAAAGAATGAGGCGAGTGTTGAATCTGTTGATACAGAGACACAAAGTGGAAAAGCAGCAAATGGTGGACTCCCTTCGCTGGAATGTGAGAAAATGACCAACTCTATCAATTCTTCTGGGTAAGACTTATCATTGTTACATTCCAAAATCACTGCATCACTAGCAATATTACAAATACCTCAGTAAATACTTGCTTACTCTACTAATTTTCAGTCTCAACTTTTTCCAGTGATCTCCTGAAATTTGTGTCACATTAAGGAGGGATTATTAACCTTCATAATTTTTTGACAACAACTTCAATGTTTCCTCCATATTTTTTTTAATTGGTCCTAACAATTAAGTATTTATTTTAAAAAACTTACGGGGTCTGGCATCAATTTTTTTTCTATCCTTCCTCTCTTTGATTGTATATTGTTATTTAATCACAATAAATTCCTCCAAAATCTGATAATGAGATATCTAGGCCTGTTGCTTATTCTCTTATGTTGAAGGCTGTCAGATTTGTCATCTTTTAACTTAGCATCTTGGATGTAACTATTTCTGTGTGACAAACAGATATTAGCAACAGTTTGGCTTCTTTAAAAATGATAAGGAAACTTATGGATTGCTTTTATGTTCTGCTTATGTTGGGGTATCTTGTTGAATGTCCTGCAGCTTTAGAATTCCTTCATCAACTCCACCAGAACAGGGAACTAAATTTGGCAACCAGAGGCAAGGTAATCTTAAAGACAAGATTTCAAGCATTGCATTGACTCAGAAATTAAACATTAGTCAAGGAAATAAACTTTCGTCCCAGAGAATTGACAAGAAAACGTTTGCTCTTCCTAGTTTGAAAATTACAAGGTATGCTGTTAATAGCTGATTTTGCCTGTATCTTCTTTTATGCCTCTGCTTCTGCAGACTTATTATCTGGAAAATTCTTTTTACAGGCGTACCACTACAGACAAACATCCAGCTGCTCCCATTATGCTAAGTAATGTTAAATCTCTGGGAATTGTTGAGAAAAGCACAGGGCCACAACAAGCAATGATTAAGATGGTGTCCCCTACTATTTCAGTGAAACAAACTCCAACTCCCTCTTTGAAGCGCAAATCATCTGAGGTTCTTTCCATAATCATGTTATCTCAAGCTCTCTGACACCCCTACTAAAGCATTCTTAGTAACTCATAGAACAATTGGCAGGCTGCTGATATGGGTCCACCAAAGCTTCATACACCAAAACGCTTCTCACCTAATGAAAGCAGGTGCAGCACACTCCTAAAACTATCTTGGTATCATATCAGATTGTTTCCTGTTAGCTAATTGCAATTTGTTTGAATGTACAGAATGTCTCAAGCGTCAGTCAGAGAACCTGAAGATGGGGTAATCTCTTACACATTCTGTTTAAAATGTTTTACTAGTATTTGCTTCTAAAGGGAAAAGCAATTAGTGAAAGTAGATCTATGTGATTAGATATGCTTACAAACATTACCTGGCTGTGTGTATAGGTTAAAACTCAAGTTAACTCTGTGGTAGGAAGCACGAAGAATGTTTCGCAAGAGAACAAGACCCCTAAGTTTCAGTTTGATCAAGAGACAAACATGGCTGCCCTCCAATTCAGTTTGATGGTGGAGAACGATGCAAATGTTGAAAAAGCTGAGGCATGTGCAAAAGAGCTAGATAATGTAAGTAGTTTTGTTTTCAGTTTATTGGCAGTGAATTTGACCTATAAGAGCAATTCAATAATCTAAGTAAACCTGGCCTCTAAAGGAGAGAAGGAAAAAGCAGAGATCTGAAAATTGGATAAAGATGATTGCCTATGGTCTCTATCATATCTTTAGCCAAAGCAAGAAGTATATCATTTCTGAGTATATTGTCCTCCAAATCATGAAAGCCTACTTATTGACGATTGGTTGATCATAGAGGAAGGTGGGAGGTGAGTAAAAGAGTGGGGAGGGGACGGGGAATGGGAACAGAAGTATCGAGTTATCCTGTATAAATTTTTAAATATTGGAAGAATTTGGTTTGTCAATCAGTGAAGAATTATGGATCCCTTTGGTTTCCTTCCCGTCCATATTCAAACATACTATCATAGTATCACAGATTAGATCTTACTGAATCTAGATGATGGATGTTTCTTCTTTTTGGCCCTTTGCCCTTAGATTATGAAGTTTGACAGGGAAATTAAACTGGAGATTAAACTCATGCATATTTCAGTAAGTTCTCTTAAGGTTTTGTAGTTAATTGAAGTACCTGTACTGCTTTCTGAGTATCCTGACACGTAAACTTTAAATTGAGTGTAGTGTTATATTATATTCTTTCTACCTGTTTGTACTTATGGTCGAGGCACTACTGTTGAACCAATTCCACATATATTCTTTGTACACCCAGGCTCATAATTTTTTCGATTTAGAATGGCACATCTCTAAGGGAACTCTTTTTCCTGATACTGACATTCCTTGTGCACTGTCTTCTTTTCGATGGTTAGACCAATGTATATAATTTGCCAGGGTTGCTTACCACTAAGAACAAGTGAATGAAAATTTATTTTCAGCAACTGTTTTTCATGACTTGTTGATTATCAGTATTTAAATATTTTAGCATGCGGTTAGAGGGCAATTAAAGTTAACTATCTGCATGACATTCATCATATAGTACGGAGTATTTAGAAGTCTTGACTAATCGAAGATACTAGCTTACACCATTCAAGACCTTAATTGATCACAATCGCCTTTCCTAATCTCTCTTGTATGAGATACGAAGCATTAACCTGCATCCAAACTCCTTTTTTCCATGTATAATATTTCTATGTGTCTAATGCTATGCATTGAGAAATGAAAATCAAGGTTGTTGGGTTTGCTTTACAGATCTGCAACATGTTGAAAAAGAAGCATGAGGAAGCAAAGGAGTTACTGGTCCGAGCTCTTGTGAACAACAACAATCTTCTGATGCTGAACCATCCCATCTATGAAGAAAAGATATCCTTGCATTTATAGTCGCTGTTATTACAGCACATATAGTTTCTTTTCATACTTAGATATTCAATGGGATGTACATTTCCGGATCCTGGATGATCAGTTGTAACCCTTGACAGTCAAAACATCAGTGCAGTTCAGAGGCTTGCTTCTAAATTGATGTCAAAAGAGCTGGAAGTCAAGGCTTAGAAGAACTATTCACACTGATAACAGGAAGGTTTTTCTCACTCTATATTTTGTGATCATGCGTGCTCATACAAGGTTTTGTATTACAGTATCTCATTTGATTCAATCGATTTTCTGATACTTTTGAATTTCAGGATGATCTAAATGCTAAATCCTGCAGAGGGGGGATAGCATCATTATGGTGTAAATGCTCTCGTTTGCTCCTCTTGATTTGTGTATAGTGTTCGATCATGTATGAGTATGCTTATTTTTGCTAAAAGGTAGTGCTTAATTTCATTATACAAATCATGTATGGGTTTTTGGAGTTCTTGGTTGGCAATGTGGCACATTGCTGTTTTGTAAAGCCAAATTTTATGGTCTGTAAAGCTAGTAAGAGAAACAGTATTCTCTGCGTGTTCTATCTTTCAATTTGGGTCTAAATTGTGTAATCAAGCACTAGTTTGATTCACCAATTACCAAGTCATTTTCATCTTGAAGTTTGCAGCCTGAAATTCTGAATGGCCTATTGTTGAGTATATTTCATATTGAAATTAAAGTTATTACCTCTTTAAAAGGCTCATATATAATCTAAATACAAATAAAGGTATTTAATTAAAATTGTGCATTTGACAAGAGGCTTGTAAATATATTACCTACTTACAAGTTATCATTTCAACACTACATCAAATTCCCTTTAATTTGTGTGCTTAGAAAAAATGGAGGTGATATAAAAATTATTGGAGATATTATAAAAGCAATGACTTTCACAAAACACGTGTTATACAAAGGGGGAGGTAGTGGTGTACTGGTGTTGAATCTATCTATAATACTATTAAAACTCATGGGGACAATATGCTAATGACATAAGTCATCCATATGCCATTTGTGCACTACATGCCTACATGTCACCCTATGTGTCACTCCTCTTCTCTCACCATATTGAATTCTATTGATGTTTAGTCTATTTTACAAAAACTTTTCATTGGCCTAACTTTAATGCTATATAATAGTATTTAATTTTATTGAAAACTCTTTATATATATAATCTCTTATTATATTTTCATTTAATTATTGTAATATTGTTCAACATTAACTCTTCTAAATTAATTTGATCAAACCTATGAATTTATAATGATCCGGGGCATCGTCTGGGTCAATAACTAGTTGTTCATCTAAAATACATTAAAGGTAATTTATTTTTACCGATGTATATCAGGTGAAAGCATACATAGACGTCTAGACGACATTACATACACTTAGGGCCTATTCATTTCTCCTTAATTCAGTTTAGTTCAGTTTAGCTCCAATCAGTTCAGTTCAATTCAGTTTAGCTCATAATTTCTTTCTCTCATAAAATAGTAATATCAGTTGAGTGTAGCTCTAATTAGTTTAGTTCAATTCAGCTCTAATCCGTTCAGTTCAGCTCATTTTAGTAAATGTGAACAAACCCTTATTGATTTAAATTTAGTACTAATACTAAATAAAATACTACTTTTTGTGTTCGTAAATTTTTGCTCTATTGCAAAAATTTGGGTCAAACTTCATAATCTTTGACCGTAAAATATTAATTTATAAGAAATAATATAATCATATGGGATCTTGTTGGATTCCTCTCATTATATATTTTATTAATATCTAGTTTTTATACTCCAAGTTTTTACACGTATAAAAATGAAAATAAAAACGTAATAAGATGCGTTTTAGAAACCGTAAAAAGTCAAATGGGGTAAAAATTTAGGGATGGAGGGAGTATGTAGTAAGTTAATTGTTTAGTAGATGTACTAGTCAAATAGGTCTGACTAATTTGGGACATATGGAATACAAGTGTACAAAGTTCTACAAATCTTGAAATAGAGTTTCAATTCTTCTATGCTGTTGTTGGAAAAAAAAAATGTATATAGGTCTCTTGGGAGAAAAGTCCGGTTAATATGGCATATTAACCAGTCTCGTTTATATGAGGGCGCATCGGTAATTTTCACCTTTTTAGTAAGGGCAAAATTTTAAACATGTGAGGACCGTTAACTTCCCAAATGCCGGCGTTTAAATAGGGGTTGTAATAGTACAATGACAGTGTATTCTACATCGTCCTTCGTCGTCTAGTTTCAATGGAATTTGAAGCTCACAAATATGTTCAGTGGAGAAATCCTACCATTTGGGGTTAACCATACCCTTTCTTTCTCCATATTTGTTCGGGTTTTCCGCTTAATACGACGGCGGCGGTGAACGATGACGAAAAAGATGGTGGGGTGTGAGCAGAATACGACGAAGAAGATGGTGGGGTGCGAGAGGAAGAAGATGGTGGGGTGCGAGAGGAAGAAGATGGTGTTTCTACAACGGGGTTCAATTGAGTTTGTGAATACGGAATAACAGGTAGATCAAAGAATTAAAAAGAATCGTTAACTTTTGTTGATAACGTGAAGTTATCTGCCAACTCAGCAGCAAAATAAATTAGCAATAAAATAATAGTAGCAAACTCTCAAAATTGCATATTGCCACCATATTAACATATTTCGTTAATATGCAATATTAACTGGGCATTGCTCGTCTTGTGGCTAGTGGACTAAAGCCTCTAGAGGTGTCAATTCAAGTGTCTGGATTGAATTAGGTGAAATTGGGTCGGATTTATTTCAAACTTAAATCATGTTAAACCATTATGTTTATGTGAGTCAAGATCTAATTTGAACCGATCAAGTCGAATTTTAACACTTCAAAAGTTCAAATGATATATTGGGTCAAAAATTAAAATTATTAGTGGCATACAATTTAAGAACATGACTTACATGAGTACTAGAGTACTAGAGTTAGTCCAAAATTTTAAGAACATGACTTATATAAGCCCAAGAGTACTAGAGTAGTCCAAAATTTAAAATTCCGAAATGTGTTGTCCTCCCGCCCATGGTTTCCATCAGACATCCTTTCCTACCAAATTCGGATCATATGCCGCGCCTTTCTTTACCTTTCGTTGTTTCAATTTTGAAATAACAAAAAAAATATGCTCCTCTCTAAAATTTTACCCCCCTTATTTCATATTCAAAACTCGAAATCTGACGAATGTGGTAGATATATACCATTATTCCTCTTCACATTCATCCAACCTCCCAAATATCTGCTCAATCATTCCCTCTTACCCAAAAAATATTCGGAAAATGAACGCCGATAATGTCTCTTTTAGCTCTATGAAACAAATTGCTGTAATCCCGGCGAATCCGTCAAACTCAAACTACAATAACATATCAAGTAGGGAGCCTCTTGAGGATATCACTAATCTCTTCTACCCACTTTCCATTTCAATTGAAGCACGAGCGCCGCGAAGCGTTTCTCAATCCTATTTTGACAGCACGAACAAGTCTCAGAACAGAAGATTAATCCATAATGTCAGTGATTCTGAATTTAGTAGCTCACATATGGTATCAAGAGTATCAACAGTGTGCTGTTTTAGGTAGCTTTTGTAAAATTTTATATCAATTATTTCTTTTGTTTCATTAATGTGTTTTGGAGGGTTAAGTCTTTGCTAGTCTGAGTTTTGCTGAGATATTTGATTACAGAAAAGTATGCCTATCAGAAACAATTGATTAGCAGTGACTAATTGATGTATGTTTTTAAATCGACAATGTCACTATACTTGTGCAAAAACAGGCAGATATTATGGTCCGGTTAAAATCAGATTGTCGGTTTTCATACAATGCTTAACTTAATGCCTGATTAAAACCATTCATTTTCCCCGCCCTAAGAAACATCCACTACTTTTAGTATAAGCCAACAAGTATAAGCCCAGAAACATTAGGCTGGCTGGTTTTCGGATTATGGAAGAACTGTGCAGCAAGCTCTATTCTCATGTATATAGGAACAGTTGCGGATCCAGGATTTTGGGGGAGGGGTAGCACAACCGACAACGTACATTATGACACTAAGTTCAAAATGCGCTAAGGCAAATTAGTTAATATAAAAGGGAATTAAAAAAGTACATAATAATGTATGCAATTACATTACAATACTAATACTTGAAAAAAAAAAATTACAAATGTTCACGACGAGTTTGCATATTTTGAAAACGATGTACAATCGCATGAAGACAGCCCCGTATCTGGGGCAGGGCAGCCGGGGCGGCCGCCCGGGGCCCCGAAATAGGAAGCCCAAATTGGTTAAAACAGAGTGGTTTAATAAAAAAAAAAAAAAAATCAAAGCCCAATCAATGTTAATATTCCTTCATGTATTCACTCAGCATCTTTCCCAAAACAACTACTCTCCCTAATTAATACCTATATTTCCCAAGACAGTTACAATCCCTATTTAATACCAACTTTAATTAATCCCTTAATTTGGCTAGGTTCAATTCTCAGAAGAAGAACAAAAAAAATATAAAGAGTGTAAATAAAGAGAAGACGGTGGTTCTCTATAGGAGTATAAACATTGGTGGCTATCTAAGGCTTAAAGATATGAAGAACGTTGACCAGAATGATGAAAAGGGATTGCGTAGATTGTTAGCAAATGATGATTTCCAGTTAATTTATTCATGATGATCTCTTAAAGGTTCAATTTTTTGTGATTTTGTATGTTTTTTTTTTTTTTTTTTTTTTTTTTTTTTTTTTTTTTTTTGTATTTAATTTTTTCATACTATAATTTTTATGAGCTAGGTTTTGCCAAGAATTTTGGAGGGTTTTGCTACTATTAAGTTTAGTTGATTAAGTTTAGCAAAGTTATCTTGATTAATTTTTTTTTTAAAAAATTATATTACTCCGTATCTTGATTTAAGTTATGTCTTTTGATGTATATACTATGTAAGTACGTATGGTGGATGATGTTTGAGTTGGAAAAAAAAATTATATATAAAAATTCAGAAAAAAATTATATTATCTTGATTTAAGTTATGTCTTCTGCTTATTTCAAAAAAAAAAAAAAATTATGTCTTCTGCTGTAAGTCTTGTAAATATATACATTGTTTTTTTTTGGGTTTTTGCATACCCTTTAAATTTAAAATTTTAACATCACTTTTTAGTTAGGGCCCCAAATTATTAGTTTGCCCATAGGCCACCAAAATCTCAGAAACGGGGCTGCATGAAGACTAACATTTAAGAATAAATCTTTCTCCATAAAAGTAACTAAAGTGTCATTTAACAGTCCATCTCCCATGCTATTTAACAATCCACTTTCTCTTTGTGTTCTTTTTGGAAAAAAAGCTTGCAATACTTCTTTCTTGTGTTCTTTTCATGATTCTGAAAATATTGCATATACTTTATCAGAGATTTAAAGCAAGTTTTATTGAAAAAAGTTTACAAGTTTATAAATTACAACAAACAAGTTATAATTCATAAACTAATATAACTTTAATCTAATTAGTCAATGTTAAATTGTCAACAAATTAACAACAATTGCACAACTCAATAGATAAAATAACTTAAATAAGTATAATTGAATCATTGCCCACTTAAAGTAAACAATAAGCAACAAACTTATAGGCTAACAAGTAACAATTAATACCCATCTAAAGTCTAAACAATTAGCAATAAACAATCACTACCCATCTAAACTCTAAAACAGTAACAAACTAACAAAGTAACAAATAAAGAAATAAGAATGGTAAAAATGTAGAATTCGTCAAACATTCATTGATTCATACATTATACATAACAATAATTTAATAAACAATTAGCAAATAGCAATGAGTAATTAATAAAGATTAATAACAAATTAACAATTACTTAGGATGTTAGGAATATATACTTACCTGTTGAAATTCAGATCTAACAGAGCAGCAGCCAGCAGGGCCGCAGGGGAAGACGGGAACTCGGGAGCCAACACCTGGACTCGTCGAGTAGTCGTCGGCTTTGTCGCAGAGGAGTCAGAGGACTACCGACGTGACGGCGTCCGGCGGCAGCGGTGAACTGGGCAGCAGTGAGTTTCAGAGTTTGAGTGCGGCTGGGCGGAAGTAGGAAGTTAGGAAGTTAGGGTTTGAACTTTGAAAAGAAAAGAGAAAAGAGAAGAGGAAGCCTTTCCTTTTTCCGTGTTTTTTTCTCAAAAAAAAAAATTAATTTTTTTTGGGGGGTAGCACGTCCCCCCCCGGGCCCCTACGTGGGTCCGCCACTGTATAGGAAGGATCCCTAGGTTGATGCTCAGGGCTGGCTAAGGGCCTGTGCAAACAGACCCTTAGCACAGGACCCCGTAATATTGAGGGCCCAACATATTTAGAGGCCAATTGTTAAAAAAAATAAAATCCATTTCTTCTGAATTCTTGTATTCATGCGAATCAGAGCTAAATAAAAACAATTATACCAAATTGCTAGAACTTTTTTTTTTTGAACGGACCAGATTCCTAGAAATTAATTACCCCATTTAGTTGTCAAAACTTCAATATTTCATTTGTTGCTAATTTTCCGTTGAGGTTGCTCGTGAACTGTTCGAGCTCCGCTTGGTCAATGTTAGGCTCGAGTTCGGACTCGGCTCAAGACTAAAAGAGACGATACACGAGCCAGGCTAGGCTCGGTTCGAATTCAAAAAGATCGCAAGAAGCTCGAAGATTTATTATTAAATAAATATATGTTTTTTTACGTTTAAATAAATTTAACAAGTTAATAAGCATCTTGTCAAAAAAAAAAAAAAATTGGTTATAAGAACAATAACAAGAGGTCAACAGCCCACTATTAAACTTTGTGACTTGGGTTGTTTGGGTAATAAGTTATGTGACGTAAATTATGCATTTCAAGATCGAGCTTATAACGACTCAGGCCAATAATGAGCCACGAGCCGAGCTCCACTTTTTGGAGCACTCGAGCTTGGCCGAGCTCAATTTTCAAGGCTTCAGTTCATTAACAGCACTAGTTGGACTATTATTGTTATTATTATTATTGTTATTATTTTGGGTGTTTTTGTCCCTTGGGAGAGTTACGTCACGAAGTCTGATCCGGCTGAGTTGTACCTGCAAAATAACGGAGACTCCTGGTGGTTGGAGCTCCGCCTCCGACGATCAAGTTAGTAACTTGAAAGGGAATAAAGAGTACGGAAATTTAGGTGGGGATCTGCTTGGATTCCAAGCTCAGGTCTTTCTCTGATGTGAGAGAATGTAGGTGTAATAAGTGATTGAATCTGTCCCCAAAGTGGGGAAATATCTCCCTATTTATAGGGTCCTTGGAGAACGTGCCCCTATCTAGGTCATTTGACCTAAATTTCAGTGGGCTGTGCTGTAAAACGGCGCTTCTAGGGATTTGGGCCCTTGAAGGCCGCCATTTCAGAGACATATCTGAGGGCGCCAAGTGTCAAGAGGATTTTGAGCCACATGGGCCATCCTGAGCTCGACACGTGGCTTCCTCTCATTGGTCCACGTGTCTAGGGTATTTTTACCCTAAACAATTATTATTATTATATCTCAAAAACAAAAAGTCATACAACCTATAATAAATTAGTGGGAAGCCGAGATACAATCTGGGCCCCCACTCCTCTAGCTATAGCAAAGACTACCCTAGTAAAAATATGAGCTGCAGCACGTGCTCCAATGTCTTGCGTCGTTGAGAACCTCTGAATTCGCTTGTAGACGCTTGCCCATCATCATCTAGGAGCCGGCGCACTATGGAAGTGCCAGCCGATGAGGTGTTCCCAGACGGGGAACAGAGGGATTGGGAGGAGAGCAGGTCTGACGAAGAGGCTCCCTCTACTTCCGGGAGCTCCGGGGTATGAGAGGTAGGCGGCGAGGGAATCGCTTCCTCTAATGAAGCCGGCGATGCTGAGGTCGGCGAAGGGTCAAGGGCCGAATCTTCCGGCTCTGACCAAGACAATTTTGCGGCTGACTATCAGCAGCCGCCTAAGGTCGCTGACAACCCCAACCCTAAAAAGACCCGGATGCTGCCGGGTAACATCGCCCTCCTCAGGAGCGGATTTAGGGCTTTTGATGAATCACATTTATATAGGATTTATAGGCACGTTTATGCTAAGTTTATAGTTGCTTTTTAGGTCTTTTAGTCGCTTTTTAGGTCGTAAATACATAAGTTGTTTGTTTTGTACACTATTATGCTTCGTTTGTGTTTTTCTTAATGTTTCAGGTGATTTGATAAACATTTGGACGCTTTCGTAGTGTTTGGAGTTGATTCAGATGATATTTGGATGGAAGCCGATGAATTGAGTTTATTAATTGGAGATCCCATGTTTGTGGATGTTGATTTTGATTAATATGTGCATGAGACATGAATATAGCATTCACAAGGGTCGTTATGTACTTTACGGAAATGAATTTGAGTTAGAAACAAAGAAAAACGAAGGTTTGCAAAGTGTCAAAACTGACCTTTGTCCACTCTTTTAATCATAATTTGAGTTCTACTGATCGGATTGAAGTGATTCAAGTTGCGTTGGAAACTAGACTTAAAGAGCTCTCCAATGATAGGTCACACGCCCTGAGACTTCTTCTATAACAGGAGTTATAGCTCTTGAAAGACGACCCTGCGAACCAGTGGACCACCAGCGCCCGAAGCTCGGCACTCCCAAGCCACGAGCAGCTACTGGTCTGGCCGATGGATACCCAGCGGCCGCTGGTTTCCGCGCCCAGCAGCAGCAGGTCATCTCCGACTCTCCGAGCCTTGTTTTCCATCATCGCAACAATTCTTGATCGACTACGACTCCTTTAATTGTACATTTGTTATTTTAATTTTTATCTTTTATTTATTTATTTATCTTTAGATTAGTTTTAGGATAATATAAATACTCCAAGGGATATTATTTTTCCTTTATGCTTTTTTATGCCTTTTTATACTTTTTATTTTACGTTCGTTGTAGTTTCTCTCTAGCCCTAGTTTTTCATGGACAACTCCATGGATTCCTCCATGGATTTGTCCTTGAATTTGTTACTTTAATTTATAGGGGTAATTTTATTTCATTACTTTTTATTATGCTTTCTTTATTATTTCTAGTTTTTATTATTTATTTCATGCTAGAGTAGTTTATTTCTAGGGTTTGGGAATCTATGTTTATACAATGAATCTTGATTGGTGTTTTTAATATTTTGATTATTAATTTCTCTAATTGATAGTGTTTTATTGTTAATCTTGCAACCTGATCAATTGTTTGATTAATTTTTGTTAATAAGAGTTTGAATCGAAAGATGTTACTTTTAGAGGCTTACCTACAATTAGCAATTCTGATTATGTTAGCGGCCGAACTACATATGTTGAATTGAGAGCGTTAAGACCTGACCGTAGGCTTAGCAATTGCTCTAGATAATGGATTGATTGAATTGTTATTGATATTTGATAGATTTAGAACTATAAGCATGGTGAACCACAACCCTAGGTCTTTTTATCAATTGTTTTATTCCTATTTTAATTTAGACTACTTCCCTATCCCAATTTCGTGACATAGTTTAGTTTCTCCAATTTCTTAGAGGTTAGATTGAATACCATCTCCCTGTGGATTTGACCCTACTTATCCTACTACATTGTTAGTTGGTTTTGTTAGGAATTTATTTTTGACAGGTGTACGACAACCTATCAGCTTTCAAGGAAAAGCACCCCTTTGGAAGGGGCTGGGAGATCATCGTTCCTCCGGCTAACGCTGTAATGGCCTGGGGCGATGATATTGACCATGCAGAGGACTACTTCGTCTGCTACGAGGCGGTTATCGAAGCCGGCCTCCGGTTCCCCCTCCACCCCGGGATTAGGAAAATCCTTAAGGGGTACGATCTAGGGGTTTGGCAGCTCACCCCCAATTCATGGGTGAACATTCTAAGTTACGTCGCCGCCTGCGAGTTTCAAAATTTAAACCCCAGCTTTTCCGCCTTCGCTCATATGCACTACTTGAGCAAGGCCCCAGGCGGCCATGGGGAATGGTATACTCTGACTACCTTGCCCCAATACTTGATGACTTTGGACAAAGTGTCCAAATGGTCCGGGTGGAAGGACAAATTTTACTTGATTTCTTCCCCCACTTTAAGACACAACCGGACACTGCGCCGGTACAACACCGAGCCGGCTCTTCTAGGCCGGAAATGCCCTCTCCCGGTGCTATCTACTAAGGTCCGGGAGCAAATAATAGAGCTGGGATTTTTTGAGACAACAACTGAACCCATGGGGGATGGGACTCACATCATAGTTCCCAAGAACTGGATCCCCCATCCGGACTTCTTCAAGGACGAGTGCTTCTTGTCCGCTTGCGGGCTGACTACAATGTTTCCCAGGGGTAGAATACTTCTCATCCGGAATGATTGTTATTTCATTTTTATTGCAAACTTGTCATAATTTTTCTAACCATAAATTCTTGTTCTTGCAGACGACGCCCTGAGAATGGTAGACCCCGCGAAGACACCGGCTAAGTCTGCGGTGTTGCTGCGCATAGAGGCGACACTTGCCAAGAAGGCAGCCGTCGAGGCAAAGGACTCCAAGAAAGGCGGGGTAAGACCACCTGACTTTATGTGTTTGCATATTTTCTTTTTTTTTTCTTTTTTTTTTTTTACAATTTTGCCGGTTGGGTATACTTACCCTTTGCTTATTTCTCAGGAGTCCGTCAAGAAGATTCCACGATCTTTCTCCAAGCTACTCAAAAGGCAAGGAGACGATCTAGAGAAAACTCCGGTTGCGAAAGCCGCCAGGAAGGACCCTCCTCCTCCCCAGAAACAATCATCTGCCCAATCCGGTCGTCCAACGACCGGGGGAAAATCGCCTGCTGCGATGAAAAAACTGAGCGAAAGCTCGGAACGCTCGCAGCAGAAAGCGCCGGATGTCTCAACGTCATCGAAGGGTGGCGAGCCACCTAATGTTGCAGGCGGTATGGCAACGCCTGGGGAGGAGCAGAAGCCGGAGACCCATCCGGAAGCCCAAGGTAAGGGACGGATTGAAATACCTTGGCCACTTGATTTTATGAGAATCAAGACCAAGGTTGATCCCTCTAAGGGGTCGGTCAGCAGCCGGCAACGGATGAATGCCGACTACGCTGCCTCTATCTCACAGTGTACTACTTTTGATGCAGATCTGACTTCTGACGAGCCGGATCTTACGGGCTTTGCAAAACGGATGGTGAGGACCCTCACCCGGTCTGAGAAGAACTCCATACCTGATCTGCAGGTCGTGGACTTCGACCGGATAATGGGCCAACTGGCTGAGGTAATGAATCCCACAACTTTGATATCTTTTATCTTTAATTCTACTAAGTGACTCATAATCCGGTTGCTCTTGTCTCAGGTGATGGTGAGGGTGGACGGCCTCCGGGGCCCTTTCAGGCGAAAACAGGAAGAGGTAAATGACGCCAAACGGAGGGCCCTTGAAAACCTCAACTCTGCTGAATATACTGATTATATGTGTAATTTAAAGATTAAAGCAGTAGATTTGAAACAGGAGGAGCTGATCCGGAGTTTGACGGCTGCAAACGATGAAGCTAACAGCCGGGCTGATGACCTTGATAAGCAACTGAAGGATGCCAAATCAGATCTCAAGGCATTAGAGGATGCTGACAAGGAAAATGCCCAACTCCGAGCAGACGTTAATCGCCTGGGAGTTGAGCTTGTCAATCTGCGAAACAAGCAGTCGGACGAGCTTGCCCAGGAACAAAAACGGCTGACAGAGGAGAATGAGCGTGACAACTTGGCCCGGCTGAAGATCACCTGGAGCCTTCTTTACCCAGAAATAGACTTTGAGGTCTATAAGCTGAGGTATGATTACGCCACTGAGGTGTATGATGCCCAGCTACTGGGTGATGCTCCCCCGCCTCGCTTCAAGGATTGGGCTGCTGAGCAGGGATATGATGTCTCTGATACCGAGGAGCCGGCGGATGAGCGTAACGAGGGCCAAACCAGCCAAACTCATCCGGAGCTGCAGCAACCACCTCAGCCTTAGGCGGGCCTCCCCACTTTCTGCGGCAGTATGCCATTCTTGTTTCTATACCGGCTTGTATGCCGTGTTTTGTTGTACTTTTACCAACCATGGGGTTGGGTTAACAATTTATTTTTTGTTTCTTCACCGGATGTAGCTCCGGTTAACACAACTTATGGCCTTTGAGCCATTTTTAATATTTAATGAAGTATTCCGACTCAGTCGGTTGTTTATACCTGTTTGTGTTTGAGTTTTTCAATTTGAATTTTGCGTATGTTTGCAATTCTTTAATATTTTGCCTAACTTAAAAAAGCATGCGGCAGTTTGCAATCTGGGTGCTCTTGCCCCTGGGCGGCTGTGTGGTTGGTTTTATTCCAAATTGATTGATTGGCTTGAAAAAACTTGATACTAGGAGAAGTATGGGGTGTTTTTGGGCCAATCAATCACAATGGTGATGGCCCCAAACCAAGTGCACAGCCGGCCATTAGAGCGGGTGCTTTGAGCTTCTTACCCAGGCGGTTATATTCCGTCTGGGGTTAACACGTAGCCATTACACATAATCTCTTGCCCCAATAGGGGTAGTGAGTGCAACTTTGGAATAAATAACCTAAGTAAGAACTTCAGCCGATGACCGACTGATGCCTCGGGGCATCCGGTATTCGGTAACTTAATCATTCCTTAGATTATTCCGGTTAGACGGCTATGAGCTGACCAATTTGGTCGTTCAATTTTCACCATCTGTGTTGGTACATAGAACCGACGAATAGTCTGTTCTCTGCGACGATTGCACCCGGAGGGGTGTCGCCGGACGCCTTTATCCATGTTGGGACAGACGGTTTTGTAAAATAAGCAACCATCCGGCCATATTGTCCTTTGGTCTTGTTTGAGACCGGTTGTATAGCCACTAAGCGTTTTTGTGCCTAGTTTTTACGCGAACTTAGTTGGTTGAACAAATAATCCGTCTGAGTATTACCCAGACGGACAAGCAATTGATAATTTACACCAAGTATCGAACGTAATTAAATAAACAAAGAGTCCGTCTGAGCTTTACCCAGGACTAGCAATTACTAGATTACACTAAGTATCAAACTTAGTTATTCATACAAAGAGTCTGTCTTAGTTTTACCCAGGCGGACAAGCAGTTATAATATTCAACTAAACTAAGTATCAAACTTAGTAAGTTAGACACAGGGTCTGTCTGGGTATTGCCCAGGCGGACGAACAATAAAAATGGCAAAATAATTCTGCAAACAAAGCCTGAATTTTCATTAATTGACTTACTGTTTACAAAAAATATACATTCTCAGAAGTAGTACTTTTTTAGATTGTCTACATTCCAAGTTCTAGGCAGGCGGTGACCGTCTGGAGTTTCCAGACGGTAAGTGCCGTTCCTGACTTCTTCATAGATCCGGTAGGGGCCTTCCCAATTAGGGGTTAGCTTCCCAGCCTCATTGGCCCTACCGGTTGCCTCCCTTTTTTCGTAACACAAAGTCATCCACCTTCAGAGGACGCTTGTGCACTTTCTTGTTATAAGCTCTGGTCATTCTCAGACGGTATATCTCATGGCGCAGGGCAGCGTTGCCCCTGCGTTCCGGGAGGGAGTCCAATGCCAGCCGCATGGCCTCCCAATTTGCCTCTTCATCATAGAGCATAACTCTGAGAGTCGGCTTGTAGTGCTCAATGGGCAAGACGGCTTCAACACCGTATACCATAAGAAATGGGGTTTCTCCGGTTGCCCCTTTAGCAATAGTCCAGATGGCCCACAGGACATGAATTAATTCTTCTGCCCATAAACCACCAGCTCTTTCAATTTTCTTTTTTATGCCGTCTGAGATGAGTTTGTTGAAGGCTTCAACCTAGTCGTTTGCTTGGGGTCGGCCGACTGATGCAAAACAGTGTGAGATACCCTGATCTCCCAACCAAGTCTTGAGCTGGGGGGTCTCAAACTGAGGGCCATTATCAAACACCATAGACATAGGTACCCCAAACCGGGTGATGATGTTCTTCCAGATGAAAGAGATGACATCCTTTGTCTTGATGTTCTTAACCGGTTCAGCTTCTACCCATTTGGTGAAATAATCCACAGCCACCAAAACGTAGCGCTTTCCGCCTGGAGCAGGCGTATAAGGACCTAAGATATCCATGCCCCATTTAGCGAATGGGACTGGGCTGTGGATTGCCGTTAGATCAGTAGCCGGGCGGCGAATTAGTGGGCCAAACCTTTGGCATTTATCGCATCTTTTGACTAACTCTTTGGCGTCTGCTTCAAGAGTAGGCCAGAAGTAATGCCGCCTGGCTCTGACGGCTAGGGACCTGCCGCCTATATGAGAGGCGCAGTACCCAGCATGCAATTCTTCGGGAACTTCTTTCCCCTGTTCTGGGGTAACACACTTCAATAGAGGTTTGAGGAAACCCGCCTTGAAGAGTTCTCCGTTTCTCAACTCGAAGTTTGCTGCTCGCTTTTTCATGACGGCTGCCTCCTATGGTGAATCAGGAAGTTTGCCGTCTGCTAAATATGCCCGGATGCCATCCATCTAGGTAGAACTTTGGTCTAAGATTCCAATGGGCTCTTCGTGTATGCTTCTCTTTTCAAGAACTTCCAAAAAGACCGACCAGCCCCTCTGAATTCAAATGGGTTCAGATCACAGCAGGCGGATGAAGCCAATTTGGACAACGCATCCGCCTGGTTGTTATCTGACCTAGGTACTTGATTCAAACGGAATTCCTCAAGTGCCCCAACCTCTTCTTTGACTACCTGAAGATGGATGAGTTGCCTCATATGTTCCCTCATACTAGCTGACGACCAATTGAGAATCAGAATAGGCGTCAATTTTAGTTGCCCCTGCTGCCTTACACATGCGGATTCCGGCTAGCAGTGCTTCATACTCCGCCTCGTTGTTTGAGGCTTGAAACTTAAACCGCAGTGCATATTCAAATTTGTCCCCCTCAGGGGACTCATATATAATTCCTGCACCGCAGCCGTTCTTCGTTGAGCTCCCGTCTACATACACTTTCCAAACCTGGTCAATGTTATCCGGTAGCACCGGTCGTGTCATTTCAACAATGAAGTCGGCAAACGCATGACCTTTCACTGCCTTTCTAGGTTCAAAAGTGATTTCAAGACTTTTCATTTCAATAGTTCATTTCAACATTCTGCCGGATGACTCCAAAGTAGACATTGGCCGCTTGAGGGGCTGGTCGGTGTAGATTACCACCGGATGAGCCAGAAAATACGGTTTCAATTTCTTGAAAGCCATATACAGGGCAAGGCCAAATTTTTCTACCATGGGGTACCGGAGCTCAGCATTTTTTAGTACATGGCTAATGAAATAGACCGGAAGCTGAACACCGTCTCTCTCAGCAAGGAGAACGGCACTGAGGGCATGATCTGAGACTGCTAGTTACATATATAACACCTCTCTAGGCAGTGGACTAACAAGCCTTGGCAAAGAGTGCAAGTGTTCTTTCAGCCGTTGAAAGGCCGCCTCGGCATCATCCCCCCATTCAAATCTGGTCTTCTTCCTGATTGCTTGGAAGAAGTAAAGGCATTTGTCACCTGACCGGCTGAGGAATCTCCCCAAGGCGGCCAGACAACCGGTTAGTCTCTGCGCTTCCTTGACAGTGCGGGGTGACTTCATGTCAGTCACCGCCTGTATCTTCTCAGGGTTAGCCTCTATCCCCCTTTGATCAATCAGGAATCCGAGAAACTTCCCAGACTTAACACCAAAGATGCATTTCTTAGGATTTAACATAACCTTATGCCGCCTGAGTGTGGTGAAGGTTTCTCGGAGATCAGCAAGGTGATCCGCCTGCTGTTTGGATTTGACTATCATGTCATCAATGTATGCCTCTACATTCCTCCCAATTTGATTAATAAAGACCGTATTAATCATCTGTTGGAACGTAGCCGGCGCATTTTTCAAGCCAAACGGCATCACCGTGTAACAGAATAACCCCTGATCAGTGACGAAGACCGTCTTTTCTTGATCTTTCTTCCATAGGGGTATCTGATGGAAGCCGGAGTAGGCATCCATAAAACTCATCAAGGCATGACCGGCTGTTGAATCGACCAGACTGTCGATCTTAGGAAGCGGATAACTGTCCTTGGGACATGCCTTGTTGAGATCTGTGTAATCTACACACATACGCCAGGTACCATTCGACTTCTTTACGAGCACAACATTCGCCACCCAGTCGGGGAAATTACATGGCTGAATGAACCCAGCATCTGTAGACACCCATTTGTTTCTCCCCAAAACCAAACCCAGTGATGAGTGCCTTTCACGTCAAATCATAATCGAATGAAACGAAAGTGTGGAAAGGTCTAGTGTTGCGGAAAGTTTTATTTCTTTTCTCTTCTCTCTGTTTTTAAAAACTTTATTTTAAGAAAACAGCCAATCCAGTTTGGTTGGTCCATGATATGGGTCCAATAGTGGTGTAGTTGGATGGGGTTTGCAAGGACCTTTCTAACGGTATATTATAAGCCCAATTCCGATGAATATTGAGGAAGTTATGGCCAATTTACTAAACTGGGCCTGGTTTAAGCTTTATGTACGGCCCAATGATCTAGGGGAGGGCCTAATATGATTTATCATTCCTAATGCAATTAGGAATGGTTTTAGTCTTCTAGAACATTCTAGAAGGTTCTTATCATTCTTAATTCAATTAGGACTCTTCAGAGTTTTAATTAGATCAAATAACATTTTCGACTGAAATTATATTATTTTATCTTCCAGTATGGGAAATTTATCAGATTTTCGAAAACGCGTTGAATTCCGAATTGGCGTCCAACCCCAGGCCTTGGCGCCTAGAACCGGGATTGGCGCCAGACGCCAGCATTGGCGCCTGGCGCTAGCCACTGGTCCTGGCGCCAATGAGCCAGGGCTGGCGCCAATGTGTTTTTGTGGTCTTCAGACTCTGTTTTGATAAATTATCTTTTTTGGATGATTTTCTCTATAAATATCGTATCAAAAACTCCGTTTTCATCATCAATTACCATTCATTAATTCTCTTCATCTACAAACAATTCGTCTCTTTTCATCAATTTTCAATAACATTAATTCTTTAGTATTCTTTTCTAAACTTTGTTTTCAACATACAAAATTCCGCATTCACAAGATCTTGATACACCTAGCCATATTCGAAGTTGCCTTCGCCCTAGACGTGAAAGGTTTTAATTTCTGAGGGTTTGGTCCCAAATCTCTCTTTCAATTATTTAATTTAATTGTTTTGATTATTATTTTCCTTGAAGTTACTAACGTGCGTATTTTGTTATTAGAAAGATGTACGAGACATCCAAGTAAGTGCTTTAATTGATTAATTGATTTATGATGTAGAAATTATGCTTAGATTGTTATTTTGATTCCTAGCATCATGTCTAGGGTATCTTTAATATTAAGTATGATTAAAAGTACGATGCTTCCTATGTTCTTCCTAATATTTATGATTGTTAGTATCATGTTAGGGCTAAAGATTTGATTTTTATTGCTTAGTGACATGCTAGGGTTTGTTATTAATCTTGTTAGTATCATGCCTAGGATCTTGCTATTTTTATTATGCTTTAATATTAACATGAACATGATTATGATTATAATTGTTATTATTATTATTATTATTATTATTATTATTATTATAATAATAATTATTATTCATGATGTTATTTATTTATTATGTTGCTTGATGATTTATTTATTTATTGCTTGATCACCTTTTATGCATGTTAAAGGGAATTGGTATTTGCAATCACGCTTAATAAGATAATTAATAATCTTGTTAGGTTAATTGTGATTATAATTCAAGTGATCGCCAATAATAGTTTATTTGTGCATTAATATTCAACCAACATAGATAAACAGGTTTAGGGTTAATCCTATTGATTGTATGTTAGTCAGAAAGCGCACATGAATACGAGCAGAATAAAGTAGAGGCCTATTATTAGGGCAGGTTCAATCTCTTTTAGGTTGGATTTGTACCATCATCCCCGAACCCTATTTTGGTTCATGACCTTATGGAGTTGACGATCTCTTGGATCGTTAAGGGGTGTAACCTTCACCTCGTGATGGTTTACAAGTTCCTTAAAAACTTGTTGGCGACTCTTTTGCTCTATCTTCTTCCCTTTTGGACGCCACCGTACTTTAGTGTATGATCACAGTGGGGTTCAAGCTAATGGGATTTTTAAGGCTTGAAATTATTCCCTACAGCATCCAACAACTTTTTAACTTCGGAAACTGCCGCCTAACTTCTTTCCTTGCCGTGATTTCTTTTCTTCTGCCGGATGGGCTTCTTTTTAGGATCCACGGCGAGTTTGTGGACAGCAAGATCCGGGCTGACGCCTGACATCTCTTCCACTTTTAAGGCAAAAATGTCTTTGAATTATTTCAGCAGGAGGTGCAAGTTTGCACCCAACTTAGCAAAAGCAACCATCCCAACCTTCACAGTACGCTCCGGACGGCTGTCGTCCAGAGGTATTTCAATATGCTCACCAGCCGGTTGGGACGGAGCTCATCTGACCGTTCACCGGTCAGTGATTGATATTTTTTCTCTTTCTTCACCTCCACCAGCATAGGTGCCTTTCTTTTCTTCCCGGCTGCTGGTGGGGCTGGTACTGGATCGACATCCTTGACATTGTTAAGGTCTATTGGTTCCTGGCCGCCTGGGGCTACGGTATCTTTGACGGCTGAGAGGTAGCACTCCCGAGCCGTCTTCTGATCCCCATTCAAGGAACCAACAGAGCCGTCATCCCTCTCATACTTGATGAGCATGAGGGAAGGGATGATTACAGCCTTAGATTCATTGAGAGTTGGCCTGCCCAAAATAATGTTGTAGGCGGTCAGCTCCTCAACAACCAAACACTTGACGACCAGGTGTCGTCCTTTTCCTTTCTCACCCAGCCGGATTGGTAGATCAACCCTTCCGACTTGGTAAACCATTCCACCCCCAAAGCCAACTAAGGGATGGGTAACCGGATGCAAGCTGCTGTCATTATATTTCAGCTTCTGCAGGCACCGGAGGCTGATGATGTCTGATGAGCTGCCGGTATCAATAAGGATCCGTCCAACCAGCTGGTTGGCAACCTTACATTCAATGACAACCGGGTCATCATGTGGACGGCGAACACTGCCCCTATCCTTCTCAGTGATCAGAACGTCTGGGAAGGAGGAGCTTGTAGACGCTTGCCCATCATCATCTTTGTCCATCTTTCGAAGATGGCTCTTGGTGCCCCGGGTGGTAGGGCCACCACATGAGAACCCGTCTGCTATGGTGTAGACCGGCTCCTTGTCGGTATCCAAACTACTAGCAAGCTAAGGGGTAGTCTTAGAGGACTGACCCTTATTCTTCTTCTTTGCCTCGGCTGGGGACTTAGAAATGTAGGACTTCAACATTCCCTTGTCAGCCAGACGGTCCAACGCCCGTTGAAGGCTGAAGCAGTCGTTTGTGTTATGGCCAACTTCCTCATGGTATTGGCAAAATTTATTTTTGTTCCTTGATTGAATGGAACTTTTCATTGGATTCGGCTTCTCTAGGGACAGCCGGTCCTTAATCTCCATGAGGATGGAGTTGCAGTCCTTGTTAAACTCGTACTTAGGGACGTACGGTTTAAATTCTTTCTTCTTCTTCTGGGACGGCTGGTCAGAATCACTAACCGCCCAGATTTCTTTTCTCTTTTTGCTCTCTTCTTTCTTTTTGGCCGGCTGAGTAGGCCGGCTGTCTTTCTGTTTGTCGGACTTCTTAGAGTCCGACTGGCTACCAGGCGAGCAGAGGTCGGTAGCTTGAATGTAGCTTTCCGCCTCCCTCAGGGCCGCCTGTAAGGTGAAATCCCCTTTTCTGACTAGGTCTAACTTAAAGGTCGACCCGTCTCTCAGACCCTTGAAAAAGTCTGTAAAAGCTACCTCATCAGACAATCCTTGAATCTGAATTCTGATCAGATTGAACCGCCTGACATATGAGCGCAACCCTTCTCTCTCTCCCTAGTTAACAGTGTTCAAGTCAAGGCTTGTTTTCTTAGCAGGGATGTTCATTGAGAAGTTGGAAGCAAACAGGAAGGCGAGCTTCCTGAAATTGTCAATGGACCCGCCTGGCAAGTTGCCAAACCATTGTTGGGCAATGCCCCTCAATGTAGCCGGGAAGCATCGACACCAAGTGGCATCATCCAACCCCTGTAAGTACATGAGGTTGGTGTATGCCATAAGGTGATCTTCCGGGTTGGTAGTACCATCATAGGTACCCACCAACACATTCTTAACCTTGGCCGGTTGTGCCGCCTCGGTTATCTCCCAGGTGAACGCAGAAGGTTGTTCACCCAGGCGTAGCAGACGAAGCTGCCAGTCCAGTGGCTGGACATTTTGATATGCCGCCTGACCTCCGAAGAGAGCCGACTGCATGAAGTGAGGGGGATACTGACCGTAAACCTGAGTAGGCACATACGGTACAGCTCCAATCATCTGAGGGCCAGAATGAACGATAATACCACCTGTCTGGCTCTCATGCAGGGAGAGTGCATTCCCTGCAGAAGTGTTGTTGAAGCTGTCTGGAAAGTTCGACGTTGAAGCCGACTCAGACAGCTGTTGGTTTCTCTTCCGGTTGATAATCTCCCAGGCATTAAGAGTTGTACTTCCCACCGGCTGCTGAGTCCGGCGGGTGTTGTTGGTGTTCCTCTTAGGAAGAAGAATTTTTGACCAATCAATGGTCCCGGCTGCCTTCTCCTTTGGATGAGGAGTGGGCTGCCGTTCTTTGACTGACTTCCCCTTTTCCAGAGGAGTATTCTTGGCCGACTGACCTTTACTTGGGCTTGCCCGGCTCTGGGTGATAAGCTCTTTAATTTCACCCTTGAAACTTGTCATGAATCTCATGAGTTCGTCTCGAGTGACAGGGGCTGATCCAGCGGCCGTATGGGTTTCCCCTTCCGGCTGCCCAGGGGGTCGGCTTGTACCCGCCTGGGAGGCACCCCGCTCCAGAGTGTCTCTGGGTCGGATGCGCTTTGTTCTGAGAGAGCCGTCATCGGCTGTAAAGGTTTCGACCTGAGGATCTTCATCCGCATGGTCTGTAAAGACTTCTGGGTCATCGCCTAGACGGTTAGGGGGTGGTACAGACTCTTGAACCATCTTCGAGGTACTCTCCCCACAGACGGCGCCAAATGTTTTGGGTGTTTTTGTCCCTTGGGAGAGTTACGTCACGAAGTCTGATCCGGCTGAGTTGTACCTGCAAAATAACGGAGACTCCGGGTGGTTGGAGCTCCGCCTTCGACGATCAAGTTAGTTACTTGAAAGGGAATAAAGAGTACGAAAATTTAGGTGGGGATCTGCTTGGATTCCAAGCTCAGGTCTTTCTCTGATGTGAGAGAATGTAGGTGTAATAAGTGATTGAATCTGTCCCCAAAGTGGGGAAATATCTCCCTATTTATAGGGTCCTTGGAGAACGTGCCCCTATCTAGGTCATTTGACCTAAATTTCAGTGGGCTGCGTCGTAAAACGGCGCTTCTAGGGATTTGGGCCCTTGAAGGCCGCCATTTCAGAGACATATCTGAGGGCGCCAAGTGTCAAGAGGATGTTGAGCCACATGGGCCATCCTGAGCTCGACACGTGGCTTCCTCTCATTGGTCCACGTGTCTAGGGTATTTTTACCCTAAACAATTATTATTATTATTATTATTATTATTATTATTATTATTATTATTATTATTATTATTATTATTATTATTATTATTATTATTATTATTATTATTATTATTATTATTATTATTATTATTATTATTATTATTATTATTATTATTATTATTATTATTATTATTATTATTATTATTATTATTATTATTATTATTATTATTATTATTATTATTATTATTATTATTATTATCATCATCATTATCATCATCATCATTATTATTATTATCATCATCATTATTATTATCATTATTATATCTCAAAAACAAAAAGTCATACAACCTACAATAAATTAGTGGGAAGCCGAGATACAATCTGGGCCCCCACTCCTCTAGCTATAGCAAAGACTACCCTAGTAAAAATATGAGCTGCAGCACGTGCTCCAATGTCTTGCGTCGTTGAGAACCTCTGAATTCGCTTAAGCAACGCAACAACTTCCTTCTCTAATTCACCAAACGAAGAAAAGGAGAAGGGAATGAATCCATATCCAATTGCCTGACAACGAGCCTCATACTTAACCCGCTTCCGCTGAGCTGCATCAGCCACAACCCGTCCAAGAATAAAGTCAGATAGCCCTGACTGTGTCAAAGGAGAAGATCCTGTCAAATCAACACAGACATCGCGACCACGATCCCAAGAATAAAGTAACACATCAGCAGGTCTGAGGGCCTCACCGTTCCCTCCAAACAACCCAATATCAACCTCTTTCCTTGCTGAAATCCCAGAACGATAGCAAACATCAAATAGGGTATCCCGAACAACATTATGTCTATGTTTAATACCCACGATACAAGCACACGGCAATGCGTGATCGCCAAAAACATCCCCTGGAAAAACCCTCGAACAAGCAGAGCATGGTGTCGAGGCAGAGAACAACGGAACACCCAATCGGTAGCATAATACACATCGATAAGTCTTTGCATTCATAGTCTGACCCAATCCTGAAATAGGAACGGCCCGAAGCCAAGCAGACGTGTGATCTCCCTGCTGAGATTTCCACAATGCTGATAGACGAGGGGATAATGAAAAGGTGGATTCTGCAGAATCGGTAACCTTCGTGAAATATATATTTGCCAATTTCTTCATGAGTTTTGGGGCAGCGACCTCACTAGGATTACTTAAAAAACCGGACTCCACCGCGCCATTAAACAGACCCAAAGCATCTTCAAAAGCTCGACCATGACCAACAATGTCAGTGTAGGGAATAATTTCAAGCTTTTAATCCCACTAGCTTGAACCCCATTGTGATCATACACTAAAGTACGGTGGCGTCCAAAAGGGAAGAAGATAGAGCACAAGAGTCGCCAACAAGTTTTTTTAGGAACTTGTAAACCGTTCACATGGTGAAGGTTACACCCCTTAACGATCCAAGAGATCGTAAACTCCATAAGGTCTAGAACCAAATAAGGGTTCGGGGATGAAGGTACAAATCCAACCTAAAAGAGATTGAACCTGCCCTAATAATAGGCCTCTACTTTATTCTGATCGTATTCATGTGCGCTTTTTAATTAACATGCAATCAATAGGATTAACCCTAAACCTGTTTATCTATGTTGGTTGAATATAATGCACAAATAAACTATTATTGGTGATCACTTGAATTATAATCATAATTAACCCTAAACAAGATTATTAATTATCTTATTAAGCGTGATTACAAATACCAAATTTCCTTTAAATATGCATAAAAGGTGTGATCAAGCAATAAAAATAAATATCACACAACATAATAAATAATAATAATCATAAATAATAATTATAAATAAAATAATCATCATCAAAATAATAATAATAATATTCATAACCATCATAAATTATAACGATTATAATCATAATCATAATCATGTTAATATTAAAGCATAATAATAGCAAGATCCTAGGCATGATACTAACAAGATTAATAACAAACCCTAGCATGTCACTAAGCAATAAAAATCAAATCTTTAGCCCTAACATGATACTAACAATCATAAATATTAGGAAGAACATAGGAAGCATCGCAGGAATCATATTTAATATTAAAGTTACCCTAGACATGATACTAGGAATATCATAATAACAATGTAAACATGATTTCTACATCATAACATCAATAAATCAATTAAAGCACTTACTTTGATGCCTCGTACCTCTTTCTAATAACAAAATACACACGTTAGTAACTTCAAGGAAAATAATAAACAAAACAATTAAATAATTGAAATAGAGATTTGGGACCAAACCCTCAGAAATTAAACCTTTCACGTCTAGGGCGAAGGCAACTTCGAATATGGCTAGGTGTTTCTAGATCTTGTGAATGCGGAATTTTGTATGTAAAAGCAAGGTTTAGAGAAAGAGAGAATTATAGAATTAAAGATTGCAAATGAAAACTGATTGTAGATGAGAATTCGTGAGAATTGGTGAATGATTAAGAGAGAATTAGAGAATTAATGATTGCGAATGAAAACGGAGTTTTTAATACGTTATTTATAGAGAAAATCAGCCAAAAAGATAAAATAAACAAAACAGAGTCTGACGCAAAGAAAACAGAGCTGGCGCCAACCCTAGCTAGCTGGCGCCAGGCGCCAACACTAGCGCCAGGCGCCAGGCGCCAAGGCCTGGGGTCAGACGCCAAGCTTAAATTTAACGCGTTTTTTAAAAATCAGATAAGTTTGCCGTACTGTAGGTTAAAATCATATAATTTCCTCGAAAATGCTATTTGATTTTGATTAAAACTCTGAAAAGTCAAAGTCAATTTATCAATGCTAATTGAATTAGGAATGAAAAGAACTTTCTAGAAGATTCTAGAAGACTAAAACCATTCCTAATTGCATTAGGAATGATAAATCATATTAGGCCCTCCCCTAGATCATTGGGGCGTATATAAAGCTCAAACCGGGCCCAGTTTGGTAAATTGGCCATAACTTCCTCAATATTCATCGGAATTGGGCTTATAATATATCGTTGGAAAGGTCTTTGCAAGCCCCATCCAACTACACTACTATTGGACCCGTATCATGGACCAACCAAACTGGATTGGCTGTTTTCTTAAAATAAGTTTTCAAAAACAGAGAGAAGAGAAAAGAATTAAAACTTTCCGCAACACTAGACTTTCCACACTTTCGCTTCATTCGATTATGATTCGACGTGAAAGGTACTCATCACTAGGTTTGGTTTTGAGGAGACACATTTGGGTGTCTACAGTCAGCATGTCGTAGAAGCTTTGTTTGCAACCTAGTAGACTGTAACCGAGAAGCAAGAAAAGAATAATGCCGAACATCACCTACAGAATAAACACCAAGCCCTCCAAACGCAAATGGTAAAGTGGCAAGCCGCCACTGCCAATCGCCAAATCCAGGTCCTGAAGCAGTAACAGTACGCTCCAAAGAAGATCGAAGAGCCTCATCAAAATTGCGCTGAGCCGCCTCAAAAGTACTAGGGGGACAAGTACGCAACGTAAAGTAGAGTTTGGAAACTCCGGTACAAGCCCTAAGTAACAATAGCTCACACTGAGGATCATCCAGCGTAGCAACCTTATCCATAAGCGCAATGGTCTTGGTCACCATATGCATCACAAGCTCACTAATAAAACCAGAATCAGAACTAGCAGGACCACCTAGCAACTTAACACCACGCGAAGGTCGAGCAATGTTAGGTGGAAAGACACCCACAAGCCTGCTTCGGGGGTCTTCTATAGGCCAGAAAACTTCAGTTTTGTCCACGTTAAGATGTAACCCAAAAAGAGGCCCTTCCTCCATAATCAGCTGCAAAATCTTCCCCACTCCATTATATCTCAAAAACAAAAAGTCATACAACCTACAATAAATTAGTGGGAAGCCGAGATACAATCTGGGCCCCCACTCCTCTAGCTATAGCAAAGCCTACCCTAGTAAAAATATGAGCTGTAGCACGAGCCCCAATGTCTTGCGTCGTCGAGAACCTCTGAATCCGCTTCAGCAACGCAACAACCTCCTTATCTAAATCCCCAAGCGAAGAAAATGAGAAGGGAATGAAACCATATCCAATCGCTAGACAACGAGCTTCATACTTAACCTGCTTCCGATGAGCCGCATCAGCCACAACCCGTCCCGGAACAAAGTCAGATAGCCCTGTCTGTGTCAAAAGAAAAGACCCTGTGAAGTCGACACATACATCACGACTACGATCCCAAGAATAAAGTAACACATCGACAGGTCTGAGAGCCCCGTCATTCCCTCCAGATAATCCTATGTCAACCTCCTTTCTTGCTGAAATCCCAAATCTGTAGCAAATATCAACAAATGTATCCCGAACAATATTGTGTCGATGTTTAATACCTACAATGCTAGCACACGACACCGCATGGTCGCCGAATACATCCCCAGTAAAAACCCGAGAGCAAGTAGAGCACGGTGTCGAGACATGGAACAATGGAACACCCATCCGATAACACAACACACATCGGTATGTCTTAGCGTTCATCGTCTGACCCAATCCAGAAATAGGGACTGCCCTAAGCTAAGCAGAGGTGTGATCACCCTGCTGCGACTTCCACAATGCCGACTGCCGAGGAGACAAAGAAAAGGTGGATTCTGCAGAAGCGGCAACCTTTGTGAAATATATATCTGCCAATTTCTTCATGAGTTTAGGGGCAGCGACTTCACAAGGATTACCTAAAATGTCAGACTCAACCGTAAACAGACTCAACGCATCCTCAAAAGCTTGACCAAGACCCACAATACCAGTACGACGCAGAAGCTGCGTCTGCAGCCCAGCAGACTGAAACCGAGAAGCAAGAAAAGCATAATGACGACGAACATCACATGTGGAATAAACACCAAGCCCTCCAGGCCAAAAGCAAATGGTAAGGTGGCAAGACGCCACTGCCAATCACCAAACCCGGGCCCCGAAACAGTAACAATACGCTCCAAGGAAGATCGAATAGCCTCGTCGAAAACGCGCTGAGTCACCTCGAAAGCACTTGGAGGACAAGTACGCAAGGCAAAGTAGAGTTTAGAAACTCCAGTACATGCCCTAAGTAACAATAGCTCACATTGAGGATCATCCAACATAGCAACCTTATCCATAAGCGCAATGGTCTTGGTCACCCTATACATCACAAGCTCGCCACTAAACCTGGAATCAGAACTAACGGGACCACCAAGCAGCTTAACACCATGCAATGGTCGAGCAATAGAAGGGGGAAAAACACCCACAAGCCTGCTTCGAGGGTCTTCTGTAGGCCAGAAAACTACAGTTTTTTCCACATTAAGATGCAACCCAAAACGAGGTCCTTCCTCCATAATCAACTATAGAACATTCCATTTGCTTCAACGCTCTACTTGGGCGTTATTAATAAACTTGAATTGCATTTAGTGAAAGAAGGCAGCACAATTATTGGTTGTTCACTAAAAAATGGTGTTGAAGTATTTTATGAAGAGCAGGGTATAGTTGATGGTGTTGGGGCTTTGGTGGTGTATCGGCAAGGCTATCCTATCATGTTTGAATTAATGCTTTGACCTGCCTAGCCGTTAGAATTTAAGTATCTTTCATCTAATGTATGGTCTATTCTATGTTGCATTAGAATGTTTTATCCGAATAAGCTGTTACTTGGAGTAGTTATAGCTGTGTGCGTTTCATGCTATGTATTAGTAATGCTAGTATTACCACTGTTTAGATAAATGTACTATATCTACGGTTGTAATACTTAGTTAATTTGTATTATATGTATTAATGGTTTTTTTAGAAAAGTCTTGTTTACGTGAATGTTAGCTAATTAATGTGATCTTTTGAAAGCTTACTGCTCTCAATATTTTGTTAGTTATTTGATCATAATTCAAGCAGCTTTAAACAAACATCATAGTAATAAATTTCACGAAAAGCAATGTAATAAATTTCACGAAAAGCAATATACATAAACTAATATATTTTTTATAGATATATTTTAACATGCACATTAATTTAGCAGTACATTAGAATATAGTCCTAGTATGGTGTTTTCCAGGAACATTAACTATTGCTATTGTTCCTGGAAAACTCCTCAAAAGATTTCTCTCCACAGCATCTAATTCCTATATACATGAAATTCTGGAGATAAACTGAAGTTTAGTACTACACGATGCTGGAGCTTTTATAAAAATTTTCGGCAACTATCTATTGTCCTTATCATAATATGCAGATCTACTGTCCCAGCGAAAGCGAAGTTCTTATAGTTGCCCATATACTTAAAGTTTAGCAAAAGATTTAATATGCAAAAGATGTTCAAGTAGTGCACCTTAAGTAGATAATCTTCAATACTTCATTAGCAGCATATATAGTTTCTTAGTAGTTCAGGGACTACTTTTCCTTGGTGGCAGATTCAACAGATGGCTTGTTAACCTTTTCAGTCTTCACAATAATTGGTGTAGTTTTCCTGTGCTCAGATCCCAGAGGCTCAGCTACATCTTCAACACGATCCTTTTCCAAAGGTATTGTAGGATTTTGGCCTGCAGTGTCCTTCTTCGGAGTCATTCCGCCAAAGCAAAGTTTCTTTTTCGCCCCGACTTGTGATAGTGGCACTTGGGATTCGCTTTCTTCACTTTCAAATTCCATAGGACTTTTTCCTAAGGATTTCTTGCGCTTAAGTGATTCAATAGTTTGCTGAGGGGTGTAAAGTGTTTCAGTGTAAGGCTCTTCTTGTGTATGCTTGTCAGAATTTTTCTTCAAGTTTGGGGTAGGAATGAACGGTTCAGAATTACCTGACTCAATAGTGTTCTCTGGAACCTTTTCACTTGCATCTTTTTCTTGGCTGAAGTAACCAGCAGATAGTTGCTCAGCTTCATGGGTGTGAGGATTTTCTTTAAGCTCAATAGCTCTGAGTGTCCACTCCAGCACATTGTTCTGACCCAAGTGCCAAGTAGGTCCAACTTTAATATAGAACGGTGTGCTGCTGAGTAAGTCTTGAATGGCCTTGAATGCGTTGTGATCATCCTGCGTTGATTTTGTTATAACAGCAAGCATTAGAATTAACTGAAAGAGCACGTGTAGAATCGTTACTCATATAAAATAAAAATGTAATCTGTATAAGCACTGATTTCATATAAGTAGATTGCGATATTGGTCTTACATAATGAATTATGTAGAGAAGATTTCAAGTGTTAAATTTAACTTGATTAATCCTAAGTCTAAGCATATTGTTGCCTATAACTCTAATTTTCTGAATGCAAAGTTTTTTTAGTATTCTTTGTAAGGTTAAACTGCACATATAGGCTGAAAATTTTCTGAATGCAAAGTTTTTTTAGCATTCTTTGTAAGGTTAAACTGCACATATAAGCTGGAAAGTAAATAGAAGGTAAGAATATCATAAATTAATTTACCGATTCTTTAATGGCATAAATTTCAGTTGCAGTTTTCATGAATAATCTTTCTGTATCATCGTTGAAAGTGGTGAATGCTATAGTTCCTGTGGTGTCGCTAGCTTCAAATTTGAACGTAATTCTGGTACAAATGTAAAGTAAGCATTGTTAAGTAGAATATTAATAAATAGTAATGGATATAAAAGGAAACTTGTTTTATACCTCTCAGTGCAGATGCATTCTTTGTTCAAACAAGAAGAGCAAGAATAGCGCTTCTGCAATGGAAGGTTGGTGCGCTTGCAGCAGTTTGAGCAGCCCGTATATGCATTCACTTTTTCTAATTCAGCATCCTGAATAGTCACTTCAATCCATAAAGTTTCTTCTTGCAAGGTGTTACTTGGCTACATGTACATTATATTTATGAATATCAGTTAGAATCTGTATACTTGATTATAGTTTAGCATGAACGTCTGAAAACAGGCAGTAATTCTTTAATGTTTACCTTTTTCTGCTTTAGTTCAGCAATGGAAACAATTTTTTTGTTTTCACTTGGGTACCTTACATCTAAGACTCTTGCTTGTCTATATACTAACCTCTGGTGGAAGAGATTAGCCCTGACACAATGTTAGTTAAAGAGCAGATCAGCACACTGTAAAGGCTATTATTTTTGTTAGTTTAGGTTTAGGAAATTACCAATCAGACACCACACGAGCTCGTTCTCCCTCAGGTTCATATATTATTCGAGTGGACATAGCAGAATTCATCGAAAAACCTAATTTAACCAAGATGGGATCATTGATTCATCGCAATTAACCATTTACGTAAGTTATAGTAATATCTGTCTTACCACGACGAGTGTATGGTTTAAGAGCCGTGAATCCTATAACCTTGAACGCTTCTGCCCAAGTAGGTAATTTGTCGAAGTACTTTCCTGCCGTAAGGTCATTCCACATTGAGATGGTGAGCGGTCGATCGCAGCTGTTACATGAAATGCATATTCTTAGTGATCTTAATTTGTAATTTGTACCAAATTATATATCTGGCATATCCGAACATTTAGTTCTTTGAAAATGAATCTTTGATCAGTGATGACTATTTCTCGCACCCAGCTTTCTCTCTTTCCATCTCTGGCTTCAACTTTCCTCGGCTCCTCTTCTACAAATAACACTACACCTACGACATCTGTGAATTAAGACAACTTTGTTAGCCTTTATTATCTAACTTTGGTGCGAGATTGTTTAGTAAGTGCATTATACCGTATCTCTCATCAGGATCTACCGCACGAGTTATACTTGCTATTGGTCGATAGTTGGGCAGAATTGGTTGGTCCAAGCTCTGGATGTACTGGCTGAATTACTGTTCTACTACCAAAAGTCATTTGGTAAGGAAACTGATCAAGTTCATTCCTCCATTTTTCGTCAATGAATTTAATTGGCGCAGCAGAAATGTCATACTCTCCGAGGTACTGTAATTCCTCATCAAAGGCTTCAATTTGATCGTCAAATAAAGTACCGCGCATTCTATTACCCTGTGAAGCAGACATTAGTAATTAAGTTCAATGACCATAACCATTATATTATAGTTATGCATCAAAATTGCTAACTATATATACCTTGTTGTTAGGTAGGGAGAATAAGGCGTCACTGCTCTTTGATTTAAATTGCATACAATATGTGCTTTGCTTAATATAATTGTTGCTCAGACAAAGTTACTTTATCACTGATGTAATTGACTATAAATGATAAGCAGCCATTCAAAACTTTTAACAACAGTAAGCTCTGTAGAGTAGCGTTATTAGAAGGTGGTTTTATTCTTATTGTAAGATAAATCTAAAAAGCTAATATTTTACTTGAATTTTAATCATTTAGACATAAGTGGAATTTCATTATAGTGTAATTTATAGTATAATTCAGGTAACTAAATGTTAATCTGAGTATGATTATTGATTACAGCATAACTAAAATTTTATTAAAAGCTAAATCACAATATAAAAATAGTAAAGTAATATAATCAGTCAAGCTGTTTTTTTTATTATTTGTTACTATAATTATTGTACAGCCTACCATATTGCCTGATATGAATTAAACTGCACTCAAACATGATCTAAAAATAGTAGTCTTGTTTATGTGAATGTTAGCTAATCAATGCGATCTTTTGAAGGTTTGCTATTCTCAATATTTTAGTATTTTAGTATGTGAAACCTTTTTACAGTGTAGTCTTTCAATTGCATCATAAATGTAGCAGATTTAGTATGAAAGTCACATATAAAGTAATAAATGCATACCTTTTCATCCTTTAGAAGTAAAGTCTGGAATCTGACCGTTTTTTTGGAAGATAGTATGTCCCTTCCTTTTTCAGCAACAACCACCCTTACTATATAAGCCTTGCTTGCTGCATTTAATTGATTCAAGTACACATATTCTGGCTTCTGTCTTGTTGTTTTGTATTTCTGATCTGTGCATGCAAATGGTTCCAGTAATATTCTGGTTAGTAGCAGCTTTTTATGAAATGCATAATTTTTCATCACTTATCTAGCTAATTCTAACTAATCAAGTAACTCACAAGAAATTTCTATAGGAATAAAAATATGCACAAGTAAAATTAAACTAAAATGCAAGGAATGTTGTAAAAGAGAGAACTATACCTTCCATGGTTAATTAAGTTTCTGGTAAGTTTGCTTTGTTGTGTGGAAAAACCGAAAGGCCAAGTAGCAAATCCCTTTATATTACCTAGGACAGAATATAAGAATAGAAAATAGAGCACAGGAATTGTGCTTGGTTTGAGTAACAGTGTTCTGAATAGCCATTGGTTTTTTTTAATCCTTGTCACTGTTTATACTGTTGAGCCCATTCTTCTGGAAAAGAAATTTGGGCTGCTCATTGTACTTTTTAATTAGTTTTCAAACATTGGAAAAGGTAAGTCCCTTTATAAACAATATAATAATGATAGATTTTTTTATGTGACAAATCTCAAATTATGACAGCCACAATTCAGTAAAATCTTTTGGAACAATCTTCCTATTTTTAGGGGAATTGCTTTTATACACTGTCATAAGCAAAGCATAACTTTAGGAATTCTGCTCAAAAAATGTACATAAAATTTAAAATACTGAATACTCCCTCTGTCCCAGTTTACTTGCAACATTTTGACTGGACACGCTTGCCGATGCACATGTTTGACCGTTGATATATTTTATTATATATTTATATAAGTTATAAAAAGTTTATATTAAGTAACTATACATTAAAATAGACCCAACAACATCTTACATGATTACATTGACTTTCATATAATAATTAAAAAGGTAGATGTGTGAATAGTGCAAAAAGTCAAACCGTTGCAAGTAATTTGGGACGGAGGGAGTAGCTTTTAATATTAACTTATTTTCCATGCTTCAAAACATAAGTTATACAATTTACCTTAGTGGGCTAATGTGTAACCACATAGGTCTAAAAACCAAGCAGAAGAATAATTTTTGGCCCCAAAATGTAGAGTTTTTTAGCATCTTAACATCCTAAAGTTGAACAAATATCTCCTCTTTTCCTAAATACAAGCTTCATGCAATGTAAAATAAACCAAGCTTTAATTTAAGAATATTTCCAACTTGAATTGTATCCTATACATATAAAAGGCTTTGCAATTCACCTTAGTAAGTTTATCTTTAGGCACATAGCTTTTACAGGCTTGGCTCATCAATAAGTTGTTGGCCCATCCTTCTCTTGAAGAGCTTTTTCCTGCAATGTATAAATGATAAGCTATTAATTTAAGCTGCTTTGGACTGTTAACCTGATTATTGGTGTCAAAAAAAGTGCTGCATAATGAAAAATAAACTCACTTTTCTTGGTTAATGCATAGTTGCTTAGATGACTCCTGCTAACTTTAGGACAGTATAAGATACCACATTTAAAGAAGGAGCTACTGATATAACCTTCACTTTATCGGCAGATCGTGCCCGTGAAAGAGCCACATACAATTGACCATGTGAAAAACATGAACGGGGAAGATAAACCAACACTTGATCTAAAGTCTGCCCTTGTGACTTGTTAATGGTCATTGCAAAGCTCAGTTTGATGGGAAATTGACTCCTCTGAAATTGGAAAGGATATTTCTGAGAACTTGATGGCCTGAGCTTGATTCTGGGTATAAAAACATGTTCCCCTTGATACTACCCGACAGAAATCACACACTCAATTAAATTGGGCAAAAACCTTTTACATATAAGGCGTGTTCCATTACATAGACCCGAAGAGGGCAAAAGGTTTCTGAGCAATATTGCTGGGCAATTTTTTTTTTAGCACAAGATTGTGAGGACTCATTCCTCCCGGACATAGTTTATTTAGAAATTCTGTAGGATATACGCTGCCACTATCATCTAGAATACTGTCATAGCTTGTATAAGTTATGGCTTCCCCCGGGAATCTTTCAATCATGAAAGAGTTTATATTATCGACATCCTCATTAATAGGTGTCAGAACAACCCTTTTAGAAAAAATTTGAGGATCTAAAGTGTCTGAACCAAGTTCCGGAAAAGAAGATTCAAGTAATCCAACTATTGGATCATCATCAGGCTGGAAAGTCTGCACTATTTGCGAAGGCAACTCAACAAAATCACTTTCCAAAGTTTGCAATTCACCGTTTCCTAGTGCAAGCAAAAATTGACAAAATGAAGGATCTTCCTTGGCTCTTAGGTTCTCAGTTAACCTGAATCTTCTTAAATGCTGCCATATATAAGAACTCACTACACTTGCTTCAACAGCTTCTCTCTGAGTCTTATTAGGGACAACAGGCAACACTTGTCGGAAATCTCCACCGAAGACAATGACCTTTCCACCAAATATTACATCATTATTGCACATGTCTTGTAACAGAAGGTCTAGAGACTCTAGATTTTGTTTGTTTGCCATTGATGCTTCATCCCATATTATAAGAGCCGTTTCTTTTATTAATGCTGCTAAACTACTTTGCTTAGAAACGCTGCAGGCTAATGAAGCATCACTATCCATTGGAATCTTGAATCTTGAGTGTGCCGTTCTACCAGACGGAATATTTGCTGCGGCTATTCCTGATGTAGCTGTTGGCAAAACAATCTTATTCATAAGGCGGATCTCAGCATAAAGTGCATTGTATAAGAATGTTTTGCCAGTCCCACCAGGACCATCTACAAAAAATGCCCCTGGTTTTCCTTCCACTATATGCTGCATGATACATGTAAATATTTCCTTTTGTGCTGGATTTAGCAAGCTTCGGCTGTCTATACAAGCCTGAGGAATCAGAGCATCTAGTGCATCTTGAATGTCTTTTGTTCTATCAATTTCAGTATCATTGTTATCCATTAAAACAGCTAGACCACAGCCACATAATGACTTCCCCATGGCTTCTAGATGTTGTTCTACTGATATCACAATTAATTTTTTGATTTTGCTTTCTGCACCAGAGTACTTTCGTGCAAAATCTTCTGACAATGCAGGATAAAATTTGCACCTTATCTCTTCAGGATTGCTTGGCTGGCAAAATATAAGAACTGTCGCAAATAGACGGCGTAAAGCTATAGGGAGCTGAATTTCACTTGCTTCAGTTAAACAAATGCTTGCTGCATCATCCTCTTCCAGAATGACAGCTCTAAGACAGGCCTCCTTGAAACTCGCGCACACATGACCCTGAACTGTACGAAGATGCGTAAATGACTTTGGACTGTTGACATGTAGTAGTAGCAGTCGAAGGTAAAAGCGTTCACCTTCAGAAGGAGCCACAAAAGCTAATCGGCCAACCATAGGCTTCTTCACTTGGCGTTTATACCATGATTTTGTAGCAGCTTCCCATCTATAGTGTTCTGGAAATTCTCCGTATAAGTACCCTAGGCCATTCTCGGTAGCCGCATTTATACGGAAGAATTCTGTTAAAGCAGTCTTAGTATAAGCACCGCTCACAATACCCACATCTAGACGCTCATAGGGCCGTACACAAACAGTGTTCATGTCTGGAATATGAACAGGTAGAGGTAACACTGGCGGATACATCTCAAATAAATCAAAGCTAAAGATTCTCCAAGCTGCTTCGCATGGTGATACCCACCTTCCTGACTGAAACTGAGCAATTTCATCAGCGGAATTTTTATCTTCAGCTGAAACATTAAAGGCCACTCGATCATGTCCTTTGTAAACATACTTATACAAATATTTCACCGCTTTTATAGTCGAGCAAACCTCGACATTCAAATGACAGTCAAAGAGTGAGGTGAGGTAAGGGTTATAAGGCACAACCCATCGATTATCTAGGTTAGCATTTCTGGCCTTCACTTGTTCCCCTGTATCCGTTCTCCGATAGATAGGATAACCATCCTTATTTGTCGTTGTTTGTGCGGTGAATTGTTTTTGATACCCATTTTTACAAGAAACGACATTATCTTTCTTTCTCATACAAGGGCACTCTGGATTTAATTGGCCACAAGGTCCATGCATCATATGCTTTAACACAATCTTACGTAATGCAGGCTGAGTCACAGGAGGTATCTCTGCAGAAACATACTTATCGTAATCAGCAGGAGACTTCATCTTATACTGCCGCTCTAGAATCAACAGGAAATGAGCATGTGGCAATCCTCTCTTTTGAAATTCTACTACATATATCATTGCTGCCACTTTACCAAATACCTCGTCTTTCTTGATTTTTTTTTTTCAGAGCAATCAACTTTGCCCTGAATATACGAGCAACTAAATCTGGTCGGTCTTGTGCAGTCTCACCGGGCTCTAGTTCAGCTTTTATCTTTGGCCAATTCGCGTTGCATGTCATAGTGACAAAGAGATCAGGTTTCCCGTATCTTTGCACAAGAGCCATTGCATTCAAATACCTCCTTTTCATGTCACGGGGGCCTCCTATAAATGATGGTGGCAGAATGAACTTATGGCCAACATTAGCTGCACTTGTCTCTCCACTTTCTACTGTGTCAAGAATCCCTTTATAAAGATCAGCTCTTATTGTATCCTGATATTGCCGGAAAAAATCTAACCTTGTATTTTCAACTTTGATATACATATCTGTGATGTACGGTAGAAATGCCCGGCCTGCTCTTAAGAGCATGTTCCCTATTCTGATTTGAAGTTTATAAGCATAGTATTCTCTTGCAGAGATATACTTATCAGCTCTGGTATGTCTTTTAGAAGCTCCTACAAACATTAAAAGCAAAGAATAAAGGCAATGAAGCAATTAGGACAAAATATCATAGATTTTGTAGAAACTTACGAGCAGCTTCTGCACCCAGAAAATCAGCCGGTGTGTGCACCACGCACGATTGAATAGGATCAGGCTGGGTTGCCACTTGTCTGTCTCCACCATGAGAAGCTTTTTTTAGGCCCTGATGCCAACCACAGTCGCCTTTTGGGAAGAGCAATGGATACTGTTAAGGGTCATAGCACCCATAAAAATGCGCAATCCGGTGAGATGTTGCAGATTTTCCTGTCACAAGAATGTGTGGCCAGGAACTCTGACTTGATGAAACACTATCAGGCCAAATAACAGCAACTTCATCTGAAGTGGGAGCGTTATACACTCTCTGATCTGGCACAGTATTTGAATTTATTATAATGTTAGTACTTTCATCGACATGTACTTCTTTCAAAGATCGAAAAAATCTTGCATATGGATTATCTTTAGTTATTCGCATTAATATGTCAATAACATCTTGTCTTAATTCTGGAAAGCAATTTGTTCTATGTTGAAGTTCATTTTGGCCATCATAGAAATAAAGCTGCAGGTACTTTGGGCCATTTTCATCTGGTATTAAGTCTGGTGCAGAATGATATATTTGGCCATGTAGCTTAAAGACATATATGCCTTTGTATGTTTCTCAATCAGTTTTACCGCCAATTGAACTAAAAGCAAATAAGTTATTGTACAATCTAGCATATTTTCTAAAATGGACAGCATCTTCATCCTTCGAAGTAAAAAGCCTTACTAATTCAGGAGGATATTCATTCCCAGCTATTTTAATATCACCATTACCACAGCAAAAATGCAGGGATTCAAACGCAAACTTTTTAGCCCAGCATTCACTACAGTAGGTAGGAGCAGATAATTCTAAGGGCTACACAGGTAATGGTTTCCCTATAGTAGCTGCAGGTGTTTCTGTAATAGCATAAAAGGAGGCATAACATAAATCTATTGCATAGCAGCATATTTATGTTAACTCTGTGAACTGAAATTATAAGTAAGACTTACTTTTAGCTGCATTTCTTAGTTGTTTTGAACTCTGTGCAGTTGATGGTGCTACCTTAGTAGCCACAGTTTTCTCTGTAAGAGGAGAAAGAGAAAATAAGGCTAGATCCTATTAAATAGCTCCACACATATATTTACTCTATAGATTCTAACCTATCCAAAGTACTCACTTTTAGTTACATTATATTTTGAAGGTCTTGATCTAAGCTTTTTAGGGTTTGATTGTTCTCCTTCACTGTACAGAGCATAAAAACTTATCAATTTGCTTTACAAGAAATAGCATCCATTATAATAAGTCAATTATTCTACCTAATGGAAGTATGTGTTGATAATAAAGCACGTGTTCGCTTTGACTTCCGACCTTGACTTGATGGCTTCTTAAAATTATAAGGCTGATCAGCTATCATAAGAATATCAAAAACAATAATTTAGTAATTTGATCATTAAACAAACACTATAAATCAGTATAGCAATTTAAGCACAAATATAAAGACTTAGTCTAAACATCATGTAATTTTACAAACATACCCATATTACGCTGCTACAGATCAAGATATGTCAGGAACCTGCACAGAGCAGCAGTTACTCCTATTTAAGTGGATTTGATATACTAAGCTGCACATGTCTTTCTACTCAATATAAATGTTACCTGTTCCAGTAATTAGTCTAGGTATAATCTTGTCATTAGGGCAGCATCATTAGCAATAATTCCTGAATTCAACACTGATCCTGGCTTCAAATTGCAACACCCCCCTATTTTCAATGTCACAAAACAAGACAAATTAAAGTTTGCTCACTACTACTTGATTAATAAAGTTTGCACATTAGTACCAGATTAATAAAGGTTGCACATCACTAACAATATTTGCCTTTCAACATTTTCAATACTTGCTGCCTCACTTTTGCTTCCTTTCCCCACTCCCTCACATTCTTATACACATTATGCTGCAGCCTTGAATTGAATGCATAATAGATTAAGCTGTGTGATCAGAACTTGCACATTAGCAAATTCAGATTGGTATGACTCTAAATTGCAAGGTGCAAAGGAAAAGTTTAAATCTAACCTATACTGAAAAAATAGATATTATTACTAAAATTCAAACGTTGAATACATATAATATAAAACATAGAAGAGCATAATATAACTAAGAGGCCCAACAATCAACAAAAAATTATAGGATTTTCCTGAATCACCATGTAAATCAAAAGGTGCGTCCATTTTTCATTCAAAATACACATTACATTATAATTTTGTTACAGCATACAAGTCTATTTTCTGCTGAACTATTTCAGCAATCACAACTCATAGACCTCAGTTTAAAAACAAAAGCAGAAACAAAAGGCTAAATAATAATAGGCATATGGCCGTACTAAACCTAAACACCTGTAATCAGGTAAACATCTTGCCGCCCAAAATAATAAACTAAAAGTTTAAACAACCTAAGCAAACTTCGCACGCTTCCAAACAGTCTCTAGCTCAGGTATGCCAGAAACCAAAGGCTCAATAACTCTAAAGCCAGAAGAAGATGCAGCATCTGATGGTGTGGTTGAGCGTCTTTTCATTGGAGCATATGGAGGAACATCAACCTTAGGTATCTGAGAACCCTCAGAAGTAGGAGTCAAGTGTACATCATCATCAAAGTTTTCTCCTCTGGCAGCTAAGTGTCTCTTTAATTGGTAAAACCTACTCTTTAAAGCACTACAAGCAACATTCCTCACCAAAGCAGCACCATAATTAGCATCAATAATTTCTAGGTTATACCTAGCCACCAAGTAATGAATAGCTCTCTTAGCAGCCTTTTGCAGTGCACCAGTTACCTCAGAACATGGATCACTATATATGCATTCCATTTCACTTCCATTATGTGGACAAGTCACTGTTAACCAAGCCACAAAACCCAAACCTTCAACCCAAATAGTCTCTAATGGACTCACATATGCTCCCGTTCTTGTAACAACAACACCCAAAAAGTCTACAAAGCTAATCGTGACATGGACAACATCAGCAGATGTTTTTTTGCACAGATTACTCTGTGTAGCAGGCATCTCTATTCCCTTTTCACGACATAACTCAACAACCTTATGCTTAAAAAGCTTACTGCATAGCTGATACATTCTTGCTCTATCAGATGTAAAATCACTCACTCTCACCCCAAACTGGCTCATCAATTTCTGCACAGCTTTCTGAGCTGCCCTTTCTTGTGACTCCTGAATTGTGCTAGCTTCCCCACCAAAGAATACAAATTCAGATTTGCCACACTCAGTTTTAATACGTACACAAGCATTGTTTCTATCCTTATCTATGAAACCATAAACTGGTTCAGGGAAGTTTAAACAGTCAACCACTTGACCTAAAAGAGGTCGAAATGGGATGGCAATTTTGCTGGATTGAACAGCCATAACCTGTGACCGGCAAAAATAGAATTAAAGAAGCAAACATACTCACTAAACTAAAACTCCAAGCAAATCACATCAGGTAAAGTAGCACATCTAAAAAGCTAAACCACCATGTAAATTCCAATTCAAATTCATTCAATAAACTTACCAACAATAGCAGGAAACAATTTTAACAGCACAGCAAGCTCCAGCCTGATGCAGACACCTACAAGGCTGTTGTTTTTTTTTTTTTCAATTTTTTTTACCCAAAAGAAAAAAAGGAAAACAGAAAACACACAAATCTATAAAATAAGCAATGTAACCAAATAGTAGTTCCATCAAAAATTTGAAAATAACACATATGCATAAACAACCAACTGAAGTAACTGTTATAGATCATCTGTAAGCAACCCATAATTGTAAGTTCAGTAATTCTAGATCAATGACTATCCAGGTAACTATGAGTAATAAAAGTCCAAGAATCATTAAGTCAATACTCAGATTTGTCTATAAAATTTTGATCCCAATGGAATTTCAGTCATTACATTGCATTTTCATGAAAAATTACCAGGAAAACAATTAACTCAGCCAAGATTTCACAGTACCAACCTTTTTTCTCACAGAATAAAGAAGAAGCAAGTTAGAAAAGAAAAGTAAATATGCAGCACATATAAATATAGAATTTGAAAACAAAGAAATAAACCAAAGTACATATTCAATATATTTTATTAGCAAAAAAAGTTACACCATATAAATTGCTCCAGCCCCCCATAAACAAAAAATCTTCCTGTCTCAAATTTTAAAAAATAATATTAGAGTACATACTAAGCCCCCCCTATAAATCTATAACATATACGAAGCATAAAATACTTCTATCTACGGAGTATTTTTTTAAAATACACTCCATCTTCCAGTATAAATATACAGTTCTTGAACAGTATGAGTTCCAAACACAATCTCATTTTCCAGCCACAGCCATCAATTAGTTGAAGTAAATACACTTTGCCCAAATTAAATTACATTACAAACAAACCACTTACCATTAATTAGTTGAAGCAACTACTAACCACACTTTTCCCAAACTAAATTACATTAGAAATCAGACCACTTACCAATAATTAGCCGTAGTAACCACACCTTTCCCAAACTAAATTACAAGCTTAACCAATTTAACCAGGTGAAAGTGCAAATTAAGACTCACAAACCTTACACCACGCAACAACCAGATGTAAAATTGCAGCACCGCAAGCTCCACGACACCACTCCATCGAACGAACTGCTGGAAAACAAAACTAAATCAGCGAAAAAGATTAACAATGGAAAATAGGGGAAAAAAAAAAAAGAAAAACAAAATTAGACATAATTAACGAAGAACGAAAGAGAGGGTAGGTAAGAGTGCCAAGCTTGCTGTCAGCAATGGAGAATTGCCCATGCGTCAAACTACAAGGAACAGCTGGAATGGAAAGAAAAAGACCAAAATAACCTTGGCAATTTGGGCAATCAAGAAAAGGGGCTAAGGGCAAGGGTGTCATTTCCTTGTTTATAAGGAATAGTAAAATGAGGAACAGTAAAGGTGTTTGGGACTTTTATATATGTTATAGATATCGATAAAAACATTTGAAACATTATTTTGAGTACATTAAGACACAGTAACATAACTTATAATCTACTTAATATGATTTTATTGTTGTATAATTCATGCATGTATAAGATAAGTTTTAATAAGATTATTAAGATACAAATAATAATATGATCAACTTCACACATTGGGATTTAAATATTACTCTTAAAGACAATAGACAACTTTATCAATAAATAAATAGCTAATTTTATTTATATTGAGTAATAATCAATTAATTATTTTATTTTTAATCATTTTAGGGTAAGTTTTAACTAATCCATTAATGTATAAAAATTTGTTTAAAAGGTTCTATATTATATTTCATCTTTAAGTTCATTATCTTGTTTGTTCATAAATTAAAGTTCATGATCTTGTGTATTATTTGTGATTAACTTTTGGTATCATGAACAATTGATTAGGTGTACGTACAACCCGTACTTCATCATTGGATGACACATCAAGAGTTGACTTTCTAAGCTCTTCTTTAAGAAGTCTTCTTGATGCAGCAAGGTACGGACATACGTAGTATTATACTTCATATTTCTACACATTGTCCTAAAACTTAGTGTCTATTTCCATTTGCGTGGGTTATAATAACAATTTTTTGTCTATCAATATGATTGATCATGTAGAACACATAACAATTTTTTGTCTATCAATAATACGATTGATCATGTAGAACACATTATAAATTAAAAAGTTGATATTATTAATATTGACAATTAGATGAATACAATGGTATATCACATGACAATGCAATTATTGTACAGTAAATAATATTGCAACATATAGAGTTTCATGCTTATTAATACACTATTTTAACTATAGTAACCTTTAATTGTTTAAAACAAAAAAAGTAAAAAAATTTAAATTGTTTGGCTGTTGATATATTTGAAGTATACACGAAATTAGATTCAAATTCAATGTAACATATATGATTGGGTTTTTCTAAGTTATACCCCTAAGGTATTCGAGTTTCTAAGGTGTACCCATGCTTTTTCAAGTTTCTAAGCTGTGCCCTTCAACTCCTTATCAATACTAAAATGTACCCTTATTAGTTGTTTAAAAGTTATTTGAGAGTGTAATTTCGTGGCTTCAGTTTTCATTATTTGGGTTGCGGTGGCTAAGATTTCTTTCTCCTACCATTTCCTTACCTTTTATCATCTTTCTATTAAATTTATAGTTAACTTTAGGTGACGTGGAAGTCCCAATGAGGGTACCATTCATTAATGGTAGTGAGTTGAGGGGCACAATTTAGAAACTTGAAAAAGCATGGGTACATTTTAGAAACTCGAATACCTTAGGGGTATAGCTTAGAAAAACTCTTTCATTTTTAACTTGTACTACGTATATAAATTGTAATATATGGTTGATGCATGGGGATTCTGTTGATTAGTATACTGAGTATTGTAAAAATGCAAATACTACCTCCGTTAAATATTATGTGCAATTTTGGAATATTTTATATCTCACAAATAATACCCCAAAGCTGCACATAACATTTAACAGAGGTAGTATTACAATATTTATGAAACTAACCAAAATATAATGTGGTCTCGCGAATTTCAATATATTTGTGTAAAGTTACAAAGGCTATTAGGAGTAATGTTAAACTTATTATATATCTTTGATGTTAAAGGAATGGATCAAACGTCAAAGGGTTTCTTCCAATGGTCATTCTTGGATGTAATTGAATGTCCAGGAGGTTATGAATTTGGCCTCTATTACGTAGATTTAGATGATCCTGATTTGAGAAGTTACCCTAGAGAATATCCATAGAATATTCTTATCTTAGGTTTAGGATATATTTTATATAAGATTATCTTTGATATCTGTACATATCTTATGTTACTTAATATGATTAGGTTTCTCATTGTAACCCTATAAATATTGATCAATGGAAATCACTCTAATCAAGGAGTTTACATTATCTGACATGGTATCACAGCTTAGGTGAGATTTTGGGATCATATACAAAAATTAAACCCACCGGCGGGATATACACAAATTTCTTATGCTTCCGCAACCACACACATATAGATTTTTTTTTCTTTTCTCAAAGTTTTTTTTTTTTAAAAAAAAAATCTTTATGTAGCCTTGCGCTTCCCACCAATAGTAGCAACCGCGAAAGCCGCCTCCATCATTGGTGGCAATCGCATACACTACCGTCTCCCACTACTGGCAGTAACCATATCTGCCAACCTACTCCATGTGCTGCACTCTATTTCCACCTCCTCATGACCAACAATGATTCTTACATTGCCCCATTGGTTTTTCTACACATAATCACATAGATTTTGTTTTGGTGGTGGTATACCAAAATAAGGTCAACTTTTGCACATCTCTTTTGCTATCAAGTTGGCTCCTCTTATTGTTGCAGCACTTGGAATCTTTGTGGAGTATTGATTCTTGCTACCTAGGTTTCTCTTTTGAGAATTGATTAATTTTAAGCAGTGGAATTTAATCGTTTTCTTGCGCAATTCTATTTGTTTTTCTTCAACTGTGATTTCACGTAGTAGTGTAGTGTCTTCTTCCCGATGATGGTTTGATCCCTTAGCTTCTTCTTCTCTGGATCTGCAACTTAGCCCAAGTTTGTGTGCGGCTCTTCTCTTTCTCCTCCGACCTAGCAGTGCTTATCTCTACTCTATGTAGGTCGTGGCTGTTGCTTCTCTCGTCATCACCGGCACATGTCTACTACTTCCCTTTTGATCATGGGTTACCATACTATCCTTACCTCTCGATGCGTGATTCAGATCCAGTCTGAGCATCCGATTTTCTCCCGCTCCGACTGCGGGGGTATGATAGAGAATATCCATAGAATATTCTTATCTTAGGTTTAGGATATATTTTGTATAAGATTATCTTTGATATCTGTACATATCTTATGTTACCTAATATGATTAGGTTTCTCATTGTAATCCTATAAATATTCATCAATGGAAATCACTCTAATCAAGGAGTTTACATTATCTGACAGTCTGCACATTGGTACTCCGCATTGTTGAAAAGAGATGGATTCCGTAATTCCTCCGTGTTGAAGAGTGGAAACCAAAGATCATTAGAGAAAAGAGAAAGACAACTGTTGCAACGAGATAATAGTATCGAGGCATTGAAGATGGTGGGAAAAATGGATGTGTATTCTCTTTGTATTGGGGCTGTTAATAAATGAACCTCTAAACATCTACTTATGTATCGTGGCTTGTAAAGGCTTGTAAGTTGTAACACACTCTATTTTATGACTCATGTTTGAAAATAATCTATAAGCGTTTCGAGGTATTATTAATTGAGAGAATGAGGGATATCTCAAGTGGTTAGAGCTTATCTTCATATTTCATAAGAAATAGGGATCGATTCTCATCAGTTGCTCTTGTGACTCATTGAAATTAGTTAGTCACCAACTCACCACCCTTCACTCCCTGCCTCAAAATGTACATTTTATTTGATACCTAGAGGCATGGTATGAGTCATACCCGCCATACCTTGTGGATTTGAGGTATGAGTTTACAAATTATATTTTTCTTAAATAAATTAAACAATATGTATGGGTATGATATATTCATTCCAACCCTAAACTTCATTCCTAAAAAAAAAAAACCCTTCAAAGGGTAGAGTTAGATTGAAAAATTTTCTAGACCAAATTAATTTTGTAGCTTGTTGACCCGAATGAACAATACAAGGGGGAGGGGGTTGAATTGTATTGTATGGGAATTATGGTATAATTTTTGGGGAATTTATAAATAAAGCTTAAAGAACTCAAAGAAACAAGATAGAATTTAGCGTGGAAAACTTCTTGGCCCTAATCAAGAAAAAAAACCACGACAACTAGGGCTTTTAAAACAAAACTCTTAACATAAAAGAGCAAACCTATTACAAACTAAGATTCAACCTCAAGTTCCTCAGTGAACTTGTTTATCCCAAGCAATTGATCCCTCAAACAGTTTTTCTCTAGAGCTTTCTCTCTCTCTTTTACTGCTTCACTGTACTCAAAGCTCTTCTAACTTAGAGTTCACTCAAGCTCTAACTAACCCGGCCCAAATACAACTCAAGATTAACTCTAATTTTTATACTAATTTTTACCTACAGCTCAGGGTAGGGAACATTGCCTGCAACCCCCCCCCCCACACACACACCCTCCACGTGTGTCTTGTCCTCCCTTTATTTCCATTTATGAATTTCCTGTAAATTTTTATGTTCATTTCTGTATTGATAAATGTTCATTTTTGTATTATTAGATGTTTATTTTTAGCAAGGATTTTTTTGTTCTAATTAATACTTCATATATTATCTGAATTGTATTTTAAGATTTTTTTTAATAATTAAAACTAAGAACAAATTTATTTATAAGAGCATCTCCAATGATTTATTAAAATGACTTACTTGCAAATTTAAAAAGTATAAAAACAAAAAGTTGACCATTGGAACAACATTGGCAGTGTTGCTCATCAAAACAAAAAGTTGACCTTGCTTTGATGAGCAACACTGCTTGAAAGTTTAAAGCAAATACATTTTTATTTTTTTTTTAATATAATGCAAATCAATTTCCACCAATTGAAATACTACTATGTGTGAAATAGCTTGGCATGCAGAATTATACAGTACTTTTTTTTTCCAATAGAAATATATAGTACTTGATATCATGATATGTATGTATGATGTATTTCATTTTCTTGGGGGTCTATCTTTATCATCATCTTTTTAAACATTTTTTTTAAAACAAACATTTTAATTTTTATTAGTCATAAATTTATTTTTTTTTATTTTTTTTATTTTTTTTTTATTTTTTTGTAGTATTATTTGTAGACTAAAATATTAAACATATAAAAAAAATTAACAAATATTTGATGAGGCAAGCTACAAAGTAATGTAGCCAACCAATGTGTAATGTAGTTTCGAACTTCATCTAAATTATTTTCTAGCTGACAGCGACATGCCAAGGTTACCTACAAGAAGCAAAATGACGTTTCAAAAAAATTGTTCCAACATATATGATGACAGCTTTAAGAATGGCATTGTTAGCTCAGGTTACTTGTACATCAGTTGTATACATTTTCTCGGCTTGGGGAAGATTGTGGCTAAGGATGCTTATGAATGGATCAGTAATGAAAATTCTAAGGCTCCTAGAGCCTCATGCATACTCACTAGGCTCTTGGATGACATTGCTGGCCATAAGGTGTGTGCCTTTAATCAATTAATAATGAAACTAGTATTCAATTTATTATCATCATTAAGATGATAGTAATACTAATTTTACATTTATTCTCATATTATTTATTGAACTTTTGCAGTTTGAGCAAAAAAGAGAACATGTTGCCTCCACTGTAGAATGTTTTATGAAACAATTTGGTACCTCCGAGGAAGAAACCTACAAGGAGATTCAGGTGCGTATTGAGGAGGCGTGGAAGGACATAAACGAAGAGCTTCTTGGACCAACTATCGTTCCAAAACCTCTTATAAATCAAGTAATTAACCTTTCAAGGGTCTTACAAGATTTCTTAAATTTAGGTGAAGATGGCTACACTCATCCCAAGTACATGAAATCAAAAGTTATAGTTGTTCTTATCGATCCTATCATAATGTAGCCAATGTTTAAGTTACCTGAGTTTGATAGGCCCCGTGTTCGGGTTTTCATATGCTTAAGGTATAGACTATAATGTAAGTATGTAACTATGGAGGCCATTGCATTAGCCAAGCAATGCTACTTCTCTTATGTCACACCTCTTTTCACTAGTTAACGAGAGGTATGACTATGCCCGTAGTTGGGCCTGGAAAATAAAGGCAGTTACGTTGGCCCACAAATAAGCAGCCCAATTATCACAATATTCAAATAATAAATGTACTTCCTTTGTTCGAGCATTGTTTGCTTGACACAAAGTTATGTACTTCCTTTGTTCTAGCATTGTTTGATTGACATAGAGTTCTAAGCACATGCATATCTATTACGTACTCCCTCTGTCCCATTTTAATAGTCTCTTATGAACAAATTTTAGTCTCAAAATGTTCACCCCATTTGTTTTTTCCAAGAGCCCTTTCCCTAAATAATGTTGGGAAATGATCTAATTCCCAAATTACATCTACTCTTTTTTTAATTTCCATTATACCGTCCACGTCAGCTAAGGAAAACAAACCGATTTTTTTTTTCTCGGTCCAGCAACAAACCGCTACTTCAAGTAGCGGTTTTAATTTTGTAAACCGCTACTTCAAGTAGCGGTAGCGGTTTATGAAATTAAAACCGCTACTTCAAGTAGCTATTTATGGGTTTGTTTTGTAAGTTTTTCTTTAAAAACAAAATATCTGTAAATCAGTAATAAGTAAATACAAACCGCTACTTCAAGTAGCGGTTTACATATTAGAAACCGCTACTTGAAGTAGCGGTTTTCAGTAGCACACCGCTACTTGAAGTGGCGGTTTTCTAATAAACCCGTTTTTAAAAAAAATTCCCACTGAACCGGTGACGTGGACGGTATGGTGGGAATTAAAAAAAGACTAGCTGTAATTTGGGAATTAGATCATTTCCCAATATTATTTAGGGAAAGGGCTCGTTGGAACTATTAATATTAATTTTTTACCAAAATTGCCTTCAATTTGCAACAATATTTGTGCAAATTGTTTTAACTTTTATTACTTTCTCTCGAGCCCTTTCCCTAAATAATGTTGGGAAATTTTCTAATTCCCAAATTACAGCTAGTCTTTTTTTAATTCCCACCATATCGTCCACGTCACCGGTTCAGTGGGAATTTTTTTAAAAAACGGGTTTATTAGAAAACCGCTACTTCAAGTAGCGGTGTGCTACTGAAAACCGCTACTTCAAGTAGCGGTTTACATATTAGAAACCGCTACTTGAAGTAGCGGTTTGTATTTACTAATTATTGATTTAGAGATATTTTGTTTTTAAAGAAAACTTACAAAACAAACCCATAAACCGCTACTTGAAGTAGCGGTGTTTTGAGGAAAACCGCTACTTGAAGTAGCGGTTTACAAAATTAAAACCGCTACTTGAAGTAGCGGTTTGTTGCTGGACCGAGAAAAAAAAATCGGTTTGTTTTCCTTAGCTGACGTGGACGGTATAATGGGAATTAAAAAAAGAGTAGCTGTAATTTGGGAATTAGATAATTTCCCATTTAGGGAAAGGGCTCCTTTATCTCTCTATATTTTTGCATACCCAATGTTAATTTGCTTTTTCAATGTAGTTAAACTATTCTTTTTTGTGATTATTAATTCCCGTGAAAAATGCCCATAAGGGACTATCAAAAGGGGATGGAGGAAGTAGTATTTTTATAAAATGTACTTAGTCAGGTGTGGATACCATTACTTTTGAAGGTGGAGTGGGAACAAAATTAATATTTTAATTGATTTCTTAAAAATTAAGGGAAAAAAAAAAACCATATCAAATAAGAGAAATAATGTATAACGGCGAAATTGGAAAAAATTGTACAATATTAAAAAAAAAAATAGTTTTCAAATGACTACAATTTTAAAAAGTGATAGTTCTTAAATGATAGTTTTCAAATGACTACAATTTTAAAAAGTGATAGTTCTTAAATGATAGTTTTCAAATGACTACAATAATTTTAAAATTGTAGTCATTATATTAACATAAATCGCAACCATTTATTTTATATTGTCTAATATAAACCGTTGATAAGGTCAACTTTTTAATTTGACGTATAAAAAAATTTGAAAAAACAAATCTGCCAGTGTTTCTTGATTTCCAGCAGTTATTTTTTGGTTTTTCTAGTCAATCTTGTTTGAGTTCTTTGAAGGAAATGGAGAGTAGGATTTCCCGCAAAATCCGTTCTACAAATTCTTTACTTACTAGTTTGTATACAAATTACGGAAGGAATTGAAGTCTATCTATAATAGGTGGAAGAAGATGAAAGTAATTAGTTTTCCCCAAATTGATTGATTCGGAATACATACCTGCATAATAGTTTCCATCATAATGCTGAGAAGATTATCTGACAAATTGTTGATGTCTGAAGATTTTGGTGATGAGGAACTTAAACTACAGCAAACTCATTTAATAAAGGTTTTTCAAGTGTTTGTTTAGTTTAGGTGAAATTGATCTTGGAGATGGAAGAAGTAACTGAAACTAAGAAGACTTGAAGAAGTTCTTTATTCAAGAAGGTTATTCGAAACAGAAGAAGTGTTCCCTCACAGGAACTGAGTTCCCTAACAGGAACGTTCCTTTACAGGAACTTGAAGATAGCTGGCTAAGATCTTTGGAGGAACTTAGTAAGCGTGGAGCTCAAGTAAACCTACCAGTACAGGAGCACAGCGCAGCAATGACTTAGTTAAGATTTTATCTTCTAGATTCATTGTTAAAAATGTTAAGTAGGATATGCATGAAGTCTATTAGAAGCGTGGCAAGTTAGCTTGGCAAATAAATTAAAATCGGAAAAGATAAAAGATAGAATTCGAAAAAGATTTTCTTTAAATGTTTATTTCTTAAAATCAGTTTGTTAAAAAGATATTATGCTTTTTAACTTAATCTTTCTATCTTATTTTTCGGAAAAGATTTTCTTCTAATGATTTACATATAAACCGTGTATAAAGATAAGTTAAGTTTAACTTATTTATCTTTAAGAAAACCTACTTTCTATACAAGTAATACTTGTATAAATAGTAGAGAAAAAAAAGGAGTTTAGTTTTTTGTGAGTTTTATGCGTGAAGAATTTACAGAGCTTTAATTGTGTAAGTTTGCCAAGCTTATCATCTTGTCATATTAGTTTCGGGTTTCATGCATAGCTTGCCTATCATATACTAGGTGTCTTTACTTGTAATTGGTTTGGGTTATTTGGGTGATAGTGTTTTTGTTATCATTGCATACAGAGAGAGAGCTTCTGTTGAGAAGTTGAGAAGATCTGTGCTTAGGGAGTACGAGAGAGAGTCTAAGTGTGGGACTTAGACTGGGTAAAATAGAATCCTATTCTGTAGCAAGTTCGTTCAGGAACTTGTGAGTAGAGGTTTGATTATAATAGGTTGTAACTTGGTGTTTGCCCTATTATAGTGAAATTGTTTGTGTTTGAAATCCCTAAGGTAGGGTCGAGGTTTTACTTCTAGTTGGGCACTAGAAGGTTTCATCGTAAAATCTTGTGTGCATTGCAAGTTCCTTTTTATTCTGTTTTATATTTGAAAAAGTAGTCACTAGGAACTCAACTACAATTCACCCCCCCCCCCTCTTGTAGTGTTCGTCTCAACTAACACAAATCATGAACTTAATGTAAACAAAAGATTGAGAAGCAAACCTACTTTTTAACAATTATATAAAATCCAATCACAACCATCCGTTATTCGGTTTGGAGAAATGAATTGCAATGTTTTCGATTTCTTTCAGTGAAAAATTGAACCTGGGAGTGAAGTATCAAGTGAGAATAAGAAAAGGGAGGGAGGGAAGGTATTATGTGGGGCCCACATGACGTCATAAGGTGGTTGAGAGCCAAATAGGTGGCAACTTTTAGTGTTTAAGAAAAAAGTTGGTGGAGTTTTAGAAAAGAATATTGCTAACGAGCGCCCCGGGGCGTTAGATAAGGATAAATTATATTGGTTGAAATGGTATTAAGTTAGGAATTTATGACAAAATCACACGTCGTTCGGTGTAATTAATGTTAATTTTACTCTAACATTTGCATTTTAATTCTCTTTTCTAACGCCCCGGGGGCGCTCATTAGCTTTTGCCTTTAAAAAAAAATAATAGTACATGGTAATTGCTAATTAAATTGGAAGCAATAGTAGGTGGTAATTGTCAAAATTTCCTTGCAATAATTTAACTTTGGAAAAATTGCTCCCATTAATCTGAACTTTGTCTCGTCCGCCGAAATTAATCCCAACTTTCGTTTATTATCTATCACTCCCAACTTTAAGGGGTATTAACTTCTATTGCACCCAACAAGTCATCCAACCTGATGTAGCAGGTTACCTAGACACGTGTCAACACGTGATAGGTCCAAATTTTTTTAAAAAAAAAAGAATAAATAAATAAAAACAAAAATTAAAAAAAAAAAACTCCCAAACCCAGTCACCACCCCCCATTCCCGGAAAACACTGCATCACCACCCCACCCCGCCGGAAATTCGCGCCCATCCCCGAAAACTCCTCCCCCGCTGCCGAAAATCGCCGCCCAGCCACCCCTTCCCTTCCCCCACCCCCGAAAACCCCTCCCCAGCAGCCCAACCACCTCCTAAACCCCCTCCCCACCCCCGAAACCCCCTTTCCCAGCAGCGCCCAATCCTTACCCCTTCGACAATCAGGCACGAAATCGGCCACAAACGGCCGAAATCGGTCGGTTTAGGGTATTCAGCCCCAACATCGGCCAATTTCGGCCATTTGTTGCCAATCTACGTGGTCGATTTCAGGGAGGGGGTTGCGTTGTGGCCACTTTTGGTGCCCAATTTTGGTGGGGAAACGGCCGTTTAGGCCTTTGATGGGTTTTCCGGTAGTAATGGCTAGGAAGGGAGTGCGTCGGTGGTGGTAGTGTGGTGAGCAGGGCGTCCGTCGATGGTGGTGGTGTGGTGGTGGAGGTGCGGCAGCTGGGTTAGTTTTAGGATTTTTTTTTTTTACATTTTTTTTTATTTTCTCTATTTTTTCAAACCAATTATATATTGACACGTGTGCAAAAAAAAAATTCAGAAATGTTTACCTGATTAACTAGTTGCAAGTCATTTGGGTTCAATAGAAATTAATACCCCCTAAAGTTGGGAGTGATAGATAATAAACGAAAGTTGGGATTAATTTTGGGGGACGAGGCAAAGTTCAGATTAATGGGAGCAATTTCACCTTTAACTTTTAGTCTTTTATAACCCTTTTTACTTGCTCGATGTAAAAATTTCATCATACACCCAAGTGTACACCCGGTCAAAATACATGAGTTATAAAAACGTGAAAAGAACATTGTACACAAATATAAAGTACACGAGAAAAAGAAAAATCAAAACGATTCTCCTCTTGATTTAAAAGATTGATTTGTTATTTTTATTCCTTGATTCATTACTTACATTCCATATTACTTTTGATAAACAAAATTTCATTTTTTTTGTTAAGAGAAAGAAATTGGGTTTATAGAGAGAGAAAACATGGTAAATTTTGAATTTCAAAGTGATTTCATGTTATTTCAATTCGGAGTTGATTTTATCGTTTTGATGAATCATTTAATTGAAAGATCGATATAATTGACAAATTCGTTGTTGAGAGAAAAGGTATTTTCAAATATTTTTTGTTATCAATTTTTATGTTTTGGTTATAATAATACAAAATATGTTTTTTGGGTATAATAATACAAAATATGTTCTTTGGGTATAATAATACAAATTATGTACTTTATAATTATTTGCTATGTTCTTCCCGCTTTAATCTGGGCGTACCATGCGCATGGTACACCTGGCTGTACAAATCACCAAATTAATGTAATTATGCTAAATATGACTACAAGAGTTCTAAGAGTTAAAACCGAAATACTTCATACTTCTTGAGTTAGGGCCTGTTCTCTTACGTTGAAATTCAGTTCAACTCAGTTCAGTTCAGTACTATTCAACTGAGTTCAGTTCAGTTCAGTTTAGTTCAGCTCAGTTCAGTTCAGTTCAGATGAGTTCAATCAATAAAAACAGGCCCTTACTCTCTTAGAAACTTCGACCCTGAAGCTTCAGTTCCTTTCTGGAGGAACTAGACCTCTGAGTTTCTTCATTGCTTCCATAGCCTTTACAAGTTGTCTTCAAACCTTGTTAATTAATTACATACTCCTTCTTACTCTAGATCATCATCACATGCACATAACTTCATTCCCTGACGCGACTTAATAACATGTCAAGTCTACATGAATTTGCTAAAGTTATCTTAAGTCATCATCAAAACTCTTGGGTCAACCTAGCCCATTATTAATCATTCTTTGTACTATGTGAAATCCAAAACTAAAAACTACTTGTTTGGCATTAATTTTGGTTTTCAGTTTTCAATTTTTTTTTAAATCAAAAACTAAAAACAGGAAACAAGAAAAAAGTGTTTTCACTTTTCTGTTGTCAGTTTTCAAAATTATCATAATTTTAATAAGTTTATATAATTTTTTATTCATTATGGGACACATATCATATACTTTTAGAAAACAAAAAACCAAAAAACAGAAAACCACAGCAATGCCAAACGAACTCTTTATACAATTATAACTCTAATCAATAGCGTGATTTAAGACACGCACGTTAACATTAGGTGAAGTCAATAAGAACTACTAACCAACAAATACTAGATCAAAGGTGGGTAGCAATGTAGCATCACTAAACTTTGTTTAAAAAAAAAATTAGTGTAAGTCAATAGGTAATTTTAAATTGTTGCTTTCTGTATTACGCAACCAATTTTTAAAACAAATTCCAATTTTAAAATATACATAGGAAAATTTGATTTGTAGTATTTTATTAGCTCAAGAATATGATAAAATCCTATTATAATTATCTTCCTCAGATTGATTACAAGTAAAATAAAAGTCCAATTCCGTAAACAAAGAGCTAGCATTCACTGTCCAAATTAAAGGATGACTTCAATCTATTTGTTAGGTGTTGGTGCTCTTACAATCCTCACCCTATTAATTTTTAATAAAATCAAAAAGAATGGTCGTGTTTCAAACCATCCTCCTGGTAATTTTGGATGGCCGATACTTGGTGAAACTTTAGAATTCAGTTCAAACCCTGCTAATTTTGTACGTGACCGGATGATAAAGCACTCTCCGGACATCTTTCAAACGTCCTTTGCAGGGCATAATGTGGTCTTTTTTTGCGGTCCATCAGGTAACAAGTTCGTCTATTCAAATGAAAATAAATTTACGAATTGGCTACCACAGAGCATGGCTAGAGCCTTTTCACTAAAAAATATTGATGATACATCACCAACATGGATATTCTTCATGAAGCAATTACACAACTTCCTTAGGCTCGAATCCCTTCAAGATTGTGTAGGCGTTATGCATAAAAGGGCAAGTGATCACTTGGAGAAGCATTGGGTTCCTTATAACGAAGTTAAGGTCCAACCTTTATCGAAAGACTTCACTCTATCTAATGCTGTCCATCTTTTAATTAGCTCAAACGAAGATCTAGCAAGGGAAGTCGCTGAACCCTTTTACACTTTGGCTGAGAGGGTTCTTTCGGTGCCAGTAGATTTGCCTGGTACATCCTATAACCAGGCTTTGAAGGCGTCGAAGATTGTTAAAGGCAAGCTTATGGATCTAATGAGGAGTAAGAGAGAAGAAATATTATCAGCAAAGGAAAATAATGTGGATATCAAAATCGTTGGCAAAGAGCTGTTGAGTAAACTGCTTATTGCTTCATATGAAGAAGATTTCAACTCTATTGATGACGAGGAAATAGCGGGTCTAATAATTGGTCTCCAATTTGCAGGATTTCATACTACAAGTACTTTGATCACATTTATAATAGATTATCTTGCTCAATATCCAGATGTTTATGCAAAAGTCTTACAAGGTATGAAGTAATATAATTCTTACTTGCAATAATTTAATTTTTACCATTTTTTTTTTTAAATGACCACCCCTTAAAGTAAAAAAACTTAAGAAATCACCACCTATTTTACATTTAGTTCTGTTTTTAAAAATAAATATATTCATTTTTGTGCTAACACTTGGTCTATATATCAAGGTTTTGGGGGTCATTTTGATTTTTTTTTAGATCAATTTGAGGTCAGAATTGAAAAAAAAAATTAAAAAAAAATTAATTGAAAATAACTCGTTTTGCAAGTTAAAAAAATGGCCTCGATTTGGGTGAAATTATCAAAATGAGGTATTTACAATACTCCCTTCGTCCCTTAATACAATGCCTCTTTTGAGCATTTATTCCTCACATAATAAAGAGAAAGAGGCATTGTATTAAGGGACGGATGGAGTACTTTTTCTTAGTGTTTTGACCCCAAATTAGTCTCAAAAGCTCAAAGTGACCCCCAAAACCTTATTAATAGATCAAACTTTGTCATGAAAATCTAAAACTTTTAGTGAAAGCGGTGCACTTACTAATGCACTACTTTTATTTCACCCTGATTATAACTTACTTTAATTAGTTAACCAATTAAGCCCTTTTATTTTCCAATCATTTAAGCGAGACACATGTATAATGTTAATGTCAAAGTATTGCAACCATCTTAAAAACGCATTTTGATAAGCTACATTGATTGCTAGAGCAATTGGAGATAGCACAATCGAAAAGGAAAGGGGAGCTATTGAATTGGAAAGATATTCAGAGCATGAAGTATACATGGAATGTGGCATGTGAAACCATGAGATTAAAACCTCCTGCGGTTGGAGGTTTCCGAGAAGCCATCACCGACATCTCCTACGCCGGCTACACTGTCCCAAAGGGAGCGAAGGTACGTATGCTAGGTTTGAAAAAAAAAAAGCCAACTGTTATTAATTGCAAAATAAAAATAAAAAGGAAAATTTGTTAAAAACTATTTTATAAAAACTAAATTTTGTTGAAAACCATTTTCTAAATTTTTTTTGTCGAAGCACACATGTTTTAAATTTTTTTTTGTTGAATCCCACCACTTTTCGGATTTCAACTATCGATTGACATTTCCGGCTTTGATTAGCATGTGCACCTTACGTGACCTACTTAACCCCACTTTTCTATTATTTTTTCCCCTTTTTCCTTCATTCGTTCCCCCTTCGTCACTTACATTTACGTGCAATTATATAAAAGGCTATAAAAACCAAAGTATGATGAAGAGGATTGACGAAGAGCGGAATGAATGGAGCGAAAGGGAGGAAAAATAAAAGAAAAGTAGAGTTAAGTGGTCACATGAGGTGCATATGTTAGTCAACCCTGGAAATATAAGTAATTAGTCGGAACCCGAAGAAATGGTGGGACTTAACAAAAAAAAGTTTTAAAATAGATGTGCCTTGACAAAATTTTTTTTAAATCAGGTGTGTTTTGACAAGAAAAAATTTATAAGATGGTTTTCAACAAAATTTAGTTTTTATAATAACAAAATTTCCGAATAAAAATAAATGAAGAAGGATTTTTTTTTTTTAAAAAAAAAAAAAAAAAAACCAATTACTATTATTCTCGTTTTAGTAATAACCATCAACAAATCTTTTTTCTTAATTTTGGCATCGACTATTTCCAAAATTAAATTTTCGCAACAGATTAAGGAGGGCTACGTAAATTAAAGATTAAGGAGTATTTTTGTTTCTTTTTATTTAAACAGTGATATGAAGGGATTAGAGTTTCCTTCCTGTTGATTAGTTTTTGTTAAAGTAGGTGCATTGGAGTGTATGTTCGACACATATGGATCCAACGTATTTCCCAAATCCGGATAAATTTGACCCTTCAAGATTTGAAAAAAAATTGCCGCCTCGTGCATTTGTACCCTTTGGAGGAGGAGCGCACATTTGTTGCGGGAGAGAGCTTGCTCGAATTAGTGTTCTAGTTTACATACACAATGTTGTAATTCGATTTACACTTTCGAAAGTGAATCCCAATGAAAAGATTATTAATAAACCTGATCCCTACTCAGTTGACGGGCTACGAATGCGCTTGGAACCACATGGAAGTCAGTCGTTATATGTATAGTGGATTAGTGGTTTGGTTTGAATAATGTTTGAAGTTATTTAAATATTGAGCTTATTGCTCAATTGGGCTGATATGATTCTCTTCCATAATTAGCTTCACAGTATATTATATAAACGATAGAAATGGTAATGTATTTCTTATTTTCTTATATATATGTTATATTTTAGTTGCAAGGTTGAGAGTTTCACTTTTTTTTTTTTTTTCAATGTGCATACATTTTATAAATAAACCACAAAGAAGTCAAAGAAGTGTGGATGAATATTAAACAAAAACAAAACTGTACGAATAAATAAGAACAAAAGAAGTACATGCATATTATTTAGAATCCTAGTTAAATGGCTAAATGCTACATGCACGACTGTAAAAAAGAATTTAGAGTTGTCAGTGTCTAACCCGAACCGTTAAACCCGATTGTTTCGAACCGATCCAAAAACGAATTGAATTGAACTGTTTGAAACCTGTTTTTTGGAAACCGAAAACTGACCTGATGACCCAATTTTTTCCAACCCGAAACAGAACAAAACCGAATTTGAGCGAACCATTACTAACCCGACCCGTTATCAAGCCAAACCATTACAACCCGAAACTGAAAGCAACCTAAACCGATTACGTCTAAACCCGATAGTAACCCGACCCATTTTAAACCAAAAACCATTAAACCCCGATAAACCTAAATCGTTCCAACTCGTAATCCGTTGTGACTGAACCATTTATAATCCGTAACCCATTGTGACCGAACCGTTTACGACCTGTAACCCGTTGAGACCAAACCGTTTAAAATCGTAACCCGTTATGACTGAGTCATTTACAACCTGTAACCCAATATGTTTATGATCTAATCCGTTTCAACCCACCACTCGATAAACCCAACTTATTTATGACTTGACTTGATTATAACATGACCCATTCCTACCCGTTATCTGACTAATTTGACTCGATAATCATCCGACTTAATTTTAAATCGATATGATTTGAACTGAAACCCGCTTCAAATTGGGTAAACTCGTTTTCAAACCAACCAAGTTCAATCTAAACGATTACAACCTGAAACGATAATGATTGAACCCGATTTCACCCGATCTATTTTGAACCGAAACCCATTTTCGACCGACCCAGTTTAACCCAAACTGATTATGACCCGAACCAATTACGACCCGTCCTGATTAAGACCCGAACTGTTTTTAGCCGAAACCCACATTAAAAGGACTAAACCCGTTTTCAAACCGACCTGGTTCAGCCAAATTGATTATGACCCGAACCGACTAGAACCCGGCCTGATAAGGACCCAATCCAAAATTAAACCAAACCAAACTGACTCGATAATTTTCAAAACCGACCCGCTAATTATTTCAACCCGTTATAAACCAACTCGTTATAACCCGAAACTGATAAACCCAACCCAAACCCGAATCGTTTACCCGAATTGAATTGACACCGCAAGTTTTGAGTTGTGTATAAGTAGGTCAAGGTCATGATTGAATGGGTATTTTTATGGGGTAATTTTATACATTGGTTGACCGATGATGATAGTCGACGATCGACGACACAAGACCAAGTCAAAATAGTTACTAGTGTTCCTAAAATCGTGGAGAAGATATTTGCTACCAAGAACATGTCATAGAGGTTGTTAAACGTATCTACACCCTAAACAAATTCACGTTCTTCGGAAGACAAAATAAAGATGTCAACAACTATCTCCTACATTTATAGAAGACACCACCACTATTCTCCGACCACCTATCAAATGCCTTATAACTCCCCTAAGCTCCATTTCGATCATACGCCTAATTACCACCATACTAATATTACTCCTCTCAAGCTTAGGCCCTGCTCTGTTCACCTTATTTTCACTTATATCAGGTTTGATAAGTTTAGATAAGGGTTAATAAGTTTAGATACATTCAGATAAGATAAGTTCAGAAAATATAAGTTCATACAAGTTGTGATAAGGGTTATCCAGGGCTACCCAAGTTTAATTTATAACAAAAAATAAGTTCTAATAAGGATTTCATCAGATTAGTTAAGATAAGTTCAGATAAGTAAAAATCAGGTGAAAGAACGCACCCTAATCTTCCCCATGACCATTTGTTGTTTTCCTCACCATAAGTCTGTCGGCCACCTAGATCTTCCATCACCAAAATGCATAATAAAGCTACTCCCTCTGTCCCTAAATTAAAAGTCTCTTTCTCTTTATTATGTAAGTAATAAATGTTAAAAAAAAAAAAAAGCTTTGTATTAAGACCATCTCTAATGATGAGACTCAAGTTTGAGTATTGAAATACAAATTGAGTTGTTTTTTACCTCCAACGGTGATACCAAACCCACTTTTCAATTTAGCAACTCATATGAAGTCTAAATTCTCAATGGTGAGACTCTCTAAAATATACAATTGTCACTTTCAATTTATGACCCATCAATAATTATAAGATTAAAAAATAATAATAAAAAAAAAAGTAAAACTTAAATAAATTTAAAAAATATAATAGAACATTGACAAGGGCCCACACTTTTTGTCAAATGAGACTCAAAGTTGAGTATTTAAATTTGGTTGTTTTAGAGTTAAGTTTAAATACCAACTTATTGGTGTACATCGCAAAAAATACTCTATCTCTCCTAAAAATACTCACTTGAGTCTCACCATTGGACCATTGGAAATGGTCTAAGGGCTGAAAGAGTACTATATTTAAGTCCTTTGAGTTCATGAGTCCCACGTATCACCTCATGAAATACATTATCTAATTACTTTGCCATTCCCCTTTTTGATACTTATTATATCTTTGGCCATATTCATCATTATTACCTTTCTGTAATATTTCGGCAAAACAATTTACACTTGACCTAATGTATGTTGTCCTCAACTGCCTTAGTAGTTTAGTACCTAGTTAGATTATGCTTATATTAAATATATTACCACCGTTAATTATTATGTGCAATAATGGGGTATTATTTGTGACACATAAAATATTTCTTTGTTGCATATAATATATTAAACAAAGCTAAGGTAGTATAAAGGGAGGTTTTTTCCTGAGTTTTTAGAGCAACGCGTAAGATTTTAATTTTTAAAAAATTATTAGAGCGACACTTAAGATTAATATTTTTAAAACGCTACAATCGGATTATGACCCATAAGATTATTACAAAGTTTTATTACATATATAACTAGGAAGTATATATTTAGTAAAACATTTCATTTGAATAAATACAAACAAACCGTGCATTACACGAATTCAGAGCTTTATCTAGCTTGATTGTAAACAATTTATGCCCACGTGTTATAGTAGATTGGTTGACTCATTGCCAAATAGGGACTGATGGACCATAAAACTACATATTGATTCAAAACTAAAGATGGTTCTATGTTTATATTTTGTTATACAAGTATATTTATGAGAAAATTTAATCAACAAGTTTGACACTTTGAATATAAACGATCAAGATAGGAACATCATGTGGAGGGAATACGAATATTGAAAATCAATTAAAGTAGGGTTATTCTCGTACGATTATTTTCAGTTCAATTCTGCTCTAATAAGTCCAGTTCAGCTCAGCTCCTAATTTCCTTCTCTTATAAAATATTCATTTTAATTCAGTTCAGCTCTAATAAGTTAAGTTAAGTTAAGTTCATTTCATTTCATTTCACTCAATGAAAACAGACCCTTAATTTAGATGATAAACTAAATACATGTTGCGGACTGTATCAAATTTAGCTTAGTAAATTGAAGGGTGCTTTTAATAATAATGCAAAAGTCCAAATAATGCAATAAAATTTCGGCAAATACAAGTTTAATTATCTGCTAGATAATCGAATTTTTGTTAATCTGGTGGCATTTCTGTAAATATATTGAAAAAGTATGATTATTTATTCGGTACTTTTGGTAAGCTGTCCAATTATTGTTTGCAACTTGTATTTACTATTTAGTGAAAGAATTATATATGTACCCCTCAACTAGTACATGAAAATGCGCATGTACTCCTTCACTAGTACTCCCTTCGTTTTGAAATACTTGCTCCACTTTCCTTTTCCGGCCGTTTTTAAATACTTGCTCCATTTCCTTTTATGGAAATCTTTTACAATATTAATTCATTTCTCACATTTAGTAGACCCAACATAATACTCTCTCTCCTATTCTTCCACTACTTTTGCTTTTTAAAATTTTTATTTTCTCAACTACCCCATTATCTCCATATTTTATTACTTTCTCCAATTTTTTCTAAAACTCCGCGCATGGAGAAATGGAGCAAGTATTTAAAAACGGAGGGAGTACTTAAAAAGACGATTATACCCTCAGATAAATAAAATTTGTTTATCTGGGGAATTAAGTAGGCACAACTCATAAAAATTAATGGAGAATTGTTGCTATTAAAAAGGTGCAAACATGTACCTTACATTATTACATAATTTACCTATACTATTTGTTAATCACTTAAGTCTCCACAAAGCTTTAAATATGGGAGAGTTTAAGGTCATAATATAAAAAATGACTCGTTGCCAAGAATTGCTTCAGTTTTCAAAAGCTTTAAGCGGGTCTTGTGGATTAATTTCTGAGAATAGTGGCAGATCAACAGGCAACAATTCTAGGCTCACTCCCACCTCTTTCAGCTTCTTGACAACTTCCTCGAACACAATCCTGTTGCCACCTTGGGCGAGGTGCAGGCCATCACTGCACATATACTCACAATTTTATTTTACTTTAAAAAAAAAAAAAAACAAAAACAAAAAACACACTAGTAAACACATCTGCATGCAAAACAATAATTGATGCCTAATTCTTCTCAGCATAACTTTCCAACTTAACAGAGTACTTTTGTAACAGAGTTCTATGATGCGGACCAACAGGAGAATTCTCAGATATGTTCTAGTCTGCAGAGCCACAAAGTATCCATGAAATCTCAAAGAAAATGTTATAAGAATTGGATGGACATGTTTCGTTCAAAAGGAAGCCAAACGCCCAGCTATTTTATTCAACCATTTCAGGGCTGACTTTATCCATGAAATCTCAAAGCATGATATATACCAACTACCAAGTATATATAATTGTCAAATATGCCAAAGATTATTATCTTTGAGATAAGGAAAAAAGACATAGATTTTAGGGCTAGGGAGAATGGTTACTTCGTGGATATATCAGTCATCACTCATCAATGTGCTTTGTGCACATTTTGCTAAGGATTTTCTTTGGATGTACAAGGCTAATTACTCTTAATTTAATTACTCTGAGATCTGCATTGTATTGCCTCTTGGCATTACTCTTAATTTAAAGGGAAATGTTATTCTTGTCATGATGATGCAGTACAGTGGCGAGTTCTGACTTTAGCTGTTTAGCATCTCTAACTATATAGCTTTATGAAAAGTACCTGAGACATGAATTCTTCCAATCAGAAAATTCTTGCATCTTGGTCCACATATCAATTAATGGTGTTGCACATTCTCTTGCAACATCAACACATGCTTTGGCGTAGGCACCAGCAGCCTCATTTGTTCTCTCGGGTAGACCACTTGGATTCTCAATGTAAGGGTGCCTGCACCAATTACTCATCAAAGTGAATACAGTGATAAACATGATATAGGCCGGGTCACAGCTTGCAAGATAGTAAACTAATGAAAATATTAATTATTAACGATAGAACAGTATAAACTGAAGAAAGAAAAACTTCACAGTAAACGTCCAGCTTCATCTATTGGAGGGGGCGTGATGAAGAGGATAATAGCAGTCTCCCATTTTTTCTGCACCCAATAAAAGCAAGTTCGAACCCAATATTAGAAATTGTGCAGCAGTTAGCACATCAACCAGCACTTGACTGGCTCAAACTGTGTAACACAAACTAACATAATGACAGATGATTATACGTGTACTGATAGACACATTGCAATAATATTCAAGCCAAGGAAAACCAGGAATCTAGCACTAAATGCACATTCATCCTAATAACGCTTATGAACTAATCTTTGGCCTAAAGGACTTCTTATTAACAAAAGGCAAACAACATCATACATTAAATATATGGCTTTTAAAACCCTCCTGCAAACATCATTTTGCCAACAAGACCACTGACATTTCAAGTTGCTGTGAGAATTTCTCTTGATCTTCCACTCCCATTGGATTGCAAAGTTTATGCCTTTAATAATAATAGTAAAGTTTAAACCACATCTTTTGGTTAGTCATCCAATGTGAGCTTGTAGCTTCATCTGCTAGTACGTATTATGTAGTACTGCAGCAATTCACGAGTTAAAATTTAAGTAGTAGGGGCCAAAGTTTTGTAGGAGGATAACCCAGTTAACACTTTAAACATAGAAAGTTAGAATATAGAATTATCGCAATTGAAACCAATAGACAAATTTAAATTTCGTAAAAAAAAATGAAAAAAATACACTGCTATCAACTGATCATCTAAGCGGCACATCTATATATGGTTGTTTTAAAAATTAGTTTCCCATTTCACTCAAAAAAAAAAACAAAAAAAAAAAAAAAAAACAATTTCCTTTTATGAATAATTTGCTGACAGCTACCATTTGAATAAATTTATTTCTCATTATATTGACAGATATTATACAATTTCAAACGGATTTCACTAGACAAATTGTCAATTTCCATCACTCAACTCTAGTTCCAAATTGTCCATTAGAATTTAGAGACAATTTCCAGGATCAAAAAAGTTTCAAATAACAATGTAGCATATATGTTACTGGATCACTTCCTTTGAATTTCCGTATGATTTCTAAATTATAAATATGTATCATCAATGGGATAGCAAACTAATTTGCTTATTTCCTTTTAATCTTCTTCATTCTAATTCTGTTTTGTACACTTGATGCACTATGCATTCACCACTGCCTACGTTTATTCAGTTTGCAATCCTGCTCCTCATATACTATGGAGAATAACATCTCAATGTTGCTGTGCTAGATAAACCTATGAGAATCCCTCATAAAATGCATGCTGATTAGATAAAACTAATACGGTGAATCAATAAAATCCAAAAGTTAGTATCTAAGCCTAATTTATACGAGCATGAAAGGTGCTCTGATCCCACATTAACAAAATTCTATAGGCTGTAACATGACATACATTCTTTTTTAAACATTCTGGATGCAAGATTGCATTAGTACCAAATTAAAATATTGCATAATCGATGACACATGAAACCACAACAAAGAGAATAACAAGTGCTTTGAAACTTAGTATTCTTCAATATCTCATTGTGGAAATCAAACGGCAACAATGAGAATGACATGCACTGTTGGACACAGAAGTAAGCGCAAATAAAGGCAAATGATATCACATTCGTAAGTTTCAACATAAGAATTAAGAAAGTGGTGATAACTGATTTCCATTTAAGGACTTCTAAATGCATTGCAAACTTTTACTCCATTTCAGGAATTCAGGGTGCACTTTTTGTAAGAATCTTGTCAAGAATAAAAAGACATAGGACCAATGCAGCTGAAGGGAGTGCTTAATACTTCAAGATTAACAATATACACTCCCTCCAAAGGAGAAGAACAATCCTTCGTGTATGAGTACCAATTTGACATAAATGAAATACAGAGTAATAGAAATTTGACTAGCTGAACAACATAATGCAATTGTGTTTTGTGCAAAAATAATATTTAATTTAATATTGTCAAATACTGATATTTTTAAACAGTATTAGCAATTATATGTATTGAATAGAGATGGGAATGGTCCGTCAGTTGCATCTTTCATATTTCTAGAGAACAATAAGGCTAATGCTTCTTTTGACTTTATGCCCATTAGTAAAAAGTTAGCACAATGACTTTTTGTGAAGCTAATTCTTTAAATCCAAATTTAAAAAGTACTCCTTAGAGCACCAGCATCAAGGCCTTTTACAATCCTTTCCGTGGCTTTTTGGTGTCCTTTCCCAATCCTGATGGATGCTATTACTTGGGAAAGATAACTGTTAGGGAAAGGATATTGTAGTATCCTTTCTCTGGAAAGGAAATCTCGCCTCGGCCCAAGTGCCATGTTAATTCAACAATCACAAACAAAAGCATACAACGGCTATATTGGAAATCATCCAACGCTCAACTTGTTGACACTTGTCAACATCTTGTTTCTTTATTTTTTTTTGCTCCAAAATATTATAACGGCTATAATTTGCAAACGGTAACTTATTTTTGAAATCCGAAAACACCAACGGTCATAAAATTTTTTTGTCTATAAAATGAGTATAAATTTGCTATATTTTCACAAAATTTCAGTTTCACTTGTACAATACTCTTAAACACAAAATTATTCTAATCTCCATATTTTCAAGTTTATTTTTCTCCATTTCACTTCCAATTTCTTAGAGTCTTCAATATGGATCGTAATAATTCTAATTACGGTCGTAACCCGAATTTTCCTAACAATTTAAACTTTCAAATTAACCAATCTAATCCTCCTGTCGACCCTAATCTGTTGAGTAATCCTCAAATTCAAGCTGCATTTTTTCAATGGTGTAGTAGTCAACCAAGAGCAACAAATTTCAATAATATTCCACCAATACAACCAAATTTTCCTCATAATTCCCAATCCTATCAACAAGCTTTTGGTAATACCCCTTTTTTCCCTATATCGGAACATTTAACTCAAAATATGAATCAATCTCCAGGTGGAGTTTGTAGTAGCAATGCTACTCCAATAGAGTTAAGTGGTGAACATGTTGAAGAATTAGCGGGAGCACAACATCTTGAAGAGATTGACAATGCTGAAGTCGAAATTGTTCCAGAAGTGCAACTCAATACATCTGCACAAAGGAAAAACCAAGCATGGAGTATCGCCGAAGACAAAGCTCTTGTATCAGCCTATATAAATGCAGGAGGCGATGTGGAGAGGGGAACCAAGACCAAGAGAAGCGGGTTATGGGCAGAAATTCACAACCAGTACGAAAAGGCTAGAGCTGAAAATCTCAATGAGATTAAGGTAAGAAACGTTAAATCTTTGCAAAATCGATGGGATCACATAAATGAACATGTAAGTAAATGGGTTGACGCCTACGGTTATCATTTTCGAACTAAGGGTAGTGGTGAATCTGAGCAAAATTTGGAGAGATTCGCTCACATAGATTACAAAGCAACTAACAATAAGATGTTTTGTTATTTGCATTGTTTTGCAATTCTGATGGGATCCCTCCTTGTCCAAAGTTCAGTCCGATATGTTACCGGGTGGTCAAGCATCTACAGATAGTGGGGGGAGCGGTAAAAGATCCCAACCCGATTCACAGTGTGAGGTTGGCGGAAGGGCTAAAAGACCTCTTGGCATAAAACAGACAAAGATGAAAGGTAAAGCATCAAGTACTTCGTCAAGTGTAAATCTTGACTCTTTAAATACAAATTTTAATGACATGGGAGAGAAATTGGGTCAATTGGGAGAGCGACTACTTGATCAGATGAGAGAACGAGATGAAGAACAAAAGGCCCGGGTAGAAGAAAAGAAAAGGCAGAAGGAGGAGGCCATGAAGTTCAGAATGTTAGAAAGGTTAATGCAGAAGCCCGTTCTTGATGACAAGGAATTAGCAATGTATAACAAACTGAGAGACGAATTTAGTAGTAGGTTTTCGCTTTAATTTCATTTTAGTATTTGCAATGTTTGTATTTTAATTAAGTATTGTAAGGTACGCAAGTTATTTTTTTTTTAAATTGTTTGTGCTACTAGTAATGTTGATGTTTATGTAGTGTTGTTATTGTTGTTTATGTATTAAATTAATATTAGTGTAGTTTAATTTGTTTTTAAAACTATGATGTCTCTTTTACCTTTTGACAAGACTCATGCATGCATTGGTAAAAAAACTGACCTTACAAAATTCTGCATGCATTGGTCATAATTCTCACCATACAATCCTTATCTTATCCATATCTTATGTGCACTAATTATGTTTTAACAAAATCTTATCTTCTGACCAACAATATCCTATTTTTGTCTATTTAAAGTACATGATTTCTATCTTCTTGTGTCACAAACAAACACACCAAAAATAAAACACCAAACACAATATGAGCTTAGATTCAATCTCTTCAAGTTCTTCAAGCTCTTCCTCCTCAAGTATAACTGATAAAATTTATGATCACATGGTCATGAATTTTATAAATGAGAGTCAACATTTAGTTGCGATGCAAAATTCAGTGCTTAATTCATTACAACCTGAAAAGCAAAAACGTCCGAGAAAACGAAGGGTAACTATGCCTAGAAATCGTGAAGCGGCTCACGACAATCTAGTTGCAGATTACTTTAGTAATCAACCGGTATACAATGATACCGTATTTCGAAGGAGGTTTCGTATGAGGAGACCCCTGTTCCTTCGCATTGTGGACACATTAACTGCAAGTAATCGCTATTTCCAACAACGTCCCGATGCTACCATGCGCCTTGGTGCTTCACCCCTTCAAAAATGCACCGCGGCTATACGTATGTTAGCTTATGGTTGTTCAGGATCAAGTAGATGAATATCTAAAGCTTGGTGAAAGTACTGCTAGAGAATGTCTTTCACAATTTGTCGATGGAGTTATTGCTCAGTTTGCAACTGAGTACCTCCGCAAGCCAACAATGGAAGATATCCAGCGTCTTCTAAGAGAAGGGGAGGATAGAAACTTCCCCGGCATGCTAGGAAGCATTGATTGCATGCATTGGGTATGGAAAAATTGTCCAGCTGGATGGAAAGGAATGTATCAAGGCCGATCTAAAACGGCCACTGTTATCTTGGAAGCGGTTGCATCTAGGGATTTATGGATTTGGCACGCCTTCTTTGGGACTCCTGGGTCGTGCAACGATATTAATGTACTACAACGTTCTCCTGTGTTTGATGATATAATAAATAATCGTGCTCCACAAGTTCTGTTCACAGTTAATGGAAACACTTACACAAAAGGATACTATCTCACCGATGGGATTTATCCAAAGTGGTCGACATTTATAGATGCGGTTACTGCCCCTCAAACAGCTAAGGATACGTTATTTACTGAACGTCAAGAGAGTGCGAGAAAGGATGTTGAGCGTGCTTTTGGTGTGTTACAAGCTCGTTTCGCAATAATCAGGAAGCCTGCTTTGGCATGGAGTGTAGATCTGTTGTGGAAAATTATGATGACTTGCATCATTATCCACAACATGATTGTTGAAGACGAGCGTGATACATATTTAAATTATAAGGATCCACTCGAGTTTGCCGATGAACAGCCTGAGAATATGCTGGGGTCGTCCTCAACTAGGAATGCAACAACATTCACCGTAACTCCCGGACAGTATGATGAAGATAATTTCGGTAGATTGATAGCTTCGAGAGGGGAAATTCGTGATAGAGACGTCCATATGGCTTTGAAGAACGACTTGATCGAGCATTTATGGGCACAGTCTATGAGGTCCGATGAAAATTAAACATTTCAGTTATTTTTAAACTTATGTTTGTTATTTTCTTTGCTATTTTTATCAACGTAATTCATGTTTTTTTTTATTCGTGTCGTTTAATCAATGTATTTCATGTTTTTAATCAATGAATTTTATGTTTTTGAATTCGTCTCGTTTAATTAATGTGTCGGTTAATAGAACGATCTATTATTAATTATTATTAACAACATTTTCAACAATAATAATAATTAAGTATATTAATAAATATATGTAATTTGAAAAAGGAATAAATGGTGGGGTATATGTAAGTAGGAGAGAGAAAGTGGGAAAGGATACTCATTGATGTTGGAAATTTTGAAGGGAAAGGATGAGTAAAAGGATGGAAATAGTGGGAAGTGATGTGGAGGAAAGAGAAAGTGATGTGTCAAGTGTAGGAAAGAAGAGAGAAACCGGGAAAGGATATAAGTATCCCCAACACTAATGATGCTCTTAGTACAATATTCAACAAAAGCAATGTTTGACAAATCCATACAGAAGTAAGATTAACTCCATGAAAAGCCTAAGATACCACCATAACTATTACCTATCTAAAAAGTCAAAATGCCTAACCACAAAACCAAACTTCTTCTATCCATTTTGATTACAACCAATGACAAAAACAAGGGAACCAACTCAACTTTCCCTTTCTTCCTATTATGCAAGAATCGATTGGCCAGAAACAAAATTCGATATCCCTTTTTAGTCTATTAATGTCATACCAATTCCAAAAACTTTTAGTCTATTAATGTCATACCAATTCCAAAAATGTATTCAATCCTAATATTTCTTTAACCAAACACCCTATACTTAAATGAATTAACAGGCCCAGGGCCACATTAATTTTGTTGAAACTTTAGCCAAGATTATAACTAACTAAAGTTGTTGAAATCCATAAATCAATGTATAAAAATAAAAAGTAAAAAGTAAAAAATGTGATCACCAAATCTACTACAGTAGAATCAAAGTCTACAACTTTAAAAATTGACACTCGTAAACATTTTAATATGCTCCACATGTGTGCATAACAGAGAGACAGAAAGAAAGACTCTGAAAAAGAGAGAGTTGACATGATGACACACCTTGAGGAAAGAGAAGATGGTGCGAAGGTTTTCTTTGTATTCATCCAAAGGCACGTGTTGAAAGGCGGCATAACCATCATGAAGACAAGCATCATTGGCCCCAAAAAACACCGTCACCGCCATTGGCGCCGCTTCATCCGCCGCCGGAAACACCTTATCCAACACTTTCACCGCCCATCTGGTGTTGTACCCACTGTAACCTCTCATCAATATATCAGCCTGAAACCCAGATTTTAAATCAAATTAATAAAAACCCACAAAAACCCAGATTCATAATCTTGAATAAAATCAAATTTGGTTGAATTGGCGTCATTTAGGCATATCGTCGAACAGTTGGTGTGCATACCGTACGAGAGAAATGATTAGCCAGTGAAGCTCCCCAGCCTCCATTGCTAAATGATTCTTCAGTAATGGAGTCTCCAAATAGGTAGATTTTGGGTCTCATGGTTTGTCAAATGATCTGCTTTGATGCGACACAGTTTTGAAGGAGTCGTAGAGGAATCAATTGTTAATTCATGGAGATTGATGAAGTATTAATTTAAAAGCTACATAATGTAATACGGATTATTGGAGCAACAAATATAAACAGGGGAGTGCTGTAAAAAAAATGTTAATTAGTGTTTCTATACATCAATCAATAATTATATGAAAAAATTGTCAATTCTCATTTGCCTAAAATAATCCCATCTTTCGATTATTTTTTAATAATTCGATCTTTAATATCAATCTGCTTCTAATGGTCTCAACAACTAAAAATTGTATAGTACACCGGGTGTACCATGGTCATGGTAGGTACACGGTACACCTAGTGTTAAATAATGTGTTTTTAACATTTTATTTGCAAGCTGTCAGTTTGTTATTTAAAAAAAAAAAAAAAAAAACAATGTCTTCCACAATTCATGGGATTCAACGTGATATTCTCCATTTCTACATAACTTTCACAATTAAATTTCACCATATTTCAATTTCGAATTAAGAGACAATAAAGTTTATAAAGAATTTTGTAGAGAGAAAAATACAGAATAAATTATGATAACATTGTAATCGATGGATCGGAAAAGGTTATTTGATTTTATTTGTTAATATTTTAATTTCAGGATTTTGCTTATTAGGTTGATTATATTTCGTTATTATTTTGCACAATTATTGTAAAATATCGCTGTTTTTTTTTTTTTGAATTTTGATATTTATGAATTTGAGATCCATATGACAAAGGTTGAAGATGATGTTCTTTTATTTTGTCAAAGGTTGAAGATGATATTCTTTATATTTTGTCAAATGTTGAAGATGGTGTTCTTTATAAATTGTACATATGTTCGTCATTATAGTTATCGAACAATTATATGAATGTTCTTTATTTTTATCCTTTATGTTTTTTGCTTCGATGTTCTTTGATTTATTCTGTATTTTTAAATAATATATCATTTATTAATTCTATATATATTTTTTAATATTAATAATCACTAACTACGTATATATATTTTTAAAATTAGGATCGTGAAGGTTGATGACGATATTCTTTTGAGATCTCCTCTATTGATGATTGTTTTTCAGATCTAAAGAACATCCGTAATATTATTAAAGAACATGATAATATTATGTAATGAACATAACATATATATATACCTACCACGATCCAAAGATAAAATTCAAAGAACATTTCACAATAAGCAATGAACATTATGTGACGATAAAAGTACATTGCAATTACAATAAAAAAAATGGACAATTAAAATAAACTACCAAAAAATCTAATAAAAATCATTATATGATATAATTATGAACATAAGGAAAAAGATATATTTTTAAAAAATAATTGTACATTACAAACAACTATAAAGTACATCACGTTTTCTAATAGAGAAACATTATTAAATCACATATAGAACATCACAAAAAATTTATATATACCATCCCTAAAATGAAAATTGTAACTATCATTAACCTATACTAAAAGCGAACTTAAAGTGACACTTGTCACAATCTCATTAAAAATTTTCCCGCCCATTTAACTTTCCATTTTTACGCAGATTCTTTAAGGAAATCATTTTATAATACTCCGTAATTTAAAATATCTTTCTTCCAATTAAAAATCTTAACAATAATAATTCTCCATATAAACCCAAATAATATATTTTTACATATAAGTAGTCTTTTATTTGGTATTATTTTTGTAAAAAAAAAATGAGGTAATTATTAAACAATACTGCTATATATTATTTTAGTCTTCGATAATACTATAAACTTTTTTTTCTTCCAATTTTGTTACTATGGTTAGAGAAGTGTAATAGAATGGATGAGAACATGTGTCTTTCTTAGTTTATTGGTTATAATTTTTAAATACTAAGTATAGATATAGATAATAGTGTTAAACTAATGATAAGTATTAAGTATTAAAAATTACCGTGCATGGCACGGGACTTAACCTAGTATATAGTAAAGGTGAAAAATATGAACAAAATAAATTTTTTTTTAAAAAAATGAAAACTAAAATTTTATAAATTTAAAATTTAAAAACGAAATCTTAAGTTATTTTTAGGTGAAATAATTTTAGAGGATAAAAATTATTTTTTTTATAAAGAGCATTATATAGTCATATAAAGAGCCTCAAAGTACGCTGAACAATCATTAAAATAAATATTATAATTAAATTTTTTGAAAGATTGGTGAAAAATATGATATATATATATATATATTAAAGAAAGGAAACCAAATATAGTATTTTGGATAATAACATTTTGAAAATGAAATTAAAATTTTAAAATATAGGTGTAGGAACCACGCATTGCTCAGTAACATATAAGTCTATAACCAGTTAACTAGGTAAAGTTTTATTAAATAAAGGTTAATTTACAAATGTCACAACGTGGTATGCCAAAAAATAAACTATATTTTTAAGTTTTTTAAAGAAATGATTATAACTAATAATCAATATTACCTCTATTTCTTTTTAGTTGACACGTATTCCTTTTTAGGAAAATATTTTTAGTTGACACGTATTCCTTTTTAGGAAAATATTTTTAGTTGACACGTTTCCTTTTAGGTAAATTATTTATCTTGCATTGGCGCCTCTTCTGTGCAGCTGGCCACACCGTGTGGCCAGCGTCCAGCTCAGCAAAATAACGGAGCTTCCACGCGCGCGTCATCAAATTGCCAAAAATAACGGAATCCAAAAAACACGCTGATCTCCACGCGCGCGTCATTTCTTCTTAAAAGCGCTGACATTCACACAAATCCCTAGAGCCGCAACTTTAACTTCTCGATTTCACCAAATTCTTCTCATAATCGCGAAAAAAAAAATTACCAGCTACAATGACTGACGAATTACAAAACTTAGTAGAATCACAAGAATCAATGGAAATCGAAGAAATAGGTGATTCATTTTTGAATTTGGAGATTGAAGAGATCGAAAAAATCCAGAAAATGATGAAATACAAGGTAATAAATAAAACTTACTCAAATTTTATTAATGGTAATCCCTAAAATGTTATACTGGTAATCCTTATTATACAGTAAGTAACCAATATTACGCAATAAGTAACACTATTACTGTACAAAAGTAAACCCTAAAATGCATTAAGTAAACCTATTACTGTGAAAAGGTAATCACTATATTGAAATAAGTAATCCTTGTTATATAACAAGTAACACCCTAAAATGCAATAAGTAACCCTATTAGATAATAAGTAACTCTTTAATCTCAATTAAGTAATCCTTAATACGCAATAAGTAATCCCTGTAATATAATAAGTAACTTATCAAAATTCAAGTAATTCTATTCTCTATTATAATAAGTAATCCCTGTAATATAATAAGTAACCCTGAAATGCATTAAGTAACCCTATTACTGTGAAAAGGTAATCACTATATTGAAATAAGTAATCCTTGTTATATAACAAGTAACACCCTAAAATACAATAAGTAACCCTATTAGATAATAAGTAACTCTTTAATCTCAATTAAGTAATCCTTAATACGCAATAAGTAATTCCTGTAATATAATAAGTAACTTATCAAAATTCATGTAATTCTATTCTGTATTAAGGTTACCCCAATAATTCAATAAGTAATTCTATTATACTTGCATGGTAATTTCTGTTATACAGTAAGTTTCCCTTACTAAGCACATTAAGTAATCAATATTATACTATAAGTAACCCTATTAGAGTATGAAAGTAAGCATGACTAAAATCACTAAGTAACAATATACTGTGAGTTTAATCCTTATTATACAATAACTCATCTAAACAGACTAAGTACAGTAACTCAACCAAACAGACTAAGAACAGTAACCCCTATTATGCAATACATTTATATCTTAATGAACTCTGAAATAATCTGAGTTACTAATGCAAAATTAAAATATTTTTACAGATTTAAGTGGAAGTACCTTAATAGATGACAGCAGATATGCAGAATAGCATACAGAAAACCAAGAAGTAGATTACTCAGGAAGCCTTGTTGGATTTACTGTTGCAACTTTAGAAGAAATATTTGAACAGTATAAAAAACATGCTTTTGTGATTGGCTTTGGTGTAAGACAATCAACAACAAGATACACACAAACAGAACCTAAAACCATCAGAGGAAAAGACTTTGTTTGTTCAAAAGAGGGTTTCAGAGTAAAACCAAAAAACCAAAAAACTCCTACTCCTATTCCTGGACAAAAACAGAAGAAAAAAAAGCAAGTTCCAATCACCAGAACTGGTTGCAAAGCTTTCATCAGAGCAAAAAAGAACAAAGAAGGTATGTTAGTTTAAGATAGAAGATCATGTCATGCAACACAATCATGAACTGACAAGAAGAGAATGGCAGCATTTACAAAGATCAGAAAGAAAGATAACTGAAGATAAAGCAAAAGTTATAGACATAATGGCTGAAAGTGGTCTAAGACCAGCAGAATCTTATCGTCTAATGTCTTATGAAGCTGGAGGTGAAAATATATTAGCACACACAATGAAAGACCATTTCAATTACATAACAAGAAAGAGAATGAAGGAGGTGACGCACAAACTGTCATAGACATGATGTTGACTCAAAGACAATCAGAGGAACCAGATTTCTTTTTCAGATTCAAGTTAGGAGAAAAAACAAACAGACATACTGCCATTTTCTGGAGGGACTCAGAAATGAAAGAAGATTTCAATGTTTATGGAGATGTTACTATTTTTGACACCACATACAGGACAAACAAATATAATCTTATTTGTGCGCCAATTGTGGGTGTCAACAGTCATTGGCAGAATGTAATGTTTGGTTGTGCTTTTATTGCTGATGAGAAAATAGAAACATTTGAGTGGGTATTAAACACTTTTAAGAAATCAGTTGGTGGAAGTGAACCAGCTTCAATCTTTATTGACCAAGACTTGGCCATGTCAGTTGCAATTCAAAAGGTAAATTTACATACTCCCTCTGTTTTAATGCTATTAATTTATCCCTATTATGGCATTTAATATCACCTATAAACCTTAATAGATAAACACTATATACCAAAACTTGGCCTTGAAAGTAAAGCCTACTAAGAAGTTAAGTAACCCCACTTATCCTATAAAGTAATCCCAACCTATAACATTAAGTAACATTAGGAAATAGAACAAGTAACAAAAGTTCATAAATTAAGCTAGCTAAGTCTCATCTACTCATAAATTCATAACAATTATATCTTATCTTAAAACTAACAGCATATTCAATGCAGGTTTTCCCACACTCAAGACACAGACTTTGCATATGGCATTTAATTAAGAATGCAGTATCAAGATTTGGAGCATTAAAAAGAGACACAACTTTCAAGGATGCTTTTAATAAGTGTCTAACAGGTTGTATAACAGAAGAAGAGTTTGAAGAGTGTTGGACAAATATGATAAAAACTTACAAGCTAGAAAACAACAAATGGTTCAAAAGACTATACAGCTTGAAGGAAAAATGGTGCACTGCTCTCAGCAAAGACTTTTTTTCAGCAGGAATACTCTCTTTTCAAAGAAGTGAAAGTGCTAATAATGCTGTAGGTTTCAAGGCAAACAAAAACACAAGCTTGACTGATTTTTTCAAGATATTCAAACAGACAATAGCAAGGTGGAGGAACAATGAATCTGATGCAGATTTCAAATGTAGCAATTCCATTCCAACTTCAAATTTACCATTCTGATGCAGATTTCAAATGTAGCAATTCCATTCCAACTTCAAATTTACCATTCTATGGAATGCTAAAGCATGCAGCAGGGATTTATACACAGACAATATTCAGATACTTTGAAACAGAATTTGAATACTCAATTGGCTGCATAACAAATCTTCATTTTCAAGTTCAAAGTTACTTCTTTTATGAAGTACAATTAGAGAATGATGAAGCTTCAAAGCAAAAAGTTACATTCAACATAGCAGACAATAGTATAGCATGTTCTTGCAAGAATTTTGAAGAAGTTGGTTGGTTATGCTATCACTGTATACGTGTGTTACAGCAACATTCAGTGACCAAAATACCAGACAGATACATCATAATGAGGTGGACAAAAAATGCAAAAGCACATGTATGGAGAAGAAAGGATGAAGAAGCAGCAAATGAAACAATCCTAGTGAAATACATTCCATGGAGACAAATTATGGCAAGGAAAGGATACAATCTGATATTGAAATGCCAACAACACACAAAGACCAAAAATTTAATAGAATCAGAGTTCAAAAAGCTTGATATACAGGCAGATGAAATAAGAAATAGATTGGGGTAAAACCCAACTGTCATTTAATATAGCAGTATATACTATATAACCTAAAACCCTTTTTTTTAAATGCAGGAAGAAGAGGATGCAGCAAGACAAGATGCAGAAACATTGCAGCAAAATAAGACTACTGCAACAACAGAAGAACAACCAGAAATTCCTACTGTGATGGATCCAGATAGAGCAAATACCAAGGGAAGAAGCAAAAGGATAAAAGGACATTTTGAGAAAGGAAAGCAAGGAAACAAAAAAAGAACAAAAGCAATGACAGCAAAAGGGGATACAAGAGAATTTGGAACACTCACACCAACACAAAATCCAAAGTTATTTTAATTTGTTTATGATAGGATATTTATGTAATAAACAATGTTTTATTTTTAAATTTCAGACTTTGTTTTATTATGAATATTAAGTAACCCCTTAATATTATTAAGTAATACTTCAAAAGCTATTAAGTAAAACCTATTATACTATTAAGTAACTGCTATTATGCCATTCAGTAATTGCTATTATACAATTAAGTAATCCCTATAATTCTATTAAGTAACCCATTTCTAACTATTTAGTAACAAGTCTAATATTATTAAGTAACACGGCTAATAATACTTCAAAAGCAATTAAGTAAATACTAACATACTATTATGTAACTGCTAAAATGCAATTCAGTAATTGCTATTATGCAATTAAGTAATCCCTATAATTATATTAAGTAACCTACTATAATTCTATTAAGTAACCTAAGTAATCCCTGTAATAAACCTCTCGTGTAGTAATGCTAGTATACTATCATAAATCATAATACATTAAAAGTAACAAGTAAACAATGAATAAGTAACTCCTATCATACTATTAAGTAACCACTATTAGTTATAAAATGGAAATTTGAAAAACTACCTATTATAGTCCAGAATTTGCGAGAAACTACCTATTAAAAAAAATGTTGTAATTGACTACCTAATTTTCGAAAAATGTTGTAATTTACTACCTTACGCCGGATTATGAAGGAGTTTGACCAAAGTTCTCCGGTGTTGACTTGGACATGTGACCATCACGTGACACTTAATGACCCTTTTCTTTCACCAAGTGTCACGTGACCAAGTCAACGCCGGAGAATTTTGGTCAAACTCATTCATAATCTAGCGTAAAGGTAGTAAATTACAACATTTTAAAAAAAATTAGGTAGTTAATTACAACATTTTTTTTAATAGGTAGTTTCTCGCAAATTCTGGATTATAATAGGTAGTTTTTCACAAAATAAAAATACCAAGAGAAAACAAACTGCTATATATATTAACAAAAAATAGAAAATATATATTTGTTCACACAAACTTTTTCCAAACTAACATATAAAAAATTTGTTCATACTACTTTGCAAAAATCAAACTAGCAAAAAAGAAACTCCATTCTTACTTTTTGCTAGTGACCACTTTCTTAGGAGCTTGTAATTTCTTTCCCTTTGCATTCCCTCCTTTCCCTTTAGCCGCTTCTGCCTGTTTCTCTGCTGCAATAGTAGCATCCACTAATGCTTGTTCTTCTGCCTTTTCTTCAGACCTTTTTTTAGCTTCTGCCTTTTCTTCAGCCCTTTTCTTAGCTTCTACTTCTGCCACAACAATTTCTGCTTGACGATCAATCTCATCATTTACCATAACTTCTTCATATAACTCTTTGTTCTTATCAGCAAACTCCTGAACCTTGTTAAGAACCTCTTCCCGTTTTAGGTTCAAGTTGCACATAACCAAAGAAGCACATATTTCAGCTCGATATCGTCGTCGGATAACTGCCTAGAAATACAAAACAAATCAAAGTCATATATAAGCTATAAATTAAGATAAGAACAAGTAAGGAATTGGAAAATAAGAAAATTACCTTGGTTAAGTTTTTACAGTAAAACTCTTGACCTTCATATGACAGACAATGATACAAACAGAACACCCCACATTCTGAATTCTTTGGACAATCTTGAGAATCAAGTTGTAGCATACGAATTTCAAATTCTTTGACATAAGCACCTTGATCATGGTTCTTCTTAACCATATACTTTGACATGAGAAATCTCTGTGAATTACAGGAGGAAAAAAAATCAGAAGGACAAAATACAAGTAAACAAAAGACTAAACTCATGAACCAATTCAATAATTATACATACCAAATGCCAAGTCAATGTATAATAATATGTATGATGAGCATCAAATGTCTTGGTGCAATTCCTTCCAACAACCAAATAATACCGTCTGTTATCCAAATAATCAACAGTATTGTTGTAAAAGTTTATCACAACTGCAGAGTAGTGATAGCCATAGTAAATTGGAATAAAAACCTGAATAAAAAAAAACAGAAACATAAAATCAGATATTATAAAATTCCAATGAAAAACTGCATAATGAGAAAACAATCACAGTAACTACCAGCAGAGCATCTAGAAACTCCACTGTTTGAGCAGATTCAAGCCAATGATCCCACGCTCCAAACACTTCTAATTCATCAGCGCTCCCTTCTCCAGAATATATATAACGCAATAAAGGATACTAGCAAAATAAAACAATTCAAATGAGGAAAGCAAATATAAATAAACAAAAAAGTTAAAGTCATCACAAAATAATTACCAAAAACTCTCCACCAAAATAAATCTTGAAACCATTTTCCTTCTGTTGAATCTTCAAATAATTCAGCAAAACAAAAAAACAGTCCATAACACGGCTTGATATAAACTCTTCACCAACCAATGTCATCAGTTCTTCACGAGGCAGATTATAAAATTCAGAGAAGTATACTAGTGTTTCCCTGTTTCACAAAAAAATACTTGTTAGTAACTTATCACATAATAAGTAACACCTTTAACACTTAATTAGTAATTACTATAAAATAGAACAAGTAAACCAAAAAAAAAAAAAAAAAATTGAGTCAAAACACAACACTTACATAGAATCAACACCATCGTAGTTTTCAGCAAAGCAATAATCAGCAACTGCAAGTCTGATACTCTTCATCTGCTTAACTCTGGGGTTCTTATCCCTTAAAAACCTTGATAATAACTGTAATTTATAACCACCAGCAGTACCAGAGTAAATATTACAGATTAAATGCTCTGCAAAATCACTAGAAGATCCACTATGATTAGAAGGCTCCTCACCATCATCACCAGCATGAATCTGTTTCAATATCTCTAATGATTCCTCTGGTGTGTGACCAGCAATACTAGCAGTAATCACTTCCTTCCTTGGTTTTCTTGCCTTCTTCCTAGCTCCTTCCTCAGGAGCTTTGGTTGTAGGTTCCTTCTGAGTAGGAGCTTTCCTCAACCTCCCCTTCGGTTTGCCAGAAGAACTTACTTCTTGGTTTTCAGGTTTATCCTTTGAAACAACACCTACATGCGCAGAAGCAGGTGCTGAGGAAGGCAGCGAAACTGTAGGTGCAACATCACGAACACCACCGGCAGAAACCGAAGGTACAGGTGCCAAGAAAGGCAGAGAAACAGTAGGTGCAACCTCACGAACACCACTTGCTGACTCTTTCTGAGTGGAACCTTTCCTTGGATTTCCTATCTGCTCCCTCCCCTTTTGTTTGTCAATTTTATCTCCAGATTCTATTACTTGCTCCCTCCCCTTTTGTTTGTCAGCAGGTGTAGAGAAAGGAGGCTGAGATACAACAGGTGTAGAAGGAGGCTGAGAAAGAGATACAACAGGTGCAGAATGAGGCTGACTAACAACAGGTGCAAAAGGAAGCTGACATACAACAGGTGCAATTATGGATGCACCAGCAGCAGAAACAACAGGGACAGGTTTAGAAACAAAGGATTCAGATATAATAACATTATTTGATTGTTGATTAGTTGATTCCACCACTTTCTCAAAAATGAAATCAGAATCAACACCCAAACCCTGACTAATGTGAGGAACTTCTTTTGGAGAAACTTCAGCAAAAATCTCCTTATTAAAGAGGTTTGAGGATATAGGTGATTCCAGATTAGGATTAGTGTAAGAAAAAAGTTCAAACGAAGGCATTTCTTCTTGTAATTTCTTCATTGCAAGTGCTTGTTCAATAATCCTATCAATTTGATTCCAGAAATTTGAATCATTGAAGATTGGATCCAACTGTGAGAAAACAGGAGACCTTTCTTTTTCAGGAAGTTTTGAATCCAACTTAACAGCTTCTGATTGTTCCCTTATGAAATTCACATATTTTTCAAATTGATGTGTCAGAAGCTTCATGTCTCTATTCATCAACATATAATTCTCTTCAACAAACTGAGAAAACAACAGAAAACTCTAAGAAAAATGGAAAATAAAAACAAATAACTTCACTTTATGCTATAAGGTAATCCCAATATGTAACAACAAGTAACTATAAATAAACTAGCAAGTAACTTACATCAAGTAACCCCAGGACAAACTAGCAAATAAGCCCAGTATTTAACAAGTAACCCCTAGATAAACCAACAAGTAACCCCACTTTATGCTATAAAGTAACCCCAACATATATCAACAAGTAATCCCAGGATAAAGAAACAAGTAACCCCACTCTATGCTATAAAGTAACCCCTACATATAATAACAAGTAATACCAGAATAAACAAAAAGTAACCCCACTTTATGCTATAAAGTAAACCCAAAATATAACAAGTAACTCCAGAATAAACAAACAAGTAACCACAATTTATGCTATAGAGTAACCCCAACATATAACAACAAGTAACCCCAACATATAACAACAAGTAACCCCAAGATAATACCAGAATAAACAAAAAGTAACCCCACTTTATGCTATAAAGTAAACCCAACATATAATAAGTAACCCCAGAATAAACAAACAAGTAACCACAATTTATGCTATAGAGTAACCCCAACATATAACAACAAGTAACCCCAACATATAACAACAAGTAACCCCAATATAAACAAACAAGTAAACCCATTTATATTATAAAGTAACCCCAAAATATAACATCAAGTAACTTCAGGAAATAGAAACAAGTAATGCAATGTATATTACAAAGTAAACCCAACATATAAAGACAAGTAACCTCAATTTAAATTAGCAAATAAATTGAACATACACCACAAATTCAACCAAACACATGCAATAAAATTAATAAAATTAAAGTGAAAATTGTACTCACATTCTTAGATATGTGATTAATTTCTTCATTTGACTTAAGTCCTTCAGGAAGTTCAAATGTCACAACCCGAGGAAAACCAGTTACAGAATTATCTGGAACTGCAGCAGAAGTGAAAGGCAACCCACCAGAAGTAGAAGGATGCAAACCAGTAGGAGAAGGCTGCACATCAGCTGATTTTTCAGAATCAACCTTCTCTTTTTCTTCAGAAGTAGAATCCTTCTTCAGCAACTTAGTAACAGGATATGTTACTTTATCAACATGTGCATTACCATACACACCAGCTTCCTGATTCAATCTATTCTTCACATCTTCATCTGACCAGTGCATAATCAAAGGCAAGGTAGAAGGCATAATGTTTCCCCTAAATTGCAACCTATGAAAGTAACATATTTGTAGAAACAAAACACACCCAGCTACATATTTCTGTGTTGCAGAATAACCAGCCAATTTATCACCCAAATCATCCAAAACAAATTGGCACCAGTTATACTGTCGAATCTTACTAACATCATTCAAAGCCAAAACCAACTTCAAATCAGCTGTCCTATTGGTCGTTGGTGTAAAAAGAGTCACCATTGCATACATAACAAAACATTTCTTGAACTCATCATTCCCCTGTAGCATACCCTCATCACTTGTCATAACAGCTTGCAACAAAGGAACCATAACTTCACGCTTTTGACCACCATACAAGTCCTTCCATCCATGACTTCTTCAACTCATTATCACAATTTTTCTTTGAAACTGGAACACGTAATGGTCCAATTGGAATCTGGAACACATCATGTACATCACAGGCAGTTAACTGGAACATCTCACCCAATGGCATAACAAACATACGGCTGCTAGGAACAAAACACCTACACAACCACCTAATCATATCTCTTGGAAATTCAGTCATCTGAATATGTGATAGACTGCCAAAACCAATACCCTCAATAGCTTGCAATTGCTTAGGAGTCAACTGACTCATTAAATCAACAAGACCCTTAGGTAAACACCTAACATGTACTTCAACTTCATCCCTACAAAACACAATAAAACTATAAGTAATTGCAGTAAAAGAAGAAAAAGAAATAAAAGAAACAGAAATAAAACATATAAAAGAAATGACAAAAACAGATATAAAACAAGTAAAGTTGAAGATTCAGAAAATAAGAAAATGTACCCATCATCATCAATATCCACATCTTCAACAGATTCAGAACATGCTTTTGAAGACCTAGCAAGCCTTCTTGAAAGAACTAGCTTGACATCCTCTTCATCATCATGCATAACCATCTTTCTTCTTTTTTTAGTTGGTTTCACATCTTCCTCATCATCAGATTGAACTACAGAAGGCCCACCCCCAACAGTATTTAATTGAATTAACTCTTGTTTACTAGGATGAATTTTAGAAACTGCTGGAAAAACAGAAGAAATAGGGTCTGTCCAAACATCTTTGTTAACACCTTGATCTCCATTAGTACTATTCTTATCAGCTTCATCCTCAATATTTTTATTTGAAGCTTCCTTTTCTGAATGAGCACCAGAAGGACCCTCTATAGGATGACCAGAAGGATCCTCTATAGCATGACCAGAAGGATCCTCTATACCATGTCTTTCTTCAACAACAGCAGAAGAACTCTCCATAAGACCTCTTCCCTCAGATGGATCAACAACACCTTCACTTGCATTACCTGTTAAATATGTAGACATTCATTATAAGTAATAATACAAATGATACACTAAGATAGCTGAACAAGTAACCACTATGAAGCATATAAGTAACCTTTAAAATTTTAACTATAAAATAAAAAGAAACATAAAAGTAACCCCTATGAAGCATATAAGTAACCCCTATGAAATCAGCAACTTTGAAAAATAATCCTTATGTAGATTATAATTAAGCAAGTCTTATAAGATTATAAGTAACTCCTATATAAGATTATAAGAATCCACTATAAAAATATTAAAATTTTCTCAGCAACTTAAAAGGTAACCAATATGTAACATAACAGTAACACCTAGGTAACTAATAAGTAACCACTGTAAAATTCAACTATAAGTAATAGGTAACTAATAAGTAACCACTGTAAAATTGAACTATAAGTAATAGGTAACTAATAAGTAACCTCAGCAACTGAAAACACAGTAAAAGTACTCAGCAACTGAAAAAGTAATACCTAATGTAAATCATAAGTAAATCCTAAATAATTAATAAGTAACCGAAAAGAATCAACTACAATATGTCACATAAGGAAAAAGCACAATAACACATGCAAAGTAAAAAAAAATAAAAATAAAAAAAAAATTATAAAAGAAACAACAACAATAACAACATCACAACATAAAAATGAAAATAATCATAATCAAGAGCTTAAGGCAGCAAAAAAAAAGTAGAAAAAGTAAAAGTTAGGGTTTAACAAATAAAAAAGATGATGTAGTTAAACAACAATAACAAATGCAAATTAAATGTTCAAAGAACATAATTATAGTACAAATGACAACAATAAGAACATGCAAATGTTCAAAGAACATAATTATAGTACAAATGACAACAATAAGAACATGCAAAAGTTCAAAGTGCAGAATTATAGTACAAATGAGATCAATAAACATCATCAAGCAGATAATTGAGCAAAAAAAACAGGAAAAGTAAAAAATTAGGGTTAGATCATCAAATTGAACAATAAAATTACTCAACGAACGATAAAAGTTAAGGTACAATCATCAAATTGAAGTATAAAAGTAGTAAAAGAAACAAAACGCAACGAAATTCAAAGAAGAAAACGAAAATTAGAATTTCAAAAACAAATGACAACAATAAGAACATGCAAAAGTTCAAAGTACAGAATTATAGTACAAATGAGATCAATAAACATCATCAAGCAGATAATTGAGCAAGAAAAACAGGAAAAGTAAAAATTAGGGTTAGATCATCAAATTGAACAATAAAATTACTCAACGAACAGTAAAAGTTAGGGTACTATCATCAAATTGAAGTATAAAGTAGTAAAAGAAACAAGATCGAAACAAAATTCAAAGAAGAAAACGAAAATTAATTGCAAAAGTACCTGAACGATCAAAACCTTCGCAAGTAGACGATCCTTTTTTGCCACCACGAAGAACGACCTTAAGTTTAACCATTTTGCAACAGTGGAAAAGATTAAGCAGAGGAAATTTGATGAGAACGAAAGAAAGTAAGAATTTGGAGACGAAATTCGAATTGCAGAGAAAATTTGAAGAAAGAGAAAGAGAGTAACGAAGAGAGAGAAAATATGATGAAAGAAAAAGAGAAGTTAACAGAGAATGAGGGAAGTTAAAGCGGTTTTTTTTTATTAATTAAATCGATAACAGAATTATTAGAAAACGGGTTAGGAAAACGGGCTCCATTATATTTTCTAAGCTGGGCCGCGCGAATTGGGCTTATAGTGGCTGGCCACACCATGTGGCCAGCCACATATAAGACATTGTGATCTTGCATTTACAAGCTATCCCACTTGCTTTTTCATTGTCTCCCACTATGTCACCTCTTTTAATATTTATTTGCCCAAATCAAACGCGTTAAATAAATAGAAACGGAGGAAGTATTAATTAATTGTTTTAAACAATTTTTTTTTTTTAAAAAAAAAAAAATAAAATAAAATTGGCCCGCACCTCCTTTACCCCACTATCAACCCAAACTAGGCCATTCGCCACTAGCCTCGCCGCGTTCACACCCTAGCCCCACCGTACCTTCATCCTAACTTCCCCGCGCCGGTCACCGTCCATTCCCTACCCCCTTCCATTGCCTTAAAACCACCACCCTTATTATAGAAATGGCGAAACGACGGGCCAGAATTAAGGCGTAGAGGGGGGATCGAAATCAAGCCTTGGGAAGGGAAGGATGACCAAAAATCGGGGAGTGGGAAGGGGAGGGGCGGGAATGGGACAGGGGATGGGGATAGGGTTTTTCAAGGGTAGGGAGGTGAGGATCGGGATAGGGAAGGAGTATTTCGATGGTCGGGCTGGTGGAGGTGAGTCAGCAATTTTGGGAGAGGTGGCAAAGGTGGTCGGTGCGGCGCCCGATGTTGGGGGAAGGCAGGGGGTCGAGTTGGTGGAGGTGGCGGCCGTGGAGGGGATTAGACGGTGGTGGGGGCTGTTTTTTATCTAATTAAATAATAATTTTTTTTTGAATAGTAATTAAATAATACATTATTTTATTTTTTCTTTTAAAAAATGTTTAATTTTTTTTATCATTCAAATGCCAACACGTGCCATGTGACTTGTTATAATAAGTAAATGACTGGTTGGGTTCATTTAAAGCGGATTGATAATAAAGGTCGAATTATTTAAAAATAATCAAAAGATGGGATTATTTTTGGTGGATGAGATAAAGGTCAGATTATTGATGACAATTTTTCCTAACTACGGAGCATAATTAATACTCTATACACACTAACACTGACACATGTAATTTTCTGATGTGTCCCTTAGATTTTTTTTTTTTTTAAAAAATAAAATCTTATACATAAATAAATAAATAAGATTTAATATATCATTACACAATATATATTGCTACCATAAACTTAAGTAAAAATATAAAAATAAAATCAAATTCTTAACATAATCTATGGTATACATATTATTGCGTACTACTCTACCTTTTTTTTTCTTTTAAAAAAAAAAAAGATTTTTGTATTTGATTTATGTATGAAAAACTTGCTAGGAAAATATAAAAAAAAAATATTTTAAGTCAATTGATTATTGAAAAAATAAGGCATAAGAGAGAGTGAATAATACAGAGTAGTGGGTAAAAAAATGAATAATACGGAGTAGTGGGTAAAAAATTAAAAAGGAACTTTTTTTACGGGTTAAATACATATTGTTAAGATATTTATTTGGTTAACTAGAAAAGAATAATATAAATTTGTTGGTAAAATGTACTGTATATAAACATACATATATGCGTATTTTAAAATACTTATATTCTTAATAATAGATTCCTTCGTAAATCATAATAAAATCATTTTAAAATTTAATAACTTATAACAAATTAAATATAGGAAAAATGGAAAAGAAAAATCCAACCTTTGCACTTTTTCCGTAGAAAAATCCAACCTTTTGTTTATTCCTCAAAAATCCAACCTTTATACCCCCTTCTCTAACAGGTCCATTCCTTGTTGATGACCAGTTTTACTAAGTTATATGTCATGTGTCAGCTATAAATAGGTTAGTTATTTTTTAATTATTACAAAACAAAAATAATTAAAAGAAAAAGAAAAAAAAAATCAAAAACCCCTTTTCCTCCACCACCACCTTCCTCTTCCACCTCCACCACCCCCTGCCACCACTTCCTCTCCCCATCCCTCCCCTGCGCGCCCACCGCCCACCGGAACCAACGAACACGCCACCAACAAAACTCAGAACCCACCTAAACCCAACGCCACCAACAAAACTCACAGCCCACCGAAACCCAACGCCACCACCGACCACCACCTTCCCTTGCCACCAACACACACGCCCAGCCACCAACAAAAACGCACAACCACCAACTCCACCGTCCAGCCACCAACAAAAACGCCCAGCCACCAACTCCAAACCCAAACCCCGCAAATCGCCCAACCACCAAAAAATTTCAAAAAACC